>NC_135332.1:10647440-11289626 GCF_023851605.1 Tamandua tetradactyla
AAACAGGTAAATATATAGAGATGAATGATAATGAGAATACAACATATCAGAACTTATTGGATACTGCAAAAGCAGTGCTAAGGGGGAAATTTATTGCCCTAAATGCCTATATTAAAAAACAAGAATGAGCAAAAACTGAAGACTTAACTGATCACCTGGGTAATTAAAGAAAGATCAGCAAACTAACCCCAAAGCAAATAACAGAAGATAAATAACAAAGTTACAGCAGAAATAGTGAACTGAAGAACAAACAAACAATAGAATCAACAAAACCAAATGTTGGTTCTTTGAGAAAATCAATAAAAGTGATGGACCACTAGCTAGACTGACAAAGAAAAAAAGAGAGAGAGTGTAAATAAACAAAATCAGAAACATGAAGGTGATTGTTTTCCATTGATCCTGAAGAAATTTTACAAATCATAAAAGTATAGTATGAATAACTATATGCCAACTAGACAACTTACATGAAAATGGACAAATTCCTAAAAACAAGTTGGTTCAACACAAGGAAATCAATCAACATAATACACCATATTAACAAATCAATAAGGGAAAATCACATGATGATATCAACTTATACTGTAAAAGCTTTTGACTAAATTCAGCATCCTTTCCTGATAAAAACACTTCAAAAGACAGGAATCAAAAGAAAATCCCTCAATATTGTATAGGGCATATATGAAAAACCTATAGCCAGCACCATACTTAATGGTGAGAGATTGAATGCATTCCCCTTAAGATCAGGAATGAGACAAGGATGTCCATTGTTATCACTATTATTCAACATTGTACTAAAAGGCCTAGCTGGAGTGATTAGACAGGAGAAATAAATAACCAAATAGGAAAGGAAGAAATAGGAAACCAAATAGGAAAGGAAGAAATTAAACTTTCATTATTTGCAGATAACATGATCCTATACTTGGAAAACCCTGAGAAATTTATAACAAAGCCACTTGAGCTAATGAAAAAATTCAGCAAAGTGGCAGGATACAAGATTAATATACAAAAGTCAGTGATGTTTCTATACACATTGAATGACCTATCTGAAGAGGCAATTAAGGAAGAAATTCCACTCAAAATAGAAACAAAAGAATCAGGTATCTAAGAATAAGCCTAACCAGGATGTCAAGGACTTGTACACAGAAAACTATAAACCATTGCTAAAAGAAATAAAAGTTGATCTAAACAGTTGGAAAGACATTCCATGCTCATGGATAAGTATGTTGAATGTCGTTAAGATGTCAATTCTACCCAAAATTTTTACTTTTTTTCTTTTTTTTGTAGATATGTTATATTTCATAATAAATAATGTTCAAAATTGATATAAAAAAGATTACAAGACAAAGAAACATAAAATAATGGCCCATCCAAAGACAAGATAAAAATCCAAAATATATTAATAAAGAGATCCAAATATTGGACCTACTGGGCAGAGACTTTAAAATAATGATCCTCATTATACACAAGAAGATAAAGGAAGCACAGGGAAAGAACTCAAAAATATGAGGAAGACAAGAATAAACAATATGGGAATCTCTCCAAAGAAATAGTAGAGGTGAAGAACACAATAATTGAAATGAAACCTCCCTAGACAGTTTCAAAAACAGATTGGAGGTGGCAGAATAATTAGTGAGGTAGTTAGATTCAGGCGTCACTTTGACCAAGCGAAGATATCTAGTTCTATTGCTGTGGACATGCGCCAATGGCATATGAACCTCAACTGTGCTAATTACATCTGCAGTCGTCCAAGAGGCATACCTACTGCAGTGAATGATGTTTGATTTAATTGGCTGGTGCTTAAATGAGAGAGCTCAATGTAGCATAGCCAAAGCATCTCAGCATACCTCATCTCAGCACTCATGGATCAGCCCAGGCTTTTGGAGATGCAGAAAGAATCACCCTGGGGAAAGTTGTTGGAACTCAGAGGCCAGAAAGAAGGCCAACAGAGATCATCCTGTGCCTTCCCACATAAGAAAGAACCTCAGTTGAAAGTTAGCTGCCTTTCCTCTGAAGAACTAATGAAATAAATCCCCTTTTATTAAAAGCCAATCCATTTCTGGTGTGTTGCATTCCGGGCAGCTGACAAACTACAACGATTGGTAATTTTGAAGACAAGACAAATAATCTGAAGATGACAAAAATGACTGAAGCTGAGAAGCAGAAAAAAAAAAAAAATAAAACAGAGAACATAACCAAAAAGACATTAGGGCACTATCAAGTGTGCCAGTATACTCATTAGAGGAATCCCAGAGGGAGAAGAAAGAGAGAAAGTGGGAGAAGAAAAATGCAAAGAAATAATTCCAGAAAACTTCTTAAATGTAATAAAAGGCATGAATATGCATATTCAAGAATCCCAACATAACTCAAACTTTTCTCTGATAAAACCTCCAAGAGAACCACACCCAGGCACATAGTAATTAGACAGTTAAATGCTAAGTGCTTTCTCTGGGAGTCCAACTTTTCTTGGAGTTCTGAAAGCTGCAAGAGAAAAGCAATGAGTTAGGTACAAGGTAATCCCAATAAGATTAAGTGCCTATTGTTCATCATTCCATGCTCATGGGTAGGTAGGTTGAATTGGGAATATCACATCCTCATGGAGATAACCTAATCAAAAGATTACAACCTGCATTATTGAATCAGGATTAAGAGAAACAACTGCCTCCACAAGATTGAATCAGAATTAAAACTTGGCTTTTCTAGGGTACATTATAGATTCAAGCCAGCACACCTGGCAAGACTTTCCTTGAAAAACTGATGGCATATGATCCAGGGCCTGAGATTCCCCCCCATATTAAGAGCAGGTCATTGCACATAGTCATCCATAGGATCAGGTCAGAAATATACTAGAGGTAGACAATACCAGACAAAATGGACTTTGGAATTAAAGGTCATCAGGCCTCCTTAGGGGGGAAAGAATGTACATAAGCAGAAATTGAAGGTCCCATCCCTTGATCAGTATTGATGGCAAACCTCTAAACCTCCGTGTCATGAGACCCTGCTGAAACTCTGTTCTCACACCCTTGTTCTAAATCCATATAAGCCCTTGCACTTCTCTGCACCCCTTGCAGGGTGCTAACCTTCATTTTCCATGGCTGGCCATCACCTTGGAAGATTCTCTCTTGTTTGTAACTCCCAATTAAAATTCATGTCTAACTCTGTGCCTGGTCTTTGGTCTTCAGCTGTCCTGACCCAAGCCTTCCAAGAACTGGGTTGGACCAGAGGGAGAGCAAAATACATTCTCAAATACATTAGTCATGATTCTGTAGGAAAACAGAACCAACAGGAGATATCTGTAAATATGGGATTTTATGAAAGAGTCTCACTCAACTATGAGGATGCACATGTCCAAATTCCATAATGCAGTTTGCAAGCTGACAACCCTATGAAAGTTTTTATGAATATCCCAGGAGGGGCAAGCTGGCTGGCTGAAGTAGAAATGAATATTCTCTCTTATGACTGCTGAAGTCATCACTTCTCTTTTTTTTTCTTTTTTTTTATTAATTAAAAAAAATTACAGAACATTTAGAAATCATTCCATTCTACATATGCAAACAGTAATTCTTAATATCATCACATAGATGTATGATCATCATTTCTTAGTACATTTGCATCGATTTAGGAAAAGAACTAGCAAAACAACAGAAAAAGATATAGAATGATAATATGGAGAAAAATATAAAAATAATAATAAAAATAAAAAATAAAAAATATATATAAAAAAGAAAAAAGGAAAAACAAAAAACAAAAACACAAACAAACAAACAAAAAAACTATAGCTCAGATGCAGCTTCATTCAGTGTTTTAACATAATTACATTACAATTAGGTAGTATTGTGCTGTCCATTTTTGAGTTTTTGTATCTAGTCCTGTTGCACAATCTGTATCCCTTCAGCTCCAATTACCCATTATCTTATCCTGTTTCTAACTCCTGCTGGTCTCTGTTACCAATGACATATTCCAAGTTTATTCTCGAATGTCGGTTCACATCAGTGGGACCATACAGTATTTGTCTTTTACTTTTTGGATAGACTCACTCAGCATAATGTTCTCTAAGTCCATCCATGTTATTACATGCTTCATAAGTTTATCCTGTCTTAAAGCTGCATAATATTCCATCATATGTATATACCACAGTTTGTTTAGCCACTCGTCTGTTGATGGACATTTTGGCTGTTTCCATCTCTTTGCAATTGTAAATAATGCTGCTATAAACATTGGTGTGCAAATGTCCGTTTGTGTCTTTGCCCTTAAGTCCTTTGAGTAGATACCTAGTAATGGTATTGCTGGGTCGTATGGCAATTCTATATTCAGTTTTTTGAGGAACCACCAAACTGCCTTCCACAGTGGTTGCACCATTTGACATTCCCACCAACAATGGATAAGTGTGCCTCTTTCTCCGCATCCTCTCCAGCACTTGTCATTTTCTATTTTGTTGATAATGGCCATTCTGGTGGGTGTGAGATGATATCTCATTGTGGTTTTGATTTGCATTTCTCTAATGGCCAGGGACATTGAGCATCTCTTCATGTGCCTTTTGGCCATTTGTATTTCCTCTTCTGAGAGGTGTCTGTTCAAGTCTTTTTCCCATTTGGCAAATGGGTTGGCTGTCTTTTTGTTGTTGAGTTGAACAATCTCTTTATAAATTCTGGATACTAGACCTTTATCTGATATGTCGTTTCCAAATATTGTCTCCCATTGTGTAGGCTGTCTTTCTACTTTCTTGATGAAGTTTTTTGATGGACAAAAGTGTTTAATTTTGAGGAGCTCCCATTTGTTTCTTTCTTTCTTCAGTGCTCTTGCTTTAGGTTTAAGGTCCATAAAACCAGCTCCAATTGCAAGATTCATAAGATATCTCCCTACATTTTCCTTTAACTGTTTTATGGTCTTAGACCTAATGTTTAGATCTTTATCCATTTTGAGCTAACTTTTGTATAGAGTGTGAGATACGGGTCCTCTTTCATTCTTTTGCATATGGATATCCAGTTCTCTAGGCACCATTTATTGAAGAGACTGTTCTGTCCCAGGTGAATTGGCTTGACTGCCTTATGGATCAAATGTCCATAGATGAGAGGGTCTATATCTGAGCACTCTATTCAATTCCATTGGTCGATGTATCTATCTTTATGCCAATACCATACTGTTTTGACCACTGTGGCTTCATAATATGCCTTAAAGTCGGCAGCGTGAGACCTCCAGCTTCGTTTTTTTTCCTCAAGATACTTTTAGCAATTTGGGGCACCCTGCCCTTCCAGATAAATTTGCTTATTGGTTTTTCTATTTCTGAAAAATAAGTTGTTGGGATTTTGATTGGTATTGCATTGAATCTGTAAATCAATTTAGGTAGGATTGACATCTTAACTACATTTAGTCTTCCAATCCATGAACACGGTATGCCCTTCCATCTATTTAGGTCTTCTCTGATTTCTTTTAACAGTTTTTGTAGTTTTCTTTGTATAGGTTTTTTGTCTCTTTAGTTAAATTTATTCCTAGGTATTTTATTCTTTTAGTTGCAATTGTAAATGGAATTCGTTTCTTAATTTCACCCTCAGCTTGTTCATTGCTAGTGTATAGAAATGCTACAGATTTTTGAATGTTGATCTTGTAACCTGCTCCTTTGCTGTACTCATTTATTAGCTCTAGTAGTTTTGTTGTGGATTTATCCGGGTTTTCGATGTATAGTTTCATATCGTCTGCAAACAGTGATAGTTTTACTTCTTCCTTTCCAATTTTGATGCCTTCTATTTCTTTTTCTTGTCTAATTGCTCTGGCTAGAACCTCCAACACGATGTTGAATAACAGTGGTGATAATGGACATCCTTGTCTTGTTCCTGATGTTAGGGGGAAAGTTTTCAATTTTTCCCCATTGAGGATGATATTAGCTGTCGGTTTCTCATATATTCCCTCTATCATTTTAAGGATGTTCCCTTGTATTCCTATTCTTTGAAGTGTTTTCAACAGGAAAGGATGTTGAATCTTGTCAAATGCCTTCTCTGCATCAATTGAGATGATCATGTGATTTTTCTGCTTTGATTTGTTGATATGGTATATTACATTAATTGATTTTCTTATGTTGAACCATCCTTGCATACCTGGATGAATCCTACTTGGTCATGATGGATATTTCTTTTAATGTGTTGCTGGATTCGATATGCTAGAATTTTGTTGAGGATTTTTGCATCTATATTCATTAGAGAGATTGGTCTGTAGTTTTCTTTTTTTGTAATATCTTTGCCTGGTTTTGGTATGAGGGTGATGTTGGCTTCATAGAATGAATTAGGTAGCTTTCCCTCCACTTCGATTTTTTTGAAGAGTTTGAGGAGAGTTGGTACTAATTCTTTCTGGAATGTTTGGTAGAATTCACATGTGAAGCCGTGTGGTCCTGGACTTTTCTTTTTAGGAAGCTTTTGAATGACTGATTCAATTTCTTTACTTGTGATTGGTTTGTTGAGGTCATCTATTTCTTCTTGAGCCAAAGTTGGTTGTTCATGTCTTTCCAGGAACCCGTCCATTTCATCTAAATTGCTGTATTTATTAGCATAAAGTTGTTCATAGTATCCTGTTATTACCTCCTTTATTTCTGTGAGGTCAGTGGTTATGTCTCCTCTTCCATTTCTGATCTTATTTATTTGCATCCTCTCTCTTCTTCTTCTTGTCAATCTTGCTAAGGGCCCATGAATATTATTGATTTTCTCATTGAACCAACTTCTGGTCTTATTGGTTTTCTCTATTGTTTTCATGTTTTCAATTTCATTTATTTCTGCTCTAATCTTTGTTATTTCTTTCCTTTTGCTTGCTTTGGGATTAGTTTGCTGTTCTTTCTCCAGTTCTTCCAAGTGGACAGTTAATTCCTGCATTTTTGCCTTTTCTTCTTTTCTGATATAGGCATTTAGGGCAATAAATTTCCCTCTTAGCACTGCCTTTGCTGCGTCCCATAAGTTTTGATATGTTGTGTTTTCATTTTCATTCACCTCGAGGTATTTACTAATTTCTCTTGCAATTTCTTCTTTGACCCACTCATTGTTTAAGAATGTGTTGTTGAGCCTCCACATATTTGTGAATTTTCTGGCACTCCGCCTATTATTGATTTCCAACTTCATTCCTTTATGATCCGAGAAAGTGTTGTGTATGATTTCAATCTTTTTAAATTTGTTAAGACTTGCTTTGTGACCCAGCATATGGTCTATCTTTGAGAATGATCCATGAGCACTTGAGAAAAAGATATATCCTGCTGTCGTGGGATGTAATGTCCTATAAATGTCTGTTAAGTCTAGCTCATTTATTGTAATATTCAAATTCTCTATTTCTTTATTGATCCTCTGTCTAGATGTTCTGTCCATTGATGAGAGTGGTGAATTGAAGTCTCCAACTATTATGATATATGTGTCTATTTCCCTTTTCAGTGATTGTAGTGTATTCCTCACATATTTTGGGGCATTCTGGTTCGGTGCATAAATATTTATGATTGTTATGTCTTCTTGTTTAATTGTTCCTTTTATTAGTAGATGGTATCCTTCTTTGTCTCTTTTAACTGTTTTACATTTGAAGTCTAATATGTTGGATATTAGTATAGCTACTCCTGCTCTTTTCTGGTTGTTATTTTCATGAAATATCTTTTCCCAACCTTTCACTTTCAACCTATGTTTATCTTTGTGTCTAAGATGTGTTTCCTGTAGACGGCATATAGAAGGATCCTGTTTTTTTTTTTTTTTTTTTTTTTTTTACATAGGCACGCACCGGGAATCAAACCCAGGTCCTCTGGCATGGCAGGCAAGCATTCTTACCTGCTGAGCCACCGTGGCCCGCCCAGGATCCTGTTTTTTAATCCATTCTGCCAGTCTATGTCTTTTGATTGGGAGTTCAGTCCATTAACATTTAGTGTTATTACTGTTTGGGTAATACTTTCCTCTACCATTTTGCCTTTTGTATTATATATATCATATCTGATTTTCCTTCTTTCTACACTCTTCTCCATACCTCTCTCTTCTGTCTTTTCGTATCTGACTCTAGTGCTCCCTTTAGTATTTCTTGCAGTGCTGTTCTCTTGGTCACAAATTCTCTCAGTGACTTTTTGTCTGAAAATGTTTTAATTCTCCCTCATTTTTGAAGGACAATTTTCCTGGATATAGAAGCCTTGGTTGGCAGTTTTTCTCTTTTAGTATTTTAAATATATCATCCCACTGTCTTCTAGCTTCCATGGTTTCTGCTGAGAAATCTACACATAGTCTTACTGGGTTTCCCTTGTATGTGATGGATTGTTTTTCTCTTGCTGCTTTCAAGATCCTCTCTTTCTCTTTGACCTCTGACATTCTAACTAATAAGTGTCTAGGAGAACACCTATTTGGGTCTATTCTCTTTGGGGTGTGCTGCACTTCTTGGATCTGTAATTTTAGGTCTTTCATAAGAGTTGGGAAATTTTCAGTGATAATTTCTTCCATTAGTTTTTCTCTTCCTTTTTCCTTCTCTTCTCCTTCTGGGACACCCACAACACGTATATTTGTGTGCTTCATATTATCATTCAGTTCTCTGATCCCCTGCTCAAATTTTTCCATTCTTTTCCCTATAGTTTCTGTTTCTTTTGGAATTCAGATGTTCCATCCTCCAGTTCACTAATTCTAGCCTCTTTCTCTTTAAATCTACCATTGTAGGTATCCATTGTTTTTTCCATCTTTTCTACTTTGTCCTTCAATCCCATAAGTTCTGTGATTTGCTTTTTCAGACTTTCTATTTCTTCTTTTTGTTCAGTCCATATCTTCTTCATGTCCTCCCTCAATTTATTGATTTGGTTTTTGAAGAGGTTTTCCATTTCTGTTCATATATTCAGAATTAGTTGTCTCAGCTCCTGTATCTCATTTGAACTGTTGGTTTGTTCCTTTGACTGGGCCATATCTTCAATTTTCCTGGCGTGATCCATTATTTTTTGCTGGCATCTGGACATTTAATCAGATATCCCTGTGTGTGGGACCCAGTAGGTTGAAAGATTTTCCTGTGAAATCTCTGGGGTCTGTTTTTCTTATGCTGCCCAGTATGTGGTGCTTGTCTATCTGCAGGTCCCACCAGTAAAACATGCTGTGGCTCCTTTAACTTTGGAAGACTGTCGCTGTGGGGGAGGGTCGCCAGCCGAAGCAGCTTGGGGGAGTGCCAATCCAAATCTCCCAGCCAGCCGGGAAGCCAAGCCTGGCGGTGGGTGCTGGCCCTCGCGGCTTGGGTGAGTGCCGATCCAAAGTTCTCAGCCGGACCGGGAAGCCACATGTGTGGAAGGGACCCTGGTCACCAGCCTCCGTGGCTTGGGGGACCTCCAATCCAAATCTCCCAGCTGGCCTGCGAGGCCGCTCATGGGGTGGGGGCGCTGGCTGCCGTGGTTTGAGGGGACCACCTGTCCAAATCTCCCAGCCGGCCCGGGAAGGAGGGAGGAAGGGGCTCCGGCCACCAGCCGCCATGGCCCGGGGAAGTGCGCGCCCCTCGGGGATCTCACCGCAGTGGATTCTCCCAGCTGGTTCAGCCATTCCAGAATGGGGTATGCTGTCTTTTTCGTCTCTGTCATGGCTCCGGGAGCTGTTCTGTACCGTTTCTGTTTCTTTAGTAGCTGTTGTGTAGGAGGAACTAAGACCCACGCATCTTACTAAGCCGCCATCTTCCATCACTTCTCTTTTAAAAGCCTTCAAGTGTTGGATTAAATTGCTGAAGACACTCTCCTTAGTTGATTGTAGATGTAATCAGATAAGGATGCAATCAACTTACTGATGATTTAAATCCATGAATTATCCTTGCAGTAACAGTTAGGCTAGTACTTGTTTGACCAGACAACTCAGCACCATCACCTGGTCAAGTTGACACATAAACCTAACAACCACACCAAGTAACCAGAAGTTGAGGGAGTTAATTACCAGTACAAGCAATGCTAAAGAGATTTTCAAACTGAAAGGCAAGAGCACTAGACAATGGATCAAAACAACATAGAGAAATGAAGCTCTGTAGTAAGAGTAACCATCTAGGAAATTATAAATACCATACTCTTGTACTGTATTTTTTATTATGAACTCCACTTCTTGCTTCCTACCGATGTTAAAATACAATGCATAAAAGCAGTGATAAATCTATGGTTTTGGACATGCAATGTACAAGGATATAATTTTTAATAAGTACAAAAAAAGGTGGAACAGAGGGAGGGGTACAGGAACATGGTATGCACTAGTAGCAACTGAAGTTGGTATCAAATCAAATATGATTGTTAAAGGTTTAGGATCTAATACAAAGAAAATATCATTAAAATGTATATACTCAGGGATGTTGCGATGATGACTCAGTGGCAGAATTCTCACCTGCCATGTTGGAAACCCAGGTTCATTTCCCAGTGCCTTCCCATGCAAAAAAAAAAAAAGATATATATATATATATATATAAAGAATGAGGACACAAAATAATACAATACACAAATCAAGTAAATAAGAAAGTAGTTCTTATTAGAAGACTTAACGGTCAAAAGATGTATCAGATTTAAAAAGACTAAATAGAAAATGGCAGAAGAAAGTCCTGCATTATCAATAGGTATTTCAAATGTAAATGGCTTGAATTCACCAGTCAAAAGGCTGAGATTTGCAGTGTGGATACAAATCATGACCCAACCATAGGCTACTGACAAGAGACTCATATTCAAAGAAACTATAGGTTGAATGTGAAAGGATGGAAAAATATATACTGTGCAAATAGTAACCAAAAGAGAGCTGAGGCAGCTATACTAATATCAGATAAAATAAATTTTACATCAAAAACTGTTTTGACTGACAAAGAATATATATTGATAAAGGGGTCAATTTCAAAAGAATACATAAGAACTATAGGTATATGTGGACCTAATCACAGGCTCCCAAAATATTTGAAGCAAGCATTAACAGATTTGAAGGTAAAAAAATTTCTACATTAATAGGAGACTTCAATGTACCACTTTCAATAATGGATAGAACATCTGGGGAGAAAATCAATCAGGAAATAGAAGACTTGAAAGATAATCTAACACATATAAACCCTTCACCCAACAGCATTAGAATAAAAATTATTTTCTAGTGCATATGATCATTCTCCAGGAGAGACCATATGTTAGGTCAACAAAATGAGTCCCCCCAAATTAAAAAATATTAAAATCATATAAATGTGTCTTCTCTATGTGGAAAATGTTAAAAAACGTAACAGTGGGAGAATTCACATATTCATAGAAATTAGACAACCTACTTCATAACCCAAAGAAACATCATAATGGAAATTGGAAAATAACTTGAGGCAGATGAAAATGAAAAAAAAAAACACATCAAAACTAATGAGATGCAGCAAAGGCAGTGCTGATAGGGAAATTTATAGCTCTAAATACCTACGACAAAAAAAAGAGAAAGATTTTAAATCTTTCTTACCCAACAACAAATCAGAGACTTCATCTCAAAATTGGAAGGTCTATTAAAAAACAGCAAATGAAACCCAAAACAAGCAGAATGAAGCAAATGACAAGGATTAGAGTGGTAATCAATAAAATAGAGAATAAAAAAATGGAAGATGTGAAGAGTGAGATACACCTACTTACTTTTGGTAGGGTGTAGAATGGTGCAGCCCCTCTATAGGTCAGCATGGCGGTTCCACAGGAGGCTAAGTATAGGGTTACCATATGATCCTGCAACCCCACTGTTAGGTATATACTTCAAAAAACTGAAAGCATGGACATGAATTGACATTTGCACACTGGTTTTTATCATGGCATTATTCACGATTTGCAATGGATGAAGGGGGCCTAAGGATACATCAACTGATGAACAGAAGGGCAGTCTGTGGTATACATATGATGGAATATTGAGTAACTGCAGAAAGGAATGGAGTTGTAAGGCATGTAACAAGGTGCATAAATCTTGAGGACATTATGTTGAGTGCAATAGGCTAGAAATGAAAGGACAGATACTGTATTGTCTCACTAATATAAACCAAGTATAATGAGCAAAGTCTGAGAATTGAATTTGAGAACATAGGTTATCAGGGGATAGAAAATGGGCAGAGATTAGGCAATTAATGATTGAGGACTACAGAATGTTTAGTAAGGCTCATTGTGAAGGTTACTAGATTGCAAGCAGTCACATCTATTCCTGAGTTTTAACTGTTATTTCTAAATTCTGAGATGCTGTGCTGTTTGTGTATAACCTGGTAGTTCCTTGGAACTTCAGGTATCTATATGTTCTAGTTTGCTAGCTGCTGGAATGCAACACACCAGAGATGGATTGGCTTTTAATAAAAGGGGTTTTATTTAGTCAAAAGTGTATAGTTCTTCATAGGAAAGGCAGCTAACTTTTAACTGAGGTTCTTTCTTACAAGGAAAGGCACAGGGCGATTTCTGCTGGCCTCTCTCCAGGCCTCTGGGTTCAAACAACTTTCCCCAGGGTGATTCCTTTCTGCATCTCCAAAGGCCTGGGCTGAACTGTGAGTGTTGAGATGAGGTATGCTGAGCTGCTTGGGCTGTGCATGATTATATAATGATGCTGTGAGCCAAAGCCATGATTGTATACTTTGGATGTATTATATGGTGTTTCAATATATCACAATAACATTGCATTAAAATAAGCAATAGGGAGAATAAACAAAACCAAAAGTTGGTTCTTTGAAAATATCAATAACATTGACAAAACTCTAGATAGAGTGAAAAGGAAAAAAGAGAGAGGGTACAATAAGCTAAATTCAGAATTTCAGAATTGAAAGAGGGGACCTTATGAATGATTCCATATAAATAAAAATTTAATAAAAACTATAAAAGAATACTATGAACACTAAATTAGATAACCTAGATGAAATGGGTAAATTCCTAGAAATACACAAATTACTCAAGGTGATTAAAAAAGAAATAAAAATCTCATAAACTAAAAACTAGTAAAGAGATGGGATCAGTGTTCAAAACCCTCCCAACAAAGAAAAGGTCAACACCACATGCTTTCATGGGTGAATTTTACCAAACATTCCAAGAAGAATTGACACTAATGCTATACTGCTCAAACTAGTCTAAAGACTGAAGGAGAGTAAATACTTCCTAATTATTCTATGAGCCCAATATCATCCTCATATCAAAGCTAAATAAAGAAAACACAAGAAAATAAAATTATGAACCATATCCATTATTTGGTTGCAAAATTCCTCAACAAAATACTAGCAAACCAAATCCAAGAGCACATTAAAAGTATATATATATATATATATATATATATACTATGATCAAGTGGAATTTGTCCCAGGTATGCAAGCATTGTCTAAAATAGTAAAATCATTTAGGGTAATACACCATATTAATACAATGAAGGGGGAAAAAAAGCTAGTGATCTTAATTGATGCAGAAAAGCATTTGACAAAATCCAGAACTCCTTCTTGATAAAAACACTTAGAAAACTAGGAATAGAAGGAAACCTCCTAAATATAATAAAGGGCATATATGAAAAACCCACCACTAGCATCATACTTGATGATAAAAGAGTTAAGCTTTCCCTCTCAGATTAGGAACAAGACAAGAATGCCCACTGTCACAATTTTTTTTCAGTGTTGTACTGGTAGTATTAGCTAGAGCAATCAACATCCAAATTGAAAAGGAAGAAATGAAATTTTCCCTGTTTTCAGATCACATGATACTATATACAGAAAATCCTGAAAAATCCACAACAAATCTACTAGAACTAATAAACAATTCAGCAAAGTGACTGGTACATAATCAGCATGCAAAAAATCATTAGTGTTTCTAAACACTAATAATGAACAATCTGAAGACCAAATTAAAAAAAAAAACTTCCATGAAAAGATGCTCAACATCATTAGCCATTAGGGAAATTCAAATTAAAACTGCAATGAGATACCATTTTCATAGCCA
The DNA here is from genome assembly GCF_023851605.1 of Tamandua tetradactyla. Classification (NCBI taxonomy): domain Eukaryota; kingdom Metazoa; phylum Chordata; class Mammalia; order Pilosa; family Myrmecophagidae; genus Tamandua; species Tamandua tetradactyla. The sequence goes on from NC_135332.1 coordinate 10,661,317, forward strand.
GTTGAAAGGCTACTATTTAAAGAACAGAAGATCACAAGTGTTGGAGAGGATGTGGAAAAATAGGAGTACTCAGTCATCATTGGTGAGAATGTGAAATGGTGCAGTCACTGTAAAAGACAGTTTGGCAGTTTCTCAGAAAATTAAGTGTAGAATTAACTTATGACTGGGTAGTTCCAGTTCTACGTATATACCCAAAAGAATTAAAAGATACTTGCATACCAATGTTCATAGTCAAATTATTCACAATTGTCAAAAGATGGAAGCAACGCAAAGTCCATCTCTGATGAATGGATAAACAAAATGGTATGTACATACAATAGATTATTATTTTGGTGTAAAAAGGAATGAATTTCTGATACATGTAACAACATGGATGAATCTTGAAGACGTCATGTTGATTGAAATAAGTGAGACACGAAAGGACAAATATTGTATGACTTCACTTTTATGAAATAATTGGAATAAGCAAACTCATAGTAAGAACCTAGAATATAGATTACCAAGGGCCAGGGTGTGGATAGGCAATGGGAGTTAATGCTTAAATTGCACAGAGTTTCTATTTGGGTTGATGGAAAATTTTATAGTAGATGGTGGTGATTGTTACACACACTTGTGGACATAATTAACAGCAATTAATTGCATATTTGAATGTGTTTAAATGGGTAAATTTTTGTTTGTATGTATTTTTGCATTTTTTTGTTTCTTATTCTTCTTTTTCTTTTCTTTTTTTTTCCTAGTTTGTGTATATTTTATTAGAATAAAAATTCTAAAAAGCATAGGACTATACAACACAAACAGTGGACCCTAATTTCAACCACAGATCAAAGTTAATGGCACAATTATAAAAATGTTCTTTCATCAATTATAACAGAAGCAAGGTGTTAATAATAGGGTGGTGTTTGAGAACTTGGTATTTTCTGCATGATTTTTCTGTAAACCTACAACTTCTCTAAATAAAATTTTAAAAGGAGACATTACTCAATTGAAGCTTTTCTTTTTCTGGATTTAAGACTGACAGAATAGGGGAATTTTGCAGATAGATTAAATTGGAATCAGAGAAACTAATTAGGCTGCATTTTTAAAAAATTAATTTTTTAAACTTTTTTTTATTGTATAGTATAACATACATACAAAGCAAAGAAATAAAAAAAACAATAGTTTTCAAAGCACTCTTCAAAAGTGGTTACAGGATAGATCCCAGAGTTTGTCATGGACTACCATATGATCCTCTCATATTGGCTAGCAGGCTTAAATACTTTTTTATCATCACAATCGACTTTTTTTTCCTCCTTTTTTTTTTAAGACAATGGCATATACACAAAAAAGCTAAAACTTTCCAAACACAGCACCACAATTAGCTGTAGAACATATTTCAGACTTTGACATAGATTACAGTTTCCCAATTTAGATTTTTACTTCTAGCTGTTCTAAAATACTGGAGACTAAAAGAGATATCAATTTAATGATTCAGCATTCATATTCATTTGTTAAGTCCTATCTTCTATGTATAATTCCACCATCACCTTTGATCTTTCCATACCTCTCATTGGGTTGTTTGGGCTAGGGCAATTCTAAATTTTTGATATTGGAAAGGTCTGCCAATGGGGTAGGGAGATGGAACTATCTGATGTTCTAGAGAGGCTGTGCTAGGTTTCAGGACTTATCTGGACCAGGGACCCATCTGGGGGTTGTAGGTTTCTGGCAAGTTACTCTAGTGATTAGGCCACATTTTAGTGCAGTTTTATTGAAATATATTCACACATCCAAAGTATACAATCAGTAGCTCACAGTATCAAAACATAATTGTGCATTTATTACCACCATTAATTTTAGAAAATTTTCATTGTTCAAAAAAAAAATCCCATACCCTTTATCCCCTTCTATTACTGACTCCTAGCTTTGGATTAGTGTGGTACATTTGTTACTGTTAATTAAAGAATAGTAAAATATTACTGCTGACTATAGTCCATAGTGTGCAAGAAGGTGCATTTTTAATTCTTTGTAATTGTGATGTACCTTTGTTCTAATTCATGAAAGAACTTTTTTATATTTGTACTGTTAAGAGTTATAAGCTTCTAAGGCTTAGGCTAAGATAGGGTGGTAGTAAGAATGAAAATGAAAGGAGGGAAAGGAGAAATGACCATGTGAAAGAATTGATAGATGGTGGTACAAGATTAGATCTGGGATAAAGTCAGAGCAGCAAAATATAAATCATGCTTTGAATCCCAAGCCATTTAATTTCCTTGGAATTTCTACTTTAGGGTTATATGTTACAATAAAGGACTTTGTGTTTGTCATAAAGTAAGTATCTGATAAATTGTAATTATTTTGCTAGGATTCTGTGGTTTGGGTTTGTGTTACTTCTGGCCTGGAGACTCCTGCTTTCAAAACAGTTCAATAACTGTCATCTTTATCATCTATGTGAGTAGGAATTTTATCCTCATTTTTATAAGTGACAACTGAGGATAAGTGATATTAAATGATTCATTCAAGATCACACAGTTAATAAGTAACTGTGCCCTTGATCCTTATGTTGGACCATGATTTGCACAAAGGCAGAGCAAATACTATTTTGTGTAGGAACTGGGAGATCACAGGGGGTGATAGAATCTATGGGAGCAAATAGAGATGAAAGCTTAAAGGTGGAAATAGACATAATGAGAATGCCAGGAAAAACAAGGTAAATTGGGGAAATCTCTGCAAAAATTATATAGATGAGAACAAGAGTAAGACCTGGTTTTGGGGTTTTGGATTGGCAGGATTGAGCTCACAAATCAACTAAACAAGATGAAGGGCAGGGCACTTCCTCCAGATGCCAATGCTTTGGAGCTTGGATGGAGAAAGCTGGAAGGACCTGTGTATGATGGTTAGGTTCATGTGTTAACTTGGCCAGGTGATGGTGCCCAGTCGTCTGGTTGAGCAAGCACTGGCCTATCTGTTTCTGCAAGGACATTTCGAGGACTTAAATCATGAGCACATTGGTTGCATCCATGGTTGATTACATCTGCAGTTGGCTAAGGGGCATGTCTTTTTCAATGAGTGATGCTTAATCTAATCACCTGAAGGCTTTTAAGGAGAATTCAGAAGAGAGAATCTCTCTTTCTCTGCTTTAGCCAGCAAGTCTCTCCTAGGGAGTTCATTGAGGACCTTGATTGAAGGTCAGTTCATGGCTTGCTCTACAGATTTTGGACTCCTGCACCCCCATAGTTGCATAAAACACTTTTATAAATCTCATATTTAAAGATATCTCTTGGGCCACGGTGGCTCAGCAGGCAAGAACGCTTGCCTGCCATGCCAGAGGACCTGGGTTCGGTTCCTGGTGCCTGCCCATGTATTAAAAAAAAAAGATTATAAAGATATCTCTTGTTGGTTCTGTTTCCTTGAGAACCCTAACTAATACACTAAGCAATCCAGGAAAAAGGGGACAAAGTAGGACAGACCTTACAGCAAAAGTATTCATGGAAATATGTTTTTACCTATTAACATTGTGAATTGTCTGGCAGTTTTATCACAAGGCATTGAGAAGAAGGAAGGCTATTTAGAATCATGTTTATTTGCTTGGTAAGGACTCTTTCTATACTAAGCAGTAGAATTTTACAGAATAGCCTATAGGTGAGATGAGTTACTATACCATATCCCATCTGCTCCTCAAACAGCCAACGACTATTTTGTCCTATGCCAGTCTTCCTTCTTATGAATTCCAATGTCATTAATCATAAGTTAATTGCATAATATTACTAGTTACCTTTTTATATATTTAAGTTTTCTCAACTAGATTATAAACACTAGGATAAATGTAGATATTATAATTTTCTCATTTTCTATGGATGTTGCTTAATACATTGTATCCACTTAAGCATTTTATAGGATGATCAATTGATTGATTTAATGCACATCAAATATAGAAATGACTCAAAAAAATAATGGGCCACATCAGAGCCTATGTGACAAAGTTTGGGTTCCCTGGAAAGCAGATTCTAAGTTGGAACTTAGACTTTAGGGTGTTTATTAAGTAGTGCTTGGTGATCAACATCTCTAGAGGAAGAAGGAAGAAGTGGGTAGGGGGAAACGTTGAACTGCAGTGGAGGCTCAACAACAGCCTGGGTGGACCCAACAGGGAGCTCTGGAACTAGAATGACCCTTCAGAATTCTTCCAAGTTAGATTCAGATGGACAGGCCCTTACACTCCCTCCATGATCAGTCACTGGATGTGGGTCAACCAAAGGTGAATAACTTTAGGCAACTGAGACAGCCTTTGAAGCTGCTGACAGTCATGGCCATTGCTGACAGTACCCTCGACAACAAAAAGAGCAAAAAGTTCTTCAATGAAAGGAATCTGGGCAGTTCACCAGTGCCCACCCACGCTAACGACATATAAATGGAAGAGCATTCTTAAAAGGTGGGAGTGATTTATATACTCTATTTTGGAATACCTCACTGAGCCCTAGACAAGCATATCAATGCCCACAGCTATATTAGATATTTCCTTATTGAGTTCAATTAAATTGAATTTGTTAGGGCAATTTGAGATTTTCTTGTTAGTAATAACAATAGAGGATGAAAACAGAGCATTGTCTTTGCTATTGTACTTTTACGCTTTGGAGTAAATGTCTACAATTATATACAATCTAAAGAAATACTGCCTAAATGGCATCATAATCAATTCTGATTCTTTGTTTTCTCTTTCTAAGAGAACTTCGACAGAAGTTTGGCCTGGAAACATATGCACACACACACACACACACACACACACACCACAAGAGAGATGATAAAAAAAAAAATAGTCTGCTTGCACTCTTGGCTAGATTTTCCCAGACACTTCTAGCCTAAGTAGACCAAAAGTCAGGAAGCTAAAAGACTGACTTGCAAACCAAAAGCTGATGAAAAAACCCTCAGATTTCCCAGGGCAAGTTCTCGGCACTTCTCTGAGAATATGCAAAAGAACAATGGCAGATGTTATAGTTTGAACTACGTCCCCCCAAAAGACATGTTCAATTTCTAAACCCCAGTCCTATGAATGTGACCTTATTTAGTGTTTCCGTTTGGTAAAGCTGGCAAAATGTAATATACCAGAAATTGGCTGGTTTTTAGCAATGGGAATTTATTAGCTTACAAGTTTACAATTCTAAGCTCATGACAATGTCCAAATTAAGTCATCAACAGGATGACTCTGTCTCTGAAAACCAGTTACCGGTAAGCTTGGGCTCCTCATCAGCTAGCAAGGCACATGGTGACGTCTGCTGGTCCTTCTCTCCCAGGTTTGTTGCTTCAGCTTCTGGCTTCAGTGGTTTCCTCTCTCAGCTTCTGTGAGAGTGTGTCTCAGCTTCTCTGGGGCTTTTTCCTTGAGTTTTTCTCTATTTTATCTCCTAGCTTCTGTATGTGTTTTATCCTCTTATAAAGGCTCCAGTAAGAGGATTAAAACCCACCTTGAATGAGGTGAGTCACATCTCCATTGAAATCTACTTACCATAGGTCTGCACCCACAGGAATGGATTAAAAGAACATGGCTTTTTCTAGGTTAGATAACAGCTCCAAACTACTACACTTGGAAATAAGTTCTTTGAGGATGTGCTTAATTAAGATAAGGCCAAACTGGATTAGGTTGAGCCCTAATTCAATAAGACTGGTGTCCTTATAAGAAAGGAGAACTGGACACAGACAGACAGAGAGACAAGGGGGAGAACATCATGTGCTGTCTGAGGCTGAGATTGCCAGCAAACCACCAGAATCCAGGAGAGGCATGGAACAGATTCCCCCATATAGGTTTAAGAGGAAGGGTGCCCCTGTCCATAGCTTGATTTTGGACTCCACAGTAGTGAAGAAATACATTTCTATTGTTTTAAGCCTCCCAGTTTGTGGTACTTTGTTAAGGCAGCCCCGGTTAACTAAGATGGCAGATGCACAGGCAAAGAGCAGGGCAAAGCCTCCCTCACTCTCTGTTGAAATCAGCAGATAGCACACCTGCTGAGCAAGTTCACTGCCAGGCAGTGAGGCACAGCTGCAAGACACTCTATTCCAGGCTGGCTGCTCAGAGCCCTGCCTCTCCTCAGGGATAGAGCCCCTCCCAAGGCAAGTTCAACTAGGTTATTTGGCAGCCAAAGTCTACACAGACGCTGTAGGGAGCAGTGGAGAAAAGTGAGTTTGACATGCTTGGAAATATTTAGATCTGGGATGTAAACTGCAAGGAAAATATTTACTGTTTGTTTTAGCACTGTGGAGGTTTGGATTCAGGGAATCTTCAGAGAAGTACAAAGGCTCTTGCCAAGGCACCAATTTAACAATTTGGTCAGTGACAAAAGGGCATCCTGTTTAACTAGTCTGAATTTAAATAGCATGTTTCCAGTGTATTAGCATGCCTGTCCCATCTGTTTACAGAACTCCTCTTTTCCTCTGGAGTTTTGGGTTTGGCTTTCGAATTTGGACAGAATCAAGATGCTTTCCTTTGATAGAAAGCAGGCAAGAAGGAGGTCATCACATACAGGCTACAGAGTGAGTATTGACATCAAAATCCCATAGCTTCTTGACCATTCAGAGTGACCCAATCCTCATCGAAGTCTACAGGGTACCTTTGTTCATAGTTCTCAGTGAAAAATCCTTACATCTAGTTGCCTGGGATTCAGCTATACTGCAAAGTTATGTAATCATTGAATTCTTGGTTAATGAAATTAAACCAGGGATTTTGATAAAAGAAAAGCCTTTGTAAATGTGACTCAAAATGTTGCATATTTTTGTCCTCTCTTTGTGTTGCAGGGGGAACTTTCCCATTGGGGGCAGAGTTTTCAGGATGCGCATTGATTGCCCTCTAGTCTTCTGCTCCCTTAATATACTTAGTTACTTAGTATAACTCTAAGTCCTTTCATTTTGAAAAAAAGGAAACCAAGCTAGAGTGATAAAGTAAATTTTTCAAGGTCAGAGAATTCATACCTTGTACAGCTTAGATACCCTGAAGTGAATTTCTCCAGTTTTAGTAGTCCTCTTTGGTCCTGAATAAATGCTCATCTGAATCAGAAAAAGGACAGTCCTGGGACATTGGAAGGCAAACTAAAAAAACTACATGTTGTCTTTGTGCTGGCCATAAGAATAATTCTCATACCCTCTAGACCAGACTGAAGTTTCATCTGGGTAAGATTTATACATTAACTATAAGATTTTGTTCTGCTTTAAAGTCCAAATCTCTCTGGGAGGTATTCATTTTTTGCTATTTAGGCAATTGTACATTATGAATGAGCAATCTGAGGGTACGTTTTGATAGCATGAGGAATTTTGAAATTTCCATTTAATCTAAACTTAATGTAATCTTATTGGCTGTGTATCAGTTATCTCTTGCTGCTGTAGAAAATTATCACAAATTTAGTGATTTGAGCAATGCAAATTTATTATCTTATGGTTCAGTAGAAGTCTGAAATGGGTCTCACTGAGCTAATGTCAAGCTGTCAGAGGGGTTGCATTCCTTTTGGAGGTCTGAGAGAGAATTAATTTCCTTGTCTTTTCAAGATTCTAGAAGCCACATGCATCCCTTGGCTTGTGGCTCCCTCGTCTGTCTTCAAAGTCAGCAATGGTGGGTCAAGCCTTCATATTGCATCATTCTGACCTCCTCTTTTGATTCTCAGTTCCACATAAAGGACCCTTATGATTTACATTTGACTCATCCAGATGATCCAGGACAATCTCCCTATCATAAGGTCAACCAGTAAGCAAACTCAATTCTGTCTGCAGCCTCAATTACCCTTTTTCATATAAACTAAGTGACATCTGAAAAGTCATTACTCTATCTAACACAAATCTTGATGGCTTAGAAAAATGAAGGTTTATTTCTTACACCAGGGACCAGAGCAGGTGTTTATGGTAGGAGAGTCTTCCACATGATTATTCAGGGACCAAGCTCCTTCCATCTCCTGGCTTTGCCCTTCTCCTCATAATCCTCTCCATATGGCCAGACGTTAGGAAAGACAGGTTCTTTTTTTTTTTTTTTTTTTTTAAAGAGGGAGGAAGGGAAGGAAAGACAGAGAAAGAAGGAAGGATGGAAGGAAGGAAGTGAGGAAGAAAGGGAAACATTTTTAAACATTTTCTTGTTTTATTATATTTTGTTTGTTTGTTTGTTTTTTACATGGGCTGGGGCCGGGAATCGAACCGGGGTCCTCCGGCACGGCAGGCAAGCACTCTTGCCCGCTGAGCCACCGCGGCCCGCCCATAAAGACAGGTTCTTTAGCATGTGGTCTTAGGGGCCAGGTCTGGAAGTGTTGGACACCCTTTCCACTCATGTTTTGTTGGCAGTTCTTATGTTGTCACACCTAAGTAAAATAAGAACTGGCAAATATACTCTATCTATATGCTTGGGAAAGAAAGGAAATATATTTGATGAAGAACTAGTCTGCCTCTGCCCAGTTATGCTGCTCTAGCCACCAAAATCCATTTCTTCCTTCCTACTACACATGGAACACATTTGTCTTCCCTCAAGGGAGAAAATCAAGGTCCTCACCATGAACTTTAGGCCTCGAAGTCAGGGGTAAAGAAGGTTTCTTGAATCTATAAACTAAAAAGAAAATTTACGTGTGTACACATATACAAACACATACACATATGCATACTCAGTATGCAATAGTGGTACCTAAATGGGAAAACCATTTGGGAAAATGAGTAGACATTTGAGAAAATGAGAAAGACATAATAGTTACTGCTCCATAGAAATTTTCAACCCTCCCTACTCTTGGGGCAGGGAAATTCTTTAGTGACTACCAAATCTGCTTGCTAAAATGTCCTCTCACCATTGTTCTCCATGGCCCCTGATTCAGGCTTCTGGGAGTTTTATACTTTTATTATCTTCCATGGCCTTCAAGAAGCGGGTGTCAGGGCTCTATTTGCCACTGTTAAAGTTGGAGGACCTACCAGTAATCATAAGGCTCAAAGAATCAGTCTTTTTAGTCCATGCTCATAATTTCTTTGGTGATACAATTTCCTCCAAAACTAACAGTTTTTTCCATCTATTTGCTTCTAGTCAATTCCATGTGTGAGTAACTATATTTAAAGCTCTTTCATAGCCATAATTCTCAGGCCTGATTTATTAATTTGCTTCCTCATTCCCTCTATTTAAATTTCAGCTTCCTTGAAGCCATCTGAAGGCTTCAAGGTGGGTATTTGAAGACCATGCCCTTGATCTGATTTTTATTTTAGGATTATTATTTTGCTAATAGGAGTCTTATTGGATTATTGTCATTCAAATCCTTTTTCAATCTATTGTAAAAGCAATCAGATCTTCCAATTCTAAAAGTTGTTGATCTCTGGATTTTATATGTCCTTTATTTCTTCTTTAAACTAACCCAGTTGTTGGCCATCCCAATTTTTCTCTGGTAATATCTTGCTAAAGGCAGACAATAGAGTAGCAAATAGACATTATTACTTGGATTCTTGTCAACCTCTTATCCAAGAAATAAGCCTCAATGGCTGTTTTCTGGACTACCTATCTATTTAATATAGTCAATAGTTCTACTATATGTGTTGTCATGGAATGACATGGAATGGACCGTCTTCTTTCCATCCCCAGATTTCAGTCTGACCGCTTCTTGGTAGCAGAAGCTACCAAGCTGATGCCAGAAATTTTTGGTTTGTTTGTGCTATGTTAGCATCTGTATTAATCAGGGTTCTCCAGAGAAAAAAGAACCAGCAGGATGTGTTTGCACATGTACATGTAATCAGGGACAGTGAGAAAATAGTCAACAGTTATTAAGGATTAGGGATACATACACACTATATGTATAGTGATCTATTATAAGGAGTTGCTTCATGTAATCATGGGGGTTGGCAGGTCCAAACTCCATAGGGCAGGTTGCAAATTGGAAACTCCTATAAAGGTGCTGTTGATGTCCTGAGTCAAAATTCCCCAAGGGTAGTTGGCTGGCTAGAAGTCTGGGCAAGAGCCAGCGTTGAAGTTGAGTTATAAGTTTTTCTTCTGACAACTTTATCCCTCTGTTCTGGCCTTTAGTCTTCCAACTGACTGGATGAGATTATCTACATTGCTGAGGGTAATCTCTTTTGTTGATTGTAGTTGTAGATGCAAATCCCACCTATGAAATACCTTCACAACAATAAGTAGTCCAGTGTTTGACCAAGGATCTATTTATCATAATCTAGCCAAGTTAACACGTGAAATTAACCACCATAGAAACCCACTTCAAAATACCAATTTCAAAATTAGTTAAGCTAATATTAGCTTCTGTAATTAACCTTGTAATATCAGAGCCTTAGCACTATGATGATTTAGTTATGACTCATAATATAGTCCATAGTAGATGTTCTCGATCAGGCAATTTTCCATATTGTCATTCAGCGGCTGAAGTCTTTACATTCTTGTGATTCTGCTTTCTTATAGATTCTCAGATTCTTCTCCTTTCAGTGGCAGATGGGTAAGAGAGCAAGGATGACTTGTGGGATTTTGTTATTAACTGGGCCTGAAACATCATTTCTACCCACATTCCATTGTTTAGAATTAAGTCCTATAGCCACATATAAATGCCATGGGTAATGGGAAATGAGTTCTTACTGTATGTCCATCAGGAAAAAAGCAATAGATTTTGGTACAGATGTGTAGCTTCTGTCACAACAAAGGACACAGGCCTGAGTATATTAGTATATTAAAACTAGGTACACTTATGTTATATTGTATGCTTAGGTGCTGCTTAGGGCTCTACAAACTATAAGTGATAATTATTGAGCAGGTAGCAGAACAAAGCATTGTTGAAAGCATGATATTAATGTGCAAATTATCTAAAAATCTTGAGGTGCTAAATGTATCCTAGATGAGAAGCCATTTATTCAAGAATATTATTTGGTACTTACCATGTATCAGACATTGTGTTAGATGCTAGGCAAATGGAGATCTATAGGATAAATCTTTGTCTTCAAAAAGATCTCAGTATTCCAGGAGAGACAAACATGTGTGCCAGTCACTAAAATACAATTTTAAGCATGCTAAAGAAGCACAGAAGAGGAAACTATTATGTCTGGTCTTATAGAAAAGTAATCAGGGACAGTGAGAAAATAGTCAACAGTTATTAAGGATTAGGGATGACAGTTATATCAAGGATATCCAGTTTTATATTTTTTCTTATGCCATAAAAATGTACTATCTCATTAAATCAGGAAGACATTATGAATAGGAGATTATCAAAATGTTAAACATGTTGCACTGAAAAAGTAAAAACCAAAGGTGTTAAGGATGAAATTGAGGAAAGGTCCATGATTTGTCTAGTTCAATGGTTTGGGGACAAGATATTGAAATCTTAAAATCCAGAATAATGTTTAAAGTAAGAAAATCAACAAAGTATTTTTTCCTCTTTAGTTGCCAATGCTGACATTGAAGAGTAACTGGAATGAGTAAGTTAAATGGTCAAAAGTTTGTTTTTGAGGTGCCTGCAGTATGGCACTTGGGCAACCTCCCATGATGCTGGGTCCCTGTTGGGTCTGATGAAGGCAGACATTCATTAAGACTCTCACCACCAGCAGTTGGAATTCATCCACTTCATGCGAATAGACAACCACAAGTATTTCATTCTGTATATCAGTCCCAGAAGCTAAAAGCATGGAATGCACACAATATGCTTTGAACCTCGTAATTGTTCCTTGTAATAATAAATTTTTACATTTGAACCTGTGAGTTATCAAGGAAAAAGAAATACAAAGCCACGTTGGTTAAAGGATAGACTTAAAATAACAGGAATTATGGAGATGGAAAAATACCACTTTTCTTTGTTGGCCCAAGGATTTACGTTTGGGGAAAAAATGATTCAGAGGTGATGGCCTTTCTTGGACATTAACACACTGGAGAGCAGTTTGTGTCCCTGAAAATGGGTGGTGCATAAATTTTAACAGGGAGGGGCTGTGACCAAGAAAAGTTTGCTGAGCTCAGGCAGCTTGATACTTAGAAAGGAAGAAACTTTTTGGATTCTTTTTGTAAGAAAAGTTTATTATTGAATGTCTCTTCAGACTTTACTAGAGAATGAGGGCAATTGTGCTTTAAACTAGAGTGTGGATATCACTAAAACTGATAAAGCCATACAAACGGTAGTATTTTCCCAGCCTATTTGTTAACTTAACTCATGCTTATCAGATTCTAAGCCGCATACAAATAAGTTTCAGAGAAAAGAAACATGTAAATATTAGAATTCCATAGTAAAATAATGAAGAAAAAATACACATTTTCTTCAAATTTCTAAAAAGGTGAAATTAAAAGGAAAATATTAACATCTGGAGTTTTGATGCATTTTTAAATTTTCTTATGTAAAAAATATTTTATAATAAAAGAAAAACTACAGATTACTACAACAGTTGCATGAAATAGGGGAAAGGGTTCATCCCTTTTTTTTAATCCTTTATGCAAAAATATAAGAAACAATTTACTATTATATACCATATATATACTAGTAAATGAAAACATTATAACTAATTTGAAAGTGAACAAACATAGACATGCAAATGAAAAATGTTCAACTATGATAAAAATTTAATGATCTAACTAAATTGAGGTTCCATCTAACTTATTATAATAAACCTCAAGTGAAGATTTTTTTCCAAAGTTAGTGAGAGCATCAGTGAACTGATTCTTGTTCATGGCTTGTGATATTAAATATAGATGGAAATGATTTGAAGTGTAACTTGAAATTTCAGGTATTGCTTGATTGAATATACTGGATCAGAGGTGTGAAATCATGAAATAACTGTATTTTTCTTTCACACTTGTCTTTCAAACTGTTGTATTCTACCTTCCTTTCTCACTCCTGGTCAAAATTTCTATTAAACTCATGCTCAGGTACACAAAAGTCAAGATCAGGCATTAAAACAAAACAAAACATACAAAAAACATTCATTGAACCATTGTATTTAAATCACCTTCCCTGGACTCCTGACTTGGGGCTCAGAAACTGCCAGTGGGGAAGTTGGATATTTCATTATTTTACACCTAATTCTTTCACTCTTCCAACCGAGCCACTATATAGTTTCTGGCCCCTACTTGAGGACAGATGAGAAATATGAGATTGTAATGATTCGATCAGTCAGTGTGGTTGTAATTTGGGTCTGGTTTCCTCTACTTGAGGCAGAAACCCCAATGCTTATCTTTCTCCCTCACATTATTTTGTGGGTTCTTTAAAGACTCTAATGAGACTCTATACTATTTTTCACTGATGTGGGTGATGCTCCAGGCTTCTGAACTCCTTTTTCTGGTGGTAATCTTCCTAGAACCTCTTACAGTTAGGGGTGTTTTAGTTTGCTAATGCTGATGGATGCCATATACCAGAAATGGATCAGTTTTTATAAAGGGGATTTATTAAGTTACAAATTTACAGCTCTAAGGCCTTAAAACATCCATACTAAGGCATCCAGAGAAAGACACCTCGGGACAAGAAAGGCCCACGTCTGCCACGTGGAAAGGCACATGGCTGGCGTCTGCGGGTCTTGTTCCCAGTTCTGTGATTCCAGTGGCTTCCTTTCCAACATCGATGGGCCTTCACTTAGTTTCTCTGTATTGGCTCTCTCCAGGTTCTGGCTTGCTTAGTATCTCATTGCAGGGCACATGGCTACGTCTGCTAGGCTCTGGCTCCTATCTAACTTCTGCTGGCTCTCTCAACTGCTGGCATCTCTTGGGACTTCTGCATTTCCAGATGTCTACATCTAAGCTTTTCCTCTAAATGTTTCCCTGTGTCAGCTCTTTTAAGGACTCCAGTAAACCAATTAAGACCTAGCTTGAATGGGCAGGGTCACATCTCCATCTGATCAAAAGTTCACACATTTGATGTGCCACATCTCCACAGAAACAACCTAATCAAAAGGGTCCACCATACAATGTTGAATCAACCACATGACAGTTTCAAACCAGCACAGTGAATTAGCTCTTGCAGGCGACTCACTTGGTGGGATTTGCTTTCCTGTGGCTCATGCCTGACTTCCCTGGTAATGTCCACTCTGGCTCCAGTTTCTCTGTTTGTTCAGTCATCAAAATTAATTCCAGACAACCTCTTGCCTCCTTTAAATTTTTCAGATGAGAGCCAGCCCCTGTGTCTTACAAATTCTATGCATAAAAAGATTTAAATTCTATCACTTGGCCTGAGGTAGTTGAAGAAAACATAGAGGAGAAGAGAAATGCTGGGCACATTGATAATTGTTTCATAAAAATTATTTTACTAATCTTCCTAATTATTTCTATAACAGAAGGTGGATGATAGGCTAAGAGGGGCTGACTCTGCTTTTGGCACCCCCTTTTGCAGGTCATGTATACATGAGCAAACACCCCTCTTTAGAAGGTAGGTATATCTGTCATGTATTCTTTGGAATCCTAGCCAAAAGAAAAACAATGGAAAAAGTCCCATTTATAGATTATATATGTACCAAAAATATTGGAAATTTTCAAACCTTTTAATCTATATGAAAAGTAAACTAAATTATGAAAATGGTGTATGTGAGAAAATATTTACCATATTAATAATTATAAAACTATAAAATACAAAATGGTAATTTGGAAGTAATACAATGTCCCATCAGAGAAAAATGACTAAGGAAGTTAGGGCATATCTAAGAAAAAAAAACAATGCTACTAAAGAGGAACTATCCTACTAAACTAATAACAGACTGTGTCCTCAAGTAGAGAAATATTATAACACAATATTAAGTGGCAAAAAGCAAGACACGAAACTGTATTCATACTATGTTTGCAACTATGTAAAATAAATATTAAGAAGTTTGGACTAGGAAATTAAACACCTAGCTTTCTAATCATAGTTCTTTAATTTGGTAGCTTTATAACCCTAGGGAAGTTACTCTTCTCTCTCAAAATAGGATAACAGCCTCCTATTGTCATAAGAATCGAATGAGCTGTTGCAGAGAAAGTGTTGTTGCCTGGCATTTCACTTACTAAGTATTGAAAAACTCTATTGAAAAGCTGGAATGAATGCGCAAAGTATGAAAATTGGAGTGATGTTAAAATGGTAAGATCTCTTTTATCTTATTTTTAATCTTCCTAGAATGTTATTATACTACTCCCATAATTAGAAACAATCTGAAAGAAACTGAGTAGTAGGCAGCTGTGGAGGTTGGAAATACCCCAGAAAATCTTGTTCTGTAAACTAATCCATTCCTGTGGGTTTGAACCTATTGTAAGTAGGACATGTGATGATGTTACTTAAATGTGGCCTAGGGTGAGCCTTAACCCTTTTACTGGAGTCCTTTATAAAAGGGATGAATACAGAGAGAAAGAAAGCCAGGGAAGAAGATGAAATCAGTTCGAGAAGGGAGAGACCTGTAGATACTGTCATGTGCCTTGCCATATGACCAGGGAGCCCAGGATCACTGGCAGCCAGTATTCAGGAAGAAAAGCATTGCCTTGGTAAAGCCATGATTTGGACATTTTTTTCACCTCAAACTGTGAGCTAATAAATTCTCATTTCCATTTTATGATATCTGCTTTAAGTTGCCCAGGAGACTAAAACAGGGCCAATATATTAATGGTGTCAGCCCAAAAACTCTAAGGACAGCTCCTAAACGTGGGTTTGTGCTGATTTAAGGCTTCTCTATATTTCACGGAGAATCCTGTTTTCCCACCAAATTGTATAAAATAATCAGAAACAGATTTTGCTCCTGCCAGTCAATGGTCATTCTCTAGTAATTTTGCATTACCTGCATATTCACTCTCTTAGATTGCAGAGATATCCTACAGCAGCTCACCTTGCTTTCCAGTTTACTTATGTGAAATAATAAAAGCCAAATATGATATTTAATAAACTAAAGATAATGTCCAGTTTGTGGGTAGTTGATAAAAGGGGGGAAATTAGAATCTCTTAAAGTATGTTTACTTCAAACAAGATAACATATCTTGGAAAGCCTTTCAATGATTTTATTACAGTTTATCATGTACCTTCTGTTATCTGGACTTGAATCAGCATATACATTGAGTATTAATGAAACTACTTCTGAAAGTTTGCAAATAAACTCTATGCACTGTCACTCTTTTATTTGCTGCTATTTGGCCAAATAAAGACACAAACAGTATAGTGTTTTAAAGCAAGAAAAGAGCCAAAAATAGCACCCCCAAAAGGATTGAAAAGGTTGAAAATTTAATAGGTCTTACGTCTGTAGATTGTGGCCTAGGTCATTGACAATAATGCAGAAACAACTGATTAACCTAAGCTGGTCCTCTAAAGACTATGTGAAACTAATTTTTGCATATTTATTTGTCACATGGCTTTATGCTGCTGTGTCTGGAGAGTACGATTCAACTTGTTCATTCAAAACAAAACAAAATTTTAATATTCTCAGATTTGAGGGATAATTTGAAGAACTATAACTACATGTCTTTGTTCATATTTATTGATGGAAAATGGTTAAAAATAATTAGCAAACTAAAAACAAAGCAAGCATTTTTGAGACTTTTCTTCCGTTGACCTTTCATTACTTAAAAAAAATATGTTGCATTTTGCCTAGAACTCTGAGGCTAACTTTTTAAAAATGTTTTTTATTACAGATTATAATGCATAAAAAGCAAAGAAAGAAAGAAGCAATAGTTTTCAAAGCACTCTTTAACAAGTAATTACAGAACAGATTCCAGAGTTTGTCATGGGCTACCATTCCATCATCTCAGATTTTTCCTTCTAGCTGCTTCAGAGCGCTGGAGGCTAGAAGGAATATTAATCTAGTGACTCAGCAGTCCTACTCATTTATTAAATCCCATTTTCTCTGTTATACCTCCTCCTTTGCCTTTAATCCTTCTCCCAATTGATAGGGCTCTTTGGGGAATGCCTGTTCTGACTTTTTCATGCTGAGAAGGCGTGTGCACACAAATGGACAGGGGGATGTAATTAATTGATAATCCTGGAGAGGTTGGTCCCTTTGGGAGGTCAACTATTTTTAAAATGAACATAGAGTTTGGGGTAGCAATTCACTGATGTTTCAGGCATTTAGAACTTTGAGTTCAGTGGTGTATCAATCAATTTTATTACCAAATGACAAGATCTCCTTGCCATACAATTATGAGCAATTATTTTTCACTTATATATCTGTGAGTCAGTTGTGTGTATGTGTGTGTGTGTGTGTGTGTGTGTGTGTGTGTGTGTGTGTGTAGGACTGCTGATGTTGGTTGGGCTCAGCTATGCTTGGGGTCCAGCAAAGATCCAGAGTAGTTTGCTCTATGCATTCTCATCTGCTGGGAATGTTCTCATGAAGGGAGATGGAAGATCTCAGAAAGAACCAGAAAAAACAAGTGATGCCTTTTAGGTCTTCAGCTTGGACCTTGCACACTATTAACTTCTACTCCCATTACATTGATTAGATTAAGCTGCAAGTCTAATGGGGTGAAGAAATAATTCCCCTCATAGAGTGGGGGAAGAATAGAGTGACCATTCCTACATAACGATCCGACCCAACACAAGTGATATATATTGTACTTCATGTTCCCACAGAGATGTCACAAACGCCTCAACCCAGTGGCTATATTCTCTTGCTTTTTCACTTAATCATCTCTCATTCCTCTCCATTTCCTAGGTTATGTTTGCAATATATCTTGTCTCATCTATTACAGTATCCTCTTTCCCTGTGCTTTCATGTACTTTAGCTGCATCTTATGTAATATATTGCCACTGTTAACTTTTTAATCTAAAATTTAAGCCTGTTATTCTTTTCCTCACAATTCAATGGCTCCCAATCATGGCAGATTGGTAATTATTTTTAATGTGGAATAAATGACTCTGTCAGTCTAATTTCTTCCTCTCCTCTCACCTCCATGCCCTAACCCATTTCCATTTTACATTTTAAACATCCACAGTTCTGCCATGATTTCTCATGTACCAAGTCCCTGCATTTGCCATATCATCTTCTTCAGTGTCCTCTTCCACTGGTTCATGGGTCGAAGTACACATTATCTATCAACTTTAGCTCTTCTCAAAGCTGTACCAAATGAGAAGAAGTTAGGTTATGAAGTAGTAACAAATGGCAGTGATTTACTACCACAAATGTTTGTTTATTTCTCATGCATATCCCCATTGCTGGTTGGCTTTGGCTGTCTTCATTAAAGGCATCACACTATTGGAATAGCTCTTATTTGAGACATTGAGTGATATGGAAATTTAAAATACTGGCCCATATACCAGCTCTTAAAACTCCTATTTGTGAGCAACACATGTCATTACCACTCATATATCATTGACTTAAGGAAGTCATATGCTGGTCTGAGTTTAATGGGATAGAGATGTAAAAGCCACCCACAGAGAGAAGCACCTTAATGTGAGCCTGTAAATATTTTGAGAAATAGGAAAAGTTGTCTTTTTTGTCTTCTTGTTAGGCTTATGGGTTCCTTCCACTCTGGAACAACAACAATAAAAACAGTACTAATTAATGCCATTATCATGTATTAAAGGAATAAATATATTCTTTATTGATCACCCAGTTTTTTAGGTATATTTTCTAGTTTTCACATTTCTGTCACAGATTACAAGGATCCCCTTCCTCCAGTTTCTAATATCATTTCCCTACAAGTCCTCACCTACAGCTTTATTGAAGATCGTGAGGCATCTATTGACAGTTTCTTCAAGGTACTTCAGGTTTTCACTAACACTCTCTTCAAAACCATCTGCCCACTTCCAAAGCCACTCCCACCTTTCATGTTTGTATTGTGGCAATATCTCCCTTTCAATGTCAATATATGTGTTAGTTATATATTGCTGTGTAACAAATTACTACAAAACTTAGCAGGCTAAGGGAACAGACAATTATTTCTTGTATAGTTTCTGAAGAATCCAGAAGTGGATTAGCTTTCCAGCCCTGGATCAGTGCCACAGCTGGATGGCAGTGGTCTGAAGGCTTGACTGGGGCTGGAGGCCCTTCTTGCAACTCACACACATGGTTGTTGAGAGGTCTGAGAGATCCTTGCTGATGTTAGCCATGGACTTCAGCTCCTCACCAAAGGGGCCTCTTCTCAGGGCTGCCAAAGCGTTCTTCAAGGCCTGCCAGTTGTAAACTTCAGCCTTTTATAATGTAATGCTATAAGTAACAATGCCATCACTTCTGATGTGTCCTACTGGTCGCTCAGATTAACTCTGATACAATGTAGCAGGGGACTATATAATATCAGGGTATGTGGATTTTGGGGGGCCATCCTGGAGCCGGCCTTAAAAATTTAGAGCCTTCAGAGAAAAAAAGTTTTATTTTATTTCAATGTGACTATTTTAGTTAAATATTTATTTGTTTATTTATTTATTCTATTCTCTTTCTCCTATATGTTCAACCCTGTGTTCGTTACTAGATGCATAGAAATGAGAATGCATTGTTCCTTCCTTAGAGGAGCTTATAGACTAATAGGAAGAAGCACATATATGCAAAAATTACAGAACATACAGTATAGTTGCTGTAATGGAGTATATGTATGTCATGATGAGAGCCAACAAAATAAATGGTTAAGGAATTTGACTTCAACTCCTGGGCCAGAATACCTGATTTTGAATCCAAACTTCACATCTGCCTAGTTATAGCTCCATGAGCAAATTACTTAACCTCTCTGTCATTCAGTTTCTTCACTTGCAAAATTAGGAAGTAATGGTACCTGCCTCTTAAGGCTGATGCAAATTTTAAATGACTTATACATACATATAGATAGATGATAGATGATAGATAGATAGATAGATAGATAGATAGATAGATAGATAGATAGATGGAAGGAAGGATAGAAGGAAGGGACAAAAGAATGGTAAAGGTGTCAAAACTTTTAAATTGATGGATCTGGGAATCTGGGAGGTGGGGTATGTTGTAATTATTTGTATGAGGTTTGCATTATTATTGCAACTGTCCTGTAAACATGAAATTATTTCAAAATCAAAAGTTAAAAAATGTACTCAGATCATATAGGATACTCTTGGTGGAGGCTATCATGAGTAATTTTAATAATAAGAGAAACAGGAATAAGAGGATAGAGATGACGAAAATGGAGCTGTAGCCTATGATTTTCACGCAGAATTTTTTCATTTCAGATCCTATTATTCTACACTGAGTCTTGGAATTTGAAAATCATATGTGTATTCATCAGTTCCTAGGATCCTTTTTACTAATTTACACAAATAGCATAGTATCAGTTCAGTAGATTCCATGGTCTGGATTCATACAGCCCATTCATTCACCAAAAAGTATTCATTTGTAGAGCTCAGGGATGCCTGTTCCTATGAGAACTTTCTTTATCAAACGAAGTTTCCAAAGTGAAATGGGAACCAGGCCTTTAGGGAGATAGGATCACTTTTGTATTCCTTCCTGCACTGGACTCCACCAAATTTCTACTTGTGGCCCCAACAGGGCATAAGAAAGCAGTGAGTCTGCATGATCAAGAGTGAATTGCAGGTTGGGAGAAGTGACAGCAACTGGAGCTGCAGCCATGACGTGTGTATTGAAAAAGATGAGGCTAAGATTTTATTTTACTTTAAGAATGTATTCAAGTAAGGGGATTATAGCCCTTTAGTTCTAGTTTAGCTGGCCTAAACTCCTTGGAGAATTGAAGGACAACCTGCAAATCTCACCTGGATGGAGGTAAACTGAACAGAGGTCATCAGACAAGAGTCAGGGAAAGAGGTAGACTTGGTTAATATACAGAATGACAACACCGAGCCTTACTGTTGTGTACCTGTATATGAAACCATAGGAGGAGCCCCCACCTTCACCGTAGGTGATGGGAGTGAAACTGGAAACTGTTTCGACCTCCCTCCAAGGTGATTCCCTGGCTGTGAAGGAAAGAGCTCTTTAGCTGCATGCCCCATCTGATTGCCCTTTTAATTGTATTAATGATGACATGAATTACATGGGTGGAGGAAGGTGAAAAGACAGTTTGAGAGATAAGTAATTCTTTTAATTATTGGGACAGGCATTCCTTCTTGCTTGCTTATCCCCCACATTTAAGTTCATGGTAGAGAGTCAAAGAGGAAAGTTTTTTCTTCTTGATGAACAAATTATTTAATTCTTGGAAGGATATACATGAGAAAGGAGATAATTAACTGCTTGGTTACATGTGCTTGTCAAGGTAGCACATCTCAATGTGATGGGAAAATAACCATATAAAAACACGAGTCTTAGTGCCATCTATTCTGTCTGGCAAATTGTCATAAAACGCTAGAGAAAGGGTGCATGGGTGGTTCAGTAGAATGCTAGCCTTCCATGCAGGAAACCTGGGTTCAATTTCTGGACCATGCACTGCATCCCCCCCGCCAAAAAAAAAAAAAAAAAAAAAAAGCTAGAGACATCACATAGCAATTGTGGCCCTTATCCTGAGCTTCATGACCTCAGCTATTGGGTCATGCAATGTGCCTGAGTTTGTGGAGAAAAAAGTGTGTCTTTGAAATTTAAGAGGACTTTTCATTCCCTCTGTTAGTCTTTCTGAAATTCTGTGAGCAGAATTTACCTAGCTTGATACTTCATTACTTGGAAATCATGAATAGTTTTTCTTGGAAGTGACCAGATGGAAAGAATTAAAAATGTTTCAGGAAAGCTATTAAGGCTGGGCTGATGTTTTTCTAGGAGCTTTTTATTTTTATTTAGATTTAGATCAAGGATATTTACAAGATTAACCTTAGCTTATCCAACCTCTGATGAAAATTGTTTTCATTAGGATTTCAAACCATAGCTAAATGCATTGATAGGTAAAGGCTTAATGCTGTTTTTAGTGATTGTTTTCACCTTGCCTGCACTATAAATAGGAAACAAAATGGAAACTTTTAACTAAAATTTGACTTCAAATGGCATAAACTATTGCATTTTTAAAATATTAACCTGAGGAGGCTGTGATACTTGTCTACAGGATCTTTTCATAGAGGACATTTAGTTTCATTCTTATTACCCTTAATGGATATTCCTTCATAAAGCATAAGTACCAAATGTGTAATGGGGAGCTCCCAGAAAAAGACTTGGTTCTAGTACTGGATTTACAGTGGAAGAGGAGAATCTTACAGAAAAATGAGTAAACCCAAAGAAATTCTCCCTTCTTTTTATTTTTTAATCACACACCATAATCATACCTTCAATTAAATGTAGTTTGTGTTGAAATCCTCAAAGTTTTAACAGATGGAAAAATGTTTTATAAGATCTTCACAGTGCAGACATAAATGTGGATTTGCAAAAGGAAAGAGCTAGGCATCTAAAGTCTAAGGAGACGGCTAAATAGTTGGGTGCTCTGTGTATACACCTAAAATTAGGGGCCCTACTAGAATAGTGCATCCAGGAATTAGGATGTACCTCTTGTAGTTTTACAAGGTAACAGGTGTGGCACAAAAAGGAGAAAAAAAGACTTTGAAATAAGAGAGACCTGGGTCCAACTTACTGACTGCATCAACTTTGATGCATTTCTGGATCTCTCCAAGCATCTATTTTCTCCATCCTGAAATGGGGATGGAGAAATATCTACATTAAAGTGACGATACAAAACAAAGTATCTAGCGGTGCTCACAAAGGTTAGCTGCCTTCCACTTGTCATTGATGTTCATATGAGTCAGGTGTATATTTAATTTATTAAAATAGTTCACAAGAAGGTATCCACCATGTGGGTCACAGTTTCCTCCATGCATAAGGAAGCTCAAGGATTACAGAGAAGTTTGTCTTCCAGAAAGAATTAAAAGGACGTAAGAAGATGACTTTTAATGTTTTTGAAAACAGCTATGGGACAGAGCAATAGTTATGGGACTGTAAGCCCAGGTTTAACCTGTTTCCTTAACCTCTCAGGTTCTTAGCTTCTTCATTTAAGTGATGGAGAAAATGCCTACCTGACAGGGAAGATATGACAATTTAATGAGATAAATTATTCAGAAGTCCCTTGAACGTAGTAAATGCTAATAAAAAATCCCTATGAAAAATAAAATAAAAATTATAACTACATGGAAACATAGAAGGACACCTGCAATGCAGATAAATTTTTAGCATAGGAAGAGTAAAGACATCTTAGCACTTTGGTGCATCTATGTTCTTTCCTTACCTTTGTGCAGTATTTTCTTTGTTTTCACAGTTCCTGTATGATTTACATTGACATTGTCACATTTCTTTTTTAAGAATGCATTGATACAAGCATCTTTACTAATCATCTTGCTACAACCCAATAAGTGAGTGAATTCTTTTATCCATTGTGTCTTTGAAACAATCAGGTGTGTCCCATCATGTTTTATGTCTGCTTTCAAGTTGTTACACACATGTTCTGGCCTTGTCTCTAGTTAGAATGTTGCTACAGAAAGGGCTTTATCAGTCTCATGTATTTCAACATCAGATTTAATGTGCTGCTTTTTTATACAGAAACCAAAACAGTTCCTCAAAGACCTCATGGTTTGTGATATTGATGATATTCCCAAGAGTGAAAATGCATTATGATAAACCATTCACATATATTCACCTGATGCCTTGCAACCAAAGACACATTTTTGAGGCAGATGTTACAGGTCACACATAGGATAAGAGGTCAGGTAAACATATCTTTGAAGGGAATTGATGCTAGAAAGTCTTTCTTAGATTGTTTGCCTCTAATATCAAGTGTTCTTAATGGGTGGTGTGGTAGTTAGATTCAGGTGTCAATTTAGCCAGGTGAAGCTGCCTAGTTCTATTGCATGGGCATGAGCCATTGGCATGTGAACCTTATCTGTTGCTGATCACATCTGCTGTTGGCTAGGAGGCATGCCTGCTGCAATGAATGATGTTTGATTTAATTGGCTGGTGCTTAAATGAGAGAGTTCAATGTAGCACAGCCCAAGCAGCTCAGCATACCTCATCTCAGCACTCGCAGCTCAGCCCAGGCCTTTGGAGATGCAGAAAGGAATCACCAAGGGAAAGTTGTTGGAACCCAGAGGACTGGAGAGAAGGCTGGCAGAGATCGCCCTGTGCCTTCCCATGTAAGAAAGAACCTCAGTTGAAAGTTAGCTGCCTTTCCTCTGAAGAACTATAACTAAATAAGTCCCCTTGATTTTTTAAAAGCCAATCCATCTCTGGTGTGTTGCATTCCAGCAGCTAGCAAACTAAAACAGGTGGATTGCAAAATTCCCTGTACAGTTCTTTTTCAGTTGTTTAAACTCAGTAACCATGCTACAATTGTACAAGAAAGATCCCTTAGAGATAAGCTAATGAAAATGAAAAGTTCCCAACTTTTCAATCACGGGAAGAAATATCCTTCCTGTGATTAAAAATATCTAGCATGAAGATTCAGTTTCATAATACTTTATGTTTCAGTAATGAAAATAATTATTATGTTTTAATAGTAAACCTAACTTTGTCCTGAACTTTGAAAGGATCTGGTTTGGTGCTCTGTTTTGGAGCCAGATTGAAGATAAAGCAATCATTGTAAATCACTGCTCATGTATTTTAAGATATGATATTGTCTGTACCACACATTACTGACAATGCAGTGTTGATTCTATCTATAATTCTTTGATGGAAAACAAGGAACACAGTGCACTTCTTTTTTTTTTTTTTTTAACATGGGCAGGCACCAGGAACCGAACCCGGGTCCTCTGGCATGGCAGGCGAGCATTCTTGCCTGCTGAGCCACTGTGGCCCGCCCACAGTGCGCTTCTTAATAGTAAAACAAAAATAAAGAAACAACAAATGCCAAAAGGAAAATAATTAATGGTTTACATTGTCATTTTTTTCTAGCAGTTTTGTTTTTTAGTGAAAATATGATACCATTCCCCATAGGTTTGGTTCCCTTTCTCTAATTTTGAATCCCTTACAGTAGTGAAATTTTTAAGTTTTATTAGCAGTTGAATTCTTACTGCAAATATTGTGAATACAGTAGCTGCTGATGAAACATTAATACCATTTCTATTGGTGCAGAGCCAAGCCAACAAAAAGTGAAGTGCAACCATTATCATCAAATCAATTCACTAGTACAATATACACTTCCAAGGCCAGAAGTTTTGGTTGAAACTGGAGAAGAACAAATAGGCTCAAATAATCGGTCCAGCCAAAGGACTATCTGTTTAGGCAAAATTGTGCACAGGGGTCCAGTTTGTTGGTGGGCATGTTCAGTATCCCCAGATAATGTCAAGTAGTTCCCAACTTTTCAATGATTTCTTTTCAAGCTAACTTATAGCATTTGGCATGTTTGGTTTTTTGTTAATTAAATTTTAATTTTGGGAAAGCAAATCAAGTTGGGTAAGTTCCTGGAACTTCTCTTTATGGAGCCTCAGTGTTCAGATGCCTTGGATGTGGTGAAGTTAACGCTGACCTTCAGGGTTGGAAGCTCCTCTGGTCTCATCTTCCACATGCAAGCAGTGAAGTTACAAAATCTACCAATAGTTTGTTCCAACATTTCAGGAACATCTGGTTGTTTTTAGCTTTTCTTCCCTCACATTTATCTCCCAATATATTTTCTTTCAATGGAATCACCTTAAAGTATAGGCTAATGACACTATGAAAACTGGAGCTGTAAATACTGCTTTTCCATTCTACTTCCCTGCCCCCTGCATATATATGTAATAATGCTGGGAGGAAACAAGTAAAAATAATGTCCATTTGATGGCAACAGAGTTTACAACTTTTCAACACAGCAACTCTAGCAAGACTTGGAGGGACATCCAAAAGACTCATAAAATACCCTTAAATATCAGTTTGAAAGTGAATTAATTTGTAGCCTTTCGGTTTTGCCAGATAAAAAGGGGACTATCCTAAAATGTTTGCTGCTTTTTCTCATACTAGGGGTATAATGTCCTAGTTTCTGAAGGCCTCGGGAAATTCTTGAGCCAACCTGCCACTTTCTTATTCCCCCTTATCCAGGAAATGAAATAAATGAAAGCATATCTTTTACAATGTGGCAATGGGAGCACTGGGATGAATTGATGATCTATTAGAGAGAAGAGGTGGCAAACATAACCCTTTTTAGCTGCTGGTATCTGACATTTACCCCTAAGTAAATTCATTCATACACATAAGGCTTCTTTACAGTTCATTGTTTTGTCTGCCTAATTTGTAAATCTAAATCGGTGTTTCTCAACCTTGGCTCTGTTGACATTTTTGATCACAGAATTATTAATTATGGTCGGGTCGGGGGGCTGGACTTTGCACTGTAGGATTCTTAGCAACATCCTTTGCCTTTACTCACTCGATGCCTATAGTACTTTTCTCCCAGTTGTGATAACCAAAAATGTCTCCTGACATTGCCAAATGGCACCTGGGGGTGGAGGTGTAAATCACTCCAGGTCCAATATTTTAATGCTTCCAGGACTTAAAATATTAACTGGGATATATATATATCCTGTGTGTGCATGTATATATGCAGCTCTCCTATATATACATATATATATATATGGAGAGAGACTTTTTGTGTCTTGATATGCAATTCTCCAAACTTTTTGATGTCTCCTAAAATATAATGAAAATTGCCTTAAAAAATCATTTCCTTCTTTGTAAATCTTACAACATGGCCTCTATGTGTATATTTTGAAAATTGATTTTAACGTATGAGCTGCCTGGTCATTGCTGATACAGACCATTTCTTGCCTTCTACACGTTACCCATGGGATCTAAGATTTCAGGGAAGAGTATGTTGTTGGGCCAACTTCATGTGTGATCAAGTCACTACTTCCAAATATATTTGCTGGTAGTACAATCTTATGTGCAGCTGTCTTCAAGAGCCAGCCAACAAGTGCCTCATCAGGACAGGTTTTTCATCTTCCTCTCCAAAAACCATTTTTTTCTCTTTTGCACGCTACAGGTATACTGAGCTTCATGAAAGTATTCACTCAAAGAAGTAGTGAAGAAAACAATATACCGAAAACGAAGACATGAATCTGACAATCTTATTGAGGTAAATATGATGGGGTTGCATTTTTTATTATGTGTTAGGAAAAGTCATCCTTGAAAAATCTGGCTCCGGAGGCAAACCATTATTCACTTTGAGGGAATGTACTGTGCAAAAGATCTCTTGATTTTAGGAAATCGCGCACTGACCTATGCTGTCCTGGGTGCTTTCTTTACTCAGGAATGTGGACTAAGTTCTATTCTAAAAAAGAATGTTGACAGCAGCTTTTTTTAGGCCACATTCCCTTCTTTGTAATCTCCCAGGTGTTATATTTAATTTACATTTGACATAGGAAATTATATGAACATAGTATTTGGTCCACAGATTAATTACTTAGGTTTAGTAAATTCAGGAGAATTTACTTGTTGAAGCAATTGTTTCTAAATATTACTTCTTTATTGAAATCTCTACAATTTTGACATTCCTTTTAGAATATATGATTCAAAAGTGAGAACCTCAAGATAACTACCCAATAAAGTCACTGTACATCTCCTCATGTTTTTGATTATATATTTTCAAGAAATCAATGGAACTTGCACTGCAGCTGCTCATGCAGATGATCTCTTAGCTGTCCTGATCTATTGTGGAAAATTAGAAAAATAAATAATTTCTTGACTTCAACTTCTGTGCTCTTTACCCTGAACAACTGATAAACCAGAAAGATACAAATGCAAATTTCCAATGAATTCCTACTTTGTCCAAAACTTGAAACCGCATCACCTTACCTGGAATCAGTTTCATCCAATTAATAGCTATATTGACTATAAAAGGAAGCCAAATGTAAGGAAAGCAATAACAAGGCTAATAATATTTAGATGGTTAGATTATTATAAATAAAATCCACAGGAGTGCAGGCAATGGTGACTCAGTGGCAGAGTACTCACCTGCCATGCTGAAGACCCGGGTTCAATTCCCAGTGGCTGCCCATGCAAGAAAAAAAAATATCCACAGGGGAGAGAACATTGCGTATGGCTAAGGAACACAATTCCCTTTTGATTTTCTGGGGTACACAACAAATTCAAACCAGCACATTGGGTAGGTGTTGCAGGTATTTATTTTCCTTACATTCATCTTTCACAAGCACAGTTTAAATTGTATAGTTGTTACTCACCTATTGACCTTTGCACTTTCTGGGTGATAAGTGAGGGAAAAAATTTGAAGACAAACTTGTCTTATTTGCTCTCATTTCTAATGTGAGCAACTCAAGGAGATTTAGGTGGTTAGTATTGTTACTTTTTTCCTGGCCCCTCTGACATATGAATCCAAAACTCTTAAATGATTCTCCAAAGCCATTAAACTATAAAGAGATGATTATGACCAAGTCCTTTGCAAATTTATTGGTCCAGAGATCCTAACCCATGGGTCATCTTTGGGCCTTCATAAAACCAACAAGCACACTAGACTCCTACACTAAATATATCCCATGCAATTAAAATAAATGATTAAATAGAATCAATATATTTAGCATTCACTAAATATTTTTGGTCACTTACTATGTGCCAGGAACTGTCCTAAATACCCAGAGTACTGCAGTAAACCAGAAAAATAGCTCTCTGTGCTCATGGAGCTTATTGGTTGGGTGTTCTAGTTTGCTAGCAGCCAGAATGTGATATACCAGAACCATAATGGCTTTTAAAAAGGGAAATTTATTAAGTTCTAAGGCCATGAAAATGTCCAAACTAAAGCAAGGCTATAAAATTGTCCAATCTAAGGTATCCAGGGAAAGATACCTTGGTTCAAGAAGGCCGATGATGCTCACAGTTTCTCTCTCAGATGGAAAGGCACATGCTGAGATCTGCTAGCTTTCTCTTTAACTGTTTCTGTGGGGCTCTGCTAGTTTTGTTGGCTCTTTCAGTTCTCTTGGCTCTTGTGGCTCTAAAGCTTTTTCCAAAATAGTTCCCTCTTAAAGGGCTCTAGAAAGCAACCACACCTTAAATGGATGGAGACACAACTCCATGGAAACCATCTAATCAAAACTTACCACCCAGCAATACTGAATAAGGATTAAAGAACATGGCTTTTCTGGGATACACAACAAATTCAAACCAGCACATTGGGTAGGGAGAAAGAAGCAATAAAACAGCAAATCCATTATTTTTAAAAAATAATTTACATAGTGATATGTTCTATAAAACAGATTAAACAGGGCATTTGGATAGGAAGTAATGTCCAGGAGGTGGAGGAGACTTTACGTTGGATTGTCAGGGCATGGTTACTGGAAAAATGACATTTAGGTTGAGACATAAAGGATAAGAAGAATACAAACATATGGACCT
Organism: Tamandua tetradactyla; assembly: GCF_023851605.1. Classification (NCBI taxonomy): domain Eukaryota; kingdom Metazoa; phylum Chordata; class Mammalia; order Pilosa; family Myrmecophagidae; genus Tamandua; species Tamandua tetradactyla. Next base: position 10,690,369 of record NC_135332.1, read on the forward strand.
AGAGGAAGACAATTTTAGACAAAGGGAATTGCAATCTTAGGACAAAGGGCCTAAGGCAGGTTTGAGCCTGGTGACAATGACATATAGGAGAAAAGCTATGTGACTAGATTATGAGTCCTATTAGGAGTGGGAATGGTATGGTAAGCCAGTGTCCAGTTTATGTAGATCTGTTTCTCTATTGTTAAGTGGTTTTGATTTATTCTGAGTGCAGCGAAATGCCATTGGAGGGCTTTTAAAAGAAGAGCTGATATGGTGTGATTTATGTTTTTAAGATACCACACTGGCTACTGTATGAATAACAGTGTGAGTGGAGCTAATAGCAGGAGAGAGACCACTTGGGATGCTCAGGGAAGAGATTATAATTGTCTTTAGGGTACTATGGAGATCATGAAAAAAATGAAGAATTCAAGATATATTTTGAAAGTAGAGCCAATGGGATCTGACAGTGGACTGGATATGGTACATGAAGGTATAAGAGAACTCCTCAGACATTTTCTAGAGCAAATGACAGTGGGATAATTTTACTGAAATCGTTTCAGGAGAAATAGGCCATGGGAGTGAGGTAGGCAGAGATTAAGAAGTTCTGTTTATGTAGTAGTATGAAAGTCAAGTGGGAAGTTTGCATATGTAAATTTAGAACTCAGCAAGCAGTCAGTTGGACATAAAAATTGGGGGATTTATTGGCAGGTGGAAGATACTCTAAAAGAACTAAAATTAAATTTCCTAAGGACAAAATGTAGATAGAAAAGAGTAAATATTCTAAAACCAAGATCCAGGTCACTTCAAAATTTAGAACTCTCCAAACATTTAAGAAGAATTAGCACAAATTTTGTACAATCTTTTCTAGAAAATACAAGAGGAAGTAATAGTTTCTGACTCATTTAATAAGGCCAATATTGCTTGATGTTACAACCAGACAAGGACAATACAAGAGAAAAAACAATAGATCAAAATTTCACATGAACTTTAACATAAAATTCTTAAACAAAAATAATAGCAAATTGATTCTAACTATATATAAAAATAATTATACTCTCTGGCCAAGTAGCGTTTATTCCATGTATGAAAGACTGGACAAATATTTTGAAAATCAATCAATGTTATCTACCATATCTTCAAACTAAAGAAGAAAAATCATGTGATTATAGCAATTATGAGGTAAAGCAATGACAAATTCAATACCCGTTCTTAATAAAGACTCTCCCAAAACAAGAAGTAGAGGAGAGAGTCCTCAACTTAATAAAGAGCTACAAAAAATGTCAGTTAACATACTTACTGGTGGAAGAGTGGAAAACTGAATGCATTTCCCCTAAGGTCAGGAGCAAAGCAAGTATGTACTATCTCATCACTCTTAGTCATCTTCGTGAGTGGAAATTTTAGTCAGTGCAATAATTCAAGGAATGGAAATAAAAAGCATACAGTTTGGAGAGGAAGAAATAAACTATCTCTAATAAAATGGTTCTATATGTAGATTATTCCAAGGAATCTGGAAAAAAAATTCTAGAACTAATAAAAGAGTTCAGCAAGGCAACAGGACAGAAGGCAAACATACAATTATCAGTCGTATTTGTAAATACCATTAAGGAATCTGTGAAAATGAAAATAAAAAACATAAGACTTATTACAATTGTCTCCCCCGACACACAAAGAAAAACCTCGGTATAACTCTAACAACCTATGTTCGGTACCTGTAAGCTGAAAATTACAAAGCATGATGAAAAATATTAAAGGACATCTAAATAAATGGAGAGGCATACCATGTTCATTAATTGAAAGACTATCATAGTAAAGATGTCAGTTCTCCCCAATTTGATCTATAGGTTTAATTCAATTTCTATGAAAATTCTAGCAGTATTTTTTCTCTGTAGATATAGACAAGCTTATTCTAAAATGTATATGGAACAATGGGTGCCATAAATAGCTAAAATAATTTTGAAAATGAATAAAATGTGAAGAATTACTTTATCCAATGCTAAGATTCGTTATATAGCTACAATAATTAAGAGGGGTGGAGTTGGTGGAAGCACAGACACATAGATCAATGAAACAGAGGAGAAAACACAAATAAACAGTGCACACACAAAAACTGATTTCTGAAAAAGTTGCAAAAAGACAAATGGTTCTAAAGCAATTGGACATCTAAAGATAAATGAATCTTAATGAAAACCTAACAGTTTATTCAAAAAATAATTCAAAATTGATCATGCCTTTATATTTAAAAGTACAAAACTTTAAGAATAAAACAGAAAATTTTCAACACTTAGGACTAGATAAAGAGTTCTTAGGTATGACACCAAAGCCACTATCCATAAAAGAAAATAACTGATATATTGGACTTCATAAAAATTAGAACAGCTTGCTCTGTGAAAAATCCTGTTAAAAGGATGAAAAAATAATCTGAAGATTTAGAGAAGATATTTGCAAATCACAAAATACAACATAGTACTTGCATATAGAATATACAAAGTACTTTCAAAAGTCAACATCAAAAAGAAAAAAAAAACAATTGAATTTGAAACTGAGCAAATGAATAAAAATTTCACCAAAAAGGAGATATGGATGGCAGATAAGCACATGATGAGATTTTTATCATCCTTAGCTATTAGGAAAATGCGAGATGAACCACAATGATCTATGGCTGCATCTATTAAAACTGCTAAAAAAAAAAAAAAAAAGCCAAGTTGTCAATGACCAAAGCTGAAACAATCTGAAAAACATAATAATTAATGTGATGTTAGATTATAAGCAAAATATAAGATAAATGTACATGAATCCATACTGATATAAATAAATGGAGGAAAAGGGACAAACCTTCCTTACAGAAGAAATCCAAATAAAATTTGAAGATACCCCACCCCTTCCAGGAGGTAAAACTTACAGTCTCATTTCCAGAGAAAAAAATATGTAAAGAGAAATATATTAACATTCCAGTGGAGAAACCTGGCAAACACTTCCTGGCCAGGTGATCAATATTGACATCATTAGTCATGTCATGTGGATACCTCATGCCCCCTATATGATGGGATACTTCACTTCTGCGATCTTCCTCCCAAAACTTCCTCCCATTACTGCAGTCTAACAATGAGAAAAACATCATACAAAGCCAAACTCTATGTGCTGGTTTGAAAGGAAGTATGCTCCCTAGAAAAGCCATGTTTTAATCAAAATCCCATTTCATAAAGGCAGAATAATCCCTATTCAATACTGTATGTTTGAAACTATAACCAGATCATCTCCCTGGATGATGTGATTTAGTCAAGAGTGGTTGTTAAACTGGATTAGGTGACTGGTTTATTCAAGTCTTATAAAAGAGGAAACATTTTAGAGAATGGCAGATTCAGAGAGAGCAGAGAATGCTGCAGCACCACGAAGCAGAGAGTCCATCAGCCAGCGCCTTGGAGATGAAGAAGGAAAACACCTCCCAGGGAGCTTCATGAAACAGGAAGCCAGGAGAAGCTAGCAGATGATGCTGTGTTTGCGATATGCCCTTCCAGATGAGACAGGAACCCTGGTTGTGTTCACCATGTACCTTTCCAAATGAGAAACTCTGACTGTATTTGCCATGTGCCTTTCCACTTGAGAGAGAAACCCTGAATTTCATCGGCCTTCTTGAACCAAGGTATCTTTCCTTGGACGCCTTTGATTGCACGTTTCTACAGATTTGTTTTTATTGGGACATTTTCTCGGCCTTGAACTGTAAACTAGCAACCTATTAAATTCCCCTTTTTAAAAGCCATTCTGTTTCTGGTATATTGCATTCTTGCAGCTAGCAAACTAAAACACTCTAGAACATTCTACAAAATATTTACTCAAAACTATCAAGGCAATGAAAAATAAGAAAAGTCTGGGAAACCGTCACAGACCAAAGGAGACTAAGAGAACACAAATAAATGAATGTGAAGCCATGGATGGGAACCTGGAACAAAACAAGTACATTAATATAAAAGATACTGCTGAAATCTGAATAAAGGTTGGAGTTTAGTTAATAATAATGCTCTGATGTTGGTTTTTTAGTTTTTATAAATGTACCACAGCATTGAAGGATGATGACATTAGGGGAAACTGAAACTGCGTGAGAGGTGTATGGAAACTCTAGGTACTATCTTTGTAACATTTATGTCAATCTAAGTATAGTTCAAAATAAAAAGTATTCTTCAAAGGTTTGCTTTATTATTTCAACAAAAAATAAATGGTTTCCAAGAGTAAATACAACAAAATAATGTGTACAAACAAAATATAAAGTTTTGGAAGGCAGTAAAGAAGACCTAATTCCATAGAAGATATAATAAGTTCATTCATAAGAAGGGCCCATCTCGAAGATGTCGATGGTCTCTAAATTGCAACAGTCACAAAAGTCTTCATTTAGCGCTAGTTTAATGTACTGATCATCATAATTATTAATAAAATGTCAACTTTTCAGTTATTTATTCAGCTCATGAATAAACATATACTGAGTGGTTTACATATTAGGTGATTTGAAGAAACATTCTTCAAGAATGAACAGTTTCATACTAGATCACTCCTTTGTCCTAATAATTGTCTTCAATATTGTTTTTTTTAATTTTTGTTTTGTTCTTTTTTTTTTTTTTTTTACATGGGCAGGCACTGGAAAATATTGTTTGAAGTTCAATGTAAGACCAATAAAGATAAACCTAAGTTCCAAGATGAGTTTATGATCACAAAAAAAGACTTTTAGCTTTTCACATCTCCTTTGGTAGCATGTATATAGAACTCCCCCATGTTTAGCATGGTGTTATTTGAATGAGAATAAGGATAAATCACAGTGAACTGATAGAGCAATTGGAAAAAGCAATAAAAGGAAAATGTACAGTTTTCACTCCGGAAATAATATTTTTAAATGACTCCCCATGTCCCAGATGGTGGGCTAAGGCCTTGTATATTATGTCATTCAACTCTTAACAATAATCTCAAGAAGTCATGTTATTATCACTGTGTCATGGACAAAATATTATGTGCTAAAACAGAGCTAGTAAATGGTGGAGCCAATATTAGAATCCAAGGCTATGCTGTCAGCCTGTGCTTTATGTTCCTAAATTGATGCTTTAAAATAAGCTTCCTTATAGGACAACAGATGACAGCTAAATGTTTCAAATACTTTGGTACCCAGGGAGACTGTCTGGGTAGGTAAGGATGAAAATTGAATCATTCTCATTTTTTTAAAAAGTAATAAATTCTTAAATCATGCAAGCTCTAAATCTAAATGTTTTAGACATCAGTGGAACTTTGTTTCCTTATAAAGAGGGATTGAATTTCAAGCCAAGTGATTTCTGGAAATAGCCATGTATATGAGGCTGCAGTAGCACTCTGGATGTTCCACCATACTGGGACAGGTCCTAACTAGTGGAGAGAAAAAATTCACAATGAATTTAATAACAGGAAGAGATGGAATGGAAAGGGTTCAATTCCCTTCTTCAAACATACATCCTGATAAAGCATAGATACACAACAAGCGCTTTCCAAGGTTGGATCATAGAATGAAACTTTATTTCTTAACCTATTGTCATTTAAAGTATAGGTTCAGAAAAATAAGCAACCGACAATCAAACAAAAATCTCATCTTGGGCCAGAGTTTGAGCTCTAACAATATTTTCTAGATGTTTATTAAATGTGTGTTATAAAATCATCCTTAAGCTCCCATGGCTTCAGTGATATCAATAGGCTTAAGGAAAAGGATAAATGTGGTTAAAAAAGGAAAAGAAAAGGGGTGGTGGTGGTACTTTAATCATATTTTTATATTACAGGTGACCACGTTGATGATATGCTGGGCTAGTGCCTTTGATCTCCATTGTAGAAAATGTTCTGCTCAATTTCAAAAGAGATTGCCATGTGCCCCATTCCTTGGCCTCTGCATCAAATCAGCAACAGACCTCACAAATAGAACTCCAACCATTGGCCATTCACAAAAAGATAAATTGTAAGCCATCTGCATTACTTCCAAACATTTTCTTTCGACAGAGAAAAGTTTTAAAAAATCTGTTAACTAATATTACCATCTTCTCTGAATACTAATAAGACTTAGAGGTTGGGCCTGATCATCAAATGTTTTGCCAAAGTCTATTTTATTTTCAGCTATTTAAGGAATTAAAAAATAAAAGCTGCATAGACATTGTAAAAAAAACGTTTTCAATGTTGGCTTTATGCCTTTGCAGCTGCTGATAATAACATTGTTACGTGCAATTTGGAACTGGATTTTACATAAGGATGCTGCTTCTGATCCATGGTGAGAATGAAGAGGGGTTTGAAATTTTACATGGGATTTTTCCTGCTGGCACACACTTGATGTTGGGGCCACCAATATGTATACTTATGAGGTAAGGAGCAGGCATTTTGCTGTCATGGGGCACAACATGAATATAACTAGCCCTTGTAAAGACAGAGGGTTTGGATCATTTGCACTTCATCTTAATTATATGACCTTAATTTAAAGAAGACAGTGTAGTAGAGTGAAATAACCTGGGATTTGTGGTCAGAAGACCTGGGACCAAGGCCAGCATTTGCCATTTCTTAGTTGGGCAAGTCATTATATATACTTCATTGCCTCAATGCCTTTATCTCTTATCTGAGACCAATAACATCAATGAATAGTTGGTTCAATACTTAGGAGAACAGTGTGTAAAAGGTAAAGTGATATACATAATCACTGAACCATGGAGCCAAGGAATTCAGGAAAGTATTATAAGTAGTTAATAAATAATTAGTTTTCTATTTGCTGTATAACAAATCACCATAAACTAAGAGGCCTAAAGCAACACACATTTATAATCTCTCCGTTTCTGTGGGTCAGGAGTCCAGGCATAGCTTAGCTGGGTCCTCTGGAAAGTGACAATGAAGATGTCAGCCACAGCTGGGCTCTCATCTGGAGGCTTGACTGGAAATGGTATTGCTAAAAGCTCACTCAGGTTGTTGGCTAAATTCCTCTCTTTCAGTTGTAGGACTGTGATCCCAGCTTCTTGTCAGTTGTTGCCTGGGACCACTTTCAACTCCAAGAACTGCCACAGTTCCTTGCTTTGGGACCCTCTCTTCAGGCCCTCTCACAGCATGACAACTTTCACAGCAATGGTGAAAGTCTCTGGCGTGAGTCTGAGATAATGTAGCATAATCATGGAGTCACATCCCATCACCTTTGTCATATAATTGACACATTCACAGGTGTGACATCCCATTAATTCTGAATTTTCTATTAGCAGCAAGTCAAAGGTCCCACCCATTCAAGGAAAGTAGATTTTACAAAGGCAAGAATACCTGGAGGCAGGGATCATGGGGACAGCCTTAGAATCTCTCCACCACACTATTCATTTTTAAATCTCTAAAAGTCAAACACAAAAATCAAAGCATTTGTTTATTTCATAGAATACAGACTCCAGGCATCCATTTTTAAAAATCCTATTATAGAAACTAGCAGATAATAAAAAGCATAATCTGTCCCATCCCTGCAAAGGGCAAAATTTATAGACCATCCTGCTTATCGGCCCAAACTGGATATCTCACCTTATTAGTCTCCTTTGAAACAAGATGGCATTTCTTTTAGCCTCAGCGAAGTGGGTAGCCAAGGTGAATGTTGTCATCTAGGCCAGATAGCCTGTGTTTGCTTCTTCACATCACTCTTCATCACTCTCCACCTTCTTCTGTGCCCTGGAAGGCTGATCTGTATAGACTAATATCAAACCTTTGGAATTCCAGTTAGAGCCAACCAATGAGAAGCCATAGCAGAAGAGAGGGGAGAGAGAGAACAGTAAGGTCTTAGTTTGCCAGGCTGCTATGACAAATATCAAACAATGGGTTGAGTAAACAGCAGGAATTTATTGGCTCAGGGTTTTGAATCTAGAAGAAGTCCAAAATCAAGATATCAGCATGATTTGCTTTCTTCTGGAGTCTAGTGCTTTGGTGCTGGCTTCTGCCAATTCTTAGGGCTCCTTGTCTTGTATCTCTGCCTCCCGTCATACGGTGATGTCCTCTTCTTTCTGCTCTTCTGGTTTCCACTGACTTCTGGCTTTTTGCTCTTCCCTGTGTCTTTCCCTAATTTCTGGCTTCCAGTTTCTTCTCTTATAAGGCCTCTTAATATGGATTAAGATCCACCGTCATTCAGATGGGCCACACCTTAACACCTTAACTTCAGGAGGTCCTGTTTATGGGTTCAGCACCCTCAGGGACACAAATTAAGATTAAGAACATGTGTTTGTTGTGGTACATGATTCAATCTACCACAATCCCCTAGATCTTCTCAGTTCTCCCTCCTGAACATTATTCTCTTCTCAAGGCAAGCCTTCTACGTGACTCTCTCTTACCAAGATTCATTATCTGCTCTCTTCCCTTGACCTTTTAGGATAATAGCAATTTGGATGTTATTAGCCCTGAGATATTACACTATTTTTTTGTGGCTTCCCAGAGCCCTTCCCACAACTTCACTAGTAGTCCCTTTATTAAATACTTAAATTACCATAAATTGAATGTGGCACTTGTTCCTGCTATGACCCTGGCTGATATATCACCCAAAGTATTAAGATTCTATGAGCTCAGGAGCTGGTAGATAATAGATATGCAAAAAACTCTTTGTTGAATGAATGAGAAAATGAATGGCTGAGTGTCAGTGGATGTACTCTTTTTCTTATTTGAGAATTCCATGTGTCTTGAGGGATTGCCTTTGCCTTCTATTAATCTCTTGGTTCTTAGAGGCAATGCAATGATCCACATTTCTTGGGAGTGCTTCATAGAGATCTGAAATTACAAATTTTGCATCATCCACAACTGATAAGAGCACTGGTTTTCTTCTTCTCTCCCTTATCCTTAGGTATGAGACAGGTATAGGTAAAAAGATTTATGTATTTGCAACAGGATTCAGGTTAAATTTCCATATTTAATGATGTCATAATCTGTATTTGTTTTTGTTGGAAGAAACAATGCAGAACCAAAGGTAATGATACTAAAGGAGAAAGAGAATCACTAGACCATGTTAGAAAAGGATAAAATAAATATAAATATTAAGTGAAGATAACTTAAAAGAAAATAGGCACTACTAGAAAAATCTAAGTAAAACTATTATTATGGACTAAACACTCCAGGGACTGTTAAATATTTTATTTTTAAAGGTAATTATAAATAAATTTGGCTGTATATCAACATTGAATTGTGGATGACAATTGGGAAACTATGTTGGGATTAAATCAATAATTTTGAGGTCTTTGTACGGGCTGTTTATAGAACTATTTCATTATGGTCTGTTGTTAATATTTGCTCAGTGGTGTCTGATTTATGAGATATCACTGAGAAGTCCGAAATGCTTGTTTTACTCACACAAATATGAGTTATCAAAGCTTCAGATAGGACATACACAGTTGCTGGACTTCTGGATTTTCTCTTCCATTTTTTCTCACATTAGTTTTGACATTACAGACACTAGATATCCTGGATGGACCAAGGACTTTGGAATATGAAATCCATTTTTAGACATAAATTCATTTTATCTGTTTGTTTGCCAGCTCATGGGCTCCAAAAAGTTCCTTTCCCTTGGTCTACTTCCTGTATTACTGTAAAAGTAGGACATGACGCTGCGCTGCACTTTAGACCAGGCAGGATAAGGTTTAAAGGACTAGGGACCTGGCTCAGGCACTGTTCATAGGCTACTTAGTTTTAAGCTGTGCTCTGTATATTGGGTTGTATGTAATTTGCCATGAAGGCACTTTCTAGGGAAATGACGTAGCTCTTTTCCTCTACCAGAACTTAAAGTTACTTAGAACAGTTAATGTGCACAGTATATTCTATGAACATCTTTAGAGTCCTTTTACTAGTTCTTTATTCATATTTTTAAGATCTTGGTTGGAAATCACAGACATGGGTAGTAGTCGTGGGAGATACAATAGACATAGCAGTAGGCCCAGAGTCCAGAGACTTGCATTCCATGAAAGATCAGTGATCATTTGACTGTGGACAATCAATTGCTTTACCTCTGTGAGCTCCATTTTCATCTTCTGCAAAGTTAACATGCAGAAGTACAACATCTGCGTGGTTCTATATATATATACCCTGATTCTAACTTATCCAAAATACATTTAAGTCTAATAGCTTTCCTCTCCTCTGAATTAATTAATTCAAAATACTTATTGAGCATTTGCTCTATTCAGATAATTAGATGCTGCAATACAAACAGAAGATAAAATAATGTAGTGTTTGTTTATTAAGGTCCTTTTTTTCCAAATTCTTATCTGACAAATGTGATCCTTACTTTTAAGTTACTTATACTCTATTAAAGAAAAAGGCAATATTCATAAATAAGCATGATGATGGGAGTGGATAAAAATAATAAGCTAATGTGTGATGTTTACTCTATGCCTGATCCTCTTTGCTTCTCATAGGTCAAAATAATGCTTCTAGGTGAGTACTGTTACTTCCTGCATTCTGTATGTGAGAAGAAGGTGACACAGACATTAAGTAATTTTCCAAAAGCCACAGAGCTACAGTATGGAACCAGAATGCAGATCCAGACTGCTGTGTGAGTGAGCCCACTCTGTAGTAAACTCCCTTTTGGCTACAATCAAAATGCTCAATGAATTCCAATCAAAGAGAAATCATTTTCAACAAGTGATATGAAAGAAGGCTTTATGTCTCCTATTTTTCAGGCCTTTTCTGTGTTTCTCAAAGTTTCTCACTCCCAGGGTGATGTTTATGATGTCACTCACTTTGGAGAACTTGTTAAAAATGTAGATTTCTGGGTTCTACTCTAGACCTATTAAATCAAACTTCTGAGGCTAGGCAAGGGACTCTGAATTTCTAATAACCATATTCATTTTTTAATGATACATACCAAAGTTGGGAACAACTTCAAGCAAAATATTGGATCTCAATATATGAATAGGTTGAACAATAATTTTAGGTGGAGAGAATATGGAGAAAGAGTGACAGCAATAGTTAAGCCGTTCTGGTGGTACTGAAAGCGTACATTTAGCAGGCGAGTAGAACATATATAAAGTAGCAAACTGTAGGGCTTAAAAAAACACAAGTCAAGCTGCATTGAATCTTGAGTAAAGTTCTTAGGGCTTTGGACTTTATTAGACGTTCAAATGGTGGCATTTGGCTTTTTCTCATAAGGAAATAGCCTAATAACGGGGTTTCAGGCAAGTGAGTCTGGTAACCTTTAGCAAGTTGGCTGAGATGCAGATGAATCGACAAGAGCCTACTCAATGTCTGAATTAAATAGCGTACAAAATATTGTATTGGGTGCCAAGAAAGGAAGGGAGTGAAGTAAAATATGTTGGGGGGAAATCTTGCAGACATTTCCTGGATATAGCTATTGAGTCCAAAAGACAGAGCTTTGATATCTAGGTGAATCAGGAGATACTGGTTTTATGCCATGTGATGTGAACTGTTTGTGGTGCCAGCAAGATGCCCAGATATTCAAGTCCAATAGGCAGTTGGAAATTCACAACATCTCGAGGCACAGATTTAGATGTGAAGTGCAGTACTCATATAAAGGAGAAGCCTGAAGGTGAGGGAGGGAATGAGAACACTTAAAAGTTTACAGAAATACACAGGCCAGTACCAGGAAATTCCTTCGTTGATATTGTAGAGAAGAAACAGAAGAACAAAATGGACTTTGCTCTCAGGAGAAGTTGGCAAAAACATGGCCTGAAGCTTAATTTTAAATATAGTCTCATCTTAATTAGAGGTGAGTGAGATACACATCAGTGTCTCAAAATATTACCAGTGTCCAGAAACCAACGTGCATTTTGAGAGAACTTACAATTAAAATTAAGATAACAGGGCGGGCCGCGGTGGCTCAGCGGGCAAGAGTGCTTGCCTGCCGTGCCGGAGGACCCCGGTTCGATTCCCGGCCCCAGCCCATGTAGAAAACAAGCAAAACAAACAAAATATAATAAAAACAAGAAAATGTTTAAAGATGTTTCCCTTCCTTCCTTCTCTGTCTTTCCTTCCCTTCCTCCCTCTCTAAAAAAAAAAAAAAAAAAAAAAAAAAAAAAAAAAAAAATTAAGATAACAAAATTTCCTGCTCTGGTGGCTTTGAAAATGGGAATTAATTTAGCCCTTCTTAATAATAATAATAATAAATTTAGCAGTGCGTGAAAACATCTAGAGGGCAAAACACATATTTGATGGAAATTATATTATTCTCAGAGTGCTGGACATAGCACCCTTGATTTAAAGGGCTCTCGTACATTCTGCCTCAATTAGCTACTACTTGGAACCAACTATGAAACATTCAAAATTTTCATCCTCCTCAATCATGAGTCTTCTGCCCTGAAAATATCTTATCACAAAGAACTTTCCTAACATTTATTTCTAAGTCCAACTTAGAAGCAGAACAAGTAAGCCAAATCAGTATCTAAAGCAAAAGGGAAACTAAGCCAACAGAAATATCAGAATGCCCAAATTCAAGTGGTTTCAGCTTTTGGTGCAGATTCAGGGAGGTCCTTTTTATCAGAATTAGTCTCCCTTTCTTCCTTTCCCTTTCTGAGTGTGCCTCTGGGCTTGAAAAAGTGTCCTTCCCTGCAATGGGGTATTAGTATTTGTGCATGGAGGCATGACAGCCTTTGATAAATATAAAACCCCATCATTAACACATTTTGGTATATTCTGAGATTTTCCTAAACAAATATCGTGGAAAATTCATTGAGAAAGAACATAACTTATTACAAAAGTAACCCACTGATTTTATCTTTCACTTTTGCCTTGAAAGTTCAAAGCTGGGAGAAAACAACTTAATTGAGATAGGTCTTTTAAGAAAGGAACTGAAGGGCAATTCATGTGGCATTGGCTGATGGTGTTAAGTGAATTGTGTTGGATGAAATTTCAAATGTCTTAAATGCCCTGTGATCATGTTTGGCACTTCAAAAGTGTTTCATTTTCTTTAATGTCTTTAACCATTCTTATTTGGGAACATTGCTGTACTTCATATGTTAGGAATAGTCCACCATGAGCAGAAAGGTAACTTTGAGTTTATTTTTCCAAATAATGGACTGGCTTTCCCATGAACTGTTGTCATACCTAGTCCCTGCCCCTGATGAAATAAAGGCATAAATTTACAAACTAGCAGACTGAGTTCAAGCTGTGCTAAAGGGCAGAGATAAGGTACTTGACCATTCAAGGATCAAATCTTTGACTTTGATCATCAATTAAGTGCTATTTGAGCTTGTCACTAAAATAAGGAAATATTTCCAAGAGCCCATAGCCTTGAAAATAGGTTAGCACAAAGCTGTAACCATTATCATGAGGCTGTACCCAGTCACTTGAGGCATGTCTTTGAGGTACGCTTTCTTTCAGGATCCAAGCCTCGATGGTCTTGCAAGGTATCTGAGAACCAGCTATCGGAGAATCATTTTCCTCTGGAATATTCTAAAGAAAATATACCACAACTCTATATACCTATTAGAATGGCTAATCACCAGATGTCAGGGGAGAAGGATCAACCAGTACTTATAAATCAAAGAAATATTTATTCAGTGTCTACCATGTTCCTGGCCCTCATCTAGGCCATGGGGATTTATCAGCTTAAATGTAGAGAGTTCCTTTTTCATCCAGCAGTTGTAATTTAGGATTGGTAGTGTTTAGTAGCCAAAAATCTTCATCTTGGACTTGTTTGTTTACCAGCTAGTACTAACTTGCAGATTGAATTTCAATTGGCAATTAAAGCTGAGTTTGAAAGCATAAAAGGCAGTATTTTTTAAAATGTATCAATTTGGTAGCCTCAGTCATCTCAAGATTTCTAGTGCTATTGCTGTAATTCATAATTAAAACGAACTTGCATATTCTGCAAGTGAGAGTCTGGGAACTAATTAGCATTTTTCACTTAGCTATAAAATTTTATGCAACAGACACTAATTTGTTTCTTTGAAAATAACACTTAGAAATGAGAAGTGCTGCGCTGTAAGAACATTCTTTTAGGAATGCGCTATGAATATGTGACGAATGTATTAACAATTATTTAACGAAGCCCTGGAAATTAGGTGCTCTAGAATTTTGAGAAAGTACTCATGGTTACAAAGAAGCAATCTTTCCACCACTTGATGAGAGCATATCCAAGAACCTGAGAATTGTTAAAAGGCTAAGGGTGTTTATTGGTCTCCTATTGCTGCTGTAACCAATTACCACAATATTAGTGGCTTAAAGCAACAAAACTTTATTATCTTACAATTCTGGAGGGTGGAAAGTCTAAAATTAAGGTGTTGACAGAGCTGCATTCCTTTCTGTAGGCTATAGGGGAGAACCTGTTTTCTTGCCTTTTCCAGCTTTTAGAGACTGCTCATATTCTCTGACTCATGGTCCTCTTTCCATCTACGAAGCCAACAATGGCTGGTGCTCTTTCTGACGTCACACAACAAGCTCTCTGCCACTGAATCCCTCTTCCACATTTAAGGAACTTTCTGATTACCTTGGGCCCACCTGGATAGTCCAGTCTAATTTCCCTATTTTAAAGTCAGCAGATCAGCAATCTAATTCCCCTTTGCTATTTAATGTAACATAGTTACAGGTTCTGGGGATGAGGATGCAGATGTCTTCAAGAGGATATCATTCTATCTGCCACAGGGTACACAGGAAAGAATAATCACTCCCTGTGAGAGCCAATAGAATTGGGCAAAATCTTAATCTTGACCAGAGAGAAAGTCTAAAAACAATGTCTGGATATTGACTGGCTACATGAGGGTTTTTGTTTTGTTTATCAAAGTATGGACAATGTAGGTCACGCTTCAAAGAGAGTAAACAAGCCAAAGGTCAGAGTAACACAGATGACCTACAGCTATTCATATATCCTTTTATCCTTCCCAGGCAACTCTTCCTATGTAAGCTTACCACAAAAATGTGACCATTGGCTTTCAACTCCATTTTGCCCCATTCAATGTCATGTTAAGAGATCTGTCTTCCTCTGGGGCCAAATCCCAATTTCTTTGTTTGTCATGGATAAGCAGTTCTTTCTAATACATTTCCTGCAAGAACAGTCAATGAGCTCCATTATCTTAATGGTGATTTAGAACGAATCAAATAAAAACCATTACTTAAATTTGGTGTAGATTTCTCAACCAACTGGCAGCTTCTGTCATCCCACTGACAACCTTAAAACTATGTTGGATTCTTTTAATTATATATATATAAACTTAGCTTTTTAAAATTTGTACATGTAGTCACTATCACTGTACACTCTAGGCATTTTTTTAAATTAAAAAATTTTTTTGCATGAGGAAGAACAAGAGAATGTCAATATTACAGTTTGTTGAAAATAGATGAGCATTCATATTTTAAAACTTCAATTTCTGTCTGAGACTAAAGCAAAAAAAATGTTTATTTCGTTAAAAACTTATATTTTGACTAGTACATTTCCTAATATAACTTATATGGACAGGTTAATTGAATACCATAAGTACATGGAAACTTGAAAAGGCAAGAGATTTTGTAGGTTTGTCTAGTGTGATGCCCTGATATATTCCAGAGTGATTTGAACGGTGAATAAAGAAGTATTTGCAAAGTCCCCCTGGGGGAATGGTGAGAAAAGGGAAAATTCAACTTCCCCATTTGGAGAATTCCTGATATTCTCATAAGCAGTGGGGACAACCAAATCAATAGGCCAAGCTCTCATTCTTGGGATTTGTTCATATGAAATTTATCCCCACAAATGATAGGCTAAGCCTACTTAAAATTATGCCCAAGAGTCACCCCCAGAGAACCTCTTTTGTTGCTCAGACATGGCCTATTTCTCTCTCAGCTGACAGGGAAAACTACCTCACCGCCCTCCCCCTCTCTATGTGGGACATGACTCCCAGGGGTGTAAACCTCCCTAGCGACATGGGACAGAAATCCTAGAATGAGCTGGGACTCAGCGTCAAGGTATTGAGACAACCTTCTCGATCAAAAGGGGGAAGAGACAAATGAGACAAAATAAAGTGTTAGTGACTGAGAGATTTCAAACAGAGTTGAGAAGTTATCCTGGAGGTCATTAATACCTATTATTTAGGTATCCCCTTTTTAGTTTCAGATGTATTAGAGAGGGTAGAAGGAAGTGCCTGTAACTGTAGAGCTGTGTTCTATAGCCATGTTTCTTGAAGATGATTGTATAATGATATAGCTTTTGCAATGTGACAGTGTGATTGTGAAAACCTTGTGTCTGATGCTCCTTTTATCTACAGTATGGACAGATGAGTAAAAAATATGAATTAAAAATAAATAAATAATTGAGGGAACAAATAAACTCAAAATAAATTGAATAGATTAAAAAAACTTAGTAAAGAGTGATTTAGTGCTTTAAAGATGAAAAATAGTTGTAAAATTAACTCAAGATTTTTTAGACATCAAACAGTTTTGTTTTTGTCATCTCAGACCTCCCCCATAAATATATTCACGTGTTAAGTGTGCATAATCCGAAACATGCTTATTAAAGTAAATATTCACTATTCCATCACAGAGGAAAGGGTTCAGCAAAATGGGATGACTTTGAATAGGCAAGACTGGTAAGGACCACCAAGGACCATCAATTGAGGCATGTGGTTTGAAGTCTGACAGATATGCATTTGAGTTCTGGCTACATCAGGTCTGACTATGTCAGGGCATATGTTATAATTTATCTACCAAACATCCACTTCTCCCTTCTTCTATGGAAATAGAACTCCAGTTTTCAGCTAGGCTTAAGATCATCTGGAATAAAGACTGCCTTCCCAAGATTTCCTTTCAGTTAGTGTGTCCTTCTAACTAAGTTCCAACCAAGGGTATAAATGAAAGAGGGGCCATGTCCTTTCCCTTTCTTTTCTTCTTCCTTCTAGAGCTAGAGCAATTGTCTCGGACTATGGTATGGAGAATGGTAGTGCGTAAGAACAGGAGTCCATTGAGGCAGTTTAAGCCACTGCTATATTTTCTGTCACTCCAGGCCCAACCTAATCTACTAATCCAGTTAAATACTCTGAAACTAAATTTTCTTCCCTGTAAAGGGATGATAATGATATCTTAAAGGAATGCTGTGAGAGGTAAATGAGATAATATATGTAGAATCATCTTACATAATGTCTTTGCCATAGAAGATAAGAAATTAATGTTAATTCCCATCTCTTTTCTATGGCAACTAAATTTATAAAGACCTTCACCCATATAAATCCCCCAGTGAGTTTGATCATCCATGGTTACTGGCAGAGGAACATTCTTGATAATAAGGTAAAGATTCCTCTAGAAAGACAATAAATGGACTTCTGCACTTTCCTAATTCATCCTTTTATATTCTTTATTCAACATATTTTGAGTTCTGATTGTGCCTCAGGCACTATATAACAGGAATTGTCATTGTGATTAAGATTGAGGTTTACCTGTGGGAAGCACCAATTCCATCAGGAAAGAGTCAGAGAAACAGTAAAAGATATAATACAATGAGTAGTATAGGTACATTTTTTAAATAAAAAGCACTATAGGAATAGAGAAAAAAATAGCTTGCTCTGTTTAAAGAAGTAGAAATATTTCACAAAGGAGGGAAAATCTCAACAGGGAACATAAAGATTAATTAATATTTGATGGGTAGTGACAGGAGGGAAAAGATTCTTAAATAGAGAGAACAGTGTGTCAGAGCCTGAAATATATAGTATAGTAATATACAATGGCATAATTATGAAATATTGGAATATTAACTGTGAAGTGAGAAGGGGTGTGAGATAAGCTGAGTAGTAGGTTAGCATCAGATTGTGACAAGAGAGATCTGCTAATGGCAATATGGAGTATGTGCTATGGGATGCTATGTGTGGGAGACATGTGACCCCAAAAGACCAATTAGGGTACCTTTTTAGCAGAAATTGGGGGGGATGAAAATATTCAATGAACCATTTGGAGATTAAATCAACATTATTTAATGACCATTTGGATATGGCGACAAAGGGGAAATAAGGGTAGAGATATCTTGGTCTTTTAAATTAGCTAAGGAAATATAGTGTCACTAATCAAGGTAGAAGAGAAGTAGGTATGAAGGAAGGTGATTATTAGCTGAGCTAGAATATGCTGAATCTTATTTGCCCTTCTAGGTGGAGATGTTTAATTGGCAATCGGCACATTCAATCTGGAGTTCAGGGCTGATAATTTTATGGTGGAATTGTCACTATATGGAGAGAGAGACACGTGAGAAAAGCTGTGTTCCTCCAGGAAAAGCACTTGTAGAGTAAGACAAAAGACTAAAATGGAAACCTGGAGAATACATTATTTAAGGGGAGATTGGCAAAAGACCTCAGATATTGAAGAACGTAAGACACTTTTTACAGTTAAATTATGAAATGCAATGTTTCAAATATTCAGAATAGCACAGAACAATTGTATCAGGTACCTTAACACTTGGCACTGAAATTTAACAAATATACTAAAATTTTTATAGTTTTGGTTTTTGCCTTTAGGTCTATGCTCCATTTTGAGTTATTTGCATATGACATGAGAGAAGACTTGAGTTTTTGTGTGTTTGTTTACATATTGATAGTCGGTTGTTCCAGCACCATTTCTGGAAAAGAGAAATGTATTATCATGGCTTCCCCCCAGTGTATTATCATGGTTCGTTTGGAGAAAGTCAGTGGGCTGTACATATGGACCTCTTTTTGTATTCTCTTTTCCATTCTGTTAATCTAATCGGTTCTCCTTATGCTAACATCACACTGTCTGAAGTACTGTATCTTTATAGAAAAACTCAAAATCAGGTAATTTAAGTCTTCCAACTTTTTTTCTTAAGATGTGCATGCGAGGGTGGGCCACGGTGGCTCAGCAGACAGACTTCTCGCCTGCCATGCCAGAGACTTGGGTTTGATTTCTGGCACCTACCCATGCAAAAAAAAAAAAAAAAGTATGAAAGATGTGCATACATGTGTGTATGTGCATGTTTGTGCATGTGTGTGTGAGTGTGTGCATGTCTATTCTAGGTCCTCCTTATGACCATATAAATTTTAGGATCAGTTTGTCAATTTCTCAAAAGCAATCTACTAAGATTTAGATTGGGAATCTATGGATCAATTGGGATAGGAGAATTAAGATTTTTAAAATATTGAATCTTCCCAAATATGAACATGGAATAACTCTATTCAGAATTGATAAGTAAGCCATCTGGGTCTGGAACTTTCTGTATTGGAATATGTTGTTAGGAATTCAACTTTTAATAACTATATGCTTAGCTAGATATTTATTCATCTTCTTAAATATTTCAAGGAACCAACTTTTTACTTTGTCAATTTTCTATATTGTTTGTTTTCAATTTTATTGATTTCTGTACATATATTTATTTTCTTCTACCCACCTTATATGACTGGCTCTCATTTTCCTAGCTTCTTAAGGTAGAAGCTAGATTAACTTTAGACACTTTAGATCTTTGAACATTGGTTTTAACCTTTAAAGGCCTATCTCTCCCTCTAAACACAGCTTTAGCTGCATCCTTCTTTATATATATATATCCCTCTATTTTTTGTAATGGTGCACTTTCATTACCATTCGGTTCAAAATATTTTCTTATTTCCTTTGCTGTTGTTTCCTTTGACCCATGATTTATTTAGAAGTTACTGATTACTAAATATTTGGGGATATTTCCAGACATCTAGATATTTTGTTTTTATTGTTGTTACCTTTAAATAGAATTCCACTGTGACCACAATACATACAATGTATGATTTAAAACTTTGGCGGTTCTCAAAACTTATTTTATGATCCTGTGTATGGTCTCTGGTCCTTGTAGTTCAGCATAATTTATACTGTAGAGCATGTAGTTGATCACAGTAAACATTCCATTTGCTTTTAAAAAGACTACATTGTTCAGTTGTTAGATGCAGAGAGAAAACATAAAGGATAATGAAACCTTATGAACAACTTTATGCCCATAAATTCAACAGCCTAGATGAAATGGACAAATTCCTTGAAAAACGCTAACATAAATATGCAGTAGAAAATCAGAATAGCTGTATATAGTTCTTTGTGTATTCTATATATAGTATTTTCTTCAGGTAAGTGTGTTTTTCTGGGTGTGGCTTTCTTTCTCATCTTAGTTGTATCATTTGAAGAGAAGATGTTGTGATTTTGATGTAGTCCAATTTACCAGCTCTCTTTTTCTTTCAGGATACGTGTATTTTGTGTTCTATCTTGCCTACCCTAAGGTAGCAAAAATATTCTCTTATGTCTCCACGTAGAGATGTTTAGATTTAGCTTTTATATTCATGCCTATACTTCTATCTTGAATTAAGTTTTGCCTACTGTGTGATGGGTCTCAGCATCCCTGCATCTCACAAAGTGGGAAGTGCTTTCAGGGGAAAAAGCTGTACAAGTGGAAATCTCACCCAGTGTACGTCTCTTCTTTCAGGGATTCAGTGCCTCCAACTTTGTGCTCCTAAAGTCTCATTCTGCAGAGACATTAATGTAGTTTTTTTTTTTTTTCTTTTGCATGGGCAGACAGTGGAAATCGAACCCGGGTCTCTGGCATGGCAGGTGAGAACTTTGTCTGCTGAGCCACCGTGGCTTGCCCTGATGTAGTTCTTTTAATAAATATTTTTCTCAGTTATAATTGTTATCTGCAGGTATATTAGTCCATTCTGTTATTGGGCTCAGAAATCCATGAATTTCTTTTGAAAACTGTATGTCAGGCTGTGCTATTAAAATAAGTGGATTCATTGTGCTCAGCTACTGTCTTTTCAAATGTTTCCTTTATTCTTTTTTTTTCTATTTTCTCCTTCTGTAGCTCCTATTAGATATTTTTGTTCTTTCTTATTCCATTCTTCTAATCTTTCTTGGTATCGCGTGTGCTTTATATCTCTTTCTCTTTGTGCTGCATTCTGGATCATTTCTTCAGATCTGTCTTCCAGATTATCAATTCTATTCATTTCAACTTGCAGTTTAATTTATCCAGTGATCTTTTTCTTTTCTGATTACATGTTTTAATGCTGGACAACCCCTGTCCCCCAAATCTGTATATATTTTCCTCATGTTTTCACTCTTTATGTGTACTCTTACTTATTTAACACATACCTATTTTATAGTCTTTTTACATTATTCTGTTGTTTTAAGTCTTGAATATTAATCCTCCCGTTTGTTCACCCTTATTCAAGGTGGGTTGTTTCTTTGTGCAAGTTACCATTTTGTGTGAGGACATCTTTGGTAGATTTTTTCTTTCTCAGTGAAGCTGTGTCCTTTGGGTTGTGATACTATCATTACTGTAGGCTTTTTAGTTTGCTCTTTAGTTCATTTCTGGGATTTGAATGGTGTGTGGCCAGATTTTACAATGAGTTTTCATTTTGGTAATTCAAGCAGCATACAGCTAACATATACTTTGCTCCCCACACATTTGTGCTGCTGGTGTGAGACATTTGATTTCTACTAAGGAGACTCCATTTTCCTCTTATTGTGAGGGTTAAATATATGTACCCCCATTGCCACAAATACAGGCCAGTGGATGGAATTTACCTAGCCCACCCTTTATAGAAGGGACAAGGCTAGACCAGTCCCAGCTTGACATCAGGGTCTTAGTTCTAATTCTCAATTTAATGTACGCTCCATGCAACCTCTCCAATTGCTGTATGTAAATTAAAATGTCAGCCCCTAGTCTCTAGGACCTATCTTATCTGGGGTTACCGGGCTTGTAACCTTCTCCCTCTGGTTTGAGTTGCCTCTTTAATTCTGGAATCTGGTGACCTTCCTTTACTTTCATTTGAGTTCAGCTATATGATTAACCAGATATTTCAGGTGAAGTGAGACCAGACTCGCTAATCCCTATTAGAACCCAAGGTTCTCATTAGATTTTAGATTTTGTTAGATTATATTATCCATGAAGGCAGGGAGATGGTGTGTTTAATTTATGTTTATCCTATATAGTATTTAGGGCAGTACTATAGAACTCCCTAAGTACTTAATAAAAAAAAGGCAGAATGAATTTAAAAATGAATGAAAGGAGGCCGTTTTAAATATGAAAAGTTAAACAAGAGAAGGCTTTAAAATTTAAATAGACTAATTCTGTCTACTCCCTTCAAGCAGTTAGCAAAGTTGGGGGGAGTGGGAGTGGGGAGTACGGAAATATTACCTTCCTTACTAATGCATTAGCAATTGCAATGTACTGATTCGTTTCAAAAAGAAAAAAGCACCATGCTGGTTGCTGTCCACAGAAATTCTGCCAACATCCTGGTGGTTGCTGGTTTGTAATTTTATGGGTTTCCAGAGGATCAAACACTGTATTATTATGTTTGGCTACCAAGTCGGGTCAGCAGTTCAGAAGGAGAGAGAAGGGGAATGAAATGGGTGTGAGGAGAAAGAGTGAGCATGTGTAAGCTGGTATATTTAAAATGATAGATTTAATTTACTGAGATTGAAGCAGTGAATCTCAATTTCATTTTTAAAAGAAGGCAATAATTATGTAGTTAGGTTTGTGTTCAAACTCTGTTTCATGTGAAGATGTGACAATTGTGTACAATTTGTATTTATGACTGCAAAATAAATCAAGTTTATGTGTACAATTTTTATTTTTGACTGCAAAATAGGTTATTTGCTCCATGTATATTCTTTTACAAAGATTCTGAGTTGGAACCTTTCTGTATCAATAACAAAAGCAGAGAGATTAGTAAACGTACCCCAGGTCCCTCTCCTGTCACGATATATTTATTTACTTAAATATAATTGGTAGTAGTATTGATATTAAATATTACAAATATGATTATTGACATGTAAAAATGATATATGATAATATTGAGTGATCAAAATATATAAAGCATTTTAAGATCTTAATCAATGTGTATATGTAAAATTAAATTGAAGGTGAACTCATTGTCTTCTCCCCTACATGGGACATAACTCCCAGGGGTATAAATCTCCTTGGCAATGTGGGACATGACTCCCGGGAATGAGCCTGGCCCTGGCATCATGGGACTTAGAAAGTCTTCTTGATCAAAAGGGGGAACATAAATGAAACAAAATAAAATTTCAGTGGCTGAGAGATTTCAGAGTCGAGAAGTCTTTCTGGAGGTTATTCTTATGGAGTTTTTTATATCCCTTTTTAATTTTTGGTGTATTGGAGTAGCTAAAAGGAAATACCTAAAACTGCTGAGCTGTAATCCAATAGCCTTGATTCTTGATGATTGAATAACATAGGGTTTTTAAAGTGTGAACGTGTGAGTATGAAAACCTTGTGACTGATACTCCCTTTATACATTGTATGGACAGATGAGTAAGGAAAAAAAGACAAACAAACAAGCAATAGAGGTGTGTGTGGGTTATGGGTTGTTTCGGGTATACCTTTTTACTTTCATTTAAATTTTTATTGTTTTTGGAGTGATGAAAATTTTCAAAAATCTATTGCAATGAAGACACAGCTCTACGATGATACTGTGAAACACTGATTATACACTTTAGATGTTTATATATTAATTTAAAAAAAACATTGAAAAAATGAAATCAAAACAATTAACATAAGAAATTCTATACCTTGATGTTCATCATCGAAATCTGCATTCCTGATAATCTCTATAGTCTAGGGAAAGGATGAACATGTGCAATGCATAGCATGAACAATCCCCTTATGGGGCCAAGAAGAAATCATATTTGCCTTCTTTGGACATTGTTTCTTTGCTTCAGATCCAGAAAGCATTATGAGGGGGGCTAGGTAAGACAGTGGAATTACTATTTTATATGACATAATACAAAGAACTGAATTGTGTATCAACTGCTCCTCCTTTCTCCTTCATTCTTGTAATGACTGTTTAGTGGTGTTTGCTCTATAATAAGCTGGATACCCATTAGGTCCAGAAGATATAGAATAGAATTGTTTACTGACATAAGAAAAGCATCAGATACAGTACAACTATTTATTATCACCAACACTTAAGAATGCATATAAATCAGTATACTTTATTTATTTATCTATTACAGTCAATATTTCACTATCCTTTAGTTATGAAACACTTATTCTATATTCCAGGAATGCCACAGTGAAGAAGAAGATCTTTGTGTCCAAGGAGAGCACATTCTGACATGGGGTTACAACAAATCAGAAAATAATGTCAGTGCCACAGATGAACTACAGGAAAGGGATAGAGAAGGTCTGGCTTGTGTTGGAGAAGCTACATCAAGGCAAGGTATCAGGGGAGAACTTCCTGACAAGATAGCATGTGCGAAGGTATCTGAAGGACAAAAAGGAACCTCCTGTATGAAGACTGAGGGAAGGGACTAACAGAAAATAAACAGGATCAGGTCCTCTGCTAACATTTTTGGGTTCTAGGACTAGAGTACAAATAGCCACCCATATACCCCATCTCTAAATATGTAAAAGGTGAGTTATAAATCAAGCTAACAAACTGTTGATAACATATTTTTCATCCTCCCACCTTGGTAAATAAACCTTCATAACAACCCGGAAGGCCTGCAATGAACTTAGAATTCCTGGACTCTTTACAATTCCTCACTGGCACATGGCATCATGAGGAGATCCAATCCCCATGCCAAGGACTGGTCCCCCTTCTCTTCCCACCTCTGGCTCTTGCCCACAATATAAGGTGCCCCCATGCTCATGTGTGGCCACTCCAGGGCATATATCCAAGCTATGTCCACACCCCCACTCTCAGCTACCCTTGCCAATAGCTTGGGGGTGCCTAGAAGGTGTGTACCTATGATGTGGTCCACTCATCATCTGGAGAACAGGCCTGGGGAAAAGGCCTGTACAAGCGCTGCAAGCAGTCTTGGGAACATTTGAGCATAGAGTGCCAAGGTCTTAGGTACCCTGAGTGTGATCTAGAAAGCAGGGGAGTGAACACAAGAGGGACATGTCCTTTTGGCCTTGTGGTCTCCTGATCCTGTGGGATGGAGTATTGCTGAAGGAAGGACAGAATGGGGCTTTCTACACTGTTATGCTCAAGGCAGCAGCCACTCTTGCCTGAGTCTAATGTGTTAATGCCAGACTACAGACTACAGAGTTTAGGGGAGAGCATTATGTATAACTTACCTGGGTCTGGTGGTCTGGGGGGTTCACGTTAGTATGGTCAACCAAACTGACCTTGCTGAAAATCACTTTTTACCACTGGTCCAAATCTACTCTTGACATTTCTGACAGTAAAGCCCTCAGGCTATGGCTATGCTTGGGATATTTGAGAAAAGAACAAAATGCCAGTGTGCTTGACATGTGATGAGCAAGGAGATGGCTAAGAGGAGATGGCATCAAGAGAAAAGCAGGAGGCCAAACACAGGATTTTAGGAGGAGCTGATTTTTTCCAAGTGTAATGGGAAGTTATTAACTTAAGCATAAATATCATTGCTATGCCTCACCCATACTGGCATACTTATCTTTTCAAACTGACATTCCCAAAGGCCAGTCTAGCTTGTACACTTCCACGGAATAGTTTCCAGAAGAGCATCTGGTTTCGCTTCTCTCCTCCCCACTCCCCATAAAATCCATATTCCTCCTACCACAATATCTACACGAAGAAAGTTGCACCAGCTTCATTTTATGAGTAAGAAAACTGAGGCTCGAGGGGTTAAATAGGGTGGTGGAATGAAAAATGTTTAGATGTATGGAGACACCTGATTGGGGTCCTGAATATCCCATATGTTGGCCGCGTGACTTTGGGTGAGTTACCCTTTCTTCATCTATTAAATGGGGATAATTATTGGACCTACCAAATAGGATTGTTGAGGGAATTTAAATGAGGAAGGGCATGTAATGCACTTAGCAGAATGCCTTATGGTCAATGAATATTCATTTACTATAATTAGTGCTACTCCTATTGCTGTCATTACTGCCTCTACAATTACTGTTATCCACGGCCATGGTAAGTTATGCAACAGAAGGGACTTCAGCTTGGGTTTTCCCATTCAAAGGCTGTTGCCTTGGCAGCTTTAAACTGTGTTATTTCAGCACAGAAAAAAAAGGTCGATCTTATTTGCAGACAGTCACTGCCATAATATGAAAGGAGGTAAAGTCAGGACATGATATCTCATAATTTTGTAAAGAGAAAGCCATTTCCCTTTCCTTACAATCACACTTACTGGGCAATTGGCTGGGAATCAGCAGTTGGAGGAAGCTCCTGAGTCTTCACACAAATGGGGAGTGACAGTTTAAAAATATGAAGCAATGAGCTACAAAAACGAATGACTGTTTGGCTTAAGGGTTTGAGGATCAAAATCTTTCTCTTGCCCTGTCTTTCTCTCCCTCACACACATATACGTCCACATACTCATGTATATGTATAAGGCATATATGGATAGTTTTCCTTATACTGGTCTCTTTTAGATCCTGTTAGTGCTGTACAATCATTGTAGATAACCCACTTATAATCAATAGTTACCTACGAATGCGACAGACTTGAAATTCCTACAGGTTTATAAATATCTTGCTCTATTAGACATGTTATGACAGTCATGAAAAGTTTAGTGGGTTAGGATTTGGTAGCATGGTTATTTTTCAGAATCAAATATTGTCTTCTTAGACCTTGTCTTGCCTCTAGGAAAGCTTCTAGTTGCTGGTGATGGTAAGAGTTTTGAGCTCAGAAGGATCTGGGATGAAACTGCTGGCTCTTCACTAGGGCAAGTTTCAACTTCTCTGAACCACAGATTCCTTTACTGTATAGAGGGCTGTCATAAATTGTAACTTTTTTGTTAATATCTTATTATTATTGGTACTTGAAATTTGGGCTAAAAGACTCTAGGAAACTCTTGCCAATCCATAGTCACTTCTTAGGGAGAAGATCTTTCACAAAAATCTTAAAGGGCAAGTTTTTAGCCTGGCTCGGAAAGCAGAACCTGAAGAAGCGCTGCGTGGAGGGAGTTTATTTGGGGAAATGAGCTCACATATGAAGGATAGAGGACTGGAGAATGTGAAACATGGATGGAGGGAAAACCAGTGAAAAGGAGCCCCGGGGTCAATAGCATGATTGCCTGTCCACACAGGGATCCCTGAGAAACTGGATATAATGCACCTGAGAATTGTCCACCTGAAACAGAAGGAGAACTTTCAGCCACCAGCTTCCACCCCCAGTGTTCAAGGATTGACCCATGGGGTAGTAATTCCCTTGTGCTTCCAGAATCTGCACCACTGTGAATGTGTTAGAGAGACAGAAAAGGAAAGATACTCATTGCAGTTGAAGTAAGAGACTGTCAGGTAACTCTTGCTGGAAGCTGGCTGTCATGGTAATGGTCATAGCAAAATGTGGGCCAAAAGGATGTGGGCAGAGCTCAAGAGGTATCTTCTACAAGCATTTCCCCTAATTGTGGGTTAATTATAACCTTCCATCCTTTAGTAGGAGACCTTAGATTTTCGTTACTATATTTTAAATAAAAAGAATATAAGCTTGCTTATAAATTCAGATAATTGCTACTTCCTCTGAGGGATAGGAATTGGGATGCAAATGCATTTTTCCCCCTTCCATCTAAAACAACGTTCTTCAATCTTGACGTTATTCATATTTTGGCCTGGACAACTCTTTGTTGGGGTGGGGGTTTGGGTGTAGGGATGAAGGCTGTCCTGTGCATTGCAGGACTAGAAGCCAGTAGCAAACCCCCTTCCAAAAATGTCTCCAGACATTGGCAAGTGTCCCCTGGGTGGGGGACATCGCCCCTAGTTGAGAACCACTGATCTAAGGAAATTGAGAAGATTTTACCTTACTTTTCCTTAGTCTCTATGCCCCACCCCCTACTACCACTGGTCCATTCATCTGCTCCAGTGACCCACTCACACAAGCAGCAGCTTCATATGACTTATGCCACCATCCTAAAGATGTGTACCAACCCCGACTTTTCTATGCAGCACCTTTTAATGGAATGCTATTAAAAGCAACTTGATAGGGCCAATGCTACTGGGTGCAATTAAGAACAATTAAGTAAAAGAATCTCCTGAAAAAAAGTAAAAAGGGAATACTCAAATAGTTTGCTACAATGAGGTAGGTTGAAAATATTTTTTAATGCATTTTAAGTCCATGTTAAAATGCTACTCATTTTTAAAGGAACTGTTTAAAGAGTAATTCAGAATGTTTCCCTTGGTAAGTATACACTAAATCAGCAAACTAATGAAGGTAAGTCTGTCCAGGAACTTACTTTTTTTTTCCTTTAAAATGTTGCATCTTTTTTTTTTAAGTAAGCTTTTGATTTTAGAATAGTTTTAGATTTACAGAAAAATTGTGAAGGTAATACAGAGCATTCTCATATACCCAACACCCCAGTTTCTCCTATTAGTAACATCTTATATTGCTATGCTACATTTGTCACAATGAATGAACATATATTGATACATTATTATTAATGAAAGCCTATACTTTATTTGGGTTTCTTTAGTTTTTCCCTAATGTCCTTTTTCTTTTCCAGGATCCCATCCCAGATATACAGTACATTAAGCTCTCATATCTCTGCAGACAAGGTCGACTGTGCCAGTTTGCAGCATCCCTGTAAATCCTGGGCTCCTCAATGAGCAAACATTGGGTAAAACTTAAGGTACCCCAGAGCTGAGGACTAGTGATGAGTATGGAATGAGGAAGCAAGGACCAAGTCTCTACTATCTGTGTGTACATAAGGGGGATACCAAGTAATTGGAATTTGGTTAGATATTGCTAATGTTGAAACAAAAAAGAATATATTTTCATAATAGTGCAGAAAGTTCCTGGATACACAAAGACTGTTTTATGCCTCTGGACTCTGGTCCCAGCTTCCCTTTTCAGCCTCATTTCTTTCAGCTCTTCTTTACATGTCCTGAGGTCAAGGTGTCCACACTAGTTCCCATTCTCTGAACATATCCCAAGATGTGCTGACTCAGTGATGGACTCACTGGTTAATCTGTTTAGAATGTCTTTCCTTCACATCTCTACTTTTTGACAGCCTAGCCAGCCATCCAGGTCACTTCCTCTTTTGAGTCTTTCCAACAGTCATGACCAACTTCCCCATCCACTCTGCTCAACAGTCCTTGACTTTTATCTTTTACCAGTTTATTTTATTTTCTAGATGTGTGCAAATAATAATAATGATAATTTTCATGCATCACATTTTTACCATGAGCCCTCAAGCACTTTTCTTGTATTACCTCATTACACTTCATGATAACCCTATATGATAGCTAGTAGTTATCCATTTTATAGAAAAGGATATTGAGGCACATAAGTAACTCATTTCTCGTGCAAAAGGTAGTAAGTGGGCAAGCAAAATGCTGAAACTAAACCTGTATGACTCTGCAGTCTGACTTTAGTGCCTTATTTTTCTTGCTTCCAATATCTCTCTATCATCACTTTCCTTGAAAAAGACTACTCCTCTCTCTCCCACAGTAGCCCATAAACTTAACTGAGAAATAGGGATTGCATTTTATTCGTTTCTAAATCCACAAAGCCCTTGGTTCCATGTCTTATATGTTGAAGGCATTTATTAAGTGATTACTGAATTGATTTTCTTAAATTAAAAAAATATAACCAAAGCCATTCTGGCCTCTAAGCTTGAATCCAGCAACTCTGAAAGTTAGTTGGAAGAATGCTTATGGGAGGAGACAAGCCTTCTCATTAAAGTCAGGATCAGAAATACCAGTGAACTTGGGGGAGATCATGTCTTCAGGGTTTTCCAGCCATACATGGCTCCAGGACCAAGCTCTAATTAAAGGAAACGGTGCTCTGTCCAGGGTTCTTCCCTTGCCCACACCGGAAAATGACAAGGTGTGGTGGAATGCTCTGTGCCCTGGCATTCAGGAGAACAGGGTTCCAGCTTGTGGCCTGCCAGGACTAATGCTGTGACCTCTAGAATGTTCTTCAATCTCACTGGGCTCCACTTTCTTCACCTGTAAAATGCTGGCAAACTCCAAAGATTCCTCCAGGCTAACTTCTGTGATTTTAGGTGCCACTATGTGAGTCCTGGAAGCCAAGCTCATCTACACAGCCTTTTTGGAAAATAAAGGAAGGAAAAAGGAAAAGAAAAACACTTCCATAAAAGTATTTATAATGCAGCCAGTGACTATGAATCATGGCATAATTAATTCTCTTTCATAAAGTTCCCTTGTTCCCTTAGTGCAATAATTCCCAAGCTCTGCTCACAGCAGCACTATTGACGAATATGGCATTTTTCTTGTCTCTTTGCATTGAATCAGTGCAAACCATCCATACTAATCTCTAAATTCTCTCTGCCAGCTCTAAATTTCTGCAGCTCACTGGTTCTAATTCTCCGTGACTGACCAGCAGACATGGTCACCTGAAGGACATAAGATCAATTCATGTATTGACTTGAACAAAGTTTTGGGTTAATTTCCTCACATCAATTTTGTCATTCATGCATTCATGTTTTTAATATTAAACGCTTTACAACTCAATAATGATTTAGCCACAAAATAGTCATAGGTTGGGGCAGTGCGAGAACGGATCAGTGGCAGAATTCCCACCTGCCATACTGAAAACCCAGGTTCGATTGATTCCTGGTACCTGCCCATGCAGAAAAAAAAAAGTCATACTGGTTTTAAATTATTCTATGGCAAGTCTATAGTTACTGTAGATAACAAATATATTCCTTTGCAAATATATTTGAGCCTCCATTTGCTAAATCTGATTCTTTCTGAGCATCCAGCTTATCTTCTCAATGACACCCTCCAGAAGACTGTTTTCTCATAAGTATTTCCCTCTGATCTAAGATTGTAATCTAAGATTCCTGAAGTGGCATGTAGGGGACTATCTACAAGTATTCATGCCAAAGAACTTGATATCCCCTTGACTATATGTTGTAAGCTTTGTTTTTATTTACTGCATGTCTACTTTCCACATTGAGTTGAAGCAACCACATCTTTTAAGTTCCTTCCCCCTGAATTAGAATCTTGAGGAATTAGCATAAAACTAACAGCATACTGGTTTTATATTGGGAAAAAACCTCACAGTATAGCAAGGTCAGAAAAATGCCATGTCTTGGCAGGATGAATGCACGAGCTTTTTTAATGTTCCCATATATTCCCTTCTCATATCATATTTGAATTCTGATAAAAGGATAATGTGACCATGGTTTATATTTACTACTTGACCTTCAACAAAGGCAGTTTACCTTCCTAATATTAGTTTTCTCACATGTAGACTAAAGAACTCAGGCTGGATGCCTTTGGAGTCCTTTTAAAAATTGTTTTTCAAAAGGAAAAATTCGGGGAGCAATCTGGAGTAATGTAATTCTCCAAGATGGTTCATGATCTAAAATAAAAGATGGTTCAGGGTCATTTTAAAGTTCCTTTTTTATTTTAGCTTAATTTAAAATGGCCTTTGCTGTATCCCTTCAGAGTAATACTTTGTAAGATGTACAGGCAAAAGAATGGTGAATTTATCTAATAGAAACTGCATCATCCTTTTATCAGAATTTATCTAATAGAAACTTTTATCACTTGAGATAGTAATAAGACTTGACTGTGCTTAAAGCCTAAACATTTTAGAATCACTTAGAAAATAATCAGTCTGCCACAAATGTCTGCAAGAAAGATAATGATGAACTAGACAAGAAGTGCAATTTTGGCAGAAATAGCCAGTTTTCTGAGAGGAGGGTTCTTAGCATCCACTTGACCCCAAATGAGCAGATTTAAAAAACACTCGGGGAATCCCAGCTTGGTTTGCCTGTTTCACTTCTTTCAAGCTGTAGTAGTTAGTCCCTGAAATATCCTTCTCCAAAAGTGTGTCTTTCAATCATATTTTCAATCTGTAAGTACAGGTGACAAGCACAGAAAACAATAGAGGAACTCTTTTTGTTTTTATCATGATATTCCATTTTGTGAGAGGAAAAAAATCATCATTTTTACTTTACATCTGATGAACTCTATCTTATACATCTGTAAAGAAACTTTTGAGACTTCATACAAGTCAGTAGTTAAGACTTAGAGAGCCCATGTTGGGTTCTCTGCAGCCTTAGTTACTTTGCACTCTGTGGAGAGTATGTCCTTGACTGTAGCAAATCTGATTTCATAATGCAGCTCTGAGTAATCTGTGTATACAATTTCAGAACATTAGGGAAATAAAATAAAGTTGTTTTTATACCAAATGGGTCTGTTTACAATTCAATTAATCCTGAATTTCTTTAAATGGTTCTTGTTTTCAATGCATTCCCCTTTAGCAAATCAGGGCCTCATTATGGGGCATTTTTCATAGGAAAATTATTTAACATAGCTAAAACCTGTATATTATAAATGATATTATGTGGCTTGATGCAATGTGTAGGAGAGAAGGTTATAGTACGTCCCATTGCTGAGTCGGCGGGTGACTGCCTAACTGAATAATGAGCTTGCTAGGAAGAGAATGGTCAAGGTTTATCTGGCCTATCCCCTAGTTCTGAGCCAAGGCTGTATGCATCTAAACTCTCTTAAAGAGATTAAAGCTTTCCCTATTTTAAAAAGTTTTCAAGGAAGAAAAATCATTGAGCAGTATGTTTTAGTGGAAAGAACATGGCCTTAAATTTGCACATGTATTTCAATGCTAGCTCCTCCATTTGTATGATCATTGTATGATCTCGGAAAATTATTTGATTTTTCAAAGCTAAAGTATCTGTTCTGCTACTTTCTACCCTCAAACCCCCCATTAAAGGTTAATGATAACTACCACATATATTATTGTGTAGATAAAACTTTTTAGCATACATGGTAATGGACAAGTAAAGAGTGGCATTTTTAAGTGTGATAACTATCGCATGGGATTTCTAGAGATTCTCTTATCTTTAGAACAATACCTATTAGTCTAGAAGATTGCTTAGAATTGAGTGCTTCTGATACACAGATGGAAAACAGGTACCAATCTACTGTTCTTGGGGGTGAAAAGCAGCTGAACTTTGAGTAAACTAGGGTCTAAGTTCTCTAGGGTCATGACCTTGTTCATAATCATGGATGAAATGAAGTTCTGCTGGTCAGGTGGGGCTCTGTGGAAAATTTACATGAGAAACATAAGGATGTCCTGGCAACAAACAGATTGAGAACAGAACTCTTTCTTTCTGAAATTCCAAGTTAGTGAAACTAGTCTGTCTGGACCAAGATGGATGGCCTTGATTAATGCCAGATGTCAAGGACTGGTGAAAAGACTCTGAGATCAAAATGTCTAAGAGGCACAAAAATAGATTTGTTTTGGACTATGACAAGAACCAGGTATTGAAGGTGGACTTTGGACATCGGACTGCTGGAGCTAGCTTGTATTGGTTCGAAGAGCCTATCTCTTCCCATATCTGCATTCAGTGACGTTATGTTGGTAGCTTGAAATTGGCCAAGGTGGGAAAACCACAGAAATTGGTAAATGCTAAAAATCCACTTTTCCCCCCAGAGGGCAAGTTGTTAAGCATTTATCAGGGCACTACCAACTTTTGATTAAAACTCTAGACCCAGCCTTAAATGTTGAGTGAACTAGACTTTTTTTATTAGGCTTTTGCTCTAAGGGAAGAGGTGGGGTGTGTGAGAGAAAATTGAAACAACTATTTTACTAAAGAGCATTTTTCCAGTGCCATCCCAAGCACACTGAGAACCAACTGAATAATCTTAGTTCCTGGTTTAAAGAGGTATATACAAACCAACAAGCAGGCAGCAAAAGCCCTCAGCCAGAATTTATGGGTTCTCCACAAACTATGTAAATTTCCATCCCTAATTTCCCAAAGCCCATTCCCTTTTAGTAAAAGAGACTGTTACTTATAAATCTCCCTGTCTGTCAGAGTGTTCTCAGCTCCTAATCCATTTGCAATCAGCTTCTAGTTTGTTTGATGTGGTAAGAGGATGGAGAGGTTTCTTGAATCTGGTGAGGGAAATGGAAAGAATTCAATTCTTGGTGGTAAAAAAAAAGACTGGGGAATAATTCTTTTCATATCACTGAGAAAAGTACTAGCCTTGTTCTTTGGCCTTTAGCTTCGTAAATAAGCCTCTTAAGGGTGAAAACAGCATCAGAGCCATAACTTCCCTTAGCATCTTGATTTATTTTATACTCATCATTCCAAAATGGAAAGAGTTGGTTGTTTAAAGGGAGCACCCTTAGATAAAAATCTTCTTTCCCCCATTTCCCACCTCACCCCCTAATGCTGTCTCAGGGAAGTCATTTTATGGGTTCTAGTTTTTCACACACTTCCCAACCAGAGGGACCCCCACTAAACAGAAGCCTTCCATTACTTCTTCACTCCTTACCTGTTTCTTTGCTTAAGTGTGCTGATATCTTGATCACATCTTGGCCTTTATTTCCGTAGATTTCTGTTCTATAATACCTCACATCTGTTACAGCCAAATAAAAATGTATTAGTGTGGAAGAATGGGTGATGTCTCATATCTTGCATAGTTAGCTTGGATGGTATTCTTTTTCTCCAACTTATCCATATATCATGGGGATAAAGATAAATACATAAATTTTATAAGGAAACAACTGCTATAATAGAGGTCCATAGGAAAGCATAAAAGAGATAATGTGCTCATGTAAACCTCTTATCCTTTATCATATCAGTGCATGCTGGCCTATCTTCCAACTTCGAGCACCTGAATCTCCTTACCTAAGGGGCTTTCTCTAATCACCTAGGCTACTCATCCCTCAACCAAAGACTATGGATATTGGTGTACAAATACCCCAGCTCCCTTACTCCTCAGATGGGGTAACTCTAATGTGTGCTCCATATTGTTTTTCTATACTTTTCCAGCTGGACTGATCTGCAATTGCACACCTTCATATCTGGCTTGATAGCACACACATTTATCAGCTTCTTTTTTTGTCTGTCTCATTGCTTCACTCTCCTGTATTTCCAGGACTATATTCCAAGCATAGTATTTGGAATCAAATCGATGTCTCAGAGTTGGTTTCTGGAGGTATCCAAATAAGAGGAAATGGTCAAAACAGTATCTTTTAAAGATAAGGAAAAACAAATCTCTGTATCTCATATATTTCTATTTAGAACATAGCTCATACATCTCTGTTTAAAGCATACTTATTCATTCTTTTATCCATTCATTCACTTAATAATATTTGAGTACTTCTTATATACCAAGTGAGAAATGCCACATATCTGGGGTAAAGAAAACAGATGTAATTTCTGACCTCAAGGATAGTGAATAGTGATTAGACTAGTGATAGTCTAATGGCAATATGCATGTGTGTGTATACATATATAATATATATGTATGAAAATATATATTTATATATATGAAAAAAATATTTTTAAATGTAAAGGAAAAATCTCTATATTTCCTATCAGAAAATGGAAGAAAGAAAGGAAAAAATGCCTCATATCATAAATCTGGAAACCAAGGCTCAAACAAGCAAAGGAGACTACCCAAGGCCCCCTAGCTACACTGGGATAGAGAAAGGCTAGGAAACAGGTTTCTAGATTCTAATCCAATATTCTTTTCACCACCCTACACTGCCTCTTGCTCATAGGGAATATGGAAAATAGGTGAGCGATTTTAATTTTATGAATATCAGTTATGTCCAGAAATGTATATGGCAACAATGGTAATTACTGACTTTTCATTTTAAATAGAGTTTACGTTAATAAGAGAAATAAGTGAGTCAGTAATACTCTTTCCCCATTTTTCCTTAACCTACCCAAAACGGCCAGACAAATTTAGCACACTAAACAGGAGTCTGTTTTTTAAAGTCCTATTTATATAGCTGCAATAGATTGGAAAGGAACAAGTGAGACATGTCATGTCATCTTAGTTTCCAACTTTCATCCTGGAACAATAGAGTTCAGGCTTTCTTCCTTGAGCTGAACATGAGCTGTGATGGAATACTCAGTAATTTACCGTGACCTGTGCCTGGCAGCTGCTGGATCCCCTGTCTTAAGTAGACATTCACAGTGCAAACGATACGAGCTTGAATTGGGTTCCAAATTGTCTTCTGAATAAGCAAGTGTGTCTTAAGGCAATTCAGATCCAAATCTCAAGGCTCCATAGCATTATTCCTTTGCTCCTTTCTCAAAAACGGGCCTGCTAATACTGCTCAAGCTCCCCCCAAGTTTGTTGCAGTGGTATCCGGTGACACCCCAACAATTCATTTACACATAAGCCAAATTAGTTGACATGAGTTCTGACAATTGCCTTCTGCTATAAGGTTGTGCCTTTTGCTTTATTACTATGGCACTTGCAATTAGTGGGTTAAGGGCCATGTTTTCACCTTCATCTTCTCCTGAGTGAAAAAACTTTAATGAATGCTTTCTACTTGTCCATGCCAACAAATATTTATCTTTCTTGATTTTCTAGTGTCCTTTGCATTTCTCCCCTTCCATAGGCCTCTAGCAATTATATAATCCATTATCTGTAATTACAAAGCCCCATTACAATTTGATATATGCAGCCATTAATATTCACCATCTGTAGGCTTCCAAATGAATTTTTGTTTATTTCAATACTTCAGCTGCTACATCTAAAAGTGAAGGTAAATAATTTGACAAGGGCCTCAAAAGCCTTGAATATTTTCTTTCAGTTGAGTAGTGTGTGACTTCTTAAAATATCTCAGGCTCGCTCTTTCATAGAACTTGTTTGAATGCCTCTATTGATTTTTCATGAAACTAGAAAGGAAAAGGATTTGGATTACAAAAATTTTGGCTATTTTTAGAAAAGTATTTAAACATCAAAAGATGGTAGATATTTTTAAAAAAGATAATTCTGTTCTGTTGTCAGTGGGATCTCAAATTAATAATTGAAGAATTTAAGTTAAAATGGTCAAGATGAGGAATCTAATATTGCACCAGTTCTTTCTAAAGTTCTTGGTTAATGAAGAAACAAATTCTGGGTAACTTAAGCAGAAAAGTGATAGCCTACAGGATCCATAATAGTTCTCAGACTGAAACTGAAGAAAGAGACTCAAGCAGGAATCAAGAATAGAAAGTTACAACCAAGATGTCCCCAGCAGACTTGAAGATTTCGCTGTTCACCAATTGACCTTTGTCAGAACTGCCCCTAGTGCCTTCACCCCTGGACACTAGCTGCTGCTCTGCTGGGTCCATTGCTTCTGGACAGTCATTGCTATGTCACCGGAATCCCCATATTACAACAAAAAATTTTTATGTCTACACTTGCACCTCCCTTTCTGTTCTTCAAAGGTCAAATGCAGGCTGCAGCACATGATTGGCTGAGCTAGGTAACGTATCCAGAGCAAAACTCCCAGAGACAAAGGCAGGGACTAGCTGATGCCCCTTTGACTTTATGGTGAAAAGTGGAATCCCGCTTCCCACCTGTCATTTGGGTGACCATGTTTTCTGGCTTACTGGAATAGTCAGGAGTTAAACCTGTTGCTCAGGTATAGTGATTGTTGGCACGCCCTTCATTCTTAAGTTTATCCAGGTTTGGATGATAGATTATACGTTTACCCTGTCTAACATATATGTCCCCATATAAAAAGTGTGTTTAGATGCTGGGCAATCAAATTTTATACTGCTCTTGTCCCACCAAAATGCAAAAGGCAACAGCTGTTCTCTTATCCTTTTTCTCCCAAGGAAATGAGGATGGAAATAGGATTTTGAGTATCACTTCCTTATGGGGTGTCTTTAGATTGAATATTTTTGTGCAGAGCAAAGAGTCCAAGGTTGACTAAGCACAAGATTGTCTACCTTCACAGTTTTCCAGCAGTATATCTCATTTACAGACATATCCTTTATTGATGGGCCACAAAGGGCAGAACATATGGATAACTCAGTCCTCCCCATACAAAATCTTACAAAAATGAGCTCATCGCACATGCGTATACTATTAGGTAGTATCATTTTCTTGCCCAAAAGAGCAGGTATTGAGATATAAAAGCTAGAGCTAGTAGCTAATGTGCTTTAAGAGCTAGCAGCTAATGTGCTTTATGGTTTATGCAAATGCAAGCTCAGTAAGATCAAAGGGTAAAAGGGTTCCCTTAACTTCATCCCCAATTGGGAGAGTGACCAAGATATACTTAACACCAGAGCCTAAAGTGACATCTCCTTTCCAGCCTATCCTCCCTGGGGCTTTCATAAACTCTTTGCATGCCCTTCCTGGTGGCATCGTGATACTTTCCTCCCATCTGGATGGCAAAGGTTTTGATGTTCCTGACCACTTATGTTGGGATCTTTTGAGATAGGAGACAATGACTTAATAATTTTGCTTCTCTCAGTGTACCTGACATAGTAGTTTGCATGAAGTAGGCTCACAGCAATCATTTACAACCGAAATTTAACAACATACAAGGACATGCATAAAATAATAACTCAAAAAATATATGTATTGAACAGCTGAATATAATTCTGAAAGTAAAGAAACATTTGGAAATTACGTAATTTCAGGATCCACTGGATGTAGGGTCCTCAGGACCTTCTAAATAAGTAAAGTTACAACAAGGAATAGATTCAGATCTTTGGGAGAGTTATTCATAGTTTATGCTACTACACAGCACAATTTAATGTGGGGGGGGCTGTCTTCTCAAAGAATCTTACTAGCCCCCCAGAAGGTACCATTCTGAATTTGTGTTAATGACATTACACCATATCAGTTTTGCTTATCAAGTACTAAAAATTAAGGTCATTATTATTTATCTTGATATTTTAGTTCCCTTAAATGAGTTTGACCTTCATCACAGAAAAGTAATACACTCAAAATAGATGCCTCCACAGAGATCAAAATAGATGAACTCTTTCACAAGGGAAAATATTTTTGCTCAGGGAAATGTTCTCACCATTTTATTTTATTTTTTTATTGTTCTTTCACACCTTATTTCACATAGGAAGACGTTTGCTTTAATTACCGTAATCAAGTGTGCAGCTCATAGGAAGTGACTCAAAGGAAAAAGGTGTAGACTCCTCTGAACTGATAACATAGAAGTTGGTGAACACACAGGAAGGCCTTCGACATGGAAACACAATGTGAGTTTTGTTGCAGGATTCCACAGCCAATTAAAAGGCACCATGTTCCCTTATATTTATTTCATGAAATTGGACAAAATAAACTTTCAAGTAAGGGTTGCAGTATGCATTATATGTATGGAACTCATTTTTCATTACAGTGTGTGATTTCATCCTGATGAAATGCACACTTTTCCCATCTTTAAGTCTGAAATAAAGAAGTGGCTATTTGTTCATTCTTTCAACCAATATTATTGAGTGTCTACTACATGCAAGGTATTATTCTAGGGTCTAGAGATGTAGCATTGAACAAAACAGACAGTGCTCCTTTTCAGTCCCTGGGTCCTGGGGCAATGAGGAAAGGATGGGAGCAAGGCAGATAAGAAGCAAATGAGCAAATAAACATATAGTATAAATATATTATGATATATCTCAATAGAGTATAAATACATACTAGCACATAATTATAAGTGTATTGAAAAACATAAGTGAGGAGAGGAAAAAGAAGTGCCGGTGAAATCAGAGTCTTCTATTTTATTTTATTTATTTATTTATTTTTGGGTGCATGGTCCAGAAATCGAACCCAGGTCTCCCACATGGAAGGCAGGCATTCTAACCACTGAACTACCCGTGCACCCAGAGTCTTCTATTTTAGATGGGTGGGTGGAGAAGATGCTCTGAGGAGATGTGTATGATCACAAATTAGGTGTAGATCGGTGAGAGAGGAGGCCATTTGGATAACTGAGACTAGACTTTACCAGACAGAGAAGTTTTTGCACTTGCAAAGTGGGGCATGAATATATTATTACTCTGTCCTTTTCTCTTGATTCTGGTTTCAAAATATTTTGCTAACAGTTAAGGAACTTTAATGAAGATAAACATCCCTTCCTTTTCCAAAGAGGGAGGGGATCAGTCAGTGAGGGAAAGTAGTAGAAGAGGAAATAAGAAGAGTAGATCCAGATCATTTTTATCTGTTTACCTGTATTTTATTCCAAAAGTTTATATTATATATAGAATCATGAGATCTCTGGATACCAACTTCCATGTTATGGCAACTACTTCTATCTCCCTTCCTTCTTCTTTTCTCTGTCCCTTTAAATATACTTGGTTTTTATATGGGAAGGAAAAGGACCTAACATTTACTGATAATTTGACAGTCATGGCACCAAAATATAACTCCCTTTCATCTTTACAGCTACCTGTGGGACTGGATTTAGGTTAAGCAGCTAGTCCAAAGACACATAGTTAGTGAGTTGGGAGCTGGGCTTCCAGACTAGGGTTGTTAGTTTGAAAGGTCTGTGCCAACTGGGACACCGCCCTCTAGATGCTCCATTGCCCAGTGACAAAGTAGCTGGTCCACCATCCTCTAACTTGAAAACTGTGTGGGTGGACTTTACCTTCTGTTCCAAACTATATGAACAGCTGAACTCAGACCTAGAAAGCAAATCTGCCTGTCTTAATGTTGTTTCTGGCCCTTGCTGTAGAGTCCTGAGTTTCTCTCTGGCTGCCACTGGGGAGACTCTAAAGTAACTGGCTAGAACTGCCCCTTCCAAGTTATGGCAAAGAAGGTATCGGTCCAAGTAAGTTTTACTTGCTATGGAGTCTTTCAGTTCCTGTTATTCTCACTCATGCGGAAGTGGTGAGGCCAAAAATGGAATTGAGAAGGCCCCCAATAAGCCAAAAATAAATAGGCCAAGCCATGGAACTTCAAGGACTTTATATTTCTCTGACGTTCCAGGTTAAACTAAGACACTTCTTACTTACATATTACTCAATGGCTATAAAATGCTGATATAATAAAGGAATTGGAGTGAGGCATATTGGGTTTTGGGACATGAATATATTGTTACTCTGTCTTTTTCTCTTGATTTTTGGTTTCTAAATATTTTGCTAACAGTTAAGGAATTTTAATGAAGAGAAACATCTGTAAGAATCGTCTTTCCATTTGCACCTCTTATAGATGTAAATATCTGTTTTGCCTAAGAATTTCCCACAACATGACTGGCTAATACTGAGTTAGCATTCTAAAACTGCTTAAGAACGCTCCTTACTGTCAACAGAAAGAAAAATCTTAAACGTGTTTAGCATTTGGAAACAGATAAAGTAGTATTGAAACTTTGGCTTCCTCACTTACTATTTTCTTGGCTAGATAAGCTGACTGAGTCTCAATTTCCTAATCTGTAAAATGGGAATAATAATTCCTATAATTATATTGTGAGGTAGATACTATGGAAGATAAAACAAATGAAAGTATATTATACATTGGAAAGACCACAAGGGTAAATTGTTTTTAATAATAATAATGTAATGCTATTCACACAAGGTATGTATAATTTCTCCACAAAGCCTGTTATTATCCAAATTGATATTTGAAGAACAATTAGGATTCCAGTTTCTACTGCCCATTTATGATATTTTTTGGTCTTTTTCTTTGGGGCATTAATTACGTGTTCTTGCTTAACATTATCTTAATTAAATAATTAGCTTTGCCAGGAACAAAAGAAGAATCTTGAAATGAATTCAAGGCTATATTGACATTGACAAAGATTATTTGCTTTTAAAATTAAACATTACTTCTTCTCACTTTTAGTGCAATTAAATACTGATAATACATGATTTGATATCTTTTAGATTTTACTCTTATAAAGATGCATAATAGCAGCTGACTAGATAATCAGAGCTTTAGAAAATCTAACAGAACAATACATGGCATATGCTAAGTATTGCGTTATTTAAATGATTAGTATATCTAACTGCTAACTGTTATTTGGTAGTTGGCCAAAGTTATTTATAACCTTATATTATTATTTTTTACTGTGTACACTATTCCTTGTTGTTGCAGGCAGCAGCAGATTTGGGCAGAGGGAATCTAATTCTTAGAAGA
The DNA here is from genome assembly GCF_023851605.1 of Tamandua tetradactyla. Taxonomy (NCBI): domain Eukaryota; kingdom Metazoa; phylum Chordata; class Mammalia; order Pilosa; family Myrmecophagidae; genus Tamandua; species Tamandua tetradactyla. The sequence goes on from NC_135332.1 coordinate 10,731,956, forward strand.
CATAGTAAAACTGCAGGTTGTCAGTTGCTTGACTGTGTCTGCTCTCCATTCTGCATTTCTTATCTACTATTTGTACAGCACTGTATTCTAGACTGTATGTATAGAGGCAGGGCTTTGGGATTGGAGGGAAGATGCAAAGGTGTGCAAGATTTTTGTAAAAATGCTGTCTAATGGACAGTCATGTGTTAATATGAGAAGCCTGACTCGCAGCATGGGGACTGATTGCAGTCAACAGCTTTTCCATATTGTCCAGTCAAATGTTTCACATTTAGGATGTATTATGTATAGTTTTTCCTCATTCCATTTTTTAAAATAACTATGCAGCATCTTCCTAATCAAATGAAAACTCTTTTAAAGCATCCTTTAAATTTTTAAGAATAATTGAATTTCATCTCTTATTTACTCACATCACCAGTCAATAAATACTTATTGATTGCTCATTATATGCAAGACACTGTGCTGGGCACTGGTGATGCAGCAGTGAGCAGGTTTGGCGTGTTTGTTTTCTCCTGCCATGTCTTCGAAATCATACTCATTGTGAGCAATGAAGAGCATCCAGCAGTGGTGGAGCCACTCTGAAGTTCTGCAAAAAAAGCAACACATGAGTCCAACGATTTAAAAATATAATTTCCTTCAACCACAGAGAGAAGAGTTCATATTTTCCTTACCATTCTATTGCATGCACAGGAAATGGGAGTTGGAATAAATCTTAAGTCTGAATTTTTGTAAGATCTCAATGTTAAATCAGAAAAACACAAGCAAGAAATAAATAAACAATAAAATCTACAAGAACAACCACAAACAACTAAAAGTCTTCTAGCTTAATCCCAAGCAATAACCTGTAGGATAGTAACAATGATGATTATTCTGTATTTCCTTTCCCATTAATCGAAGAAAGTGGGAAAAAAAAAGTGACCATCATTCTGATTCCTTTTAATACTTGTGACCATAAATAAAAACATAATTGGAGAAAAGACTATCCATCTCCTTATTTAACTCATGTAAACAGTCATTTCTTATTTATTCAAAACAAAATAAGACAAAGAGCACTCCCTTATAAAGATTTTGGATTGTTACTAAATTATCTAGATAATCTTATTTATTCTATTTTACTGTTGGTGACTGTGTTATCTACTGTCCCCGATAATTGTATATGGCCCTGTTCCAGAGAGAAGTAAAAGTAACTTTGGCTTAGGTACACTTTTTATTAACCACGTTCTAAAAAGCTAAATTATTTTTTCCAAAATAAGTTTTGCAGTCCTGTTTTCTATTTTTAATTTGTACTTAACACCCCATTTTAGTTCTCACCTTCATGGGCTCATGTTTACTTACTTCACTTCAGACAGGTCTGTTTCCTTTCGTGTTTTATAGAAACCTTTGCCATCTGTTCCTAATGCCATAATAGCCTACCATGGGGGTTAGGTTTACAGCAATGCTGACAAGTGGTACAGTAAAGAAAGAAAGTAAAGAAAAAGAAAAAGAAAGAACTAAGGCAATTGAAACACCAGTTAATTAATGGAAAAGTCTTAGGTTAACAGAGCATTTTTATTGCATACTATAAAATGGAGTTTGAATTTCCTGTTAATGTATTTATTGTTATACTGGCTATTAATATTAAGTCCTTTTCTATTTGCACAGTGGTTGGTCTCTGCAAGATTTACATGATCATCACATGCTTAAATGAATCAGTTTGCCAGCATGTTGGGTATTTTACATTGTGGGAATTTTACATTAAAAAGCAACCAACTCCATTAAATCTGGGAGAAAGATTTGAATAGAGATTTTACCAAAGAAGATATATGAATGGTTAGTAAGCACATGAAAAGATGCTCAATAACCTTAGGAAAATTCAAATTTAAATTTCGTTGACCTGATATTTCATACTCTATTTTTTATGATTAAAAAAATAGACAATAACAAATGTTGAGGATAATATAAACATTCTTGGTGGAAATAGGAAATGGTATAGCCATTTTGAAAAACAGTTGAACTTTTTCTTAATTAGTTAAACCTAAATTTGCCATATGACCCAGTTATTCTACTCCTAGGTATCTATGTAAGAGAAATGGAAACTTATGCCCACACAAAAACATGTAAGTGCATATTCATTGCAGTATTATTCATAATAATATTAATAAAGTGAAAAGTCAAATATCCATTAACGAACAAAGGGATAAACAGAATGTAATATTTCCATACAATGAAATACCATTCAGCAATAAAATGAGGAAGGACTGACAAGTTCTACAATATGGATGAATCTTGAAAATATTATGCTAAATGGAATAAGCCAGGCACAAAATACCACATCTAGTATGATGTCACTTATATGAAATGTCCAGAAAATACAAATCTGTACAGAAATAAAATATAGTCTTTCCTTTTTTACAGTTAATTTCCATTCCTGCCCACAGCTCTAGGTGGAGGGCAGGAACAGGATTAAATGTCAAGGGGCATGAAGGCTCTTCTTGCAGCAACGTCAATGTTCTAAAATTGGATTATAACGATAGATACACTACTAGGTAAATTTACTAATAACCATTGAATTTCACACTTTAGATGGTTGAGAGAAAGACTGGGGTCATTTGATTAATATTGTTAATCCAAAATTAATTCTGTAATGAATATCAGCACTAATTAAGTACCATAAAAATTTGTGGAGTCCACAGTTGAACTGGCAAGATGGAAATAAGCCATTTATAATAGCCTCCTCAATAGACCTGAAGATTAAGGGTTCTTTGTAGGCTCTAGACCATTTATAGACAGGAACAGTTATTGTATTTATCCTAAACTCTTGTTAATGCGTATTTATATATTTTGCAAAAGAGACAATGGTTTTACAAAAATCAGGATGCTTGCAATGTGCAATGTGTCTATGTACGTTGATCAAAGTAATAAATTCCTTAGACGTTAATTACAGCACAAAATTTAAAAAATATTTGACAATAATACTAACAATCCCCCACATATGTCTGAGATGGATGTGCAAATGGACAGGTTTCTGTATATAGCTATGGACATTTATTTTTGATACTTGGTGTTGCTTTAGAGTTTGTGCAGAAGTTTGAATTTCCATGTGCTAAAGTTAAGCTTCGTGTGCAATTAATTAAATTCTTCCTGACAGGTCATTTCCAGATGCCAGGGTCACGTTGATTAATTTCTGGGTCACTGGCCATTTAGATCAAGGTGGGCTATTTCTTTCTGTTACCATTTGTGGTCTTAGTTAGACTTATTTCCAAAATTGTACTTAGTTTGGAAGACTGCCTAACATTACTTAGTTTTTGGACAAAGATTGTATCTACCTTACCATTTAGTAGAATGGTAGAGGAAGTGATCTATATTGGTATTGTATGTCTTTATTGATAGAATAGTTCCTGATTCCCAGCCTTTCATCAGTTTAGTACATTATATTATTGGGTGTTCAGCAACGGTTCTTTTGGGGAGATTGAAATTTTGCTCTGTTTCTTGGGAGCAGGTGAAAGATGCTCCATTGTTGTACAGTTCCACCTATCTGCCACTGATGTGTTTTTTCCCTTCCTTCTGGACCCTTCTTTTTATGGGTTTGGAAAGTGAGGATGAAAGACCGTGAGGTAAGAAGAAGGGAGGAGAAGAGGTGTTCATCCTAAAACAAAGAAATTGGAAATAAGCACCATTCTAGATTTCTTTTCCCCTTTTCTAATTCAGGCCCAAGAGATATAAGTCTGCTTATATAAAAAAGGAGAAAAGGAGTGATTAATTTAAGGATCCTTGTGATATGTGCATGCAATAAAACCCATAATGTTTATACTTTGTTGTTGCTAAAATCTCATTCATTTCAAAAAGGTCTAATGGGTTTATATTGTTACAGGTAATTTCCCTCTAATTGGAGACTTCATTTTTTCTGAAGAACTGAAGGTCCTAACTTTGGAAGATTATCACATTAGTAGGGCATATGACTTCCCTATAGACTTTATAAATAAGCTAATATTTTTTTACTCAACGTTACATAAAAGGTAGCATAAAACACTCCTCCGTGTAGCCTCAATCAAGGGGAGGTATTTAGTTCTCAATATCCAACAAGGTCTTTTCATTTTACAAATAGGGAAACTGAAGTTTAAAGAAGTTAGCTACATAACTGTTAAGAATCAGAGGTGGACTTTGATTTCTCATGTCTGGTTCCAAAGTCCATAATTTTAATTAATGTTATATGGACACTAATTGTATCTCCAATATCTTTTATTCGTCCTGCTTTCTCCTCCCCACCACCCACTACCTACCTGGTTAACGTCCCTTTATCCTTAAAAATTCTAAGTAGAGGAAGCCTTTTCTAACACCCTAACCAGTTTTTGTTATTTGCCTACCTCTGCTCCCAACTACACAGGATTGTAAACATTATACCTCAACACAGAGCATGCCTTATTCATTTTTATATCTTATATGACTGGCACTTAGAAAGTGCTCAGCAGTTGTTTCTGCATGGATGAATGAGTAAATAAATAAAAGGATGAAAACAGGTCATGACAAGAGATAAATGGAACAAAGATGCAGTTACAAATAAAACTCCGGGACAAGAAATGGCAAGGGGCAACAGAAATTTGAGTTGTTGTGGATAATCTAATTAAATTCCTGTGAATCTTGTTTTCCTACTATGACTCTAGACTTTGCTATTTCCTGCTATATGGCTTAAAGGTACAATCTTAAATATAGTAGGTACCTAATACATATTTGAGGAAGAATGAAGGGAGAAGGGAAAAGAAGAAAACAAAGAAGAAGGGAAGATTATTGAAGGTGCCCATGATTCCCTCCAATATGAAACAAAAGCACACTGTTATTTTTTTCTCTATCTCATATTTCCTTTCTTCTTTTTAATTTTTCTTTCCCAGTAACTTATGTCACTTTTCTTCTGTGGTGCATGCAGCCTTTACTCACCCACTCCCCTGACTCCTCATTAAGGAAAGGTTGAACAAATATGACGTGGGTTTCCCATCTCAGCTGGGCAATCACTTCTGCTTTGTACATTCAGTTTTGTTAAGAGACAATGGGCCGATGCTGCATTCATTTCAAAGATCTGAATTCCCCCAACATCCTCACAATTTATTAAGATTTTACTTGCAAATGATACCAAATGATCTCGGTATTTGAATACATCCACCTAGTCAAATGGGATGTACAATATTCCTTTGTACATTTAGCATATGTGAGACCACTTGAGCCAGCATGGTGGCTCACATCTTAGAATGTCTTCATTACCACCCTTTCCTTTGGCCTCCCAAGAACATGGCAGTGGGCTCTCTGTGTAGGTGTTCTCACGGTTCCAGTATGGAAAGGGAAGCCAGCGTCATCTAGAAAAGGGACTCAGTAGGGGTTAGTAGATACTGTGTCTCTGTTTGTGCCAGCTGCTCCCACTATGAAGGCTTTATGAACAATAAAACTAGAAAACAGTCCGTTCCTGGAGCTTAGGTTTTATATTATCTTGCCACAAAGGACAATATAAAATCCACATTAGCCTTCGATTTTATACATTTCAGGTGTTCAAAACAGGGCATGGTGTGATGCAGGGAATATGAAAAGCAGAGCATTTGACTACAGCATCCTGAGATCAGGTGTGGGCAGAAGGAAACAAGACACCTGGTAATTAAAGCAAATCCAAGGCTAGGTGAGTAATAAATACAGCAGGGAAACAGCAGGGAAGTGTCACTGGAGAGACAAGTCAGTGGATTTTAATATGTATCCTGTTATACTTAATGGAAACTGCATATGTTAAAATTCAAACAAAATCACAAAAATTAAAATCAGTCCTCCTTTCACCCTGCATTTATTACCGCAGCAATGTTGGAATCACTTTCTCTGTGACACTTCAACATTGCAGCAGCATTGTCATTTATTTTCTTTAATCAATAGACACTACTTTATTTTCTTTAATGCAGTTGAGTCTGCAGGACAACCTGCTAGATGGAAGGATTCAAAGGAGTATTAAATATCATTGCTCTTTTCACTGGATTTACAGTTTAGTGGGAGGTAAAAGCCAAATATATCCCTAGATAAATAGCTGCAATAGAACAGGAGAACATATGCTTAGAACCAGAAGAGCAGTGAATGGTAGTTCCTAAATACATATTGAACTCTTCCTAGACTGGCTACATCAAAATTGCCTGGAGAATAAAGCAAACTCTGGCTTCTGAAGCTCTGCTCTAGCCCCTTGGTGTCACAGTCTATGATGAGCAGCATTGGTTTTATCTGGGAAATTTGTTTAAAAATAGATGATTTCTGACCCTACCATAGACACACCAAATCAGAATCTGCCTTTTAAATAAGATCCCCAAGTGAATCATATACACATTAAAGTTAAAGAAACTCTAGTCTAAACCATAGAATTGGATGCTCATGGTGCAGGATCCTGGGACTATGTATTTTTAATGGGCTCCCCAGAGAACTCTGCATTCTAATTGTCCAGAGAAGGCAGTGGTCACTTGGGTGGGCTTTGGTTGGGTCTGAGCATTAAGTGGAGAGTGGATGGACAGTTCTGCATAAGCAAAGATATGGATATAGTTCTATTGGTGGCCTGTATGAGGAATAATGAGGAGAGCTGTTTAACTGGTGCGATGGGTTTGCAGGAGAGCAGTAGGTGTTGGAGACAGGGGCCAGCCAGGTCAGTCCATCCCATTCTGAATGGCAAATAGGGAGTTTGATTGACAGGAATAGGCAGCAGCAAGTCATTGAAAGTTTGCAGAAAATAGGGTGTAAATAATGTGATGTTAAATGTAAACATAAATGTGATGTTTTAGAAAAATTAATCTCTCAATGGGGTTTTCTGGATGGGAAGAATCAAAGACGAGGGTCTTAACTTTGAATCTGGTATTAAATGTTTCTTAACATCCATTGGTATCTTTAAGGCACTACGTTGTCAGCAAGAGCACCTCTGTACACAGGGAAGTTACTGCAATATCTGCCTGCAGTTGCTTTCCCTTGGTCCTTATGTGAGATGCTTGATATAAATATTCCTTTTGACCAGAGCTATTTTCTGAAATGGCTTCAAAATTAAAAAAAGATGAAACATGAAAGGAACTGGATAGACCCTGGCTTTTGTAATTTTCTCTAGGAAGATAAAATTGGAACCCCCACCTGAAAGGCAGGCTCACTGAGCGATTGGGACATGTACAAACTATCATAGGCGACCAGTAAAAGTGGTGGAGGTTTATAACCATCTACTACAAAGAATGACATTTTCATTGTGATTGAGAAGGTCTAACCTGTTTTCCAGGGTTTTTCTTTAATGGTGAGAAAAACAATATGAAGAATAATGAGATGCTAATGTATGCTAATAACGAAGGGTAGTCATTTCATTGTCACTTAACTATTCAACTTAAGTGCTTTAACACCTTTAAACCTGCTATTGTGTTTAAGAATTCCTACCTTACCAGATTTTTGTGAAGTGTTTCTGGCTTGTATTCAGCATTCCATTGGGTAAACAGTAGCCCTGGTTACTTTATTATTGTTAATCCAATTGATCTTTGGTTCTTGAAGATTCTCTTTCCTAAACCAGCACTGTCCAAAATGGCAGCCACTAACCCAAGGACACTGAGAACTTGTAATGTGGCTAGCCTACACTGATACATGCTGACAGTGTAAAATGCACACTAGATTTGAAAAACTTGGTACTGAAAATGAATGTAAAATATTTCACCAGGGGTGGGCCACAGTGGCTCAGCAGGTAGAGTTCTCACCTGTTGTGCTGGAGACCCAGGTTCAATTCCCAGTGCCTGCCCATGTAAAAAAAACAAAACAAAACAAAAAAAACTCACTAACAGTTTGGTAATGATTGCACTTCAACAGGATATGTTCAATATATTGTGTTAAATAAAATAAACTATTAAAATTAATTTCATATGTTTTGTCTTTTTTTTCCAATGTGGCTACTAGACAATTTAAATTTCTGTATGCAGCTCTCAAAATTCTATTGGCCTGCACTGTTTTAAACATTTCTCTTGATTGCTCCTCTGCTCACCCCTGATCCTGATATTACTGGATAAAGGCCATGGATTCTTCTGCCCGATGCACTCAATAATCAATTCCTGAGACACTGGGGTTTCAAGGAGAGAAAGAGTTTATTACTAGGCACGCTATAGGAGAGCAGATGGCCCAGTGGTACAAAATCTGTCTTCCTGAACTGCAGTCACTCTGATAGTTTTACTAGACGAAAGATGGGCAGGGTTTAGGATAATGAGCACAGTGGCCCTAGATGATGTAATTAGAGGTGATCTGATTATTGAGCATGCGCAGATTGATTACATGCTTAGAGACCGTGTGTAAGAAAATGGCAGAATGAGGTATAGGTCACCTATAGGTTAAAGTCTAAGCTATTATACATGTCAGGTGGGCCTATTGTGGTTAGATCCCAGTCTCAGTTATCAAGATAACTTTAGACTCAGGGTGAGTTGATTCTGGACTGACCCAAAACCCTTCATTATTAAACGTTAGGGGCTGTCTTTAGTGATTACAAGACTCTAAATTTGAAGAACTGGATAACTGGGTACAAACGAGGGTTAGTCACGAGGTTTTTATAATCACAGGGGTAGAAGATAAGGGCTATACAATCATTATCTGAGATCAAAGCAGTCTATTACAATTTAGAGATTTCAGGAATTTCCCTCTGTCTACTCTAATATACCAGGAAGCAAAAAAGAATATCTAGATGATGATTCAGTAATCATAATCATCCCCTAAATCCTGATTTCTTGGTTACACTGATGGTATATCTTCTCCGCCATTTCATCTCTACCTACCGCCCTCTGTCCCTGATTCTTTTCCTCCAAACTTTCAAATCCATCCTCCACACTGTTGTCTGATTGATGTTTCTAAAATGTTAGGCAAACATTCATGGGCTTTCCATGACTGGGATGATAAAGCCAGTCTCCCTGCCTTGGCATAAAGGGCCCTTTGAGATCCTGCCTTTCATACCTCTCTAGGGTTTCCTGCGCTTCTTTCTCACAGTTTCCACAGAATCTTGCTACTCAAAGCAGTTTCATGCTTCTGGACTTCTGACCATGCATTTCCTCTGCCTGAGATGTCCTTTCTCACCCTTTCTACCTAAGAATTCTTTCTGCATCTTCAGGAACCACTTTGAGTAACTTAGGCAAAGTTTTTCCCACCTTTCTTTTTAGCTTTGTTTACATAGCTAAGTTTTTGCTGATTATCCTATTGTCCATCCTGGTTCCTTCTTATCTCTCTTTATGGACTTTGAGTTTTCTAACAATTGGGAGTGAAATTTATTTCTCTCTCTATTCTCCACATGGATCACAAATATATCAAGTATATATAAAAAATATTTAAAGGCAAGAAAAACAGATTGGGAGCTTATTTTTAAAAAATAAACACACAAACATACTATATTAACAACAACATAACCAAACATTCTCTACTGTCCATATCATATTTGAAAAAAGAATCCTGCCTGAAACATACCAATTGTCTAAGAAAATATAATGTAACATCTATTTGCAAGCATGATGCATTTTGTGTCAAAAGTACTATTTGAGCTCACAGGCACTTTTGATTTTCCATGTCCTTGTGTGGCTAATGGAAACAATTATAAATGATAATAAATATTATGAATAATATGAGCACCTCAGGAGAAAGGGAACCCTTTAATAGAAACTCCAGAATAGGATCACTTTACTCTTTTATTATTCTGTTTTCTCTAATTTTTAAAATAAAACAAACAGGACTTAACCATCCTTATTGGGAGTTCTTATATAATTTCTACTATGAATCCTTCATAAGCAGTTTCATATGTTAAGGCACTGGGGCATGCTCTTTGAAAGTTGGCGAGCATTCTTTGCCCCAGAGCATTGTCTCTATATTGTCCCCTGTCTGACAGAAGCTGGCCTGGGAATTGTCATTCCCTTTTGGGTGAGCACTGAAAACACCATCAGGCATTAAAGATTTCTGACCTAGACAAAAACACCTAAGAGATGTGAACACAGGTCTCCCTCCCATCAGCTCTTTCCTTATGATTTATTAACTGGAAGGCACTCAATGTTTTCAAAGGAGGGGCAGCTTGGAAAAGTCTACACGCATCTTTATAATTTCTTAAGATCCTAAAAACAGACTAGTAGGTCATCCCAGTACATTGACCTAATTTTCCAAGCAAGTGTTTCCCAATAGGTCAGTCAGTTTATTTCAGATTCTGATGCTTTGTGAAAAAATATGGCCATTGGACCAGGAAGTCAGCTGGTGCCGAGAAGGTGGAGTTGCCCTTTAAGGGTAAGATAGATGACGTCATTATTAGCTGTGGCCCTGCTGGCCTTGAGGACTAAAATCTCATAAATTATCACAGATAGATGTTTGTGCAGCACTGGTTGTGTAGAGACGAAAAGATAAGCATGGGTGGTGCGATTGTGGCGCCGTAGGCAGAGTTCTGGCCTGCCATGCCGGAGACCCAGGTTCGGTTCCCAGTACCTGCCCATGCACACACATACAGAAAGAAAAAAAGATAAACAGCATGTTGAGGGTGTTTGGTTAGTAGAAAGAGCTGAACAAAATGGGATATTTCTGCTTAAATGAGTTTGAATTTATAATATAGACCCTCTGCCTTTTAAAACAGACTATTATGAATAGCAAGGCACTGGCTTTATACTATACTTTTATTATTAGCATTGCTATTAGTAAGTAACTGTGTTAATATTTCAGAATAAATATCATCTGTTTCTTTTTTACACTAAAGATTACAAATTTCACACATAGCCTTGCTATTAAAAATTCTTTATAAACATAAATTAATTGATTGGTTATAATAGGGATCAGAAAGCTTTTTCTGTAAAGGGCTAGATAGTAAATATTTTAGGTTTGGAAGTTACATATTTCTGTACATCTCTTCATCTTTGCTGCTGTGTCATGAAAGCAACCCTAGACAATATATGAGTGAAAGGATGGGACTGTTTTCCAATAAAACTGTGTTCACATAAGCAGGAAAAATAAACAGGCAGTGGGCTTGATCTACAGGCTGTGGTTTGCGGAGGCCCTAGGCTAAAGTACAATATGGTATAATCTCTTGTAAGTACACCTTAATTTACTCAGACGTTTTCTTATTGCTGGGTATTTAGATTATTCCCCAAATTTTCCTATTCTAAAGAAATTTTAAATAAATATCTCTATGATTAAAACTTTATTTGCATTTCCAAACTTGCCCTTAGAATAGATTCCTAGAAGTGGAATTTCTAGAGCAAAAGCTATAAATATTTTGATGCTCCTTATGTTTTGTTTTGCCACTTTTGGGAAGTGTAAATTGGTGTGTCATTTCTGGAAAGTAATTTAGCAATACCTAGACTCCCTCCCCAAGCCTTGTTAGATCTAAGCACTGTCATTTGTAAAGGAAAACAAACAAAAAAAGCTGAGTGGATTTGGCGTTTAAAAAAAAAAGAGAGAAAGAAAATGTCTTAGCATATTACTTTTGCATGTGTGCATTTGATTACAGAAGTTCAACTTTTTTCATGTTTATTATTGTATTAGTCAGGGTTCTCTAGGGAAACAAAACCAACAGGAGATATCTGTAAATATGAGACTTTATAAAACTGTCTCACGCAACTGTGGGGACACAGGAGTCCAAATTCTGTAGGGCAGGCTGCAAGCTGGCAACTCCGATGAAGGTTTTGATTAATTCCCCAGGAGAGGCTGGCTGGCTGAAGTAGAAATGAAAATTCTGTCTTCTGACTGCTGAAGTCATCACTTCTCTTTTTAAAGCCTTCAAGTGATTGTATTAAGTGTCTCTCATTACTGAAGACAATCTCCTTAGTTGACTGCAGATATACTTAGTCATAGAAACAATCAACTGATGATTTAAGGCCATGAAATGTCCTTGTAGTAACAGTTCGGCCAGTGCTTGCTTGACCAGACAACTGGGAACCCTCACCTGGCCAAGGTGGCACCAGAACCCAACCATCACAATGATCTATTTGCATTTCTTCTATTGTAAAGTTTTTGTTTATATCTTCATCCGTTTGTTTATTTTCTCTTCTTGACAATTTGTCTTTTGCACTTCAATTTCAATCTTAGTTTCATTACACACACACATATATTTCAGATGGCAAAAATGTAAGCACACAGGTTGTAGAATTCGGCCAGGTTCTCACATCTTGGTCCTACCACTTCCTGGATGTGTGACCTTCAGCAAGTAACTTAAAGCTCCCTGTGCCTTTTTCTAAAATGGAGTGAATAATTGTACTTACATCATAGGGTTGTCTTGAAACCCCAATGAAAAAAGCATCTAAGGCACTTTACACAGTGTCAAATACCTAGTAAGCACTCGATAAACATTAGTGATAACAATGATAATGAAGGCACCATTCCCTCATTGCACAGATGGTTGTTACCTATCTGGCAGGTGAATACATTTTTTACCTCTATTTTCTTTTGGCTTTATTATGATTTAATTTAAAAATATTCCCTGATTTTGTTTTGGTACATAGCATAAAATAAGCTCTAAACTGATATTTTCCAAACAGCTGGCCAATTTCTCCAACAATTTTTAATAAATAAAACGTTCTTTCTTCATTAGTTTGTGGTGTGACCTTTATTAAACATTTGGCTTTTGTGTATTTTAGGATATGCTTCTGGAAACCTAGTGCCATTATCTGCTGGTTTAATCTGGCTTCTTTACCAATGACTCGAGTATTATGACTTTACATAACGTTGATGCCCAGTCATGCAACACACCTGCATTGATCTTCTCTCCCTAGACATTCCCATATACTTATGCTTCCAGTTGAATTTTATAGCCGTGCTGTCCATTTCACTACCTCCCTGATTATTATTATTTGAATTTGTATCTGAATTAATGACAGAATAAATTGAGAATTGACAATACACATTCTTCCCATCCTGAAATATAACATAAATCCTCATTTATTCAATTCCTCTTTTATATTTTCCAATGAAATCATATAGTTTTCCATATCATTTAGAATATAATACTATCTATGGAAAATTAATACTGTGCAAGGCATCACTCTAAGCACTTTACATGTATTAACTCATTTAACTCTCAGGATTGTAAGAGGGAGGTTTGTCCTTACTCCCCTGTAACAGTGGTGAAGTTAAGGCACATAGAAATCAGATAACTTATTCCCCATCATTCTAAGACCCTAAGTTCAAGGTCAGAAGAATTCCATCTCCAAAAGTTCATGTTCTTAATTACTCTGATATATTCATCAGGTATGTTTAACGTTAAAAAACTTCCTAGATGTATCTTTGTAGCTATTTTAAATGATATAATTCTCCCCCCCAATATTCCTTTTACCTGATTATTGCTAACATAGAGAAGAAAAATGATTGTGGAAAAAAAAAAACATAGCCTGTGTTTCTTCATGAACCTAAGACTTTTTAAAGTCCACACAGTTCAACATGTAATATTCAGAGACTGCTGCTCAAAGTGAGCTCAGGCTTTCGACAAGTTACACAACTGGTCTCAGCCTCGTTGGCCAAAGGCTCTGTGGAGTAAGCCAGTGATGAAGTGATCAGATGCTCTGAGGCTTTTCTCTACTGGTTCCATCGATGTGAGTTTCTCGCATTGGTAACCGTGTGGTTTGGCTGGTGGGAGAAAAGTTCATCGAATAGTGTGTCAGCCTAATATTGGCATCAGAATTTCATAGAAATTTGGGTGTCCTAAGAGACTGACTGGGCTAGACATCAGAACGAGATTCTGATTAAAGGAAGGAGATAAGAGCAAGAGGCCAGAGTAGGAAAAGTGTTTGTTCAGTCCAAATCTGAAGTAGCAGAAGAAACTTAAAGAAGTTAATGCAAGAAGGTTCAAGCCTGTAAATAGGTAAGTGAAGCATTTAAACTTTGATAATTTGTAATAAATGAAAAAAATTTCCTTGCTATCCACTGTATGACATTAGTGCTGCCTGCCTTGGTCTAGGTGCTTCTTCTGTCTTTAGTATATTGCATGGAATTTTGTCTTTGAAATAAATATGAATAAGAATTGTTTCTGATTGTTCATGCTCTTAGACTCACAGATTTCAAGCTAAGCTTTATTGCAATTAAAGAGCATTTCAGATCAATTTCTTCATTTTAAAATAGGAAAATGAGACTCAGAGAGAGGACATGATTTACTCAAGTAACCAAATTGGTCAAGTTTAAGATGGGAACAGGTTTTTTCCGAATCATTTTCCCTCCCTAGAATATCTTTAAATCAGGTCCAAATTTTTATCTGTTCTGGTGGAGAAGGTATGGGTTATTTAGTCAGATGCATGGGTGTTTGAAATCCAGACCTGGTACTTGCTACCTGTGTGAGTTTAGATAAATTACTTCAAGCTTCTGAGTCTCAGTTTTCTCATCCATGAAATGGGAGTTAGAGGGTAGTGTGATTAATGAAGTAATATCTGTAAGGCTTTCAGCTTAGAGCTGTAAATAAGTGGGAGCTGATGTTATTAGTTTCTCAAATCATAGGTTTATTCTGTTGTGAAGATATAACTAATAGGCAAATTGCTTTGTAAATTCTACTATCATAAGTGGAACTCTCTAAATAAATTTAAGCTGAATTTCTGACTTGATGGTCTTAACAGAAAAGAAATATTCATGTTCCCTTTCACTTGAGTGGCAAATAAAACAGGAATTGTTTTGCAAAACTAGTGTATAATTCTTCCCCTTTTTGCAGAACATTAACCAAAGAGTCATAATATTTATTTAACCTAATGATGGATAAGGGAATATGTGTAAGAACGAGGCGGTAGGGGAGTCAATGGAAACCAAGGATCTGATTGTAGGAGTTACATTATCTAAACACGGTACAGGAATTAAGTGAGAGTCACAGGGAAAAGAAAATTTCTGTCATAAAGATATATATGTATGTCATGATATTCTATGGCAATTTTTTATTTCATCTTTCTTTTGTATGACCTGGGAAAACACTTGTGCTTGATAGAAAAAGCTAAGATGTGAAAGTCCCTCTGGCATTCAGCACATTTAACACTTGACTGTTTTCCTTTGAGTAGAAAAACTACAGTGGATCATTAATTTTTAAACCAAAATGTATTTACATTTTAATATGTGAGGTATACACTTCTAGAAATATAGAACTATTACACATAGTACATATCCAAAAATATTTTTTAATGACTGAACTTTGCTGCCTGTGGTGGTTTGCAGCTGTATACCCCAGAAAAACCGTTCTGAGAATTACTCTATTCCTGTGACTGTGGACCCATTGGAAGTAAGACCTTTTGATGAGGTCACTTTGGTCAAAAAAGTGTGGCCCACCTCAATCCGGATTGGCTTTAAGCCTGTTCCTAGAGTCCTTTATAAATAGAGTGAAATTCAGACAGAAGGAAAGCCAAAAGAAATAAGAAGCTGAAATTAACAAAACTCAGAAGAGAATGGAGAGACCAGTAGAGGTGCCATGTGTATTATCATGTGACAAGCTGGGAACCACAGTTTTCATGGGAAAAGCAGTGCCTTCAAGATGCCTTGATTTGGACTTTATTTTAGTCTCAAGGCAGTAAGCAAATAAATTCCCATTGTTTTAACCTGGCCCATTTCATGGTATTTCCTTAAACAGCCTAGGAAACTAAAACAATGCCTATTCCCTGATTCTAATAATTTTACATAGTTATTGTCCCGGAGACACAGGTTAATAAATCATATTATTAACTGAAGTCCTTGCATATAACTATGCAGAGTTTAAAATTTAAAATGGTTAATCTAAAGGCAATAAGCTAAAGACCTATGCAGGAAAATGTATGAAGAGAAAAAAAGCTAAAAATAAAGAGATAAAGATAATTTCTTTAGTCAACAGAAACATAAACTGGAATTCTACCTAAAAGCCCCAAATTATTTTTTCTAAATTTATTTGAATTACAACCTCAAATTCTATCTCATGAAGAAATTCTTCCTGGGAATTTTTTGGGTAAATTCCCCAACATATATCAACCCTTTGTACTTACTATGAATACCTACATCATTATATTTTATACACTCTTTGAAAGATAAACATTGTAAGAGGGAGTAAAAGGAAATGAATGGAAACAAAACACTCTTAATCAGTGGGTTAAAGA
The DNA here is from genome assembly GCF_023851605.1 of Tamandua tetradactyla. Classification (NCBI taxonomy): domain Eukaryota; kingdom Metazoa; phylum Chordata; class Mammalia; order Pilosa; family Myrmecophagidae; genus Tamandua; species Tamandua tetradactyla. The sequence continues at coordinate 10,747,984 of NC_135332.1, forward strand.
AGAAATTATAAGGGAAATTAGTAAAAGCCAAAGAAAATGAGAATACAGCATCAAAACTTATGGGATGCAACAAAAGGCAATGGTGAGAGGGAAGTTTATAACCCTGGACACCTATATTAGAAAAGAAGAAAGAGCTAAAATCAAAGACTTAACTGCACTTCTGGAGGAACCAGAAAAAGAAGATCAAACAAAAACCAAAGCAAACAGAAGGGAAGAAAACAAAGATTAGAACAGAAATAAATGAAATTGAGAATAAAAAATAGAATTAACAAAACCGAAAGTTGGTTCTTTGAGAAGATCAATAAAACTGACAAACCCTTAGCTAGGCTGGCAAAGAAAAAAAGAGACAAGATGCAAATAAATAAAATAAAAAACGAAAGGAGGGATGTTATTACTGACTCACGGAAATAAAAAGTATCATAAGAGGATGCTCTGAACAACTGTATTAGACAACTTAGGTGAGATGGACAAATTCCTAGAAACACATGAACAGGCTACACTGACTCTAGAAGAAATAGAAGACCTTCACAAACCAATCACAAGTAAAATGATTGAATCAATTATCAAAAACCTCCCAAGAGAGATAAGTTCAGGATCAAATGGCTTCATAGGTGAATTCTATTAATCATTCCAAAAAGAATTTGTACCATTTCTGGTCAAACTCTTCCAAAAAATTTAAAGAGAATGGAACACTATACAACTCATTCTAAGAGACCAACATCACCCTAATACTGAAGCCAGATAAAATACGTCCAGAAAAGAAAACTAAGGAACAATTTCTCTAATGAATACAGATGCAGAAATCCTAAACCAAAATACTTGCAAATCGAATCCAACAGCACATTGGAAGAATTATACACCGTGATCAAGTTGGTTTTGTTCCAAGTATGCAAGGGTGTTTCAACATAAGGAAATCAATTACTGTAATATAATACATTTGGGAAAAAAAACACGATTGTCTCAAATGATGCAGAAAAGACATTGACAAAGTCCAGCAACCTTTCTTGATAAAAATACTTCCAAAGATAGGAATAGAAGGAAACTTCCTCAACATAATAAAGGGCATATATGCAAAATGTAGCGCTAATATCATACTCAGTGCTGAAAGCCTGCTAGCTTTCCTTCTAAGATCTGGAACAAGATAAGGATCCCAAATGTCACCACTGTTACTCAACATTGTGCTAGAAATTCTAGCAAAAGCAGTTAAGGAAGAAAAAGAAATAAACAGCATATAAATTCAAAAGGAAGAAGTAAAGCTTTCACTATCTGCAGATGACATGATCCTATATAGAGAAAGTCCCAAAAAATCTACAGCAAAGCTAAAAGATCCCGTAAGTGAGTGCAGTAAAGTGGTGCAAAAATCAGTAGTGCTTCTATATACTAGCAATGAGCAATCTGAGGAGGAAATCAAGGAAAAAAATCCACTTACAGTAGCAACTAAACAAACCCAAATGTCTAGGTATAAATTTAACCAAGGAGGTAAAGGACTTGCACACAGAAAATTACAAAACATTGCTAAAAGTTATCAAAGAAGACCTAAATAAATGGAAGGATTTTACATGTTCATACACAGAAAGACTGAATATTGTTAAGACATCAATTCTACCCAAATTGATTTACAGGTTCAGCACAATCCCAATCAAAATTCTAAAAGCCAACTTTACAGAAATGGGAAAGCCAAGTACCAAACTTATTTGGAAGAGTCAAAAGGGCACTGAATAGCCAAAAACATCTTGAAAAAGAAGGCCAAAGATGGGGAACTTACATTCCCTGAATATAAAGCATACTACAAAGCTAGAGTGGTTAAAATATCATGGTACTGACATAAGGATAGATGTATTGACCAAAGAAATAAAACTGAGAGTTCAGAAATAGACCCTCTCATCTATGGCCAATTGATTTTTTTTTTAATATTTTTATTGAGATATCTTCGCACACATATAGTCCATCCAAAGTATACAATTAGTGACTCACTAGTTGTGTATTCATCACCAAATCATTTTTAGAACTTTTGCATCACTCCAGAAAAATAAATAACAAGGAAGAAACATTCATACATTCCATACCCCTTACCCCCCATCATTGACCACTAGTGTTTCAATCTACCCACTTTATCGTTTATCCCCACTATTATTTATTTATTTATTATCCATATTTTTTTACTCTTCTGTCCATACCCTGGATGAAAGGAGCATCAGACACAAAGTTTTCACATTCACACAGTCACATTGTGAAAGCTATATAGTTATACATTGTCTTTAAGAATCAAGGTTACTGGAACACAGCTCACGAGTTTCAGGTACCTCCGTCCAGCCACTTCAATACACCATTAATTAAAAAGGGATATCCATATAATTGGCCAATTGATTTTTGACAAGATTGACAAGTCAACTCAATTGGAGAAGAATCGTCTCTTCAACAAGTTGTGCTGGGAGAACTGGATTGTGCAAAAGAATGACTAAGAATCCCTATCTCACAACTTATACAAAAATTAACAAAATTAAAAATATATATAAATTGGAACTCCTCAACATTAAAAACTTCTGTGTATCAAAGGACTTTGTCAAGAAAATGAAAAGACAACCTACTCAATGGGAAAAAATATTTGGAAACACATATCTGATAAGAGTTTAATATCCAGAATATATATAAAGGGATCCTACAACTCAACAATTAAAAGACAACCCACTTTGAAAATGGGCAAAAGATTTGAATAGACATTTTTCCAAAGAGGAAACACAAATGCCTGAAAACAACATGAAAAAATACTCAACATGAGCAGATATTAGAAAAATGCAAATCAAAACTACAGTGAGATATCATCTCATAGCTATTAGAAGGGCTACTATTAAAAAAAAAAAACAGAAAACTATAAGTGCTGAATAGGATGTGGAGAAATAGGAATAGTCATTCATTGCTGGTAGGAATAAAAATGGTGCATTTGCTGAGGAAGACAGTTTGGCAGATCTTGAAGAAGCTATGTATAGAATTACAATATGATCCAAGAATCCCACTACATGCTCAGAAGAACTGAGAGCAGGAACTTGAACTGATATTTGCAAACTGATGTTCATAGCGGCATTATTCACAATTGCCAAAAGATGGAAGCAACCCAAGTGTCCATGAACTAATGGATGGATTAGCAAAATGTGGTATATACATGCAATGGAATATTACCCCTTATAAAACAGAATGAAGTCCTATTGCATGCGTCAACATGGATGAACCTTGAGAACATATATTGACTGAAATAAACCAAACACAAAAGGACAAATAGTGCATGATTTCATTGTTATGCACTGATTATAATTGCCAAACTCATGAAGTTAGAGTCTAGAGATAGGTTACCAGGAGATAGATTGATGTTAGGGGATAGGGAGTTGATGGTAACTTGTACAGATTGTCTATGTAGGCTGAGGGTAAATGTTTGGAAATGAATGGTGGTGAGTGTAGTTAACAGCACTGAACTGTATAGGTGGGTGTAGTTAAAAGGGGAAAGTTAGGGGTATATATATGTTACTAGAAAAAAAACTGAAGAATAAAACATAGGACTGGGCGGTGCGATGATGGCTGGGCAGTGTGACAGTGGCTCAGTGGCAGAATTTTTGCCTGCCATGCCAGAGACCCGGATTCGATTCCCGGTGTCTGCCCATGCAAAAAAAAAAAAAAATAGGACTGTACAACACAGTGGACCCTATTTTAGATGCAGAGTTATAGTTAATAGTACAAATATAAGAATGTTCTTTCTGAATTATGACAAATATATGACACTAGAATGTATTAATAGAAAGGTATTATCCATAGGACGGTATATGGGAAAAATATATAAACCTAACATAGACTGTGAATGATAGTTAGTGTGCTAGTTTGAAATTATGGACTCCAGAAAAGCCATGCCCTTTAATCCTCATTCAGTATTGCTGATTGGGAGCTTTTGATTGTTCCCAAGGAGATGTGACTCATCCGATTATGGGTATTAACTTTTGATAAGAGGGAGATGTGACTCCACCCATTCCAGGGGTCCTTGACTGGAATCCTTTAAAAGAGGAAACATTTTGGAGAGAGTCCTTTTTAGAGTCACGAGAATGATGAGAGAACCACAGAGCCCACCAGTTGGTGACCTTTGGAGATGAAGGAGGACATCCCTGAGGGAGCCTCATGAAGCAAGAAGCCTGGAGAGGAAGCTAGAAAACGTCACCATGTTCGCCACATGCCTTTACAGTTGAGAGAGAAATACTGAATTTCAACAGCCCATTTTGAGTGGAGGTAACCTCTTATTGGTGCCTTAACTTGGACAATTTTATATTGCTTTAATTGGGACATTTTCTCGGTCTTACAACTGTAAACTAGCACCTTATTAAATCCCCCTTTTTAAGAAGCCATTCTGTTTCTGGTATATTGTATTCTGGCAGCTAGCAAACTAGAACAGTTAGTAATACTATTTTAATAACTTTTTGTCAATTGTAACAAATGCAACTACTGTTAAAAAAAAAGTACAATTATAGAAAAGTGCTATCATTAATTGTAACAACTGTTCCACTCCAGGGGAAGGTGTTGGCTGTGGGGTGGGGTATGGAAATCCTGTACTTTATACAGGATTGTTCTGTAAATGCACAACTTCTCTAATAATTTTTTTAAAGGAAGTGAATGGAATGGCATTTAGGGTATCAGAGATCACCAAACCATCCTACGTACATGAGGTCTGCGAGGCTGTTTCTGTTTTTGTTTAATTTACATTTACCAGTCACCAAGTGATAAAATCAATGATTTCTACAAACCCTCTCAGATAATAACATCTTTGGTCCTGTTATATTTTTCATCTTAACATGGCAGAAGACTGGGTAATGATATGCTGATAAGAAACATGCCAGGCAGTTGTTCACACTCTTAAACCTGAAAAAATGTTTATTACTTTTAAACATATTTCTGGGATTATAAGCACTGAGAGTTAGGGCTCTCTATCAGTCAGTGATACTTACTTGCTTGAAACATTTTTCTTAAATGCACCATGTCCATAGAAAGATAGCCCAGTGGTCAAGTGTTGATTTTTCCTTGCTGGAGGCAGATTTCACCAGCTATGAGGAGATTTTCTGATGTGCCCTAAGTTTTACTTGGTCAGAGTTTCCATGCACGGAAGTGAAACCCTTTTAATATTACTCTTAAGCCTTTGGTGGTGTTGCAGCCTTGACTGCAATTAAATTTACTTTAAAAATTTTTAAAGCAACTTCCTAATATCCCTCTACCCAGTGTTGTCAAGGACACTCAAAAAAAGTTATTACTAAAGACTCAAAGGTGTAAAGGCAATTTCATTTTTCAGCCAATTTTCTAGAACCCTATTTCTTCTCCAGAGGCAGGTCTCTTGTTGTTGAATATCATAGTCATTGAGGGAAACTTTGAAACTAGGTCCATGGACTTGACCCCTGACTGCATTTTCTGACCTCTGCTGCATTTCCCTTTCCTAGGAATTCCTAGGAAAGAAAATTCCTGCAAAAGCAGGAGTGATTGCCTTTGAAAGTTCAGACCATCCAATTTAATCATCTTAATCTTACCACAATCATGGTAGGTGATAGGACATGGTTATATATGATACATCAACCTGCATTCTAAAGAAAATCTATTCTTCGTTTGGTTTAAACAAAATTAATGGAAAGAATCTAATGATCATGAATGACCATTGATTTGGATGTCACTATACTTTTCTGGTTGAGTCCCAAGATTAACCTAATAAGTCTTCAAAGCATATGAATTTCGAACTGGGTTGAAAAAGGGTAGAGGTCATTTTTAATAGGTGAGAAAATATGGGTTCCTTTATAGCAGTATCACCATGCCAAAGTATGAAGCAGCATTTGTGCATGAAGGAGTCATTGCAGACCTGAGGGCAGGCTACAAAATGTCATTTTTTGCAGTTTTTCCTTCATACTAAAATAGAAACAGTGAGTAGAATATCACCAAGGAAATAACTTATATCTCACGGACCTACGTAATATCTGATGACAGGTGGTTGCAAAAAAAATATGCCATATTTACTTTAAGGTCAAGGCATTAATTCAAATGAAGGTCAACCAAAAAATCATTTATCCATTGACTTCTGTACTTATTTTAAAAGCAGATATTGAATGCCTCTGAATTGTTAGGAAACACTGGAGAGAGAGAAGAGGGCGGGTGATGGATACCAAGGTGATAAAGACAGAACAATGAGAAGTTGACAAAGAATGGGGAAGGGAGATGTGCAAATAAATAATCATACTTATAGTAAAAAATGTGATAATAGAACCTTGAACAATGTGCTGTGGAAGCACAGATTTTGCCTGAGAAGTTAGGGAGGGCATTACCGAAGAAGTGAGGGCCCCTAAGAGGTCACTGGACTAAACTATAAACCTTTTTAATCAGACAAACTAATCCATATATAAGACATACAATACCTCCTCCAATTTCTGTCCAAATATTTTAATATCACAGATATGTTCTAGATTTGTGAGTGGTCCTCTATCTTAACCTGAGTCAGGATCATGGTGGAGATGCCAGATCTAGAAAGACTAAAACAAGGAATAGAAGGTGGTGTGGGACTGTGAACTTCAGCCTTTAAGGACCTCATGAGTTCTGGTTTCTGGAGATCTACACTTATCTGGTGGTGAAGCAGGAGTAAGAAGCACCAGCAGCTTGCCCTTTGGCTCCAACTTATAGTGTAACAAATAAACTTCATTTGCGCTCGTCTTCTTGTTTCTCTGTGAGGTTTGAGGTGTGACCATTTATACTTTATTGGTCACTGTTTTGTTATGTGTGTGAGTCTCCTATTCTATCTAAGTCTCAGCCAGGAGTTTGCAAAGTTTAGAAGAGAGGACTGGGTGGGGGGAAAAGAAGGATGAGAAGGAAAAATCAGTCTTTAATGCAAAGAAAGAAGAATGACACATTCTTTAGCATGAAGCAGATTCCATTCTCTTGGTCCTTCAGACTCTTTCTCCCTCACCAGTTTTTGACTGCTTTTGGTGATTTGAGGAGCTCATCTACCTGGAATGCCAGCGGCAAAGTACTGTAAGGAAATAGAGTACAAAATTAAAAAGCATTTGGAGTGAAACTGCATTATGTCCACTTAGATGGCAACCAAAGACAACATTCTATCTTTGCCTTTCTTAGAGTCTACGGTGATGATCCAGAAACATGGCTTGTGCAGGCAGAATTTGTAACAAAATGCATTTCAAAGCTCTCTTATGTGCTTTAATGGATTAATACAAGTGAGTCTTTGTACTTTCAAAGTAGGCTTGATGCATAGATTTCAAAAGATTACAACTGATAGCTAGTGTTAAAAAACATACTATCATACCTTACTGAACTCAAAAAATTACTTTGACCTGTAATATAAATATTAACTGTGTTTCTTACATTCAAGGTGATAACAAGTTACATTATTATTATTATTTGACTATTAAGATACTGAGATTGCTAAGCCTTTAAGTTTTTTCAAAACAGTAGCTATCATTTTTTTTTCATTATCAACAAAGATGTTCCATGACTGCAGATGAGGCTTTCTATGGCACTCTACTTATATGCATTCATATTCTTTTCAATAAAGGCAATTCATTAAATAGAAACTCAAATATGGTTTATTTGGAAATAAATTTATAAATCAGGAGAACATGTCTTGATTTTTTTTTCCAGCAAAATTTGATCATTTTACCCATGAGTGTGATAATAAAGTGGTACAGCACTGAAAATAGAAAGCTATGAGACATTCTACTGAGATTTTGTGTGGAATGGATATTGTCTGACTGTAAGTGAGACTCTAGGGGAGGCACTTAATAATTATAATAATCTAGTTAGTTATTGGGTGAATGAAGGTAGAGCAACTCCTCCTACAGATGCTAAAAGTAAAGTGAGGAAGGTCATGCCCCTTCCAGCCTTATAAGTCTCTGTTTTGGCTGAAATCTTCTCAAGTTCCTGCATTTCAACTTGCTCATTATAGTGTCATGAAAATCTCATTAGGATAATCCCTTGGAACCAATTCCTAAATTTCTTGTTCCACAATCTCACCACGGTTTGGGCATTCAGAGCATCCAGGAACAGACATCCAGGAACCTCCAGGTCCATATCAGTTTCAAAAGACTCAGAGTAACTCCAGGAACTGAATGAAATAACCCATTATCTGACCTCTGATAAATGTGCCTGCTTCTGAGAGAGCTTGGTGTTTCCTAACCATGACCTTGCAAATCACTTCACTGTCCATACGTCCCCTCTTCTAATGCTCAGAGGAAAAGAAAGATTTTTCATGAAATGGTGCCAATTCAAGGAAGAAAACACAACACATGGGCCCCACTCATGGTGAAAATGAGGCTCTGCAAAGAAGTTAGGCACACGCTACTTCATATTTATTTTCAAGATAATTGCAGCATCCTAGGTAATTAATGTTAAATCAATACCTGGACTCTACCAATGTGCCTTTTCCTCCTTGTAGAATACCTAGAAGAAATCAGTTTTAATTCAAGAGGAACTTGCCCATTTGGATGAAGGGGTGGACAAGTTCCTTTCTAGTCTGCCCGCAATTTAAAAGCGTGGTCACTTGTGCACTTCCACTGGGGGAGACCCGTCATGAACAGAACCTGGGGCTCCTCACCAGCTGCATGACCTTGAGCTTAACAACTTCAAGTCTCATATTTTTATTGGTAAAATTTGAGAGTGATAATTTTGTGCTGACTCACAGGGCTATAAGGATTAAATAAGATAACACTCCTAAAACTCTTAGCATAGTGTCTGCCCTTAGCATATGGTGCACGGAAGATAGCGGCTGTTAATAGCTCATAATGGTTGTTTCCCTGTGGATTTAAAAAATTTTTTTGGCTACGAATTCTCTCCTAACTAGATGGCAGTAATGTATTTGTGCCTATTTGGGGAAAGGAAATGCAGAACAAAACTTGTCATGATTTAAGCTTTTCCTCGGAAAACACCAGGGACAAGGGAAACCAAATGTTTTGTGAGAGAGGAGTCATTATTTGTGAAGTCATCTAAGGTAAAGAAAGAAAGAACCACGACAGGATGTGTTATTATTTGCCTTGGTTTACCAAGCTTAATGATGAATTCTCATTGTTAGAATTAGCATCATCAGCATTAATTAGCATAATTGTTAGCATCAGCACCGTGAAAGTGTACCCTGCCCCCTACAGAATGGGCACCCTACCTTACCAATAAATGAGCTGAAGGTGACATTTGCAGGGACTCGACACTTGCAGTGACTCCCATTTGTTCATTTCTGAAGCTCCCTGAGGCTGGCTTGAAGTAAAGAAGAACTAATTCCCTCTGCATACAGAGCAGGTGCTGCTTTTTGGAAGTTGGACGGAAGACAATGAATTTTCATTTTTAAACCCCCTGTAACACATAGATGACAGTTTTTATAGTTTGGGGAATTTCAATCTATTTTGGCACCGTTACCTTGCTGCATGCGGCACTTATTCAAACAGTTCTCAGGTTTCATGGAGTTGATGATTTTCCATCTGGTTCTTTTGGAACAACCTCTCTTTGTCCACTGCCCAACAAACAGTAAAAGTTCATGAAAATATCACTAGGATCCAGGTGCCAGGATGGATGTATATTCCTATGACAGCCCCCGACTTCATTTTTTCAGAAGAGCAGATATGTTTCCATTGCTCTGGATACCAAATCACCATCCCATTTCACCTTGGGATGAAGTAAGGGAGCAGGCTCCATGCATGAATCATATACTCAAAGCAATTTTATTCAAACCGAAACATTTCTAACTTCATTCTGTCAAGAGACCATATTATTTGCTGTAGAGAGAAATTCTGTGCCTGAATGACAAGTACAGATTTGTAACCCCATTTTCGGGGAGAAGACTGATGAGCAAATGCAGGCCAGCAGGATCGCTAAATGTTAGAATTGCATTTTATGCACTCACTTTTGAGGTGAAATGCTTTGACTTGTTTCATTCAAATACATTGACAACCATATGAAAATTGGTTCATGTGTTAAAAAGAAAGCAAATGAGGAGGGGGGTGTTTATTTAAAGTTCTAGTTTAATCCCATAGACAAAGAAATGGCAAATAAATTATAAGAATGCAATGGGAATTTATCCAAGAATTTTGGGATTTCCAGGCTGAAAGAAATATGTTTGACTTCAGTCATCTTAATTTTACAGATGACAAATTGAGATGAAGGGATGTTAAATGACATTTCAAGTTCACAAATTAATAAGTGACATGGTTGAGACTACAAGCTCGATCACTCAATTTTAAGACCAGTGCTTTTAAAAATTTATAATCAGATTGTGGCTTCTCCTCCACCTTATCCAGTTCAATCATATTTCATTTAACAAACACCTACTGTTTTCCCAAAACTGAGTTAGTTTCTACCATCTCTAAAACACCAAATTGTTGAGGAAATGATCCAGAATTTACCTTTTATTTTATTTCAGAAATAATCCCAGAGTAATGTTTATATATATTTACATGTATTGTTTTCGAGATCAACTAGCTAGATGATGGAAAATTCTGCCCATGTATTCCACAGAATGAATCATAACCACCCAGGGGGGTTCTGTGCCTAAGGTAAAATGCCTTACTCTCTCTGTGTACTGTCTTCTCCACGGAGACATGGCAAGGAAATGATTGTTAGTGGAAGTTGTTTTATCCATTCTTGGCTAATCTGGAGGAAACACTAGCAATGCATAGAATTTGGTACTGTCTCAGCTATGTCTACATATGCAGATGACTCAACGATTTGACTTTATCAATGCAATTCATTAATATATTGATTTATGCCATATATTTTGAGGGGTGAATACATAACAGGCATCATATGGGTTCCCTTGTTATGCTAGGATTTTCCTTTCATAGGCCCACATGGAAGCACAGACCTGAGCTTGGGCTGAGGAATTAACCTGGCTAAAGGGCTGACGTCTTAGGAAGTGGCACCAATCCAAAATCTGGAATCCAAAGGAGAGTGGAAAACTCATGCTTCATTTGGACAGACAAAGTACCAGAAGACCAGACAATGGGCAGGACATTCGCACGTCTGAGGGAGTGGCAACAAGCATTCGTGGTTACAGGTTTTAACCCAGAGTTTAGAGGGGCTAGAATTACCAACCTGAATTTAGAGGAACTAGAATTTGCAGATCAGAGGCCTCAGTAGCTGAGACTGAGTGCTAATGGGAGCATTAACCACTGGCAACAACAGGCAAATCTAATTAAATGAACCAACAAACAGACCAACAAAAGGGGGAGAAACAGAACAGAAATTAGAACACCTAGACTTATGTCTCTACAATAGATACATGTGATTCCTTTCTGTCCTTCTTCCTTTCTTTTTCTATTAGAGAAGTTGTGGCTTTACAGAATAAAATACAGGATTCCCACATACCATATTCCTTTGCTTTTATTTTCCTTTATATACGCGTAACTTGCACATACATTTGGGGGTTTCAGTTGGCTTTTCTCACTGCTGGATTCTTGCCCCTAGCCCCAAGGATGAGCTTATCTAGAGAGCATATCACCTGTCAGAAGTGTAATACTGATCAGACGTGAGTATTTTCAACTTCTGACTCCTCTCTGCTCCCCTTCAAATGCTGATACCTGAGCTGGGCCTAAGGAGTGGGCTTGAGTCTCTGCTGCCAATTCGAAAGCACTGCAGAGTCAAAATATCTGCCTTTTGGATTTGTACAGTGCATTCATCTGTCGCGCTCTCTTTTTTTTTTTTTTTAGCAAATCACCTTAGGCACTGTTACAGGCAGTCTGCTAAGCCTTGCTCAGCTCACTTATGGTCTTAATTACAATCATATGAGAAAAGTCTCCTGTGCTGCATTTGACAACGGTAACCCAATAGGGACAGGGCAGTGGGACATTCCCACTTTCAAAAGAATGTTTTTGTTTTGTCTTCCTTTCTTTTTCGTTTTTCCCTCCAACCCCTGCCACCACCACCACCACCTCCCGCCTCTCTTTCCTTTTCTTTCTCTTTTTTTTAACTTGCTTCCCTTCTCTGCACAAAACTTCAGAAAACCAGTGAGTGATGTCAGGAAAGTTGGGACAGTTACACAACAACCAAAGTCTAGGCGTCGATAATCTCTGATCTCTGGGGAAAAGAAAAAAAAAAAGTAGTGACTATTCGGTTTAAGGAACTGTATTGGGTGACTTAGAGAAAGTAAAATATATGGTTCCAGGAAATGGAAACATGTCTTCAAAGAAATAGAGGTAGCAGGATTTAATAACCATTTGTGAAATCGTTCCCTGCATGACACAGAAACTGATTTTCTTTTGACTCTAGAAAGCAAAGACTGTTCTCACCTAGCAATCGCATTTTTCGGTGCAAGCTAATTTCCCAGGAAGGGCCTGGCATGGGTTGGTTGATGGAGATTTACTGATTTACAATCAAGAAAAATTAAGAAAATGTATTTTCCTAAATATTTTAAAGAAGTTTAAAAAGCTCCTAAAATTTTTATTTTCTTAAAAAAAAAAAAGAAAAAGGGAAAGCGATCCTGTTTGGCAAGTTAATTAGGATTAAGAATGTTTCCTCCGTTGTGTTTTGTTCTCTAATTGCAAGGCTGGGCTTCTTTCCCCTGGACCTCATCAATCATCCTGTCCAGATCAATATATGACATCTGTCCCTGAATGGCCCAGCTTCCTGCTGCTTTCTGTCTGTCATTTTGGAATAAAATATCGAGAGATATTCACTGTTAGTGAATCTTTGAAAACTTAGGTTTCTTTTATTTCCAAAAGCCTGCATTCATTTGTTTCTACAGAGGAAGGGAGATTTTCTCCTTGTTTTAAGCTTGGTTCTCTGTTTCTAGTTTGACATTAGGGAGATTTTCTTCAATGGCTATAAAACAAATGCATATTACTAACACAAAATGTTCTCAGGGGACACAGGAAGTTTTGAGAATGACCTTTAGTACTGGTTGTCTTAGCCAATTCCTCAGGAATCAATTTAATCGTAGAAGGGATGTTTACAAGAAGTTCTGCAATGTACATACATTGTATGCATGTTTTATAGGTGTTTTCTTGGGTAAGCATAAAAAACATGATGAAAAAGGGAAGAAGTATGGTGTGGTGTTCCTGTTGTTTCATATTTACATTGGATCCTTGTAAAATCCTTTCCCAAGAGTGAATAAAATTCCTAGACAGAATATTCTGAACTTTATTTACACTTTGCTGAAAAAACAGATAAGATATACTGAAAAGCATTTTCTTTGAGTTCTTTATATAAGTGGACCGGTGCCACAGAACTGAAAAACAAATAAACCAGAAAAGCCACATAACAACAATTACAACAAAAGAGCCAAAAGTAAATGAATAATCTGGAAAGAGCATTAACTAGTAAAGGATTGCTGGATAAGTTTTCAGAAGTGTGATAGTGGTAAGTTGACAGACTAGAGAATGCTGTAATTAAGATCTAGAATCAATGGAAGAATTAAACAAACAAACAAAAAAAAAACAGGGGCTGGGATAAAAGATAGAAGGTAAACTGGAAAGAGAACATATCTAGTACAAAAGGCACTTGATCACATAAGAAGAAAAGATACTCTTGAATAACTTTTCTGACTCCACCATATTAACTGTTCTCTAGTTTGGGGATATAAATGGTGTCATCGGGGACTGGTGAAAAGTATAGAGACCAAATGACCTGTTATGTCTACACAACACCAAAGAGTTATTTGGAATTCTCCAAATATTAATGTCCAAAGGGCAAAATCCATAGGGTTAAGGCAAAGTTGAACTTTTTGTTTGGTCCTTTAAGTATTAAATACCTAAAGATACCTGTTAAATACATGAGACTAGGCAGTCAGTTCTGCTAGAACACTAGATTTGAAAATTCGAATTAGTTCCAACGCCCTTGGTAGATTAGGAAACAATTTGAACATAACATGTTTCCTTGAGCATTACACAAGGTTCAAGCAAAATTGTGTTTATTATGTACTGTTTTGTCCATGAGAAATGCTAAGTGAAAAATGCACCTGGCTGAGCCAAGCCATGTAGGTGTAGGAACACACAAAACACACACACACACACACACACACAAACCTCCAACATCTGCCAGCCACCTCAGCTCTGCACATGTGAACTCACCCATCCACGTCGATGGCACATCTTTCCATTAGATTTCAGACAACCACAGTACTTCACACTCTGCAACGTTTTAGATGCCCAATCCTGCAAGTAAACTCCAGACCTTTTTCGAGATGAGGTGCCATACTTATTGTACTATTTGTGCATTTCTTAACATTTACCATGTGTAAAACTGTGCTATCCTTTTTATTGGGTCCCTATCTTTGCGTTTAAAATGTGTTCCTGATACATTGTTGACTGTTGTGCTCCTAACCTGTAAGTGCTGTGGTTTATTATTGGGGGTTTCCCACTGCACGATGAATTTTAGGGAGCAGGTGTCATGTCGTAGCATAGGTGATACATAACTCACTGAGATCAGTGTGCCCATGGGAAAGAAAGCTTGGGTGACGGGAGTGTGGGGCATTAATTGCCTTAATGTTGGAGGGCCCTGGGCTCTGGAAGCATGATTTCCTACAAAATGGGATGTGTTCACTACCTTTGCTACAACAGCAGGAAGATCTAAACAGATTAGTTTGTCTTCACTTTGTACTTTGTTCTCTGGTCATTTTATTCCTTATGCCCCCCTGGCTTCATTTACCTAGGATGAACCTAACCAGCTGGCAGTGCCTCATACTGTGTAATGGGTTTTCCAAAGACCAAATGGACCATTTTCTAGCCTTTTCAAAGAGAGCCACACAGGAAGGAAAACAAGAACTTCAGCTTTTAAGCTGGGCTATTCATGGCCTTTGCTAAATCCTGGCAGGATATCACAGTTTTTCATTACGATTCATCTCACTGATTTCCTAATGGAATGAACTGGCCTTTCATTAAGGCCATAGGAAAGTGAAGTTCGGCTACCCAAGTCATTAAGTGTTGTTATCTGATGAGTGAAAAATAGAGCACTTTTCAATATGCATTTAGGGAGCCCTGTGTTTTGTTTCATTGGATTCCATTTTGTGAAAATCAGCTCAGGCGGAAGGAGAAGACCAATGTCGCATATTCTGTCCTGCTAGAACAATGTAGGCCTTTCTGCTCTGCGGGCAGGGGAAGAAAAACGGGTGGGCGCAGTGATCGGAAATGCAGTGCTAACAGTCCTCTTTCCCACTTTCAAGAGAGCCCAGCCATCTCACCTGCTCAAGGACATTCTGTTCCTGCAACCGATGAGAGTGTGATTTCATTAGCTCCTCAGCTTTTCAATGAAAGCAGACGCACGCAACATTCACTCATAACGTCCCTTCTTCTACCCACCCAACACCATAGAGATACCAATTTGCATAAGAGGGGAAAAATAGACTCATTTAAATCCCATTCTAAATTCACTATTAATAGAATGATCTCTGATATTGAACTATTGAAAATATTTTGTGGCAAAATAATATTACATCTTTAATGTGAGTTAAATTTACTGTTAAAAAAAAAACAAAACCTGTGTGTTTTATATTGAAGCACACTACATTTACTTATTTAAGATAATATTAAATATAATCTTTGAATGTCCTGTTTCATCTAGTATGGTTTTAGGCAATCACAGATTGCATTTCCAATTCATTATATTACTAACTTTTAAAGAAGATGGACAAAGGATAGTGGGTTGGATTGGGATGGAATGGTACCTTGCCTATTCCATATAATGTCCATCCATCATGGTTAGAAGTTAACACTCTATTATTCAGACATTTTGTTCACATGGTACCAAATACTCAGCTATTTGCTAATGTCTAAGTTACCCTTCAAAAGATTTATCTAAATCAACTTGTCATCCTGATGTTTCAGTGTTATATAAACATGCTAGCAGCAAAGATTTTAATGTTCTAATGTGATTTAAAGTTACACATATCTAATCTCTTTTCGTTCCACCAGTCTATGGCATATATCCAAAACACATGTGGGGAGAGGGTGTGTGTATGCACGTGTGTGTGCGTGCGTGTGTATGTACATATATGAGAAAGACAGGGCATTTATGTATTATGTACTTAATCGGTTTTTGAGAGGGATAGATCAGGGTAAGAGAAGTCATGAATGCAAACTAAAATTTTTTGAATAATTACATACTGAAGTTCGCTTTGCTTACACTATTCTGCTAAAATTTTATTCCACTTTTTGCCCTTCTGTATAAATCAAAGCAAATAATAAAAATGTGAAATAAGTTGTTTCTTAAACTGGATTGTGATTTAGAAGACATTGAAGCTACTGAGCATTATAGCGTCAGTCAATTTGGCAGGGGGTGAAAAAAATCAAGTATTTTATTTCCCTTCATACAGCACCATAAAAACCCAAAAACAAGGGCAAGAGCTCAGATACCATGGACTCTCACAGTAACCCCATTCATTTCAGCATTAACTAGATCTATTATTATACAGTGTGTTATTAGCAACTTACAGGGATAACAAAGGGAATAAGAGATATGCAAAAATGTGTAGGGAAAAGTCTTGCATTGAACATATCTTGAAGACTAATAATTGCTGGGAGCATTTATATGTGGGTACTAGCAAATAAATTTCAAGACTATAAGACATGACCATGTTACAGGCATGACTATAATGTTTTATCTGCCCATTTGCATCATATAGGCTGTATCTACATGAATCCAACCAACCACATATGTTAAAAATTCAAATTGCTAGAACTGATTTCACAAAAAAAACTGAATGGACCAGTCTTAGCCTTGATATAAACCCATATATTCTTCTGTAAATTAGTCCATTAATTCATTAATTAGTCCATTAATTCAATATGCATATATTTAGCACCTGTTATAGGGCTGGCACTGTGCTAGACATTGAGTATGCATTGTAGAGCAAAACAGACATATACTCCCTGCTTCATTTATGCAGCTCAGCTTCAATATAAATATAAACAGGTGGAAGAACAGAATTATATACCTAGAAGAAATTTTTTAAAAAGAGCATTTAATGCTTTTACTTTGTGCGTTTGAAAACATAGATCCAAAGAAATAAAGTGCCTTGGCAAAAAGTCAGCTCCTGGTTAGTTGTAAATCCAGTCATCGAATCCCTATTTTCTTCTCCCTAGGGTAGCTGCCCATAACCTGTGGTGAATTTATGCCATTAAGTAGTGAAGAATCTTCAGAATAATTTCCCTCCCATACTCAAATAAAGAAAACTCAGAATTGTGTTTAACAATTTCTTTCTCCCACATTACTTAGTTTTATCAGCTGCCAAAGAACATAAAGGCAATTTATTTCATTCACTCCTGTCTAATTCACCCTCTACACAGTCATTTTGACACTCATTACTAACTTATTCCTACTAACTTTCCTCCTAATTCTTACTAATGTACTATTTTTTCTCTCCACCCCCCCCCCCATGACTGTCTTTTCCTATTTAAATCTCTGCTACCTGTGGACCAGATTCACCTTTCTAGCCCTTGCTCTCAGTGAACTCCACTGTCTACTAAATCACGTGCAACATCCTCATCAGAGGAGGAAGTTCTTCCAGCATCTGGCCCCAATCACTCTTTTCAGTCATTGCTTCCATTACAGATGCCCAAAACCACAAGCAACTTGCAATATTGGTTCCCCCAATACTTTCTCTGCTTCTGTCTTTGCCCCTGCTTTTTGTTTTTAAGGTTTAGAATAACTTCATAACCTTTACTCCCTCTTAAAAATTCATGAAATCACTTCTTGTGTGAAGGTTTTGCTGACCTCACCCAATAGATAGGATTATCCCTACTTTGATCCAAAAACACTTAGTTTGTATTTCTTTTAAGTATTCATATTACTCCACGATTCAGGAGTTTTGTTGTGGTGGTGGTGGTTTTTATACTCACCATATTGTCCTACAGTTTTTATACTTACTGTATTGTCCTGCAGTAATTCCTTGAAGGCAGGCAGGACATCACATCATTCAAGTTTGTTTCTTTGTGGTGCTTATTGTATCCCCTGGATGATAACCAGCGTTCACTAAATATTCCAGTTCAGAACTGAAATCTGAAAAAAATAGAAACATCTGGACTAAAATTTTATTCTAAAAGGTGCAAATCCTTTCCTTTTCTCCCTACCTCTTTTCTGCTTCCCTCCCTCCATCCTTCCCTCCCTTCCTATCTCTTCTAGATAAATGCAGAATTCCAAATCTGCAATCAGTCAAAACAGTCATGGAGTTATTGTAATTTAGTGCTGGTGATGTTATGCTGTGTGAGTAACCCACAAGTCCTGGGACTACTTGATTTCAAGTAGTGACTTGAGTTCATTTAAATAAGTAAATAAGTAAAACAGGTAGAGGGTAGATTTTATTACAGAATAAAATGTTTCATTTGAAGCACGAGGAAAGAAATGCAATCAGGGCTGGAAAGGACCTGGGAGGAGGAGATAGCAAGGGTGTTTACAGATCAGATCCTTCGGAGTGGAGAGCTCAGATAGAGACCCTGTGGAGCTGTGGGTATTAATGAGGGGGCAGCACTCCTTATGAAGTGGGGAACATTCTGCATTGGCAAACACTGGAAAAACATACTAAATAATTGTACAAAATATTATACTAAGAAATTAATTTACTTGATTTCTTGATTCTGTTGCCTTATGTTGAGCTTTAAAGTTGTCACACACACACAAAGAGACCCAGCCTAAGCTTCAGATCTTCACCTATAATTTAGTTGTATTTTGCTATTTCACTAGCTGATATCATCTAGGAATAGAGATGCTAAAAACTGATCCGTAGTTGCCGTATTTTTTAATGATTTTGCTTTCATCTGGGGAATGTTTAAACTTAGCTCCTTGTTGATACCTAGTCAAGAAAATTTATCCGCTAGACCAGGGAGAGATTTGCTTGGCTGCCTCAGGCAAAAAACAAGTAGTTAAGAGTTCTGGTTCAGGAGCCAAACTTTCTGGGTTCATATCTTCAGGCAATCACTTACTAATTATGGTACCTTGAACAGATAATATGGCCTGCATATGCCTCAGTTTCCACACTGGTAAACTAAGAAAAATAAATAATATAATGCATGCAAGGTGTCAAGAACAATACCTGCTACTAGCATACATTCAATCAAAATTTCTTGTTGCTTCTATTTCCATTTTATTTATTATCACCACAGTAAAAAAATATGCAGTTGAAGGATTTCAGAAAATCTACTTCGGTTTTAAAGCAATGCTTTTAGTTATTTATAAAAAAAAAAAATTGGCACGTTACTGTAAACGTCATCTTTGGATAAATTGTTTTATTTGAAATGACACCATCTTACATAAATTTGTTTCATTCATATTTTGTATAAACCACCAGCTCTAAGGAAACTATCATTTTATCTTGTTTATTTTTAAGTCATTCATTGAAATATTGTGCATCTTATGAAAATCCTGAACTGGATTTCTCCTGGAGGAGATGAATTCAAGTTGATTCTTTTTTTTTTTTTCCTTTTTTACCTCGGCTTCTTTATCATTTATCTTCTGGAGGACTTGGAAGATAATAAAACACACAGAGCCCTTTAGTATTTAAACAGAAGAGAAGAAACATGGAAGGGAGGAGACAGGCAAGGAAGGAAGAAGACAGTTAAGCGGAGATTCTTACCTTAGGAATGAAAGTAGTAGTTCTCATTACAATATTAGCTATTTTGATTTGTGGTTTGCCAGGCTAGCGGTGTGAACTTTACCTTCACAAAAGAAAAAAGCCGGTTTTGCATAAACAAAGGCATCGCGTTTCAGTTATATTCCCTTAGGAGATTCAAAAGTTCTCAAGTTCTCCCTCTTCTGAATACAAACATAAACACAGTCAGGTTTCTCAAGGATGCAGAAGTTCAAGAACACCCCTCTCTGGGAGACAAAACAAGCTATGCAGGCTCACTGGAAATGTCTAGATTTTGAAAATTACCTGATGTGGAAAAAATATTTAAAGAGACATAGGAATGGAAAATTCCTTTGCTAACTTCCTGTTCTCCTTCCTGCTAAGGTAGGATTAGTTACCAGCTGTCACAATAAATATCACTTGTAGTTCTTATTTTGGGGAGAAAGAAAGCATTAGGGCGAAAAATGTTTTGGAAGGAACTGAGGCAAAAAGGACCTTCCTTTCTTATAGTGCATTCCTGAAGTTTGAAAGAGTAAAAGAGGGACATGAAGAAAGAAGGAAAGGATCACGGGAAAACAGAAGAGTTAAGGAAACTCTGAAGGTAATTTAATCTCTCTCAAATACTTCCTAATGAGATCATTAATGTAGTAATGAAGACAGTTAGGAAATTGGGGCATGAACTATCTAAGTGATGATCTCAAATCTTGCCTCAAATAGAAAAATGACAAAATTAATAAAAAACACAAAAACAAAAACATAAAATGGAGGGCAGCTTTTGAAATCAAATTGGCCATTTCCATGGAAGGTCTGCTTCCCTGAGGAAGGTCAGGACTTTTCCATTTGCAAGCACTTGTTGCAAAGAATAGGATTTACTTAATGTGTGGGCACACCCTTGAAATGTTGCCTCACATTTGTGGCATGCTTGACAGTGTATAAAGCACTCTCAAGGCACTCTTTCATTTAATCCCCACAACAACGTGTAAATCATACCAATAAATGTGTATGATTTGGGAAGTATTAGAGAGCGAATACACATTCTCCAAAATATCTTCTGGGCTTGACTCTCATGAAGGTTGGGAATTCTATAGCTCGAAATTCATGCCTTTGCATTGAGACAACAGCTCTTTGACAAATATTTAAAAAGTAAGATTCAAAAGGATAAATATCATTAAATCTCAATTTCATCTTTAAGAAATAGGAAAAAAAAACTGGAAATAAATTTACCAAAGGAAATTGAGACTTGTGATTAATATTTATTGCCTTCTTTGTCCTCTTTTTCATATTATCTACAATAAAGGAATGCAGGTTATTGAAAACAGATTTATAAGAAAGCTTTTACATTCAATGAGTGAATTCCTTCATCACCTTGTAATTTAATATATCTTAAAATCTCCAGTTTGCCTCAGTTTCTCTCTCTGTTTCAGGGAGAATTACAGTTCACAAATGCTGAATTTCAATAAAACTAATTTTCATTTTCAGTTAAGGTAGATTTAGGAGGCATAGTCATGCAATAGAAAAGCCAATCCAGATAGCTTTTTTTTTTTGGCTTTAGAAAGTGTTTTTCTACTTACATGTGAGTATGGGTGTGTCTGATGTTCTGGGAATTTACTTCAAACAAAGGAATGAAGCCACGCTATGATGATCTGACTCAGTTGGAATTGGGACACCATCCAATTCCCCCATCTTGTCTCCTGCCCTGCTCTTCCCTGAGCTCTTTTTAATGCTGTGTTTAGATGCCAAGGCACTCACCCAAACAAGGCCACCTTTCCTGAAGTCATCCTTGGAGAGCAGAGGGAATTATGTGTCTCCTGTGTTTTTTTTTTAAAGGCCTTTGAATGGAATGTTAATAGAGGGAGTTCAGCTTTCAAAAGCCTATAATTAATCAGAGTAAGTGCTAATATTCACTAGACAACCAAGCCAAACTTATTATGGATAAATCTCAAAGAAAGTTGTCTCAATCAGTATAGAAATTAGTAGCATTTTCTCTGGTCTTTAAATGTCTTTGCAGTAAAAGCAATCTTTGTTCCCTGGCATTTACAGGTGACTCAAACGACAGGGCTCTCAGACAGTTCATACTTTTCTCCAGGTACCATGTAACATTTTGCAGGTCACGTGCTCTTAGCAGACCATCAAACCTTAATGACAGTCAACAGGTCTTAAACTCTAATTTATCTACCTGGGGTAGGTCTTTCATTATTATTATTAGTGTGTTTATTATTATCATCCCATTTTACAGAAGAGGAAACTGAGATGCAGAGAGATTAATTAGCTCCAAAGATTACACAGCTGGTAATTTACAGCACCAAGACTTGCTTCCTTACCTATTCACACTTCTAAAAATAGACACAAAAACACATTAAGTCCAAAACAACTATGGTCAGAATCTAGAAATGGCCCCTTATATTGAAGGTTTAACCTAGCAGATGTGGTCCTCTATGGCCCCTGGTACCATTTGGAACAAAGAAATGCTAGTTCCTTACCTGAGCAGGACTCCTATTGAGCTCTCCTGGACACAACTCCCCCTGGTCCTGAAGAGCTGGGGATTGTTAGTTTTCAACGTCCCTGTGACTGCCCTTCACGTTTTCTGCAATTTTCTCTTGACTCTAGCATTTAAAACCACCGTTTTACTGATCATTCTCTTTTCTGACTTCTGATGGTTAATGCAGCCAGCTTGACCACATTCATTTAAACCCCTTCAGACCTATCGCTGGGGCACAATAACTATCAGACTATGCATTTGGGATCTGGACCACAGCCTGTGTTTTAGTGTCCATCTCTCTTGCAAGCTCTGATTCCTGGGTGCTGCTCAAGCTCCAGTCTCTGTTTTCCATTTATCAGGACTATTCAACTGTAGATGCCAGTTCTTTGAAACTGTGAGCTGCACACAGTAAATAATTACTAAAGGCATGTTGAATAAAGGGACGAATGAATGCTTAGTTATTTACAATTGTCTTGTCTCAGTTTTCACTGGCATGCAGTTCCCACCCTCACTTGCTCAGACGCAGACAAAGAGCTCTGATGAGAAGGATTTCTCTGCGCCACTGCTCACACAAAGTCTGAGAACTGGCACGTCCTTTCCACAGGTTAGCGCCCAACAACCCTATATGCAAATATTTGAATCTCTTCTGGCATTGGGGAGTATATTTCTGGCCCAGGAAATCTTCCTCTTTCATATCCCTGACCAGATTAGTTAGTGTGTACTTGAATGACCTTCACACTGTACCTCCAGAGGCAGTGAGGTAGCCCCAGTCTCAGCTGACTGGCTAGCACCAGCCTTATAAGATGCCAGCAGCTACTTATGTAGATTCCCAGGGGGACCCGTAGGAACAAACCAGCGTCAATGGTTAACCCAGGTTCTTGGTGCCTGGAACTTTTCTTTCCTTTATGATTAACTAAAGAGCATTCTTGCCATTGCCCAGCTGTGAGCACCCAAGTTCTCTCTGGTGCTATTACCGATCTGAGAGTGAATAAAGGTAAGCATTGCTCTATTTTTGCTATTAGATGGAGTCATTCAGCCTATGTTTTGTTGAAGCAGCAATGCTTCTTGTTAAATAAAATTAAGATGATTTCCTATCCAAGTACTTTAAGTTGAAAGCAAAAAGAATTTCATATTCCTTTAGTTATTTTGAAGCTTTGGGCAGAAGCCGTCTCAAATTGGTGCTTATAGAGTCTATTAAACAGCCTTTATGTGCCCTATACGTAGCACTAAATTAATTCATAATATTCATATAAGATGGAGCATTCTATAATTTCTCTGAAAAGCAGATTATGGCATCCTGCATATATGTAGGCATTTAGGAATATACCATTGCAAACATTCAAAAATATTCATTTGTATAACATGCTAGGAAAAGAACTTAAGACAAAAAGGTTAAATTCTTCTGAGAATTGCCTGTGATGATATGAAAGGGGGGAAAGCACCCAATTTTTTCCACTTATTTTAACAAAAATTTGAAGTTAAGAATTGTCTTCTGTTGCGTTTGTTTCAATCCCTGTAAAGCTGTGCTTCTTGTTCATTAAAATCTTGGACCTTTTTGTCCTTGAATATTTATTTATTCAGTAAAGGGTGGACTTGCCAGTCCCTGCTCTTTGGATACCATAAATTCTCTAATACCATATATAATTGAATGTCTTCCTTTATTGATAGATGTGTGTTGCAAACAATAGCTTTTTTATAAGCTAGTTGAATTTTGATTACATGTATTATACTCTCACAGACTGAAAGATCCTTAGGAAAACAGGACTGGCATATTTCTGCTGAATATTACCCTTGAGGCCAGCCAAGAGCCAGAGATCCTGAAGAAGGAAGAAATATATTAATGCATCTTTGCCACATTATTATGGGAAATGTGGACCAGCCACTCTCTATGCCAGATTTTAACCAATAAATTGACAGGAAATGTCTAAACCACAGCTGTTTCAGGGATACCATTTAGTGAGTTCCTGAAATTAAGCCAAGAAGACATTTAAACGTGAACAGGGTCCAGAGTTCAATTCAATTCTTAATGGGAGGAGGGGACAGAATTAGAATAACTGATAGATGTAAGCTTATTTTTAGTACATGATAATTATGCTAAATCTATGACATTAGTCTCATACAAAACAAGACCAAGAAAGCATTCAAAACTGGAAGAAAATATTGAAGTAGCAATGGCACTCAATATACTATTTTTATTCATTTTTTTAAAGTAAGTCTATTCTGACTTAGGAGAGGACAAGAGATTTCAAGGACCTTGGAAAAATGTGTTTCTTCCATTACATGTTTTACTGGTGAGTTCAAGTTAATACTGAGATGTAAAGTAGTTGAAAATTAGAAATTGGCAAAAAGTATATTTGGGGGAAAGTGATAGATACATAGAGATTATTTCAAGTAAATATTTAGAACCCAAACAACCCATATATTTAACCAGACCTTTTCTTTTTTAAATATGTAAGAACCATTATTTGAATAAGCTGTTTAGCTTTTGTCTCACATGTAATTTATCGTCAAGTATTCCATATTACTTCTTAGCTCTCAGAAAAGTGGCCTCAAAAATAACATAGTGGATGGAAAATTTCATTATTTCAGGCATCACAAGATGGATTATAAATATTTCTATGGTAGGGAGGGAAAAGAAGCATTTAACCGCTTAATATGTTCTGGGTGCATAAATACCATATTTCTTGGATCTTCACCTCAACCATAAACAGGAGCTATTATACCCATTTTTCCAGATGAAGCTTCTATCTTCCACATTCTGGCTGTGCAATCTTGGGAAAGCCACATAACTATTACAAATTTAAGATTCCAGCTCAGTAATGTCTGCTTTCTAACATACTTGCCCTTTGCTCTACCATGGGCCCTACCTTTTCTAGCATGGTTTAACCCGAAATTTACTAAGCTGACACACAAAGGACAGAGGAGGAGCTCCTCAGGGACCCTCACAAGTTACTACTGTGCATGGATGTGGCTGGGAAAACAAATGGGCCATCAGTACCCAATTCCTCTGAGCCTGGGAAGAACGTTCCCTCCACCAGCATTGGTTTCAGGGGCTGCTTGGTTGCCTGTGATCACCAGCAGCTCCAGTACCCTGAGGAGCTGAAGCCTTAGCCTTCAAAAATCCATGCTGATTCTTTTTACCTGTGTGCTAGGGTGACAACTGCCTTGGCTCTTCCTTTCTAGGTGTGTGCCATTGTGTCACATGGATAAAAGCAGCTCTTGCAGGATGGAGGGAAATTTGTTATGGGCTTTGGCTTTTCCCATTAGCACCATCTTTTTAAAATCAGAAATCAATCAATCCTGTAGGAAGGTGTTCTAGTTTGCAAGCTGCCGGGATAGCAATATACCAGAAAAAGAACGACTTTTAAAAAGAAAAATTTATTGTTTGCAAGTTTTACAGTTCTAAGCCTGTTAAAATGTCCAAGTTAAAGCAAGACAATAGAAATGTCCAATCTAAGGTATCCGGGGAAAGACACCATGGTTTAAGAAGGCTGATGACGTTCAGGGTTTCTCTCTTAACTGGAAAGGCACGTGATGAACATGATGACGTTGGCTAGCTTTCTCTCCAGGCTTCTTGTTTCATGAAGTTCTTCCTGGCATGTTTTCTTTCTTCATCTCCAAAGGTCTCTGGCTGTGTGGGCTTTAAAGTGTTTTCCAAAATGGTTCCCTCTTAAAAGGCCCCGGTAAATAACCCTGCCTTGAATGGGTGGAGACACATTTCCACAGGGACCATCTAATCAAAAGTTACCACCCATAATTGGGTGGGTCACATCTCCAGGGAACAATCCCACCCAGCAATACTGAAATGAGGATTAAAGGACATGCATGGCTTTTCTGGGGCCCACAACAGATTCAAACTGGCACAGATGGCAATAACATACATTTCTGGTTTGTGCAGGGGAAAACACACAGCCTCTAGAATTCTGATTCTTTTTATGCTACCATGATCTCAAAAGTCCTTGACTACTGTAGGACACTGGAGTCAAGAAGATGAACCATCTGGTCATTTCCCTGATTCGGTTTGTATTGCACATAGAAAGAGATATATTTCACTAATTTATTCATGTATTCATCTTCTTACCAAATATCTATTGAATTACGAAGAAATCCTAAAGCTTGCGAGCTGGGTGGAGGATAGTTTCTCAGGATGGAACCACTTTCTTAAGTGGTTTTGACATTAAGGAAATATTGGTTAAAAAGAAAAGACAAAAATAAAGTCCTGCCTTCCTGAATCTTACATTCTAGTGATGGGGGGAAGGAAACTGTCAATAAATAATATAAGTAAACTATATAATATGTCAAATGGTGATAAGTAGTACAAAGTAAACAAAATGGGGAGTAGAGCCTGGTGGTGGTGGTGGTGGGGTATTGTATTATCTATTGCTGTGTAACAAATTACCCCAAACCTAGTGGTTTAGAACAAGCAACACTTACTATCTTACTCTTTCTGAGGGCTGGGAATCAGGCTTATCTGTGTCCTTGAATCAGGGTTTTGCACAAGGTGCCATCATGGTACCCACTGGAGCTGCAGTCATCTCAAAGCTCCACTGCGGGTAAATCTTCTTCCAAGTTCACTCCCAGGATTGTTGGCAGAATTTGGTTTCTGGGTAAGTTGGTCTGGAGCCTCAGTTCCTCACTATCTGATGGCTAAATTCCTCTTTCAGTTCCTTACCACTGGACTTCTCCACAGGCCAGCTCCCAACATGGCAGCTGGCTTCCATTAGAGCAAGCAAGTGAGCAAGCAAGAGAGAAGCCACGGTCTTTTTCTAACATCATCTGGAAAGTGACATCCCCTCAGTTTTGCCGTAGTATATTCATTGGAAGCCAGTAGCTAGGTTCGGCCCATATTTAAAGGGAGATGATCACACAAGGGCATGAATACCAAGAGGTAGAGATCATTGGGAGGCATCCTGGAAGCTGCCTACCCCAGGTTTACATTTTTAAATAAGGTTGTCAAAGAAGGGTTTACTACATAGATGAGAGTTGACCAAAGACCTGGCAGTAGTGAGAGAATGAGCAATCTTGGAGAGGAGCAGTTTGAGCAGATGAGAGCTTCGTGCAAAGGATGTGAGGCAAGAGTGTGCTTGGCATGCTCCAGAAACAACAGGGAAGCCAGTGAAGTGAAGCTTGCAAGGACATCTAATATTATCTAATGCATCTAATACTACTTATCAGATGAGGTCGTATGGATGTGTCCTAATTTTTCCAAAAAGGGAAATAATTCTGCAAGCTAGATGTGTTAGAGAAGGTTTTTTGAGATCCTAGGAGGGGCCAGTAAAGGTGTGGATTTGAATAAGTAGAGAGAGAGTGAGGAAGAGTACCATGGGTGATGGATGGGTAGATGAACAAAACAGAAAAGTAGGAATGAGGAGAATTAGCATGAGCATGAGGGTCAATAAAGACATGGCTCCTCTAGCTTGCCTAATGGAGTAAATGAAAATGTATCTTACACCAAGACTGTGCCAAGGCTAAGGACTTGTTCACCAACATGGGGCTTGTAAGGGACAAGCAAATCTCATAAATAGAAACCAGGCCTTCTCTGGCTCATCCCAGCTGTTTCCAGTAGACAGACAGCTACAAAGAAAAAGTAGATTTCTTGGGCAGTAAACAAAATCAGAAGGCTTTTTCCAAGTGCCTGGTAGGATACATGTGCTCCTCTCTCACAGTTCAGCAAGTAATGACTAGCAAGTGCATCCATCAGCCTTGGCTTCTCCAAATGGTCCCTTTGTTGGCAACCATGGTAATAAAGATGCCAAACAAACAGCCCTCCAGAGATGCCTACTGAGGTTTGAATAAACTCAAATATGTTGCTTTCTTTTAAAGTTTCTAGATCCAAGATCCTAGCTTCAGAAAAAAATGGCTTCTCTACTGTAGGAAAGGTAAGGATCAAATATTTTCCCTCCTTCCACCACTGGGTTTTCTATTCTGAAATCAAGAATTCAGGTGCAAAACTAATATAGCATTTTAATAGAAATTGTTCACTTATGAACACAGCTTTTTTTTCCAGTTACTCTGGTTCCATGTTCCAACATCATCCCCCACCCACAAATAAACTCATAGACATTGAAATATTGTGTACTCTATGGACACATCCTTCACACAACCTCTCTTTCCTTAAATTACAAGATTATTTATAGCCATAAACTTGCCTTGACTGTTCCCTGACTATTGTTAGCTTCTGTCCCCTATAGTTTGAGAATGTTGGGCATTTTCACCTTGGATTGTATTTTGCCATCCAGTTTTAGAAACTGTAAGTTGGAAGTTTTGGTCTCTGTCAAAGAGATTAAGAACCACACAGCTAATTCTATACATTTTATATTCTATTAAATAAATCTTCCTAAAGATGCTGTCGCTCACATGTGGAGACATTCTTTAATTTAATTCAGCACCTCAATGCGGCAGTTTGTTAATAATGCATTTTTGTCAAAGAGAAAATGATCTTTTTTTAATTTGAGCAAAAAACAAGTTATTTTAAAAGGCACCCACAGTCCAACCTGCTAACAGCATCTTCTCTTCTATTAAACCCACTTTTTTTTTTAACTCACTTTGTGTACTATATGTTTGGGCTGTCATATAGGTTCTCCTGTGACAGAAATTACGCCATGTAGTTTATGTTTCATGTGAATGAGTCCTGCCTCCAAATAATTATACTCAAGTAGTAGCAGTGTGCCAGTAGTGAGGAGAAGCCACAGGATAAATGTAATATATCTTTTAGAAGCATTAATTTTATTGAACAATGTAGATGGGGAGTAAGGGAAATTAAGTAATTTAACTGATAAGTAATTGAAATAATTACCTATATTAATGCAGTTATGAATATATGGAGCAGAATTCAAAACTAGCATGTATTTTAAAGAAAAATCATAAACTGAGGGAAAGTTTTGAGTTCTGGTCCAGTGCTTTTGTTTTTATGCTCTGATCTCCCAGGATTTGGGGGCGAGATAAGGATAATGTTCTCATTTCCTTTTTACTTTTTGGGGTGTTATTAATGGAAAATTTTAAGAAACTTTATTTAAGGATGATTCTTATGAGATCAAATTCTTGGGCTTGGCTACCCCCACCTGATTAGTTAGTTGGCTCTGAATCAGAAAAAATATCTACTCACCCAGAAACTTGGCCAGTCTTTTCAAAACTATGTACTCTTCTCATCTCGTGTGAGACTGACCCAAACAATGGGTAATTTAGGACATTCTGTCTCTATTTTTGAAAAAATAATCCAAGTAGCCTCACAAAGCAGAGTAGCTGGCATAATGATAGGACAATAAAAACTGGTCAATAGTTCTTTGATTGAAGTTACCCTGTAAGGAAAGGGAATTGAGTTTAAGTTTTAGCTGCTGGACAAAAGCTTAGCAGAATTCCCAACTGGCTCTTACCCGAAAGACAGACTTAGCCATCCCTAATGAGCTATTAGGTTATTAGCTGACCTTTCAGTGCTCTTGAAACATACCATGAGTTCTATTTATAGCACAGTAAAATCCTTCCCTGGATTTGCAACTAAACTGTGGGAAGTTGTCAGAATATTAGAGACTATGAGCTTATATACCAAGATTGTCATATCAAGGAGCCTGTTTCCTTTTTTTTATGTTTAGTTTACCTTTCGTTTGGGTCACAATTGAGCCAAATCGTGGGTGGTTAGATAACACCCAAGGAGAAAGTAGTATGGCTAATTTAAGCAAATTACCTAAGGCTTATGAGTTACACATATTTAAATTTAGGCTTTATGGGAATAGAAGGCGTTTCATTTCCTTATGACTAAAATTTTATTTGACCATATTAGATAACAATATTGAACTTCAGATAAGTTTACACCATTTGCACTAGGAGATTAAAAGCTAAAGAGACATTCAGAAAAACTAAACTGAACTACATAAAATCACAGACAAGCACAGCAAAAGAAAACCAAACAGAAGGAAAAGATACTGTGCTCTGCACTCACAGAGGTCAAGGACGGTGGAAATCATGAGAATGTTTCTCGGCATTGTATCGCTACAGGCAGAATATTTTTGGCATGCTTCTCCTGTACAGTGATGTCACCCCGTTCCAATTCTTTGCTAGTATGGGAAGTGGGCACCATTTCTCCACTCGTACATGGAATTTAGTTGTGGTCTGTTGGGGCAGCTTTTGCAACAGAACCACAGGAGTTCAGAGTGAGCAGAGATAGGAGGTGTGAAGAAGTCTAGATTTTGTTCTTGGAGAGCTTCGATGTTCAGAGTTTTATCATGCTTCTTTATTGCGTGGAAAATAAGTCACATTGAATATGCACAAAGTGTTACCATGATAATTACTATGACAGTAGTGCAGTGTTGTTATATATTGGTTATTTTGGACATTTAAATGCTAGCATTTGGCCACCACATTACCATTCAGTAGCTAGAATGCTGTGGAATTTCACATGTTAGTTTCATGAATCAAACAGATAGCAACTCCTTTCTTTTAAGAAGGAATGAAAATTGTGGATTTATTCATTCCATTGGACACTAGGTTTTGAAGATAAGTCCATCAACTCCTTGCCATTGGGAAAAGTGAAAGCCTAGCAACGGAGGCTGTGTGATCTTGAGAAAAAAAATATCAACTGCATCTGGGGAATCAAGGGACGCTTTACAGAGGAAGCAATACTTGTGTTTTGTCTTGAAGAAAGAAGAGATGTTGCCTGAATATAAAGAACCTACATGATGGGAAAATCTGAGCATCTAAGGGGGGTAAGGATGGAGGCTGAGTGATAACAGATGGAATATACAAGTGGCAATGACCTGGGAAGGAGCTTATCTGAGTAGGGTATTTTATGGTGTTTACATCCCTCCCCCAAACCACAGGGGACAACAGTTCTGAGACTGAGACTTTACCTTGCACAATGGGTACCCGGTCTTTGTGGAGTTGCTGAACTGCTGTCTCTGTATTTGGTCATGGCACCTGAAGCCTGCAGGTCAGGCAGTCGGGAGGATAGGTGGATTTGAAGTGGGGGAGCCATGACAACATAGTGGAACCAGTAAGGGTTAGCTGGAATCCATGAGGACAAACTGGATTCCATGTTGGTCGTCCATGGCCTTCAAGCCTCCAGCTTCAGTGATGGAGGTGGCCAGCAGGAGGTGGTGGAGCCCTCCCTCACACAGCCTAAGGGTCAGGGAAGCTGAAAGAGGGGATCCAAGGGAAGCTGCAAGGAAATGTGGGCTCAACTGCTGTCCCCCACCCACAGGGTGAGCCAGCAGTTCAACAACAATATGTCTACACTGCCACAGTGCCTCATGCCCTACACTGACTTTATGACATAAACAAGTCAAAGACATGACTGTTGTTTAATTTCCACCTTATGGATGTCATACAGAATGTCTCCTATGGAAAAAAGGGAAACTACATAGGGAAGGGGATTCTGGAACTCATAGTCCCAGGTCAGTTAAATTGGCACCATCCAAATGTATCGCCTTGGGCACCTGCCATTCAGAACAAAAAGCAGTGGATTGACTCATGGTTCCTGCCTTCAAAGAGCTCGCTGTGTGGTGGGGGAGTGTCTTAGTTCACCCGGGCAGGTGTTGTAGTAGAACTGCTTTGCCTCCTTCACAAGCACAAGGTGAGATTAAGGGGCATGAACACTTTGGAAGTGCTAACAGTTTTCATGGTTTTTCAGAGTCTCGTTTTGGCTATTTGGCTTTAGCTCTAAAAAAAATACCCGACTATGAAAACTGGAACATCAACTCATTCTAGATATTTTAATGAGTTTGGATTCCCTAAGATCTCTCGGTCTTTGACTTATTTCACTCAGTAGAGTGGTGGTGCTGAATGGATAGCAACTAAGTCCCAGCAATAACCCAGGTTTTTTCATTCATATTTGTTTTGCATCTTTAACTATCCACTACTTTTCCAAATAGGTTTGTCCCGCTTCAGTAATGCCTGCCCCGCCTGTATGCTGAGAAAAATTTCAGAGATACGTAAAGGCTCCTTGACCTTTAATGAACACAAAATAAATGAAATAGACCCTGAAAATGCTATGCTACAACTGTAATATGAAAATGCTTTGCTTATCAGCAACATCTACTATAAATATTCCTATTACTTCTTTATTAGGTTCTGTTTAACCAACTCTTTCTTAGTCTTCCACCTCAGTTCCTCTTCCCTGAATCTTACCTGGGAGAGTAGATTTTGGATAATTCAAAAAGATCCTATATTTTCTCTGTATCCTGAAGACAGTGTTATAATGACAGATGGCCATGCAGTTTCACTGAAAGGTTTGTTTACACGTCCCTGGTGTGTCTCCAAAGCCATGAAAAGAACATATTTCTGCTGAAGCTTCCATTAATACTATGAGACTACATGAAGGAACTTATGAAACATTTCCCCAACTAATAACAAAGGAAAATGTGTCTTTTCATTGCTGAAATAATATTTCCAATTTATTTATTGACTGCTATTTAACTGCTACAGAGTGTTTACTACACTTCATGCACCCTTCTAAGTGCTTTACAAATATTTATCTTTCAATCCTTCTAACAGCCTTAATTTTGACAGATAAAGAAATAGGGTAACACAGTGGTCATATAATGTCCCCAAGATCACACAGTTAGTAAGTAGCACAGCGGGTTTGGATCAGGCAGTCCTTCTCTACAGTATAAGTTCTGAATCAGAAGTCTATGCCCCCTAAAAAGCCTCAAATCCATGAAGTCATATCTTGTGCGATTATTAGAAAGGCTGATTTACATTAGCAAATAATTTGGCTTATACACCCACCAATAAATAAAACCTTTTTACATAACTCAAAATGAGAGCAGGGCATTGAGGTGGTAAAACAGAACCAGTCCCACTGCCTGAACATTGCTCCATGCTCTCTGATTATTGATTTTATTGAAGTACTCTGTTTCGCCACACCAAATTTACTTTCTCCATCAAGACATTTAAAGAATGAAAATTAGCCAAAAAGAAAGTATGTACTCTTTTTTCATAATTTTTTAATTAGAGAACTGTGTGCTTACCAAACAATCGTGCATAAAATACCACCTATTTTATTAACACCTTGCATTGGTATGGTACATTTGTTACATTTGACAAAAGCATATTTTTATAATTTTACTACTAGTGATAGTCCATGGTTTTTTGTTAATAATTTTTTATTAGAGAAGTTGTATGTTTATAGAAATATCATGCATAAAATACTTAAAACACAGAGTTCCCAGATACCACCCTAGAATTAACACCTTACTTTAGTAGGGGCAGAACCCCAGCTGCAGGAGCACAGGGATTTGTTGTTTGCATTAAAAGCTAATAAGCACAAACTGAACTTAAACAATATAAATCAATAACGATTTCTTTTCACTGAGAAAGCTTAATGTCCATTTAAAAACAAAGCAATGTTTACCACTATAAAACATCAGCTTTTTCTTCAGATTGGGATCACTGGTTGCTAGAATAGAGAGCTAACATTAGGATTGAAACAATGGATGTGAAGCTACTAACACATACTTGCACTTTAAAAATAGTTACATTTCAGAGGATCAAATTTTTTGCAAGTGTTAATTCAGCTCATCCAATAAGTTTGGTCCTCCATGAGATGAGAAATGAATTATCACCTTTTTCTAAACCTTCATGAGATGGCTACCTCTCCCTCATGGCTAAACTGAGTGCTATGCACCAGCTGTATTCACTATAGCTAGTGGCTGCCATTGAAAAGAAAGTAATTAATCCAGACCTTTTTTTTTTCCACTTAGAAATTTTTGGGGAAAAAAAACAGGGAGGGGACATGACCTATCTCTCTGCTATCTCCATTTTATTTGTTGTTTGTTTGTTGCAATAGCTCTTAAAGGGGGAATTTCCTGACTTGAGAGAGACAGTGTCCAGGAGGAAAAAAAAAAGCCTCACAGTACTAAAGTTCAGAACTCCAGGATTTCCGCAGTTGTGGTATCTATAACCAGAGGGCACACTATTAAATCAGCCTGACTCCTGAGGAAGGAGGGAAAATATTTAGCTATAAACTAGACCTACAATTGCATGTAACATTTTCCCAAAAGGTTACCACATCTCTGTTTATCAAACAGATATTTAGATAAAAAGATGAAAAGCTTGTTACTCCAATATTGACAGAGAACACACAGTTCTGATTAACTCTGTTTAAAATGTCTTCGTGCATCACACTCAAGATAAGAGCAGAATACTGCTAACACTTTGCTGGCCCAGCAACAATCACTATTAACACCGTGTGTCTAGCCTAAGGCAAGTACTGGTGCTTTACACAAAATGTCCCTGGAAGAGGGGGCCATGACCACTTCTTCCATCCAGGCTCAGCTGCCTTGTTGCTCCAGGAGGAGGCTGTTAAATCATTTGCTTAAGCACCTTTTGCGGTGGTTCTGTGTTTTGTTTTGTTTTCCCCTCCCCCTCAGATTTAATCTCTCATTTACCTTCCTGCCAGAGTATTTGTGCTGGTGAAAACAGGGCAATTTAATCAAGGCCGAACCTGCTATTTCTGCTTCTTTCCAAAGGGTCATGATAGAATGGCTGATGGCAGTGATTTTATAATTGAATGGGGCCATTGTTCCATGTTTTGTTTTTCCCTTTAAAGAAAATCCTACAGGCTTGAAAGCTCTAAGATAAGAGGGAAAAGTGTACCTCAAAACACTGTTTGCCATCTCACAAGACTTTAGTTAGTAGAAAACAGATCATCTTTGTTACAATTTGGCTGGATAAAATTGCACACATTATCTGGGTAATTGAGGTCAATGAAAAAACTTGCACTTTCTTTTCCCAGGCATTTTTCTTTTCTGGCTTGAATTATGAACCTAATTGAAACGCATAGCCCGCCTTACACACTGAGGTCCCAACACATGGCGCACTTTGTATTTTCCTATGCTAAAGACACCCCAAAGTCCACAGTTGTCACTTTAAATGATCAGGTCTTATATTTCTCTTCAATACTCTAGGATTTATCTCCCCAGATGACCAGGAATGTATAAAGTACTGCATAATTTTGCCCAATTTGTCAGACAACGTGGCTGAAAAACGCATGTGCCATCCATTTTGTTTAGCTCAATTGCCAGAAATGTAACCAATCTAAACAAAACATTGCTCCAGTATATTCTGTAGGAATGGTGTGGCTATTAAAGAAAGATTCAAAGTCCTCACGCAGGCAGGTAAAAAAAGCTTTTCCGGTTGGGGCCCAACTTAATGGCTGAAACTTTCCTGCCACTTCTCTTACATGACCCTGGCTTTCCCACTTAACAAAAGTGCCTTGTTCTTTTCCCCTGTCTGGAATATGTCTTTGTCCCCTCAACTCATCCATCAAGTGTGTCTTTCAAAGTTACAGCCAAAATCTGCCGTTTACATGACACCTTCCCACATCGGTGTAACCAGCAGGCCATATGCCATCCTCTGAATTAATTCATGGTATCTGTTTCCTCTCCCACTCACAGGACAGTCAGCCAGGACCACCTCCCACTCATTTGGCAACATCCCTACTGTTAACTGCAATAAAAATAATACCTAAATAATAATAATATGTGGTCCCGTTGGTTCTAACTTGACTTCTAATTAGATTGCTAACTTCCTCTAGTCTCAGACCATATCTTTGAAATTTCGTATTTGCCAACAACATATTACCCTCCTTTTACTTGGTAAATAGCGGAGGCCTAATGAATAGCATTTGTTTCTTTGGGACAAATAAATCAAAAGTTAGGTTTTGGACTGATCCACAATAGTATTTGCTTCTTGATAGGCTATGCTGCAAAGTTGAAAATAAATACTGTTTATATTGGACTCTCCTTCCCCTCCACACCTTCCCAATAGACACACTCACAGACACACCTTCTTCTTAGGCTTTCCTTCCATCGTTCTATTTCCTCAGGTACAACTTCAATTCTCTGTTGTTACCCAGATATTGATCAGCCATTTAGGTCATTTTAGCCCATGACCTGAAATCCTCCTGATCTCCTATTGCCTCGAAAGTCATCTATTCATTATTTTGCCCTCCTAGATGATATTTACATTTAATGTAGGAGTCTTGGAACATTGATGTATATAAGTAAATAATGTTAACATATCTTCCAAATATATGCTTGCCACCTTTAGCCTGGATATTCAGAATTATGGAATTAATTACATAGGCAGATTCCCCCTATCCCTCTGAAAATGCATGGCCCTTGATCTGTAGATACTGTCTAAAGTCAAAGAGCAACATTTGAGTATTCCAGCATCTATTGATAACGTAATACATTGCAACCTAAGAGTAAGCTTAGTATCCAAAATGGTCTTTCTGGAAAACAAACACAAAGCCTGATTTAGGTAATCAGGTAGCTGGTTTTACAGTTGGAAATAATTGAGCTAGTGACTATTCCATCAATTTGCAAAGCTTGAAAAGTAACAGAAGATTCCTCAGAGAGAAGAATAGATAGAAGAAATTTCTGAAAGATTTAAAATAATCTTTCAAATGCAGATATGGATGGTGATGGCAAAGAAATGAGAAGCTCCATGCTTTCCTCAGAAAGCGGTAGACAAACATAATGAAATGAAGAGTGACTTACTAAACAAGTCTCTCTCCTATTATCCTTATAGCTTATTTTGACTATCCTTAGGTAGTAAGATAATACTAGATGGGAGCATTTCTTTTTCAACTTATTCTTTGAATATCTGGCCTGACTAGTCTCCTGTAATTTGCAAACCTACTGGGCTCTGTAGTAGGTGGTCAGTAAACAGGCAACTTTACTACTCATGATAAACAAAACTGAAGAACATGCTTCACATAAAAGAAAGGAAAGACCAAATAAAAAGGGAAAATAAAAGGAACTTTGGATTGGGAAAAGGTGAAAAGTGTGAAGCATTCTCAGAAATAGTTACCCTACAAATCTGGAGAAAATAGGGATTTGGGTATTGATACAATAGAGCTCATGACTCAGATTTTCTTCCAAAACTTCTCTTGTGCCCCAGCCATCACTGTATTCTGATGCTTCTTCCATATTTTCCAGACTTTCTAGCCTAAGGAGAAATAACAATAGTAACATTTGCATTTACATAAGTCTTTGGAAAAAATCAAAGTGAAAATGAAAGCAACCTTCAAGGGGTTAGATTCTGTCTCATGAAATCAGTGACTCAACTATTTTGGCCAAGGCAATCTTTTCGTCCTTATTTTCATGAAAGCAATAGAAATATTTTCAAACAGTAGAGGGTGGGGAAGGTTGGAGAAGTGGGGGTCCCAAATGAGGTTTTGAGACAAACATCTACATGCTGTAAAGATGTTAATGAGTAGTCAGACTTGCATTTGTGAATTTGAGAAAGTTGCAGAAGTCAAAAGAATTTGAGTTTCTAACAATTAGTAAAAGTTTGTATTGTATACAGAGATATTATCTAGATTCAAAGGATGGACTAGGGACATATTTAAATTATCACACTCCACCCATCATATTTATTTATTAAACAGTGAGGTAACAAGTCTGAGAAATACAGCCAGCACGAAAAGTGGGGAAAATGGTAAAAATAAATTTACCTGACTTTTTGCAACCAAAATAAATTTGACTTGGCAGATATGATAAGGCTGATATTTACACTACTCCTGACTCCCCAAGCTTAACACAATTTTGGCTTGTTTTATAGCGTTACACACTTAAAAATAATTGCCAAGTGGGCACAATACAATGTTACCAAAAACAAAAGCAAAAACAACACACACACAAAAAACCATGATTTATCTCATTTGCTCTAATTTACACATCCAGAGAGGTACAGGAACTACTGTGTCCAAGATCCAAGACTATGGAATCTGTCCACGGAAAACCATCGCCACTGAATATTCCATTACAACAGATTCCACTGAGGTCAGAAAAATTCAATTGCAATCAAATCAAACTTTCATATATTGCCTAACAGATAATTGGATCTATAATGAAACTAAGCTGTCCTGAAAAAAAAAAGATTACATATGCATTTTTTTGAGTCATCCTATGATGGAAGCTTCTTAATAATCTATTTTCAGGGATTCATTCACAAACGATTCAATTTGTAAGTATTGATGTGAAGGCTGAAGCTCAGATACACATTTGTGTAAAGTCGCTGTTGCCCATTTCACTTGCCACCATATGGTTTTGTCTGGAGAGACTGACTATACAAACAGACAATGGCCTGACCATATATATATGACAATAGAACTGACCCACAAACTCGGTAGCAACCAGCCCAGGAGGCCAAGCCACAATCCCTTCTCTTCAGCAATTGTCTACAATAGTCAGGAAGTGGCCAAGAACTGTGAACTTCACTAATTTTTGCCCCAGCTTTCAACTCCAGACTAACAAGAGAAAGCAAAATATCCTCTCCAATTAATCACACAGAAATCTCCGATTCTAGCTAACCCATGTCCTATTTCCATTCTAACAACCTCCAATCAGCACATACCTTCAGCCTTCCCCTTTTTTTCACAATAAAGCTTTCTGGCTCCCCTGCCAGCCTTTGAGTCTCTAGCAAATGCAACAGAAGCGGCCTCCCTTGTTCTAGCAAGCTCTGGAATAAATACTCAGCCTCTGTTCTCCTTTGCATAATCTGTTTATTTCCACAATTTTTAATTATGATCTCTATGTGGAAACCTTTAAATGCCAAGATGAGCCTTGCTCCTGTTTAGAAAAACATTTTGGGTCACTGGATATCAGGTATAGTGCCAATAATTTTGAAAGCCAGAAAAATGGTTAGAACTGGTTCAAACTTGGGGCAAGAGTTCTTTGACCGAGCTCAGGCCTGAGACAATTTGGCATCTGTATTACTTAATCCTCTTTCCAAGACATGTCATTAAAAGTCTCACTTGGTATCTCCTGCACACAGTATGGTCTGTGTGGTCGTTTTCTTTGTGGAACTTCTCAGAGGCAGTGGGACGTGCCTCTGTAGATGGTTCAGTTCAATTCACCTTTCTTTCTTTAAGAAGGTCTATTTTACCTTATTGACTGAGAAATGTGTGTGCTCTCTGGCATAACATAGTTTTAATTCTAAACCTACTAGTAACGTTTAGTCACCATGTGACTTTGGACAATTCTACTAATATATTGAAGTCTCAATTTGTTTCATAATAATAGTATCTACCTTATATAGGGTTGCTTAAGAATTAGAGACAATTCTTAGAAAACAGCTATAGAACTATAATATGGATTCAATAATCAATGGTTATTTTGTCAAAATAGGTGCTCATGTCTCCAAATGAACAATCTTTTCTGCATCTGATGTCAATCTTTTGCTATCATGGAAATTAAGGCTCTCAGAACTAGGATGATTTGGTATTAGGCAATCAGAAATACGTTTTTACTTCAGCATTCCAAATGGTCTTTACTGGTTGAGCAGATTACAATTTTTGGATATAAATTTTACGTTTTAGAATCTAGGTAAATCTATATTTAAAATCTGAAGCTTCAGAACTCCAGGGCGGGCCACGGTGGCTCAGCAGGCAAGAATGTTTGCCTGCCATGCCAGAGGACCTGGGTTCGATTCCCGGTGCCTGCCCATGTTTAAAAAAAAAAAAGAAGTCCAGAAAGGTACATAACACAGTCAAATGATGAAAGTAGCATGTCCTAATATTCGGATGCTCTTCATTCCCTTTTGCATCCTATTATATTAAAAGAAAGCATCTGACATGTTGAAATGTTCACTTTACAGACATGACATTTGCAAGTTTAATTTCTGAATAAAACAACGGAAACATTCCTGGGCATTTTATACGCACTTTTCTTAATACGATCATAGATTGAGGTGCCATTTGATCCCAAGGGAGACATGACCTCACTGGGGATGTTTTCCCTTCTTCAATTACGGAGTTATATGCAAAGGAACGTGGCAATTCCTGTCTCCTCACTGATGTCAAGGACTGGTTTGGGGAGGTCTGTGGCAAATGTCGGAGGAACAAATATTTTGTGGGAATTTAATTGTTTTTGTCACAAAGGCCATTTAGTGGTCAAAATGGAAACCAAGAATGAGAATGAGTTACCTTGTTAAAATTCTTAAATCAAAAGTGCTTTGTGGGGTTTATTTGGTTGGTTGATTGGTTGTCTGGTGGTTTCATTAGAAATTAGAGGAGTGGGTCATGATGGGGAAATAGGGGAAATCTGTCAGGAGCAGATGGAGAGCTTTTTACAAAATACACATATTCTACTAGATTGCCAACGCTCTTTAGATCTTTACTTCTGCCTCTCCTAATGATTATCCTTTTCTATTTAAGAGGAAAATAAAATCATGAATGTCTTGACACCCAACCTACAGACTCAAATACATCTGTACTTATTGTTTTCTTGGAACCATCCATGGACTCTTCCCCAAGTCTTCACTCTGCTTTTCTCACTTGCCCCTCCCCCCTCCTCCATCTGGGATTGATTTCTGATTGTTGTGGATTCTAACCTCCAAGGATCTCTTGAATCTCTTCACTTTGTTTTACTCCCTGAAGTTATGGCATATCTCCTTTCTGCCTTCCCTAGCTCTTGTCTGACCAATCCATTCTCCGTTCCATAGCCAGAATATTCAGTCTTAAATGCTAATTGGATTATGCCCCTGTCCTAATCAAAACCCTCTTCTGCCCCCTTGGGATAGTCCAAAATATTTAACATGACTTACTGATGTTACTCATCA
Organism: Tamandua tetradactyla; assembly: GCF_023851605.1. NCBI lineage: Eukaryota > Metazoa > Chordata > Mammalia > Pilosa > Myrmecophagidae > Tamandua > Tamandua tetradactyla. Next base: position 10,788,576 of record NC_135332.1, read on the forward strand.
CTCCAGGTCTGTGTATCTCACAGTATGCCTTATCCTAGACCACATGAACCCATCAAATAAGTTTTTTTATTTTTTCGTACTCAATCTTATTCTGTCTTCAACATTTAACTTGGATATCACATCTTCTGTGGAGCTCTCCCTGAATCCCCATCACCAGGCTAAGGTTTTTCCTTTGTGATCCTACACAGCATGTGATATCTCCCATTTCATAATACCTAACTATGGCCCATTTACAGATCTGTAATCCCATATTATGTAGCCACCCTGAATGCAGGTATCATGTTGGTTTTGTTCATTACTGTGGTCCCCATGCCTACTACTATAATTGTTACAATATTTACTGAATGAAAACATAAATAATTGGATTGATTGCGGTTTCTTCACTCCCCGAACCTTATTTCCCACCACTTTGACTGCAAATTATTAGATTTTCTCAACCACTTTTACTCAGTCTGAATAAAGGTAAAAATTGCCTCAACAAATAACTACTGCAAGAATGGATTCACTGAGAACAAAGCAGCACTATTCATGGCTTTTAAGAAATTAGTAGCCTATCCAAGAGAGCAAAAGGCTGAACAAACATCAAGGTAAGCTTATTTGTTAATAGAGTTTTAAGTTGGATATTTTTAGGATTTCCATAATGCACAATAAGGGTTTAATAAATGTTTATAGAATTATATGGAAACCTTTAAAAAACATTGAGGTGAATCATTTTTGCAGTATTCCTCCTTGTTAGACAGCAGTTTTGAATCCAATTTCTTTCCATTCTGTTTCTTTAAAATCAGAACTTTTAAAGAAACTTTAAGGCTTTATGGTATATAAACACATATTTAATGAGATTGTATACTAACATATCAACTTTGCCCAACTTTCTTCCAGCACCAAGTAAAAGACCAAATAACTATTTTCTGACTCAACGATTAAAAGCTAGAGGCATTGTCTGTGACTTTGTATTTTCTCCCCATTCATGCTGACTTTCAGGTTAAATCTTTAATGTAATTGGACATAATAAATGCTATCTGGACTGACTCTGAGCTGGTAAAATATAACTCATTAGTTATGAGTTAAAATATGTCACATTTTGAGAGACATTCAGAGATGAACAACCAAAACATTGAACAAATTCTAAAAAACACAACTTATAATTCAGTGCTGTGTTGGAACCAACTCATACCAGCTCATAAGAGCTGATTGTACTCCACTTCCCAACTCCATGCTCAGAGACATCACATGGTAACTTGAAATCAGCCATGGTGGAAGTATTTACACCACCAAAATTGGCAAACAACAAGTCAGTCTCTCTTTTTTCACCTCCAGAAAGCCACTCGTTAAAAATTTACTAGCACACCACTACTTATTGATACATTGACTATATGTCTCAGCCATCCTGGTTGATACCAGTTGTCCTGGGAACCCATCATTTTTACCATTTGTCCCAACCCTATTCACTCTCCAACTGTCCTGGTTAGGATGACAAATTAAATAATCTCTATGCATATTAAGAACAATTGGAAGCTTTGGAGATTTTTCACCAGAAGTGAAGACTGAGCTGGAAGGTAAGAAGCAACTCCAAGATTCTTGTCTTTATTTATCTGAAGAGCTGGCTGTTGGAAGTAGCAGGAGACTTGTTTTGCAGATCCCCAGGAGACAGCAAGAGGAAGGAAAATCTTGTGAAAACTACAAGGAGACACATTATTTTATCTCAGTCTAAGGAAGGACTTCCTCATTGGTAGAGTTGAGTCATCATGAACTAGGAACACAACACGTGAGGGGCGGTGCCGTCTTGGTCAATGAAGATGGTCAAGCAGAGACTGACCATCTTGAGGGGATTTTGTGGAGGGGCTCAGGAAATAAATTCTTGTGAGTTTAGTGACCTTCTAATGAATCACATTATGAGCTCAATCCTCCAGACAGTACCTGACTCCATCTCTCTGCTAACTATCAGAGGGTCTTTGCCTGGTAATGTGCACATTTGAAATTAGGTACAATTACCAGCAGGAAAAAAAGATCATTCAAATTCAGGAAAAAAATGATGCAAACACAAACTCTCATTAAGCCTCATTTGTACAATATTAAAAAGCAAATGATTTATCACTAAAATGAGAGTGTACATCTTGACAAACTCACTACTGAGATATAAATATATATATATTTTGCTACTGATAAATTTTTTGTTATACATTTTTAAATCAACTCCACGTCAGCACAAAGAGAGGAAATTAAGTCAGGAGGTTCAAATAACTTTAGGTACATAGGTGGTGGGAGAGACTTTCAAGGAGAAACCCACTGTTTAACAGGAGGACCTCAAGCACTTCCTCTGTCTCCACGGTAGACAGGCAGTTAGAATAACAGGAAGACCTCAGTCCTGCAAAAAAAGGCACCTGTCTTTCTGAAGGAGTGGTTGCTGCAAGGAGGCTGCACAAAAACAACTTAAAATATTTCACTGCATACGGAAAATCAAGTTAAAATCAACAATTCTGCCCATTATCTAGTGTCTACATTATATCATTTAAAGGTCTGACAGTTATATTTCTCTATTTCAAATTAGTTTACTGAATTCGTCATGTTTGATTATCACAAGAATTGTTTGGACAATTTTTCTCCAAGATTGGTGCCTTTCTTACCTAACACTTCTCTGCCTATTCCTTCAGCCTCATCAATCCTTCAGCCACATCAATCCTTCCCATACTTTCCCTTCACTGGCTTTTCATCACCCGGAAAACTTTACTTTCATCCACCAACCTACAGGCATCTCAATTCGTATTCTCCCAATCAGTGTGTCATTTGGCAGACACTCCTATGTGATTTACTATTGCCTGACACTGTTTCGAGTGCTTTACAAATATTAATTCATTTACTTCTTCTAAGAACTATATGAAATAGGTATTAGGTATTCTTGTTAGTTTTCGTACAGATGTAGAGATTGTGGCACAGAGCATTTAAATAAAGTAGCTACAGGCAGTATTTGAACACAGAGAGAGTAGTACCCTATTCAACTCTAGCTACTATGCTATGCTCCCTCTCACTTTTAAAGTAAAAAGTCACACCAATCTTAATTTGATTCTCTGAGAAACCGATGTTTGTTCTACTCCTTTCATGGAAATGTGCTTTATCTTTACCTTCTTTTCCTGACTACCAGTTTTCTATTTTAAAATATATATTTCCATAAACTTTGTTGAACAGACATATTAAAATCAATGTTACATTGTTTCCTTTTGTACACATTTTACACATGTACCTTCTCCTTAAAGAATCCGTATTTGTTGAATTCTATACAGGAAATCACATTTGCCTATTTTGTGAACGCTTACACTCTCATAGATTCCATTAACCAATAGCAAAACTCATTTACTTGGTTCTTTGAGTCCAGGACAGTGATTCTCAACCAGGGATGATTTTTTTTTCTCCCTCAATGGGATATTTGGAAATGTCTAGACTCATTTTTGGTTATCACAGCTGGGGCTTGGGGTGAAATTGGCATCTCGTGGGAAAAGTTTAAGGATGCTGCCAAATATTCAGCATCCTTAAACCCCCAGATCAAGAGAATTATCTGGTCCAAAATGTCAATAGTGTCAACGTTGAGAAATCCAGTATAGGATAGTCTGTATAGCTAAAACTATTCCATTGAGGATAATTTAAGCACTTCCTCAATGGTATCACAAAAGCTATACAAAAAAATACATATCTATATTTTTATTTATATCTATACCTACCTATCTATCAGTCTGTCAGATTATGTAGACACGAGTTACAATACTCATATTTCATTTTCTTTTCTCAGAAGCTGAATTGTTTACAAAGGGTCCAGACCCATACCTAATCTTAATAATAATGTAGCACTCATGGTAAATGATTATAATTGCAGATCTGTTTAGCGTTATATTAATTCACTCATTCAGTCATTACAGTTTTTTTTTCAAGAAATTGGTATTAAGTATTGACTATATGCCATGCAGTGTTCTAGACGAAGTAGTTTAGGATGAGGTTCTGATTAATTACTGGATTAATGTTAGGATTATTTTAGTTAATGTTTACTAAAATTATTATTATGGTCTTTATATTTGTTGTGGTTTATTTACATTTTTATACACTTATAAAATAATGTTTCCTGAAGAAGAAATTGAGCAAAGTGTTTAACATAAATATAGATCAGAAAAGAGAGAGAGAAAATCAGAAAGCAAATCATCGGTTGCATTTTGCACTTTTCGTCCAATTAGTTGAAACTGATGTTTAGCTATATCACATGTACAAAGAGGAGCCAGGTTTGGATCCAATAATAGCAGTCATTTTTTCTCCAGGATTTTGCAATGAAACCATTGTACCAAATAGGATTCCCTCTGCAAGTCTACCAAAATTATCTATTTTTAATAAAACTGACATGCAAAAATAATTGTAAGACATTAACTTATTTAAAAAGTTAATTAGGAGTAGACCACGGTGGCTCAGCAGGCAGAGTTCTCGCCTGCTGTGCCAGAGAACAGGGTTTGATTTCTGGTGCCTACCCATGCAAAAGAAAAAATAAAATAAAATAAGTTAATTAGTTGACAACATTTTATGTGACAAATTGTAATATCTTCCATCTTAAAACAAAATAAAAACAGTCTCCCCAAAAAACACCCTCTCTTGATCCCCACATCCTTTCCCACCCATTACCACTGTTTTCTACTCCATTTACTAGCACAACACCCTACAAGTATGATGCCTGCTGTCTTCACTTCCTCTCATTCAATTCACATTTTTTGCTAGTCTAATTAAGTGCTTGTTTTCAAACTCTACTGAGATATCATTCATCAAATTCACCAATGACAACCACATGGCCAAATTCGATAGTCAATTCTTAATTCTCATTTTAATCTATCTTTATATATGACAGATGATCACCTCTCTTTCTTACAACCCTTTTTTCACTACATGCCACACCTCCTGGTTTTCTTTCTTCATTCAATTCTTCTTCTTTTTCTCTTTTATTGGATCCTCCTCATCTCCCCAGTCTCTAACTCAGTTTGCTCCCAGGCTCAGTCATTGGAAAACTTTTCTTTTTTAAACTACTCTGACTTCTTGTGCGATCTCGTTCATTTTCCTGGTCTTAAATATCATATATATAGATAATTTCCAATCTTAAACCTCCATCCTATCTTCTTTTAGTTGTTAGCATATCGAATTTACCACAATAAAACCCCAGCTATTGATACCCCCACTTCACATCTTCTCTCCCAGCATCCTACATTTCTGTAAATGACGTCAGTATCCACTTGATTCCTACAAATGCCCACATTTTCATGATTAGATCATTCTGAATTATGAGATGCTCTGATAGGTTGAGAACTGAACACTGAAGTAAAAAACGTTGTCTTTTACTTATCCCCAAATTTAGATGAAGTAGACAAGCTGCAAAACGAAACAATCTTCTCAGAAAGACACCTAACCTTGTCCTTGGAACTGTTGCAGAGGTTGTCAATGGTCTTCTAAGGACACTCATATCTCTGGAACCCAAATGAAATGATATTGAGCAAGCGGCTGTTTGCCTTAGGTGTAGGGTTGCGTTGTTAGACAGGGTGTGTGTTTGTGTAAAAAAAACCTTTACTGTGACAATGATTGAGCATGCAAACTCAAGAAGAGCACAATTGGAAGAAGTTGTACAAGCCCTGGAGGTATTAATAACAAAAATCCAGCCTTCTGGGAAGATAAAAAAGTTGAGAGGCAATTTGGGGCCACTCTGATTTGAGGGAGAGTCTTGTCATTGAATAAGTCCACAAAGGTTTGATCAAGAGACAAAGATGTACATGGGCGGAGAGGAAGGATATTTCCTCTTAATTCTTGTTTTCTGTCAGCCACCATTGGCAAGACTATCTCCCATGTGTAGGCATGGGAACCGGTTAAAGAAAGTGTTGATTCACTAGAGTGAAGCTGAGAACTCAGTGGCCTTTGTCTGTGGCGAATGTGTCTGGAAAGGCAAAGAGGAGCGAGATTCCCCTGTGGGGCTTCTCATCTCCATGGCGGGAGGAGGTGCTGACAGCTTCAGAGAGCACGGAGGGGCCAAGAGAAAAGAACCCTGAGATATCTAGCTGCAGGGCTCCTACAAGATGGAAAGGACAAGGGGTTGCAATCTGAACTTCATTACCTGTGACTAAGGTAAGAACACTTAGTGGGTGACAAAGGGATCCAAGCTCAAACTAATTGTTTGCCTGCTCTCTTAGGCTTAGTGTATGTCTGTCTGCTAACAGACACCTTTACAATGTCTCCTTGGGCTCAGAAGTCACGTTTTATTGTTGCAGTGTCTACGTCTGGGAAGCGTTTTTCTTTCTTTCATAGAATCTCTGGAGAGTGCTATATTAAACAGATTAAGAATGCCCTTACCGTTTATGGATCAGTTAAAGGAAGTAACCTTCAGAGAGTGAGAGAGAGACTAAAGGATGATGATTCAGCCAGCTGAACATCACTTATTGACGTGGGACAATGTGGAAGAGAATGAGTCTTTAATTTCCTGTGGAAATAGACATTCGCATAGCTGTCTTTTTGTCTGTCTTTGCCACTCTTCTCCTGCTTCAAAGTGAAAATGAGCAACGTCTAGGATTTGAAACTATGTGCAATAAAATATGCTGTCATTGATTTGGAAGTAATTACATCCGCACAACTACAAATATAGACATGACTACTGTAAAGACCTTTAAAAAAAGAAACTGCTACAAAGTAAATTCAATAAAACGATAAGCCCCTAAAGCATTGCCATCTCATCAGGTATGAATGGACTGGGCTGTCTACTTTTAATGTTTTTCTTCTATTCATGCTTTATTTATTTTTTTTTTTGGCATTGACAGACACCGGGAATTGAACCCGGGTCTCTGGCATGGCAAGCAAGAACTCTGCCACTGAGCTACCACTGCCCTTCCTCATGATTTTCTTTTGCTTTGCATTTTGGACTGCTGCTGTGGAATAAATAAGCCCTGCTACCTTCATGCCTCCAAGATTAAATTTCACGAGTGGAGGTGGCAGTGGTTGAGAATGCAGTTTGTCTCCCTGGGAGCTCCAGAGGCCGCATAGATAACGTGGTCATGAGTTCGACTATAAATATCATATTTATGAATGCCTTCAAGCTTTGCTTTCTTAAAGCCCTCCTTTTAATCTTCTTTTATTTCCTAAGATCTTTAAAATAATTCTGAGAATTCGCAGGGAACCAGGGCCAATATCTCCAGATGTTCTGAAGTCCACAGTCCTAAACTTGGAGCCTTAATTGTCTACTTAGCAGAGTGGCCTTCCCAAATTACTCAGCTTTTCTTTGCTCCTTTTCTAAAGGTTTTAGTAATATATATCTACCTCTTCGATATTATTTAATCTGATTTGCGATGATACCTGGCACATAACACAAACTAAATGGACACAATTTTTGTTAGCTCACTTTTATGTAGGAGGAAAACTCTGATTTAGAGAGTTCAGTGCTTTAATAGCTGAGCCCAAAATAATGTCCCAAGTGGCTCAACCCCAAGGAACACAAGTCTTCAGTTCTCCAGTTTCGAAAAATTCAAGTCAACTATAGTTTGTAGGGAGGAAGTAGGAACATAGTTGCAATATCAAAGGTAGTTCTGGCAGCTCTGAACACTGGCTCTGATCTGCTTTTGACCAGTGACACAACTTCAGCTTTCAGGCTTCCGTGTTCCATCTCTGAGCATCCCCCTCTGATGATCCCTCTCTGAGGTCAGGAAGGTATGTTGGGATGGGCTGGCATGATGGGTAAGGAGGGTCAACCGGACAGGGCCAGGGAAGATTTGGGGGTACATAGCTTAATAAAGACAAATCAGTGATTTCACAGTTTGATCTTTGAAATGTAGACCATCAAAACATCTGCTTTAAAGTGGGTCTGTCTCAATAGCCTCTACCACTGTCACTGTGGTTGCTTCAAACGAGCTGAGGCAGGAACGTTCCTTCTTTGTCCAAGCATTTAAGCTTTAGCTGAAAACTATCATTTAGGAGATACCCACTATCTTTATAATGCTATCTGATGTGACTCTCATAATGACCCTTTTTAAAGGGATGGGAATCAAAGAGGCAAAACAACTAGACTGAGTTTAATTAGGTAAATGGTGGACATGAGATTCAAACAGAAATTAGTCTGACTCCAGAAGTGACATCTTTTGTGGGCCATGGTGGCTCAGCAGGCAGAGTTCTCTCCTGCCATGCTTGAGACCCAGGTTCAATTCCCAATGCCTGCCCAGACAAAAAAACAAAACAAAACAAAAATGAAATCTATGTGATTTAGGTAAAGGCACTATTTGGCTTGCATGACACAAATAATATATCTGGAACAACCGACTGCGATAAGGATCACCAGGGGCCCTCATGGGATCCAGAGCACCCAAACCGGAATTTGGTTCTTCTTCCAAAGAAGCACAATGGGGCTCAGCGGCACCCTGAAACCCAAGGGTAAATGACCCAGAAAAGGTCTCCAGCCCTTGGAAACTTCCCTGCCAGCCATTATCCTGGGTTTCCTACTTGTCTCTCAGAAAATCCATGATCCCATCTGAGATGCTCTGGGTTAGGGCCATACAGAGAATTACAAAATAAAAATGAAAATGGGTCCACTCAAAAGTGTCCATGCGATGAGTAATAGGTAATAGCAAACATGGGATGACATGAACTTTTCTGTTGGTATGACAGGATGGCTCATGATGATTTAAAAAGATATGAGGCGATTTTGAGGGGTTTTGCTTTACCAAGAAGCATATAGTAATAATGTCTTTCTAACGCTGTTTATTTTTAATTCTCTTGGACAGACTTTCACCTCTGTCCAGCTCATAAACTTGGAGTAAATGTTATTTACTAATTATTGAAAAATAACAATAAAAATCCTTAAATCTTAGCATGAAAAGACAACTTCAGAGTTACCTGGTTTGATCTAACAAATCCAGGAAACTCTTCTATATATTCTTCAAGTTGATCATTCAAATTCTTAATAAATAGTCCCAGTCTCCACTAGATCCTTTGCATTGTTAATGATACCAACAATTAAAAAAATCCTTCTTTTTACAGGTTTTAAATCTACATCCCTATAAATTCCACACACATATCCTATCTCCTCCCTCTGCGGCCCGGGAGCACATGAAGACAGATTTCCCACATGTGTATTCAAAGGTATGAGGGATTTGGAGCAGGGATCACGCTTTAATAGTTGTAGCACACCTAGCACATTGGACATGGAACATAGCTGGTGAGCAATAAGGGTTTTGAACCCATGATTGGATTAGATCCCCTCTTCATCTTTTCTTTTCCTTCAGTTCTTGTGATCTGTTCCTTCATCATTATAATGACCTTTCTTAAAAAACAAAGTACCTAGATTTGAACATTATGCTTTAGAAAGAGAATACCTCCAATTTTTGTTACATCTTTGCCTTGATTTTTGAGGAAAGATATATTTTTTCAATGTCATTTGTCTCTCCTTCCTTTCTCACTGCTCATCTTTGCTAGCTTTCTGAGCTTGACACCAGCCAGCTTTTAGTGTGACACTAGTTGCTTAATTTTCCCTGACTGAATTTCTTCAGCTTTCTTAGAGCTGAGAGCACATGACCCCATGAGCAGGCCTCTCTGCTACAGGTTCTGAGACAGGCAGGTCCGTAGAGCTTCTAAGCAGCTCTGAAACACATCTTAGGAACTCACCCAGCAGCCTTGCAGCTAGTTCTGTACCCAAACTTGTGCCTCAGTCTCAATGACTAAGTTTCCTCCTTTCGTGGAGATCAGGTTCTTTCTCTGTGGAATGAGATGAACTTCTCATAATTCTTTTTCTAACATGGATTGCATGTTTAACCCTGAATAAAACTCCCAAACTTGCTAATCTTCAATTCTTCATTCTTAAAATAAAGACGATAATATCAGTGGGGTTCTCAGGGTTGTTGGGAGAATTACATAAATTCATGTACGTGAAGTGCCTGGCTCTTAGGAAGTGTTTCTTCTGAGTATTCTATCAGATCTTTATCCCCTCTCAGGCTGGAGCCCAGCTCCCAAACCCTATCTCCAATCCAAGGACCTGGTTACTTTCTGCCACACTCTTTGATGTTGAATATTTGCCTGCCTGCATCCCTATAGGCTGCCAACTTACATCTCTCTTAAAGCCCCTACTACTGTGTTTCCCTTCTTTCTTTTCCTTGGGCTCCTGTTAAAGCTCATTTTAACTGAAGACTGACCATCCCTTCTTCTTATACTGTCTTCCAACAGTTTAACTGAACTTCTGTCCTTCTGCAGTCATAGCAAGACTCACCTTCAAGCATAGCAAATGCCCCTTCTTGACCTTTGGACCTAGATGTCTGATCATTACATTACCTAATAATCCATATAAATCAGATTTCACACTTAGAAAGTGGTTACCATCTTTTTGCAAGATATGTGCTCTCAGCCACGGATGCAATCGTCTCAGGTCCACAAGTTTGCTTGCCACCGAGAAAGAAGCTATGAGCTCTGCCTTACATGATCAGCTCCTTGACTGGGATTCATACTGCTTGCCCAAGGCTGGAAGTCTCAGAATCCTGGTTCTATTCTTGCAACTTAGGATAGAACCCACTTCTCCAAAGTGGAAGGAACCACCTGCACCTAGAGTATTCTGGGTGGTAATGGTAATACAAGCTTTTTTTTATAGCATTTCTTTTGAAGTGAAGATGGGGATTTATTTTTTTCCTATCCCAAACTTAGATATTCTTTCATCTCTAATTTTGACCTGAGAAACAACAGTTCCTCCTGAGTCATGTCATGAATTCCCCACCCCCCTACTTTTTAAATTGAAACTGAGCTGCCACTGACATGAATCCCCTTTTGACTTGTGTCTCCTCTTTCCCACCCCCATTCTTCCCCTATCTAATCATCACCACCTGAGAAAGAAAATTCGTGATCACAGTTTGAGAACGTTCTTGAGGAGAGCAGGCCAATTTTCTGTCTACCTCAGTGAAAATGGGTTTTGTCTAGTCACAATTATTTCGTAAATAACCTATTACATGTGCAAAAGTGAATTTGGAAGGTTGAGTTTCTAACACAGTCAGACACCAAATTTGCAGACACACATGCATACACACACATACACATCTGCTTTTTCAGCACTGAGTCTCTATGATTAGAGCTAATTCTTCCATAGGAGTCAAACTTCTGGCTGCATAAGGAATTAATGCCAAGATAATGCTGTGTACTTTGGATCTATGCAGTAGGAAGCTTTATCCTTGCTGCTTTCCTCAGGATGCTCTGTGACATCACTCACGCTGAATTGTTTTTCCCTTTGTTAAAACTCTTTGGCTCAATTCCAAAGGCCATCTCAAGACAACAGCCTTTCCCTTCTGTCTAACCACTGGACGGGTAATCTCACAGTTGGGAACATTCTTCGCATTGCCCAATTAGCTGTCACTGATAGCACCGCTCCCAGGTCTGGGCTTCCTTTGGCCTCTTTCACTGATGACACTTCAGATGTCCCATGGTTTGATCAGATAGGGTTTTGTTGGATGACAGTGTGTGTACACTAGTATGCACATCACTGACGTTATTAGTGTGGCAGGTAGACATATCTCAGGACAGTTTGAAAACTCAGATGCCAAAGCATCTTCCTGCAACCTTGGTACTTGGAGTTAGAGACTAAAAAAAAAAAAAAGAATCTTCTTGATTTTAGAAACCCTGGTTCAAGAATGATATAGCAAAGGATGCACATCTCTGGGCATAACATTAAGCTTCACACACCATTTAAAACCCAGGGATACCTGGGTTGCAATCCTACTTCTTCCACTTTCTGACTCTAATGACATATTGTAAACTATTTCATCCCTCTAAGTCTGTAAATATAAAGGGCATAATACACCTACTTTGGGGGATTGTTTCTAGGGGAGACTCACCCAGTACTGAGCCCCTACGAGAAGGGATTGAGCTAGGCTGAGGGGAAGGTGTCACTAAAAGGGAAGCAGGGAGCCCACAGAGAAACCTTGACTATTTGATCACAAATTGCATACCGGCTGAACCTTCAAGGATGCACCATGCTGAAGTACTTGGTGGTAACTTTCAACCTCCTGGCCATTGCTGCCTTTAGTACTTGAGATTTTGTTTAGTGCTGCTCTATTGAACTAACAGAAAACCTCTTGGGGGAGAAGGGACTGGGGAAATCTGCCCACAGGTAGGCAAATCTACAGTCCCAACATGCTGCTTCTATGCAGAGAGGAGTCTTTGATTCAAGGGAGAGGATGGACATCAGGAATAGCCCTTGTGGGGAGAGGAAGTGGAAACTTGCTCTGTTTGATGGCACAGGCACAGATATTGTGTTGCATTCCTAGGCAACCCTGGAACAAAGAACCCCAGAACCAAATGAAAGCCCTGGGGTGGAGAGGGTGCTGAGGGAGAGGAATCTTTTACCTCTTTGATTTTCACAGGATTTGAGTGCCTAGAAATACGAATGACTAACAGGACATATATCCCTTCAGGCAGTGCAACATCAAATGTTTTTGGAACTGGCATAGGCATGCTCATGATTTATTGAAAATCTGTCTTTGAGGATTGGCTTTTTTTTTTTCCCAATGAGGGCATACAATCTGTCTTTCCACAGGAAAGTTACTTGAGATTTGGGAGTTCAAATGCCAATGGTGTTTACATTTCTAGGACTTAGAATGTCAGTATTTCTTCCTCTATTTCTAAACCCTACGAGTGGAAAAAGCAATTTTAGCCCATAATATATTCTTTTCATTAGTATTTGAATCTTGGGCCAGACTCCCAAGACTCTTCGATTAAATGACTTTTTTTCATAAATGTTACCTGTACTGTATGGGTACAAAATGGCATTTTGATTAAGTTGAAGCAAAGTGTAATTTTATTATCAGAGAAAACATGTGTTTCTGTCCCCTTCTTCCATCATCCTCAAACAAAGGGAGGCCATATGGTCTTCAGTTGTCATTGTTATGAATAATTTTTAATAAAGTCACTGGCTATAATTTGTTGAATTTTCAAACTTTCTCCGTATTGTTTGTGCTGTGTACATTCTTGGTTAAAGAGTCTTCACTTGGATGAGGAAAATCTATTTGTTCATACCAACCACCTCTCATTTTCAATAGGCAGATTATTTGCTGTATAAATTAACTCCAGGCATTAAAAATAAAATTTCACTACCCAGAATGTTCTCCCTGATTGCATGCTGCTAGCACCTAGCATGAATTCAAGAACCAGAAAATCATTTTAATAGCTTGCACTGTACAGAAATGGGGCACTCTTCCCAAAGCATATGATTTATTCCAAGTTGTAATGGTTATGGATCCCAGAAAAGAACGTTCTTAAAGTTAATCCATTCCTGTGAGCGTGGGCCCTTTGCAAGTAGGATCTTTAGGTGAGTAGGACCTTAACTTTAGTTGACATGTGACCCACCTCATTGCTGGTGAATCTTCATCCTCTTAACTGGAGTCCTTTAAAAGAGGTTGAAATTCAGAGAGAGACACAGAAGCTCAGCAAGAAAGCCACAGACAGAGCAACAGAAGCTGGAAGCTACGAAAGGGAGAGAAGGGAGAGACCAGCAGAGTTCACCAATTGCCTGGCCATGTGACAGAAGAGCTGAGGATCCCCTGTAGCCAGTCTTTGGGTAGAAAGCATTGCTGGTTGATGTCTTGATTTGGACATTTTCATAGCTTTAAAAATGTAAGCTTCTAAGTTAAATAAATCTCCATTGTAAAAGCCAACCTAGTTCTGGTATATTGCATTTGGCAACTTGAGCAAACTAAAACACGAGTTGAATGCAAATAAATGTCTTGCCAATTTCCTTTTATGATTGTCTATGGCACCATTTTCCTTCATTAGCCTGGGCAGTCAAGAATTAGACGCAAAATCAGAAGGCCAAGGAAGCACTTTTGCTCCTGATATGCTGGGAAAGGGCTCAGACTTTGTCACCTTTTGCTCACTTTGGTATTATCTGCTATAGAAACCCCCAGTCTCTGCAGGCTGTCTTCACAGAATGTCAGGTATACTTGGCCAGATGGAGCTCCTAAAGGGTAGTAAAAGTCCTCATAATCTTCAATTATAGACCCTAATAACATCTCAGCTATAGTTAAATATTTATTCAATCAAAGAATAGACAAAAGTTGCTCCAGGGTCTTCTGCAGCCTTCCATAGAAACTACTGTATTTAGCTAAATAATGTGGAGTCTCTTACAATGAAGAATAAACCTCTTTACCATGAGGTTTAAGGGGAAATGTCCTCATATGTCCCAAACTCAACTGCCCATTACTTTGAATACTTCAGCATGAGAATGGTATCTCTTCTCTTTTGTAGGAGGTCTTACTAATTTGGGTTACCTCTGTTTGTATAGACATTCATGGATAATGAAATTCCAACCTTCCAATTCAGGACAAGGTGATTCATTTTTCATCTATAGCACTATAGTGGAAGCAAACGTGTAAAAAGCTGAGAAAACTGAATATGTGGAAATTCAAGAGTCTATTAACTGCACCAACTCCTGTCAGCTACCTGAATCTTCTATCTGTGTTAAGTGGCAATGCCTTCCAACCAAGTACCCTTGAGAAGGCACACACTAATAGAAATCCAATCTGATGTGATAGGCAGGCACATTGCTTAAGTTATCATCTCAAAAGACTACCTATCTAAGTCTTCGTAAGAAGATCTTTTGTTTAGTATTTTATGGCCTCATCAATTTATCAGTGTCCACAAGGGAAAATAGGAATTGAGACTATAGCCAGCCAATAAGCATTGTCTTATTTTCCTCCCTACTAAGGAGGTCCTGAGGTTTCATTTTGACAGCTTAAAACAGAAATCCAATCATTTAAAGGTCAAAGAAGTGTAGACACTATCCAGAAAGTTCCTGGTCTAATAGCAAATCACATCTGTGAGTTCAAAGCTTTCCAGCCATCGAATAGATTAACAAATAGACTCTTTGCAAATTGCCAAAGAGGACAATTTGCAGACAGTTTTCACATATGGATGGGAAAATAGCTACAGAGAGGTGGACCTTGGATTTCTGTTGGAATATCATAAATAATGAACTTTAAGTAGGTCAAAAGTCACAGCATGTATGCTTTCCATAAATTACATTTGTTTTGAAATGAAGACTTAAGTTGAACCGAAGCATCTCATAAACTGAAATATGTGGGGCTATTAAGGGTCAATCATAGGTAGCCTGGCACATAGAACCACAGTGAAGGGTGTTTTGTCACCATGTCAAAGAAATCCAAGTATGTGACAAGTATACAATGAATTCTATTTTTAGTGATGCTTGTAGTTCTTTGGGCAGCTGAACTGTCACGTCTCCATGAAGATGTTGAATGTCAAGGTAATTAGATACTAGAAGGGAATTCTCAGACAAGTCTGGAAAATTGCCAATCTTATAATCCATTGTGAAAAAAAAATGGCAGCTGATACCCCCACCCCCACCTCTAATTTGGATCTGCAGTTGATTGTTGACATTGATCTGGATAAGATGATTCCATTTTCTATTAGGTCTGGGATTCAATTGAGATGACAGCCATAACTGCAATATGATAGATGCAAGCAATGTGATTAAACATTAAGTAGCGGGTATGGTGAAGGGAGGTCTGGAAACATGGCTTCATTTAATCCTCATAGCAACCCCTACAATACGCATTTTTCAGATGGGAAAATGAAGACCTGAAGAGGTTGAGTAACTTTTCCAAAAGTGCACATTCTTCCTAATGATCAAACAGGCATTTGAATTCAAACATATGTTTGTTAGAATCCAGAATCTCAGTTCTGGAAATTTTACGCTGGTAGATCTCTATCTTGAGGATGCAAAGGAATCAGCCGGGGAGCAATTGAATCCGAAAAATTCTAGTCAAGCCCAACAATATGCAAGTGCAACAGGTTTCCCTAGGGTTTCAGAAGTGTAGGATCAGTAGACTACACTTTAAAAATTACTGCCGTGCTATATGACTTGCAGAGGCATCTGAATGAGACTGTATTCACACACAAATATGAATTTATTGAGAACTGGCTAGGACTACTATTTAGGCAAATCTGCTTTGTAAATATTGAATTATCGTCTTCGGAATTCATCCATTTCCAAGGACCATTTCCTTGGGCCTTAAAAGTTTATCAACATAGACCTTTAAGCAGTAAAGTTACAAAAGAGCACAATTTTTAATATTTCCTTTCCAAAGTTATTGAAAATATTAAGATAAAAGAAAGATTTCTAAACCAGACTTTACTACAGCAAGCCAAGAAATGAATATATTAGCGGTTTAATATGGCTTGGAATGGTGAAGGGAGAAAAGGGGGCACCGGGAGAGGAAACTGCATTTTGATGCCTGTTTTATTCTAACTCTGCTTTATGTCTCCCCAATATGTTACCAACAGCTTTCATGATTTTTCCAATTGGTCTCCAGTGGCCAAATCCAACCCCCCTCCCTTCCTGCTCCTTGTTTTAAATGAGATCTGGTTTTACTTAGATGAATTAAATGTCACTATATTTGTTTCTGTGAATTGTTCCAGCAAAAATTACAGCATCAACGTCTGACTTTAAATGTCTGTAAGACTGTCTGTCTCCCTGGGTTATTTATAGTTGCCTTTAAAAAGCTCTAATAAATGCTTTTGGATCGGTATTGGTTTGTTTTCCCTTTGTGTAGCTTCAGAATTGGTACGCGTCAAACTATCAACTAGCAATACTTGTTTTCTTTTTGCAAAAGTAATGCATGTTCACTGTAAAATGTAAGACAGCAGAGATAAGCAAATAGAAGAAACAGGAGAAGCCGAAATAATCACACCAAACAAAGAGGGCCATAATTAGCATCCTGATGCATATTATTGTCTTTTCTCCATGTTTAAATATATTCGAACTTGGAAAATTATACTTAACAAGCTATTTTATGGTCCTGTATTTTTTTCTCGCTAAACAACATGTTTTAAATTTTCATGTCATTCTTGCACGCCATCACTTTTGATGACCGCAAGTAATCATTATATGATAGTACCAGTACCTGTGAAACCAACCCTACATTTATTTGACAGGCAGGCCATAGATGAATTTGTTACATTCATTTATTAGACAGGTAGACCATAGATGAATTTGCTATTATAAAGAGTCATACAATATAGCCATGTCTTTATGTTCATTCATGCTAATTTCTCTTTCTTTGCTAATTTCTTTTAAAGGATTAACTTTTACAAGTGGAATTGCTCCATCAGAAGGTGCACAAAATTCATAGACTATTGTCACATATAGCCAACTTACCTCCTGAAATAGTTCAAATTATACATATATACATATTTGAGATGACAATATAATAGCATGCACTTGTATTAGGGGAACTACATTTCTAATAATTGTATCACTGCTTTAAGAAATTTAATTGAATATTTTCATTGCCAAACAATTTTTTTTTCCAACTCCAGATTTTCAGAGTTTGGGCACCTAGTTACATGGGATTATACTAAGCCGTACAGTCCTAAAAAAATTGATAAGCAAAAGCAAATAGTATGCCCTATTTTAAGATTTCCTTTGGAGGTGAACCAACAGGATTTGCTGATAGTTTGTATAATGCAAGTGGAGAGTAATTAGATCATATTCTTGTATATGAGAAATATTTTAAAAATGTTAATGAAACTGAATGTTAGCTGATTTTCTTTGTTTTAAACAACAACACTTTTCCCTGGTTAACATAAGTAGAAAAAATATTATTGAAAAGATGAGGTAACTTATAGCATCAAAGGAAGTATGGAGAGTGAGAGAACGTGATTTGGGTAGAAGCAGTGGAATCTTATATCAGGGACTGTTTCTCAAGGACCTGCCATTGGTGTCCTCCGGGACACTTAGCTCTGCACCACTGGTCATTTGATTCCCTCTGGTCATTTCAAATAATAGGATTCAGCATCTCTGTGTCACTTCCTCAAAATTCAAAGTCTGGTTGAAATAACACCCATGTTTATCTCCCTACACCCACTCTTATATTTCCCAGCCAATTTTTCAATGGACAGCTAGAGTGATCTTTTCAAATGCAAGACTTCTCATGTCATGCCCTTGCTTAAGATACTTCGTGGCTTTCGCTGGTCTTGGTAGAAGGACCCAAAACTTTGATTCTACACATGACACCTGTATGCTCATCTATGCCCCAGCTCTAGCTCTCTTTTCAGCTTCAACCTTGTCAGATGTTTCCACCCCACCCCACCCTGCCTTCTGACATTCGGAAAGCATGCCCTCTACATCTTTGAGTCACAGAACTCTGCAAGTGTTATTTTTCCCTGCCTGGGAAAGTCTTCTCCTTCTCATTTAGTCAACATCCATCATCCTTCAAATTGCAGCTCAAACATCCATTTGTCCCAGATTAGATAAGGACCCAGTTGTACAAGCTATTACAGGAAACAGCAGAGAGATCTTTATCCAAATGAAGGGGTGAGGAAGGAGTATAAATAGGGAGAGCTTACAAATGCTAGCCATTTTGCCTATTTTATATTTTATCATTTATTCCTCACAAAAACTTTTTGAGATAAATCAAGTATTATCCCCATGTTTTAAAGAAATACAGTGCAGCTTAGAGATATTTACAAGTTGCCTGATATCACACAGCAAGATGTGGTTGAATCGTAACTAGAATCCAAGTCTTCGACCTCCATATCCCTGCCATTAACTGCTCCCCTATAGGACCATACTGTGGAGGTCGGACTGTACCCCACGAAAGCAGGAGGAGAGAGACCCACTTTTCAGGTTTTGAATGATCACTGGAAGGAAGAAGGCAAGAGATGAGTTCGAAGGCTGTTATGTAAACCAGGTGATACAAGGTATGAGATCAGGAAAGCCTGAACTCCGTGATAAAATGCAAATGAGCTCCTGTCATGACAGGTACTTGTGAGAACCAGGCCTTAAAATGAACTTACAGCTAGGGGTGCTGCAGCCAAACCACCCGTATGAGAAACTTAACCAGATAGAGGTTGTGCCGCAAACAAAGTAGAATGGAGAGCAAGGTCTGAGTTGAGCATGAATGGAGGGTGGGTGAGCCTGGCTGATGCCTCCATGCAGTTTGTCTCTCAGCTTGAAGCTGAAACTGCTCCCATCACCCTTGCTAAATAGAAGTCTCCCTCCCTTGCTTTTTATTTTGCTT
The DNA here is from genome assembly GCF_023851605.1 of Tamandua tetradactyla. Lineage (NCBI taxonomy): Eukaryota > Metazoa > Chordata > Mammalia > Pilosa > Myrmecophagidae > Tamandua > Tamandua tetradactyla. The sequence goes on from NC_135332.1 coordinate 10,807,628, forward strand.
GATAGCAACTATTACTCTCATGTCTATTGACACCCAACTCTAACATGTAAACCCCATGCAGGCAGGGACCTGGCTCAGAAGGGTCCATGGAGGGGTCTGGAACATAGTAGGAGCTCAGTTAAGAAAATGAATTGAAATAAAAAAACAAAAAAACAGGACCAAAAGAGAATGAAAGTGCTCAGTAACAAGTTCCTCCATGGAGGGAATTTAGAGGCCATTGAAGAAGCACTTTCCTTATACAGCAAAGAGAGATTAGACTGTGGACTTGTGGCATAATAGATTCAAAGGGACCTGGAATCTCCTGACATCTAACCTTTGCACCACCTCAAACTCAGCTCCATGTAAAAAAAATCTAAGAAACTTGGGCTGGCATCCAACCAAGACAGGGTTGGGCAGGCTGATGTTAAAGATAAGAACAAGAGAAACCTTAAGAGCCATCTTACTAAAACATGAAGACGTCATTTAAGACAAAGGATAGACATGATGAACACCTTGTGAATTTCTTTAACCTGTTAACTCTGCAAGCTTGTCAGTCTTGTTTCCTTTACTCTGGTTCCTCAGAGTGAGTACCAGTAAAATCCTTAAACTGACTGTATGTGTGTGTGTATGTGTGTGTGTGTGTGCCTGCATCTGTGAAGGACAAGGAACAGGGGATCTCCCATATGGCAATAGCTATGAAGATGAAAGGAAGATGTCACAATCCTTGATGCTTTAGGGATCCATTAGGACAGAGATGTGGCCCTGGTGGCTTATGGTGGGAACCAGTGACGCCATCCCTGAACTTAAATGGAAACCTGTATCGGGAATCACATATTGACACATTTTGTTTGCCCTGATCTCATGCAAGGAGAAAGATCTTTTAGAGGGTTAAAACAGGTGCTCTGTATTATAGAGGAGAAAACTAAGTCCTCATGAGATTCAGATTCAAGCAATAATTATTGAATAACTACTATGAGCCCAGCCCAGTGAAAATGGCTTCCCATTCATCGTCTTGCTCAAGCCTCACAGTAGCTCAGTGACTTGGGTAGTATTATCCTCATGTCATGGATGAGAAGACTGAAATTCAGAGAAAAATATACCAGGTACCTGGGAAAACAGACCTGGAATCAGAATCTGCTTCGTAATTCAGCCTTCTCACTATACTAAAGTAGCTTTAATTTCAGCCAATTTCTTCTTAAAGTAATTTGATTTTTACACCAAAATGAATTATAATTCATATTATTTTGGTACAATGTTAACATCCAGAACATGGAGAAACACTATCCAACCTTCAAATTGCCTCCATTTCTTTACCATATTTACCATCATTTTGGCTGAGACCGTTTTTATGATTAGGATGTCGATCAGAACTTAAGAGAAAGCGGAGCTAGAAAGAAGATTTCCAGAGAATGCTAGTAGGGGTGCAGTTCTGTAGTCCTGGACTCCTGCTTCCCCTTCCAGTTCCAGTTTTCAGTTGAGTTGTTTGTCTGTTCCTTATATTTCGGCCCATTTCCTGTAATAAGCTGGCACTAAACTGAGTCAGGAGGAGAAATGCCAAAGTTGTATCAGGAGAAAGGGTGAAACCCATGGTCACTAAGGAGGAGGAAGGGCCAGGGTTGGAGGGGGAGGTGGGAGGCAAGAAAGAACAGAGGAGAATAAACACAGCTGTAGGTTAACCCGAGGCTGGCTCTGGGGATGACAGGAACTGAGGAAGAAATATGAGAATGCCACTGGTGTGGCAACAAAGGAGGAAGAGTTTGAAATCATGGGGACAGGGAGTGTTTGGAGACGTGTGGACAGTATCTAGTAGGTACTGGGTGTAGCAGGTATCCAGTGACTGATTGAAGCGTTCCACCTAAGGGTATCTCAAAGTCTTACCAGGATTCCAGGCAAGATAAGGTCAGGAATAAATCCCGTATAAGAAGTTGTGGGACAGGTTTTGACAAAATAGCCTAACTAGTTAGGGGTCTATCCTAATTCGTTTATAACCCTTTCCCTTTCCTCCTTAGCAAACAGGGGCTGCACACAGGAGCCACTGACTATCTCCATCTTCTTCCACTGACTGTGAAATGCACACAGGAACCCTCTCCTGGCCCTCTTCCCTCCTGCAGAGCTCTACCTAAGCCTGACTTCACAGGCAATGGCCAACACATGGAATTAGGCTCTCTTTTTTATTCTCTATCTCATCAGCTCTCATGTTTCCACCACAACTTATCAAATAGTTCCCAGGAAACCAATTTGATTACAATGACTTCAGGTGTTAGCTAACTCAGGTCACTTATATGATAAAGAAGGTACTTGTTAACCTCAAAGGGTTTAGACATTAATTACTGGATTTTACTGAGTACATTTTAGGTCTTTTGTGTGTGTGTGTGTGTGTGTGTGGTGCATCTCAAATTACAGAAGGTAGACAATTAACATAAATGCAATCTGTTTTTATTAAGTAGATGCTAGAGATGAGATACATTTTTTCCATCCATGTGACACAGGATTGTAAAGTCTTAGCCACTGTGCTGTACCATGAACATTCTACTACAAGAGTAGCTGGTAAATTGCTGAATTGGAGAATATATGGCAAAATGGCAGAGGCATTGCTTCAAAATTGGTGTGTCTGATTATATTAATCAGGGTAAAGTGTATTAAATAAAAGATCAATACATATTTACTTTGTTAAGCCATTTTGATGAAAAGGCTTCCATAAATTCATTTGCTCATTTTTGAAGGCTGAGAAATGGGAAAGGCTGAATATAATTAGTTGGTTATAATCTATCATTTAGTGTAAAGACAATTATCTTTCAGTAACGCTTCATTTACATAGTTGGAGAATCAAAATCAATGACTCAAGTATGAACCTAAACCAGATCCAAATGCTTTTCACTGGATAAATTGAAACTGTCTATCACAATAATGAACCACATCAAATGGTGGATTTAGGGCAGAATTCTCACAGCTATAACTTGCATCCCTGAAATTATTCAGAGATAAACATCCCACATTCTCAAATTTGCTCATTTGCAGCATGTATTAATTGAAAATCTAGTCCCTAATTAACATAGTTTTGAAAGTGTTTTAAATGACTACTTTATAACAGTCGCTGGCACCACTGAAATTCAAACTGATGCCAACTGAGTGCCATTTCAAATAAAAACATTTTTTTAGGGGGGGCAGCTGAAAAGATCAGACTCACACACTAGCTCCTGATTTATGGACTGCATTTTCAAGCTCTCTGTCTCCCTCGTTCTGTGCAATCCCCTTAAAAAAAACTGAATTGGAACCTCTTAACAAGAAAGCAATCCTATCTCCAGATAGGCCCTTTTATTTGAAATCATATAGGCCATTGATTGTAATATGTTGCACTGCCACGCCTTGTACAACCAGGCTAGAGAGTGGAGACTGAGAATCACATTACAGCTTCATCTGTTTCGCAAGTGACACTAAATGACAAATCAAGCAAGAACCTATAATGAATACTGGAAATACTTTATGTATGATATTCTAGTAAGCGTTTTGGAATCTCCAGGTCTCATCCTGAAATTACACAATTGTCTCCTCAAAATACAGTGTAAGTGCTGACAAAGGAGAGGATATAAGTACTCAAAACAGTTCTCAGGATGGGTGTGTGAAGTAGCAAGCAGGTGAGTAGCAAGAAACTTGGTACATGCCTTACAGGGATTTTTTTTTGGCCGATGAAAAGTTTCCAGCCTGTAAGCAGAGTTACGTCCTTCACAAGTGGCCCACCAAACAAAGTGTTTATTGTAAAGTGGGCCTGATCTCCAGAGAAAAGAGAAAAATGACTCCTTTTTTGACTGGAGGGAAATTAACTCTTTCTACCCTTTTATAGCCCGGAAGGCACTCAACCCAAGTGCTTACTGATTACTTTCCCTGCTTGCTTCCAAAGGGGTCTCTATGCCATGAATGGTCTCTGCTCATACTGCTTTTTCTCCATAGCAGAATAGCAGGAATTTCTCATCTAACTGCTCCCTTCCCCTCTAACTGCCCCTCTATCACAGGTACACTATACAAAAAAAAAAAAAAAAAAATCCAATAATTACTAAACATTTAAAATTGGGTGCAGTTACTTTCTCGAACAGAAATAACTAAAGAACGTTTTGGCATTACATTTGTAAAATCTACTTTTAGACTGGACCTGGGAAATCCATTAACCTATACCATGGATGCTAAAGAACTCTGTGATCTGCCTTGATATTTTAAAAACTGCATTTGGAGGGAGAAAAATTACTTTACCCAGGGATGGCTGTGAAAGCATGTGGAAAATGCTGAAAAGGGGGAAAGAAGGGTGCAATTGTAGCATGCTCCCTTTAAGAGGGAAACAAGATTAGCAACTTTGGCAGATGTCCTCCTTCTATTCAGAGGGAGAGAAGAGCTGCCAGTGTCAGGGAGAAAAAAAAAAAAGATGATGTTATGGGACAAAGGCAGAAGCAATTTTACACCTTATTAAAAAGCCTACCTGGGAGTGGTTTTCAACTCCTCTGGGGTTAAGAAAGAATCTTTCCTCTCAAGACTAAAGGTGGAGCTAGGGGAAAAGGAGTTCAGTCTTCAGGAGATATCCCTGTCGGTTCTGTCCTGTCTTGGGAAGGAGATCAGGAAGAAAAGCCTCTGAAGCAAGAAGTCTTGAAAGGTGAGGGGCTACCTATTATAGCATCCAATATGTAAGTAACGTTATAACATGAAGACAAAAGCTTTTAATTGCATCCTTCTTCTAATGAAAACAACCTCGTTTGAAAGGTTTCAAAAGCTTGTGAGACTGCTAGACAAATATCTGAATTGTGTTTTGCCTTTTTACATTATTGAGTATTTGTTTTCTAAATGCCCTCATGCCAGAAGGGCCTACAGAAATGAAACAAGCATTTGTATTTTATTTCTTTAAAGTCAGGTCAGAAAAGATAGTGAGGTTTCATTTGGGATAATTATAGAGTTTACTCAAACCTTATGCATATAGAAAAATGTAATTTTCTCTAATTGCATATTTGGTTCCTATCATAGACTGAACTGAATTCTCAGCAGAAAGGAGTTCACTCAATACTGAGTGCCTCTGTCGCTTAAATAAAGTTTTAGCTATTTCAGATGGCATACAACTGCTTCAAATTTGGCAAGTTGCTATAAAGATGGAAACTTAACGCTAAAGTGTGTCGACTTTTCTTTTTTAGGTTTTAACTGAAAGCCCAAACTAACAACGAATAACACACGTAGAACTATTTCTGCTCCCACACTCACCTGCATGCTCCAAGGGCACAGGAAAGAATGAGCTATTACGGCAGCAGCTATCGGATTGTCAACGTGGACCCCAAATACCCAGGCTACCCCCCAGAACATGCCATAGCTGAGAAGCGAAGAGCCAGAAGACGTTTGCTCCACAAAGACGGCAGTTGTAATGTTTACTTCAAGCACATCTTTGGAGAATGGGGGAGCTATGTGGTCGACATTTTTACCACTCTTGTGGACACCAAGTGGCGCCATATGTTTGTGATCTTTTCTTTATCTTATATTCTCTCCTGGTTGATCTTTGGCTCTATCTTTTGGCTCATAGCCTTTCATCATGGAGACCTGACAAATGATCCGGACATCACGCCTTGTGTGGACAACGTCCACTCTTTTACAGGGGCATTTTTATTCTCCCTTGAGACCCAGACCACCATAGGTTACGGCTACCGCTGCGTCACTGAAGAGTGCTCCGTGGCGGTGCTCACTGTGATCCTTCAGTCCATCTTAAGCTGCATCATAAACACCTTCATCATTGGCGCTGCCTTGGCCAAAATGGCAACTGCTCGAAAGAGAGCCCAAACCATTCGCTTTAGCTATTTCGCGCTCATAGGCATGCGAGATGGGAAGCTCTGCCTCATGTGGCGCATTGGTGATTTCCGGCCAAACCATGTGGTAGAAGGCACAGTTAGAGCCCAGCTTCTCCGCTACACAGAAGACAGTGAAGGGCGGATGACAATGGCATTTAAGGACCTAAAGTTGGTCAACGACCAGATCATCCTTGTCACGCCAGTGACTATTGTTCACGAAATTGATCACGAGAGCCCCCTGTATGCCCTTGACCGCAAAGAAGTGGCCAAAGACAACTTTGAGATCTTGGTGACATTTATCTACACTGGTGATTCCACAGGGACATCCCACCAATCCAGAAGTTCCTATGTTCCCCGAGAAATTCTCTGGGGCCACCGGTTTAATGATGTCTTGGAAGTTAAGAGAAAGTATTACAAAGTAAACTGCCTGCAGTTTGAGGGGAGTGTTGAAGTGTATGCCCCCTTTTGCAGTGCCAAACAATTGGATTGGAAAGACCAGCAGCTCCTCAACATGGAAAAGGTGTCACCAGTCCGAGGATCTGTCACATCGGACCCCAAGGTCAGACGACAGTCATTTAGTGCTGTGGCCATTGTCAGCAACTGTGAGAGCCCTGAGGAGGACACCACCTCTGCCCTAGATGAGGGTAAGGAACCGCCTTACCAGAAAGCTCTCCTGGCCTTAAACAGAATCTCTGTTGAGTCCCAAATGTAATCTTCAATTGTAATTACAAAGGCCACCACTCCACTTTGTCCTCCAGCCAATCGCTTCCAGCTAAGTGGTTGTCAATGTGGCTTCTAAAGAATGATATAGCTATGTTTTATGGTGAGGGGGGATAAGTAGAGTAGGTTAAAATTTAAATCTGAAGAATCTCATAGTGTCCAATTCTTAAATTAGGAACGCTATATAAGATGCCTAATTGATTAATTTAAATTTCATCTCCGTTTGTTATCCTACATACTTGTTATCTTGAATTGGAAGCGCAATGCTCAGAAATGGAGCACAAAGGCAGGATGCCAGAATAAATAAAAATTGGAGGAAAGGTGACAAGCATGAATTCTAACTTCTTAAATATATCAAAACTGATAGAACGATGAGTGATTCCCTCTAAAAACTAATGTCATCTCACCAAGATATGTGTTAACATATTTCAGTAGACTGCAATATTGAGATATTTTACTCTGAGGTCCGCTGGTTGGTTTCAGTCCCTAGGTTTGCACCTCATGCCTCGAAAACAGCAGATTGGGCATAGATCTGGCTACGAGAAATAGGCCATGCCACCCATTTAGACCGTTCTTCCATGAGCATTTGCCCAGGGAATGATCAATGATTGCTAGAAGCTGTTTCTTTTTTCCATAACCCTGAGGCAGGAGAAAAAGTTGGCATCGTTATTCAGAGTAGTGTTTCTCTCTGAAACACTGTGGTTGAAGAGCAGAAACCAGGCGGTCACGGTCCTCCAACAATCTCCAACAAGATGGCACTTACACCCACCTCCACCTTCTTCAGCACATGGGGAAGGAGCCTGATCGTAAGGACGGGGTGCGGGAGTGTGTGAGCTGTTACCAGCGTTCCCAGACTCTTTGGGAGAAGGCATGGCATGCATGTGCCCTGAGAGATAGTAACCTTGGCAACTTACAGAGAGGATGGAACCTCCTTTGCGGGGAGGGGGGAGAGTTGTTTGTGCCAACAAACAGTTATATATGCTTTCTGTCTTGGTCACCGCACGAGACATAAAACGACTTGAGTTTGGCTTTTAGGAAACTCTTCCACTGGACTTGGAACAATCATTTAAATTGGTGATTTTGTGAAATATAATTATAATTAAGGCAATTTTAGTATACATGAGGTGGATGAGTGCACAAGACTTGCTTGAATTTTAGGACATGAGATACTTTGTGTATTCCTATTTCCATGTAAAAAGATGTTAATCATGACATCTTTAAGCACAAATTCAATCAACTGTGAGTGAAGTCTTTTTGAGCTTTATAAATTGAAGAGTTCTTAGCTGCATTCAGATTTATCTGTTTTTTTTTAAATTGTTGCCACACTGGAAAGATGTATATGCTGCAGTTTTTCATTTATGTGTTTTATTTTATATATATATATACATATGTATACCCATATATATATATATTTTTTTGCTTTTCCTTGAAAATCAATCTCCCCCCTGCCCCTCCTCTTTTCTGCTTCATTTGAATGAAACCACAAGTAAACTGAACTGAGTCACTGAGTCCAAGATTACCAATAAAAGTAAAGTATATAGGTAAATAAAGAGGTGCTCTATTCTTTCTTTCTCTTTTTTTTCCTTCTTTCTTTTTTTAATGGCCTAGGAGCAACAAAATTATTTTTAAATCACATGTGCAAATCCTTTATTCCTACTGTTTTATGGATAAGAGATTTGTTCAGGTCACAAGTTGCAAAACTGTCTTAAAGTTTAAAATCAAAGATCTAAATAGTGTAAATTTTCTGTCTTGCTTTGGGAATGAAAATTCCTTTTTTTTCTTTTTTAAATTATGCACACACTGTAGAGTTGGATTTTATAGCAGCAATTACTTAGCTAAATTTGAGTCCTAAGTCTACCTGTAGAAAACAACCACTACCACAAAAAACCAAAAATGACTCTTTTTTTTAATAGCTTGTTTTGCTGCTCTGCTTTATGATAATGGGGGATGACATCTAGTTTCATTTCACTTTATTCTTTCTTTCCTGGACTTTGCCTCATCCATATAAGAAAAAGGGAATCAATATCCAATTAATTACATGCAACTGTGCCATGTGCCTCCACCATCAAATTCTCTTAGCCAGTATAGAATGCAAAATCAGCATTCTTATGTTAATTATTAATATTTGTCTCTAGTTTTCTGCTTGATTTATAACATACTTTCACATTCTAATCAGTTATTCAATAATGCAGAGCTTAGAAAAATGCAAAAAAAAAAAATATATATATATATATATACACACATGTAACTATATTCCAGGTAGTGTAAATTCTGCAGGTTTGGGTACAGAGCACTGAAAATCAGAATGCCATCTCACATAGAACATAAGCAGCATTGTAAACCATTTTTATGGGTTTCTAACAGCTTGTAGAGAAGCTATATACGAAGTAACAATTAGTTGTTTCTGTAAGCATTGCAAGAAGTCTCTGTAAAACAGCGTTTCTAGTTGTTGAATGCTCTGCCAATAGTGAGAAGTAAGTTGATTTTTGGCATCAGTTTTCTCCCTTAAAATGAAATTATTCCGTGGAGTTAATTAGATAGACCATAAACTGTGAGGGGGGTGGGGAGGGAGAGAGAGAGAGAGAGAGAGAGTGAACAAGAAAGAGGGAGAGGGAGAAAAAGAAGGGTATTACTTTCATGTGCCATGAATTCATCAAGTACTGTTGTGCCCAAGAGAAAAACATTAATAACTATGCATCCCAGTCTGTGGCTGGGGTGGTTAAGTGGCACTGTTATGGCCAATGGTATGTCTGCAGAAATCTCTGCGTGCGGCCTTTAAGAAAGTTCCTTTTTTTTTTTTTTTTTTTCACATGGGCAGGCATGGGGAATTGAACCCGGGTCCTCGGGCATGGCAGGCAAGCATTCTTACCTGCTGAGCCACCATGGCCTAAGAAAGTTCCTTTTAAACAGACTGACTCACTGGGCACATGCCCTTTTACACTGCCCCTTCATCTTTCTTCCCATCTGGAACTCAGACTTGATAGCTGGAGCTTCTGTAGCCATTTTGTGAGAATGAAAATCAAGGTCACCCCATACAAGGGAAAATGGAAAGGCAGGAAAGAGCCCTAGATTGCATATCTCCAGACTTCTTTTGCATGAGTGAAAATAAACATGATTTTTAGCTGACACAATGACCAATATCTCTGAAGGGAATTATCTAGGAAACAAGGCTTGGGGAGAAAAAACAATGTACACATTAGACCCAACTCATATTTGTACATGACATTTGAGGGAGTTGGTCACAGTGGAAACTGCACATTTTCGGGGGTGGGGGGAGGTGGTGGTTGAGGAAACACCTCTATTATTGTAAAGCAAACACAAAGAAACTGCTTTTGGCTGAGAACCCCTCAGAGACAATGATGACTGAATGAGCTTGATAAAAGGATTGACTAGGCCTGACACTCGGTTGCCCTTCATCTTCTTTCTCTCCAGCAGAACTACATTCCGCATTTAATGTGACTTTCACTAGAACCAGGGATGTGAAATCCATGGAGTCCCAGGCAGAAGAAGCCTCCTATGGCTCAGGCAGAAAAAGAAAATTCTGCAACTACTGTGTTTCAGAGACCAAACTGCATCAATTCAGAATGCCTGAATAGACTTCAAATTCACACCAAGAAACATCAATCCTTGCACTAAATATGTGCATTTCATCACTTCTGAGTTGGCCAGGGAAGGTGCAAAGTGCATTCTCTAGGCCACCCCTATTTAAACGATTGGATGCCAAATTCTTTTCAATTCAAAATGCTTTTTTTCAATTTCCCCCATCCATTACAAGCTTTGATTCCTCTCTTCCAAATGTTCTGGAAGGTATGTGTCCCAGCTTTTTAAAGGTAAGCTTTGCCTGGTCTTCTTGTACCACTCCCCCAACCCCACCCCACACACACACCTATAGTACTCTGTACATCAGAAATCTCTGCCTCCTTTCTAACACTGGCATGATAGCTGTCTCTCTATTTCTCTCACTTTCTGTTTTTGGGTGCATGATCTGGGACTCGAACCTGGGTCTCCTGCATGGAAGGCGAGCATTCTGCCACTGAACCACCCCTGCACCCTAACTTTCATTTTTAAAGGTGCAATATGACCCATACCCTGGAGAAAATAAGTTTTGGCATCAGGAACAAATGCAAGTGGAGGCAACACAACACACAGACATTAAGCAGCAGGGGTGCGGTGGGGAGGGACACTTGGCAAATCCTCTGCAAAGGTGCTCTAGCTATGAGGTCTTTGAACCCAAAAGTTAGAGAGTAACTGCAACCCAGTTCAGACAAATCTGTGGGCCGAGAACAGGCCAGGTCTCCTACCAGCACATTTTCCTGAAGCGACATCTTCATCATGTTGCTGGGAAATATCACTGACCAGCTTTATTTTGGCGTTTATCTCCAAATGAATTCCCAAGGGCTTCTTTCACAGCTCTTCCTTTACTCACACAACTGAACACCGTCTTCTTATGACTACATGTGGGCCATGAGATTTGGCTGGTGGAAGTAGCCCTGGTGTTCCTTTCCTTGGGAATTTCCTTGCCTTTGGCTTGGGATCCTTTGTGCAGTTTGGGGCCTTAGCTCGATACCCCTGAATGTTCTGAAGCTCAATAGATTCTCAGTTGTTGAATACCTGGCAAGGAAAATAATAAATAAATAAAATGACCTAGTACCTTTTGCTGTTTGGCGTCATTGATCTTATTCTGTTTTAGAAATACTGCAAAGTAAAAGAATACTGTATTAAGAGTTGCTCTGTCTAAAGAAAGGGCAGTTGAACTGAGACTGAGGATAAACAAAGCAATCCGAGCTGGGTAATCACTGATCTCAGGCCTTCTTTGGAAACTTTGGAGTCTCCATGGGCTTCAGAGAAACAGGTTAATCATTTAAAGTATTTCAACAAGCCCAATATAGGAAAACCCAAACAAATAGATTAAATCTTGCTTAATGACATAGCAGAAAGAATGCTTTTTCTCTAAGATATCATTTACCCGCGGGGCCTATAAAAACGACCTTAATCACCATCTAAGTAACTTGAACTTGAGACTGAAAGGGCCCCAAGAGGTCTAGGCACTGTGAAAACTTCTTTACTGAGAGTTATCAGAAACCTTCAGCTTTCCACATAAAATACTTCAATCACATGCAATACTCACTGTGGTTAAATGCCCTTTATTTGAATGAGAAGCACATGTTGGAGATCAATTATTTATTTTGCTGCTGGTTGATTCTATCTGACACTAGTCTGCCTGCGGAAAGGAGGCTAGGCATAGAGGCCAAGTTAAGGACAGAGCTAGCCTCTGCCAGGTGCCAGTTACTGAACCAAACATTTATAGAGCAGTGAGGGGGACATCAGCTCCTGCATCCAGATCCTCCCATTTTACCTATCAGGAGAACTTCCACTTAGAGAAGTTGTTGTCTCCCCAAGGACACACAGCCATGGAAGGCCAGAAAATTACCAGGGTTCCATCCAGGCCTCTTTGCATCACCACAGACCATAAGCAGCTCTGATTCTCCCTAAGACTGAGATAATGTTATTTCATAATTGTTTAATAGAGAAAGTGTTCATTTTAAGATCCTTTTGCTAAACAGATGCTCAACCTTTGCTGCAAGTGCTGCCAAACAGCTGATTGGTCATCAATTACTCAGAGAGGCTGGAGCACGGGCAAGAACAAAGAATGTGGGAAATAGCTGGTAAGAGCGATGATAAGGGAGGATAATTTCTAAAACGATTGAATTAAAAATGTTAGGCCTCCATCAGGGAGATTGGCGTTTTCAGGGGGAAGTTAATACCTGGTGAGACACGTGTGCACTGCTCCACAGCACCAAGTCTCTCCTTCACCTTGGAAGAGGGACATGCAGTTCTGTGACAGGGCCAGTCCTAGGGAATGAGCAAGGAATGAGTGTGCGCCTGCCTTCCATGAAGTGGTCATGGTCCGTTCTTGAGGCTGGCAAGGACGGGCTTCCAGCTGCTACTTTTATTAATTGTTTAGCCTGGCCCTATATCGTTAGCACCCTGATCCTTTCTGCTGTATTAAGCTATGATTAAGACTGCGGGCTCCAGAACCAAACTGTCTGGTTTCCAATCCTCTTTCTACTCTTTTCTTGCTGTGTGACTTGGGGCAATTTACGTAATCTCTCTGAGCCCCAGTTTCCTCAACTGTGAAGTGAGGAAAATAACAGGAACTATCTCATAGTCATTGTAAGGATCAAATGAGATAATCTTTGTAAAGTGCTCAGAACAGTCGGTGGCTTACAATAAGCACTAATAAATGCAAACTCTTACTAATGCTGTTGTCACCAGTAAACTGTTCATCTCCTTTAGTAGTTTTGCCAATTAATTTATACTCCCTAACGTTGAACGTTGAGCTAAGCCACAAAAAGAAAAAAGAAACTATTTGATGGAAAGAATAGAAATTATTCTCAACCAAAGGTAAGTGGTTTCTGTATTATCTTACCAAGGCCACACTTTCCCACCAGTTGTGTGGAGCGTCAGGATTCAGTTGAATACTTTGAGACTAAAAATGCTACCCCACTCAGATATATATTTGGGGCTTAGGAGGATAGCACCAAATCAAGAAAAAAAATCAGGCTGCATATCACATTGGATACACCCCTTGAGTAAACTACCTACTAGGGATTAAATTAAAGCTGTTTGCAGAAGTATTTAACCTTTTTGTATCAGAACACCACACACGATTTTTCAAACTGTTCAACGTGTTCCAGTAAATTAATGGGCTTCTGGTAAGAGCAGGCTCGTTATCCAAAATGACCCATCACAACCCAAATAAACAGTTGCTAACTGAACCTGGAAAACCTCTCTGGCCTGTGGTGTCGCAGGGCCCCAGGATCTGCAAACCAGAAGATCCAGAAAGGAAGCGGCATGCTCCCTCACTGGGGATGCAGAAGAATCCACTCTTCTTCTCGAATGCATAACATTCTTTAGTAGGAGGATCGTGGGCCTTAAATCAGACAGATCTAGGTTCAAAATCCAGGTATGCTCCTTGCCAGGGGTGTGGCCTTGGACAACTTCCTGATCATCACTGAGCCTGCTTCTTCATGAGCATAAGTGGAGATGATAATACTTACCTTGTGGGCAAATTGTGAAGGGAATACACACCCACACACACCCACCCACACACAGACGCACACGCACATAACTTCGTAACAAGTTGCTCAACAAACTAATGTCTCCTGCTCTCTTCCATCAATGACAGTCATAGTAGCACTGTTTGGTTGGATTTGAAAGCAAAAGCTGGTAGGTGTTGGCTGCAAGTGTATAATGCTTTAATGATCATCGCAAAGTTATTTTTTCTAAATGTCCATGCTCTCCTACTGATGTTTGCAGTCAAGTTTCTAAGAGAAATCACTTCCGGTTCAGCCCTGCCCAGGAGCTATAGGATTTGGGGTAAATACTCGCCTCTCTGGCCCACTGTTTTCTTCTAACATGGGGGTTACTCTAAATTTCCTCAGGATTCTTGCAATTCTAAAATGCAGTGACCCTGGCGCTACTTTTAGCCCTGATTCTTTTTTTTTTTCCCCCTCATTGGCTTTTTAATGCTTTTTTCCATTAGCATATATGATTTAGTCCATTCTTTCCTATTCTCATGATTACCAGACTATCTGAATTCGGCTAGGAAGATCTAATTTCATGGTATTTTCTGCTGCTTAAGTCCTTCTTTAATGTATAATTAACTGTGATGTGCATTCTATACTTCCCAGAATAATAAACGGACTACCCAGTTCCAGTAATAATGTTTGTTGAACTTAGTTTTCCAAGCTGATATTGCTGTCCTGTTCTAAAGTTGGACCTACTTTTTGAGTAACAAAATTTAAGGCATTTAGCAACGACATAAAGACGGGACTAAAAAAAAGTTGAAATAGTGCTTTTGCGATTGTAATAGCAAGAGGGAGGAAGAGGCATGGAAATGTACTAAAAATTCGATGAGATTTATGACATGAAACTAATGAAGAGCATAAACGTGCAACTAAGTTTTGTGAAATGCCAGAACGCCTATTCTATGGAACCTGGGGGAAATGATCAGGTAAGGGTGTTACTAACCCTTTGTGTTAGTTATTAAGAGCTAAATCTTCTGAAGTATGACTTGTACAGTGAATGACTTAAGGGACGGTCCCTGGGCAGCCTATATTTCATTTCCATCTGGGAAAAAGTGGCTGCTTTTTGAAACCCTTTCAAAAAATAAAACCGGCTATCATTGCAGCACCTGAATTTCCAGAAGCAGTGGTCTCCTAGTCTCCTGAGCCTGAGCAGAGTTGGTCTAATTTCAACATCAAGCAATCATAGAGTCAGCAGAGAACACAAGGGAATATTTTGGCTACTTTTCCCAATATCATGTCTGGCATCGGACCTACAAAGTTGCAATATATAAATAACAAAGCTTAGCCTTTATCGTAACCCAAAGTTTCCAGAAGGTCTTTTTTATCCTTATATAACAGATTTTAGAGTAGTTGTGGAATGAATAAAACTGAATCGAGAGCAACACCAGATCCATCAAGTAAGGTTAAGTTGTGCTTATACCTCCACCAGAATGTGACTGGTTACCTAAGTTATGACTCTTTGTTTTAAAGTCTTGGATAATAAAGAAAAAGAACAATCTGCAGACCTGTTTATTCATTCTGTGACTGGGGGGTTGAGGGAAAGTAAAATATTAATATTGTGCAGGCAGAAGGAAGAAGCCATAAAAGTAAATAGAAACACGTTATCTTTTCACCAAAGGCTAGGATGATATTCTAATGTGGTCTTCTGAGGCATCATAATGACAACAGCTATGCAAAAAGCCTCTGGTTATTTCAATTCTATTAGAAGGTTGGACATTCTTGGTCACCACTGTGCCACCTTGTGGTCACAAGAGAATACATGTTTTTCCATGGAGTTAATCCATTGGGTATTTTTCCTGCTATGGTTTAGAAGAAAAACTTGGAAAGCACATTGCCAGAAATGCCTGTGAACAAAACAAAACAGATACCACTCAAATCAGAAAATAGCACAACCGAGAGAAACAAATGGCATAGGTCTAAGTATAGACTCCATGTACCAGATTTTCCCTCTGCTACATCGACGGAGATTACATATTTAGAAGATGAAATTGGAGTTCATCTCGACAGCCATTTTCAATCTGTAAATAGAGACCTGGAAGTCTGGATGGTGTCTGAGAATCTGATAAGTAATACAGCAATCTATTTACAGCAAGAGAGAAAATCTAGAATTTAGGGATCAGTTACCAATATCGTATTAGAATAATCATGCTAGTGTGTCTAGAGAAACATTGTAATAAGCATAGCTTTAATAACATGAGTTAAGAATTACAATCTCATAATTCTCTTGTGTTTCGCAGAGTTGTTTAAAGATTTTTTTTCTGTTTTCTAAATTCCACTTCTGTCAGCATCCAGATGTGAAGAACAGAGAAAGATAGGATTGGCCATCTTCCCACAGCGGACTGACTCCTAGGGGCTAAATGACATCGCTTGTAACAAATTCAGAAATGTAATGGCCACTGTCTTATACTATCGAGTAGTTTCATCAAGGCTAATGTTTTCATCAAGGAGGAAAGTATTTTAAAACAATGATGTTCCAACATTTGTCTCATTATAAGGTGTGTGTGTTTGTTTATGGAGAGAGAAATAATATATGACAGTTTAATAAATGCTTACAGACATAGTGCATGCTAGTAATGGTTTTAAATCTCTCCATCTATCTTTGTCTCTTTGTTTCGGATTTTATTCCTTTCTTTGTCTTTGTGTCTAGCTCTCTGAGTCTCTTTGTGTTTCTCATTCTCGTTCTCTATAGCTCATATTCTCTGTTTATGTTTTATGTTTTATCTTCATTTAACTTAAAGCTAAATCTAGGAGATCAACTGATCTAGATTTGAATCCTAGCTCTGTGAATGACTAGGGGTCTTGGACCTTGGGCAAATTACTCAAACTTTCTAAGGCCCATTTTCCTTAACTGTTAAATAAAGATCATAGTACTTAACTCACCGAACTGTTGTGACAATGAAATGGCACATTGCAGATAAAAATAAATAACAAATGACCCATACAGGCTGCTTATCTTTATTTTTACTGTCTGACAAAAGTATTCATTCCTAATGCCCTAATCCCTGCCATCATCAAATATTGTAACGATTCTGTATATAGAGGTATAATATCACCATAAATTAGAATTCTATGTGATGGACTTTTAAAACTGAAAGAATCTCCTATATACCTCCCCTAACCAACTTATCTTATGGGTGAAACACTGAGAATCAGAAAGTGTCTTGCCTGCAATCACATAATATTGTAGAACCAACACATGAATCCCTGTCTTCTACGTCCTTACCCAGAATTCACTGCAGTGAAAGATAATTCTTATTCTAATGATGAATTTTTTTTATCTTTCTTGAATTCTCCCTCCCTCCCTTCCTTCCTTTCCTTTCTTTTCATCTTTACTTCTTTCTTTCTCTCTCTTTATGCTTTCTTTTTCTGCCAAGACTAGAATTAACGTACTTAGTGAGATAAGATTAGTACTGATTTTTCCAACATTCATTAATTCATGTACATATATCAAGCACATATTTACGATAAAGCAGGTCATTTTATCGCCATTGTGAAGGCAACAATGAACTAAACAGAAAAGAATCTTGCTTTATGGAATTTACAATCTAATGAGATACTCAAAAATTAGAGAAACAAATATATAATATAA
The DNA here is from genome assembly GCF_023851605.1 of Tamandua tetradactyla. NCBI lineage: Eukaryota > Metazoa > Chordata > Mammalia > Pilosa > Myrmecophagidae > Tamandua > Tamandua tetradactyla. Next base: position 10,824,817 of record NC_135332.1, read on the forward strand.
AATCAGGTACTATTAAGTGCTATGAAAAATATAATAAAATAATGTACCCATCCAAAGAGTAATGGGGGTGCCATTTTGTGCAGGGTAGTCAAGGAAGGCCTCAAATGAGGTGACATTTACTCAGAAACCTATAGTAAAGTGAGCCTTGGAGATATACGGGGGTATAGAGTTCCAAGCAAGTACAAAGGCCCTGAGGCTGAAATGAGTTTAAGAATCTGAAGGAGTAGCAAAAATTAAGAGCTAAATTTTGGCCCAGGTGGAATTGAGATGCTTATTTGATATCCAAGTAGGAACAAAGAATAGGAAGTTGTACATGTGATTTTGGAGTTGTTGGAGAAAGTCATACCTGAAGATGTAAATTTGGAATCTATTTGCTTATATACAAGTTTAAAAATAGAGACCTGGATGAGATCCCATAGAACTTAGAGAGGGAAACAAAGTACTAGAGCTGGGGAAACACTGTGAGATTGTGACAGAAGGAAACTCATAAAAGGAGAATGACAAGAAGCAGTCAATAAGATGTGAGAAAAGACAGAGAACGATGGTTACTTAGAAACCAAATGAAGACAGTTATCTAAGGAGAAAGTTTTCAACTATCAAATGCTTCCAAGAGCTTTATACAAGAGGAGAGAACTGATCAAAGAGTTGAATAAATTGGAATAGATTTCCAACTGAAGTGTGTTTAATTGAGAATGGAAGGTGAGAAAGCAGAGGTAAGTTTTGAAAAGTTTTTACATGAAGGAGAAAAGATAAATGATGAAATATCTGGAGGAAGATATAGGGTCAAGGGAAGATTTCCTTTTTCCACTCTTTCTTTGTATTTTTCTTTCTTTTGTTAGTGGGAGGTAGTTCAGTACGTTTGCGAACAGATGGGAATGATCCCATAGAGAGGAAAAAATAGATGATGTAGGAGAGGAGATAAAGTAATTTCTTGAAAAGAAGAGAAGGACGGGGTCTAGTGTATAGGTGGAGGGAACAAGCATGCAAACCGCAGAAACAGTGGAGAAACCGACTCCAACTCATGTTGGAGGCTGAAGACATGCTCTTCTCAAAGCTTCTGTGTTTTCAGTGGAAAGAGAAGCAGTATTATCAGCTGAGAGCAAAGGGTCTTAGAGGTTTGATAGGAGGCAGAAAAGGTCCAAAATCCTCATCTCAGAGAACAGGAGCATGACGAGATTAGGGAAATGTTATACAATTGCCAGGCAGCTTGTAAGTTCTCTTTAACTTTGAGATCATAAATTCAAAGCAATGCCAGCTAGTGTGGCCACGTGCTTTTCTTTAGCTTCCACATTTTTCGTAACATTAAGTTCCCAAGAACTCAACTGTTTTTTTTTTTTTTTAATTAGAGATATGGTGGGTTTACAGGATAATCATGCATAAAATACAGGATTTCCATATATCACCCTTTTACTAAAACCTTGCATTGGTGTGGTGCATTTGTTGTAATTGATAAAAGCACATCTTCATGATTGTACTATTAAATACAGTCCATGGTTTAACTTAGAGTTCACTGATTGTGTATGCAGTTCCATGGATTTAAAAAAAAACCGTTATTCTATTTCCCTTTTTAACCATATTCAGATATTTAATTTGGTGCTTTTAATTAAAGTTCACAATGTTGTGCTACCATCACCATTATCATTACCAAAACTTTTCCATCTTTCCAAATAGGAACCCTGACCATTTTAAACCTTAGCTCCCTATTCCCTATATCCACTCTGTCCCACGATAACCTATATTCAAGATTCTGACTCTATGAGTTTGCTTATTTTAATTATTTCATATCAGTGAGATCATAAAATATATGTCCTTTTGTGTCTGGCTTATTTCACTCAACATGATGTCTTCAGGGTTCATCGATTTTGTCACATGTATCAAAACTTCATCCCTTTTCACAGCAGAATAATATTGCTTTGCACGCATATACCACATTTTGTTTATCCATTTATTGATTGATAGATTCTTGGGTTGCTTCCATCTTTTGGCAATTGTGAATAATGTTGCTCTGAACTTTGGTGTGAAAATACGCTAGAGTCCCTGCTTTCAATTCTTTGGGGTATATACGTAAAAGTGGGATTACCGGGTCATATAGTAATTCTACACTTAACTTGCTGAGGAACCATCAAATTGACTCCCACAGTGGCTGAACCAACACTCACCAGTTTTTTTTTTTCAAAAATCCATCTTTCCAAGTCAACCTATTTCACTTTTGTGACATACATTCATGATTTTATCTGTCAGTGAAACATGAATTTTGAGAATATAGAAATAAATGGCCAAAAAAATAAAAATAAAAAACATAAGGAAAGAAATGGCCAGATCCCCATTTTGGCTCAAGAAGAACATTGTACCACATAAGCACACCAAAGAGCAAGAACCACCGACTCTGTCATGTGTCAGCTTTCTTTGGTGATATATTAAAGCCAATTGCAGAAGGGGAATATGTAAAGTATGCTGGGACTCTATCAAAATACTTTTCCTATCCCATGGGTCTGTATACTATTTCACGAGCTTTTTAGTATATCCTATTAAAGCATAATAAAGAGGGCTATGTGCTGAATGCATGAGCAGGAGAACCATGAGTCTGTTTAAACTGAAATTGTTCTAGGACAGCAGCCACCTGGTTAGCGTGGGTTGATGTTGGCGCTAAATAGCAATCAACTGAGACATGAACATTTAAATCAAACATTTGTTTTGTCCTCACAATAGTTGAATTTATTTTTTTCCATCCATGGATTTGATTTTTTTTTCTTACACATTTGTGTAAATGTCAAAACCAGTCCGTTCAAAGCCAGCTCCACCCCCATCTGCATACCCTCAATTGCTGTTCATTTCTTTTCCAATGGATCCTTTTCACATCCACTCTTCAGGGGACTGGGGAGGCAGATTTTAAAGGATTTGTTGTTACTTTAGTTTGGGATATATTCTTTGATATCCCCTTAGGACGGCATTTTAAACTTTATTTTTCTTGCTTTTCTAGGGAGGGGGGGTACATGGTCCAGGAATCAAACCTGGGTCTCCCGCATGGAAGGCAAGCATTCTACCACTGAACCACCCATGCACCAACTTTTTCCTTGCTTTTTAAACTTGTTTTTACAGAGCACATATTTCAGCAATGTTAAAGTCTAACAGGGCTATTTGCAATCAATCTACCATAAAATAAAAACTAAAGAGGTTATATTTTCATTGAAAGGTATTGTAAACAGAGAAAGGGATAGATTCCACTCTAAGACATTTTTCAGTGAATGAAGTATAAGTATTGTAAAGATGCATTTGGTTGTATATTAGGACATGTATTAAAGTTATTGTGTTGACTAACGAAAAATATTCAATGTGTATTTTTAAAAAGTACTGAGAAGTAGATGTAGACAATGTAAACTAAGCTCTAATTTAATGTCTTTTATAGGGTTGACATGTAAATTCAATTGTCATCTTGTAATACGGATGTTTTTATATTGAGCTTTTCTTAAAGTTGCTGGTTATCAGGCAACTAAAGTAAATCACTGATTTTTGTTGACCGTAATAATATATAAACAAGATAAATGCTCACCCAAACGTGGTTGGAAGGCTTATTTACAAATATTTGCAAAGAAACATACTTGAAAAGATCATATTCCTTATCTTCTTGATTCCTGATTATTTGCAATGACAGCTGCCAGTTACTGAGTTTTTCCCGGAGCCGCTATGAAGAAAATCCATATGTGATGAAAAGACAAAGAACATCATTGTTTTAAAATTCATATGCAAGTACTGGCCATGAAGAAAGTAAGTCCTGGTCTTTAGCTTAGCGTACCCCATACCAAAAACTACAATGATTGTGGTAAAATAATAGTACTGATACTAATATCACCCTTAGCTCAACCTTCAGAAATCATCAATTTAAAGTAACTATGCAAAAATAAACAGAAGAAATCAAATAGTGATGGAATGTTGAATGCCACAGGACTGAAAATATCTGTGTCATGGAGAACTAAAATAAAGCTCAGATTTAACTATGTTTATATCATAATCAGTTAAATTATATTAGTACCAGAGGACTTATATTCATGCAGATTTTAAAATTGATTCTAAATATTTCATTTCTAATAGATCAAATTATTAAGAGGTCCAAAGAATCACATCATGTAAAATTTCTGCCATTTTAATTGGGCCAAAGAGATCACAGAAAAACTCAGGAAGGAACCTTAAGGAACATCTTTCCAACTCCTTCTCCCATGCTTGCATAAGAAAAAAAACCAAAAGCAAAAACAAAAACAAAAAAAACACCAGGCTAACAGGAGTGAATAATTTTTGCATGGATTTTTAATGAATATTTAACCTCAAAGATCACTGAAGTTCCTTCTTTTAAATGCAATATTGTAGTTCTAAATAGAAAAGATTGGGGGAAATCATATTGTTTCAGGTCATTATTATTACTGTTTCCATTTTGTTATAATGGATTCTGAAGCTCAAGATTCCTCCAAAATAAATGGGTTGATTTTATTTATGCTTAATGTTTGATGAATTTTCTTTCTGTGATTTCTCATGAAATCCAATCATTTATTATTTTTTAAATCCCACCCATATTTTTATTTGATTGTTTTCCCTCTTTAGTTGGCTCCTAGAGGTAATACTGAAATTTTTACCCGCATGTGCAACGCAATCTGTATGGCTAACTGTTCTCTATCAAAGTACAGTCATCGTGCTCCTATCTCACTGTGCTAAGAAAAATCAGCAACAGGGGACACACCCATCAGAAGCACTCTCACTGAAAACCGGTCTTTTCTCGGAAGATTTTTGCATGTTGGTATCTGGTTTTCAGAGTCTGTCTACAAGTGTAGCATTTCTTGTCATTAATCGTACAATAAAAGAAACTGGGGCAGGAGAGCTGATGGGATGGGCTCTTCTCTTCCCTTTAAACAAAGTATTCAAATGAGCAAAAGCCTATTTGACATCGAGCTTTTCACCTTAATAAAGGATGACAACTTGATTCTTATAGAATTGAATTTATGCTTAGAGGCACATTTAATGAGGCTTAGGAAGGAAAGACCAAGCTTCTAGGAATTCTTGGAAGTTTCCAATAGTAACAAAGCTTTGGAGACTTGTACCTAGTAGGTTCCTAAGGATTTGTTCTCTACGAGATATGGCAGAAAAAGCTGCCAACTGAATGTGGGGTAAACATGTGCATTCTGTTTCTGTTTCCTTATACAACCAGTGACAGTTTTTCCCTGAACTTTCTCATTCATCAGTGAACTTTTATTGGTTTAGAACTCTTTCTGCATTCACTTAATTAATAGCTGAAGAACAAAGTAGTATATGAATGCTTTAGTTGGGTTTCTAGATAGATAAAATATATTTCCCCTAATAAGTAGAGATATGATTACAAAGTATGAATATACTGGAATTGCATTTACATAGTACTCCTTGTAGCCATCTCAGCAAAGGAAAAATCAAACTTCCATCTTGGCCTAAATAAAGTCGACAAGCTTTGGACTTTACTGAAAGAAATGATGTCTTCTTTCTACTCTGAAAATAATAGTGAATTAGGTTTTGTGCTTTACAATGAAATATTGAATGCTTACAGAAAAATAAGAAAGTACCATTAAACAAACATAAGAAAACAAAAAGAAATTATAATTACATCAAGTAGGTCATTATTGTTAAATTATATATATCCAGGATGTTAGAGCTCAGATATTGGAGCCTGAGCCCTAAAAATGCCATAGAACCACCCTACCAGCCACAAAGTATCTAACCCCAGATGCTTCTACATGTGAGAGAAATGTATTTATTTCTATATTGCTTAAAATATTGTTATTCTGAAATTTTCTATTACAGGAAATTTCACCTACTCCTAAGACACGTGTATGTGTATGTGTGTAATTTAACAATGACTTTTGTTTACCATGGATTATTATTCTTGGATATTATTATTTTTTAATAATATTTCATTAAATATTATTTTTTAAAAATATTTCATTAAATCATTGTGTATTTGATTACTGAGTTTTTTGATGCCTCTTAAATTGACTCCTAATCTTGGCCCTGCAGACAAATGTGGGATAAATTACAGATGGACACATTGATATAAACAGTATACATATATTTTTACCTAAATAAATAAATCATACATATTGTAATCTGCATTCAAAAGTAAAAGAAGTTCTTAAATATTTTTCAGGTTATTTTCTTATTTCACATCGATCTGATTTATTTAATTGCTTGTTGTTTTCTATCTTCTTCAATCAACGGGTATTCTGGAGGGTAATATTTAATGATTGTTAATGAGATCAAATTCAAGATGTGTGGGGTTGAAGCAATCCAATGCTTGCTTGACTAGCTTCATAGGCTCTCAGATAACTTCTCTGGGACAACGAACTCGAAACTGACTTGAGAAAATAAAAAAATATATATGCAATCATAAAAATTAGATCAAAATTTATTCACCCTCTGTGAAATCAGTTTTGACATTTATTGACTTTAATGAACTAACTTGGAAGCCATTTATTTCAATATGCAAGGGGATTTGCTCAAAACATGTCAAACTATAATTAGTGTGAGCCCAAACATTTATTATTTGAATTCATATTTTATAATAATTATACTAGTTAATCATAAAAATAAATCCAAGAACATTTCATCTCCACGTTAACAAAGAGGCACCAACAATTAATTGACTGCTTCACCTAAATTTGCTCAGTTTATGAGAATCAGAGATGAGAAGAGTATTCACATCCCTGCTCTCAGTTCCACTAGATGCTCCCCAGCATTATTCTAGGCTAATGGTAGGGAAACATTTGCCGCAGAGGACCAAATAGTCAAAATTTAGGTTTTATGCGCCACATATGTCCCCTGTCACAACTATTCACCTCTGTCATTATAGATCAAAAGCAGCTATAGGTAACATGTAAATAAATGAGAGAGGCAGTGTTCCAATGAAACTTTCTTTATAAAATTTATATTACTTATAATCTTAATTATATTAATTAAAATTAATTATAGAAATTTCAATTTCATAAGATTTTCAAGTGTTACAAAATAATTACACTTTCAATTTTTTCCACCATCTAAAAATAAAAATATTTTGGGTACACAGGTAGTTTAGTGGTTAGAATGCCCATCTTCCATGCAGGAGACCTGGGTTTGATTCCTGGACCATGCACCCGAAAAAAAAAATTTATTTTTAGCTAGTTCCTAGCTTAAGGGCTATATAGGTGGTAAGCAAGATTTGGTCTGTGGCCCATAGTTTGCCAACCTCTGCCCTAGGGCCATGGTAAGTGTGGCACCTTCAGTTTTCTATCTGTTTGGGAATATATTTCCTTGGATAAACTAGATATACAGCTTATATTTTTTCTCTGGGTCATTTTCCCATCTCAGATACTTTCCCATTAATACTGCTCAATCTCATATTGATTTTCATGCACAAAAGGAAGAGAGTATGCTTGTGAGCACTCATGTCAGGGTTGAGTAGAGATGAAAAGAAAACTCTCCCAATGACATTATCGCTAAATATTTTTTCATTTACTTCTGGGTTGCTATGTTTTCCATTTTAATTCAGTTCTTCATCAGTGCTTCTAATGGAATCAATAGTATTCAGAAGTCCCCAAGGCCAACTCTTGTTACAGTAGGTACTTGAGCCCTGTTGCCAGGAAGTGTCTTAGAGGTTTTCTTCGAGGGATTTGCAGGTAGAGGGGATTTGTAGCAAGGAAGGAAGAGGAGAGAGGAAGAAGGGAATGGCGCGCCATGGGTGGCACACAGCCAGAGCAGCTGTTGTGTGCAGTGGTGTATGTGAGCTCTATAGGCAAATGCTGGCCTTCCAAACACATCCACATCCAAAGGCAAAAGTGCAACTTCTCCAATCAATGTGGCCACAGATGCCCCTGCTCTCCAGTTGATGGAAAATTCCTAATGAAGACAGAGGGCAAAGGGCCTTTTGGGTGGAAGCCATTCCAGTGGGGAATATGGAGGGGTTGCAGCCAGCTCTGCCCCCTTTCAACTGGCCTGAGTGAACCCTCTACTGAGGGGGCTCAGTTTGCAACTAGTTTGGCCAGCTAGAGAAACCTCTGTAGCAGAACTAGGACTGAGAGGATTAAGACACCTGCTTCATTTGTTCTTGGGTGCATTTGTTCTCACCTATAAAGGAAAACAAACGCATATGCCCCATGCCCCCAAACCACTTTCTCCTTGCTTAGACAATCCTCTTTTCATATTTTGTAGAAAAAAAATGACACACCCTGTTTGATGAAAGGCCATGGTGGTTTCATGGCTGATTTTTCTACCTAAACCACTTCAGTGGCTTTTATCTGCTCATAATTCTTTTGGGAGCCAAGACCTCTGTTTGTTCAAGCCATCCTAGCAAGTTAAGTTGAGACAAAGCTATTATAATTCTAGAACTTGTCAGCCAGAATTACACTGCCACATCTCTTCAGCCCAACAGCCAATATTATTTTTCCATAAGGTAATGAAACTTTTAGATCCTTTTCAAAGGAAACACCAGCAAGTGCATCTCTGTCTGCAGATCCTTGCTAGTGAGAAGTCTGTTGCGATGATCCACAGTGAATGAGAACTTGTCTTTGAGGGAGAAAGTTTTTAAGACCAGAAGCATTAGTTATGGAAGTTGTCATTGTTGTTGTTCCTTGCAAGGAAGAGAATAAAAGTGCAATCACACTAGGTCATGTGTAAATTTATGCTGTTTTTACTGGCTCTTAACCCTTTTCCTTCCAGGAATTGTTAAGCTCCTTTGCAGTCATATATCAGCTCGTGGGTATGTTCTCACTAAGGGTGACTGTTTGACGGTCAGGCCTCTCAATAGATGAACAGAATAGAAGTCGGCTCATGGAACTGGAAATTACGTAAGAGAAATAAATACCCCGGTATTTGCCCAGAGAGGAAATTATGAAATTCTCATCGAGCATGAAATCATAGACTCTCTCAAACTCTCCTGTGAGAAAAATTTTTCTTGGTCCGAGAGGGTCTTGTGTGGAGTTAGGGGTTAAAGTTTGTGTAGGAGAGCTTTCTAGTTCTGATGTTGCTTGAAATAGGCTGCAGGTCAGGCTGCCTTCCAATGGAGACGCTGAAGAGGGTTCAGGAGGCAGGAGAAAGAACAGGACATCTGTAATGCCTAGAGAGTTCTTTCTTTTTCCTTTCCTTTTTTTGATTTTATGTCATGGTCTGTAAGTTAACCATAGAGAATTGCTTTTCATGATGGGAAATTAATTCCAAAAGTGATGATTTTGCTCACTGGACTGCCTCACTCTGTGGGGTCTGGCGTGGTTTTAGGTTACCAAGTGAGTTTAGTTGTTTTTTCAGCATGCTGCTTTGATGGGCAAAGCATTGCATTTGAGCCTCTGGAGCAGGAATCAGGCAGGTCCTGAGCCGTCTATTCTGAGAGGAACCAACTGCTGAGTTATGGTACTAATGCAATTCCTAGCTCTCTGCCTGGATCACCGATTATGTTTGGGTCCCAAACACCTTTTTGTAGGACTTAAACTAATATTTGGACCCAGGGAGGAGAATAAATAAAGGCGACTAAAGCACGAAGAAAGAAGATAAATCATAGAGAGGAGTAAGCTCATTTTTGTGCTAAAGTCCTTTAGGGAAGGGCAGTGATTCAGTTGGAATCCAGAAATAAGGGGGCTTGCATCAATTTCCATTATACTACCAGGATTTTAAACTATGGATACGGCATTGGTGACTAAGTCTTGTTGTACTAAATGATGCTTTGATCAGGTAGATATTCAGATTATGTCTGCAAGGAAATACAAGAAAAACATTTTCATTGTCTTCTACTCTAAGGAAACTGCCTGTGTTATGTATACTTAGCTAATGTTTTCGGAAATGTTAAATTTGTTTAGCTTCAGCGTTTTATAGATTATTGTACTTTTGGTAAATACTGAAAGAGCTTCCATTACCTGCTTTGAATTTTTTACATTTCTAATGCATAAGAAATGTGTATGAAATGGGTGAGTAGATTTTTTTAAAATTTTAAATTGTCAAATATAACTGGACTCTAAGTAAATACTATGAAATCAGAATCATGAAAGCACTTTACTGAGAAAGGAGTCTCAGGGACGAACCCACGTCCTCTCTCAGAACTAAGTAATTGCAAATCAAAACTGAGTGCTCATCCTCTTAAGAGATTTTTGGATTTGTCATCGCTGGCTCAACAGCTGTAAACTGTGTGCATGTGTGTGTGCATGTCTATACATACTTTTAATTTGTGTTCTGCCAACTGATTCATTAAGTACATTCCTTCCTTCTCTTAATCCTGTACTAAGGAGGCACTACATGTTTATGTTAAAATAATATATGTAAGAGTAATAGCTTTGTGGTTGGAGCTTTGTCCAAATGGGAAGTATATTTTATTTTTCTGGGATTTTTTTAAGGCACGATTGCATGTATTAACATATATAAGAGGTTTAATCTCAATAAATGGGAAAGCTAGCGCTGCTGATTGATTTTTTTTCTAAGTTGACTTAACAGTTACAATATTAGTTTCCCATATTCCGATTTACTTGCAGGAAAATGGCAATCATGTTACAAAAGTGCATCATTTATAGTGTCAGTTCCTGCCTTACTAAAACGTGGTGACTCAGTTATGCAAACGGAATAAAAGAATAAATTTCGGCATAAACACAAGTTTTGAAAAGAAATCTTTTTTGCTGATATAAAAATGTGAAGATGAAACACTATGACAGAACTTAATTCTGTGTTATAAATTCACAGTTTCTACATTGCCAACCCTAGAGACAATTTTTCTAAAACTATTGTTTATAGTGATAGTTCATTTGAATGACCGAAACTCTCAAAATGGACTGGCTATAGCTCAAAACCTAATGCAAGAGAAGAAACGTATGTATTTGACTCTAAGTAGTATTTTTGAAATATCTAGGTAAATGCCTGTAAATGAGTAGTGACATAAGTTGCATTTTCTTTCAATAATCCTATAATGTTGGCTTTATTTAGTATGTTACTATAATCATCAATGTTACTGGGATTTGCTGGGTATGCCATTTTATTTTTGCATAGTTGTAGCTCAATTTTACTTACTTTTAACTTATACATACGGACACTGAGTATTAAAACACAATTTCTTATTACCTGAAATTAATTATTAATATTTGCCTACAGAAAGTTAACTGGTCAATGAAGAAAAAAATAATTAAATCTGCAGATACCGTCAAATTTATTTTTAAAATGGAAGAGACTCCCACAACAAAGCATGAAAATTGAGCTAAATATTTGGAATTACATTCAGCATAAGGAGAAAAAGGCCAAACTTTATATACAGTAGAGTCACAGAGGAAAACACTTTGGGCATGGGTGGAATTAATGCACAGCTCTGCAAAATACCGGCTCTATTCTATGATTTCTTGATTTGTCTGGGTAGAGATGCTAAGAAAATTTACATTGTTCTACAGAAGGTAGAGGAAGAAACAAGGGATTTGAAATCAGTAGGTTTTAAGTGTCAATATCTATAGCTTCCAATCACACGAGAAGTTTCCTTGGAACATACTTTATACACTCCTATTCCCTTAGGGATTCAGGAAACCGCATGAAGAAAAGCAGAATAAAATCTAACATGGTATAATTGTAGCCAGAGACAGTGGTTGAAGAAATAACAGAGGTTAATCTTTCCCCCAGCCCTTATCCTCCAACTCAAATGCAAATTCCTACCTGTCTAAAGAATAAGGCATCAGCTCCTTGGCTTTGTCTTGAGGAGTCTCAAGTCCCAAAGTTAATCTTCATTCCAAATATCCCTTCATTCATGGATTTATGCAAATGTTGATCCTCCACTGGAGAATCCATTTTACTTTCTTCCTTTTGTCTAAGGCTAAGCTATGCTTCCATATATTGCTATAATATAGTCCTAAATTCCCTGGATATTTACCTGTTCATTTGTTATCCTAGCACTTAATCCAACACTATAATCAATTGCTTTGTTCCTTAAAGGTCTATCGTATTGTCTTATCCCCCAACTAACTTATTTTTTTTCATTAACCTCATCACTTCCATTATCATTACTAACAGTGGCAGCAGTGGTAGCAGAAGGAAATACCTTTGGGAGGTGATCCGATCACCAAGTGTTAGGCACATTATATCTATCACCTCTAATGCCTGGAACAAACTTTCATAACAAGTAAGTGGCAGAGCTAAGTTGTAAACACATTTCAGGCTGATCTGAAACCCAACCTCTCCCCTTTGTACAATGATTCTACCATTGTCAAGGTCACTTAACAACTTAGAACATCCTTGAAATCCAATGTGTCTGGAATGGATTTGAAAAAAACTGCAATTCAAAAAAAAGTTTTATACTCTTTGTTTGACCTAGTAATTCCCCATCTAGAATCCATTCTAAAAAAAAATTAGTGAAGAATGAAGATAAGCATGTGCATAAGGGCCTTTAACACAGCCTTATAAGAGTAAAAATCAAAAACAAATATAAAGGTATAAGGATACATGATGCTTAGAGTATAATTCATACACATTACAGACGTAAAATATATGCAACTATTGAAGTATATGCTTTCAAATGATTTTTAATTGCATCACAAAAGTTTAGATAAATATAAAAGGTCTGATCCTCACTTATATGCGGTGTCTGATTTTAAATTTGTACAATAATATATAGTTACAAGACATACAAATAAAAAACAAATATAGGAAAAGGGGGAAGAGACATACTAAAGTGTTTATAATAGTTATCTTCCATTGGTGGGACTATGGATTTATTTTATTTTTGTTTCTCTGTTTTCCTACATTTCTTTTTTATGATTAAAATACATTATTTTATTGAGGGAGATAAGTGACTTAGTGGTGAACAGGCTACACACGAAGGGAAGGAATGTGTTAGAGGCAGATCTGTTAGTAGGAGATACTTCCACTACTAAGGGCTCCTCTACCCAACAAATATTCAGATTCCAGGATCCCCTAAATATTCTCTGGTTCAAAATGGGCCACATTTTCTAATCACGGTACCATGGTGGCCAAACAGGACTTCCCAGCTGTCAACCAAGAGTAAACAGATCTTCTCTCAGCCAAGGCATGCAGTGAAAATCTAATTCACTCTTCAGATACCTCTGGGGGACAGAAAGTCTCTTTCACATCGCATGCCATGTTCCCTGCTCTTGCTTCTCTTTGTCACCTACTCATTCTTTAAGTATTTTCTCATCTCCAAATCAAGATCATTCTAACAACCAAACCACTTCAGAATGCTGTGATTTTGGGGACATTCCTTTAGCATGTTAATCAAGATGTCGCATTCTTCAGTATGTAAGGTGCAGATAAGTTGGGTTGTATCTTTACAAGCAGGTGATGAATCACAGCAGAACAGCCTGACTCCTGGCCGCACCGGAAGGGCTGAAGCTTTTCATTCATGAAGACACAGGACCCCGAGGCCAGGTGTCCAAGGGACCCAGTGCTGGCCCCCTCTGCAGGGTGTTAGTACTCGGGCCCCCTCTGCAGCCAGCCCAGAAATCCTCTTCTATGTTTTTAAAATTTCATCTTCAACATTTTCCACAGTGGGCACATAATGTTTTGATGATAAAAACTAAAGATATGCTAGGAAAACAACACAAAACAAAACCTGTTAAAACCCACATCCCCAAATCTAGACATTCTTTCAAAAATGTCATTCCAAGTTTGCTGACACTACTCAAAATATATGCTGCGTTTTCTTTACAGCTGTGGCATATTTTTTAAACATCTACAATGGTAACACCAGCTTTGGCAGTCTGAAGCTTTTCTTTTTACATTTTTTCTTTCATTTCTAGAGAAAGCCAAAAGATAAGTCTCATGGCTCCCCAAATAAGATTTACTAAAGCAAACAGCACCCTACCAAGTGTTGCAGACACTGGAATCAGTTGTTAATTAAAGTATTTCTCACGGGGCTGTGGAGGGGGACAACGGATTTTGAAGGCTCACCTTTTCCAGGCTTGGCTACTGATGGTGTCTGAGTTGCTTCTGAACCAATAATTTCCAAAGTACATTTTCCTCATCTTCTCTCCTCTCTCCTTCCTTCATCCCCCTCCTTTCGGCTGCATGCTCATGCAAATGTCCACATGCTACAGAGCTATATTGTTTATCACGCCAAGTAAAGCACAGAGCCATGTTAGCTGCCTGGAAAACCCTCAGCAAATGCTAGATAATTGTTAGTCTTCTTCAATGGTTAATAGATGGTAAAGCCGAGCTATAGCGTCAATACCTTGAAAAGAGCTAAGGCTCCCCAGACAAAATAGATTCAATGATTGTCAAAATCACTGTCGAGAACTACAGCGATGCAGGGCTTAGCCCTAAGAGGAACGTGGTATTTGCAGAGTGCAATCGTCCCGCCCACATGAGATAAGTGAAGTCTTCCAGAGCAGGCTGAAGAGGTAATTTGCTAAATGAGAACTTGGCTGCTCAGGAAGGGTAAGTTCCTTAAAGAACAACCCCACTTATTCTTGTTGGTTTGAATATGTCTGATGGAAAATAAGATCTTAATAACAGTCACAGGAAACACTCTCATATTTGCCCAGTAACTGAATGGATGCTTTTGTGGCAACACACATATAAACATCGGCTTATTTGAAAACACACAGGCAGCTCATTTACCCAGAGGCTTTCCTCAACTATTCATAAGCGAGCAACTACCAGGATAAAGGCATTTAAATCATTGAAGAAGCTGAAATAGATACCATAATTCATATCCTAAAGCTTTTTTAACCAAAAAGGAAACCGACCAATACCAGGTAACCCCAAATTCGGCATCCATTCCTACTATTTCAAAAGTGAATCCACTTTAAACTCTTTGGATTATGTTTGTTTTTATTTTAAATATATTTTTAACAACTTCGGTTATGTAATTTCTCAGCCCAGTAGAGATTAGAATCAATAAATTATACAGAGCATGGAGGTAGCTTGACAGATTCAACGCACATCAGCAGAAGCAAAAATGAGAAGCAAAGGCTCTCGTGGATGCAGAAGAAAAAAAACAAAGAGAAGGGCTCACATAAGCTTACTTCTAGGGCCACTTAATGTATGAAGAATTGCTCTATTGTACCTTGACAGGCCCACTGTATTGCAGGTAAGAATGAAATAGTTTATCTTTATCATAATAACAAGGACTCATTATGAGAAAGTCATGCTATACTTTAAAATATTGTTCCTTCCAGTCAGTTCCTCATTCATCTGACATTTATTGAGACCAACTTATGTGCAAGTCAACCAGCATGGAACAGAAATGATAAATAATAATAAAAAGACCTGTCCTTGGAGTCATAAAGCTCACCACTGGGAGGCAGAGACAAAGGCATGAAAAAAATACATGTAATCATACGAGAGGAACAAAATAGACTTCAAGAGAAATATGTACAGAATCCTCCAAGGCAATCAGTTTAAGAGTCTGAGGACACATATGATATTTTAGAGAAAACAATTCCCACCCAAGCAAGTTTCGATTATTTAGAAAGGTCATTATTTAAGACACTGTACTTCCAGCCATGCCACATAAATAAGACATCACTGTGTGTTACAGTCATGATAAATGGCAAACGAGGCTTGTGGAATAGGTCCCACTGCACTAGAGGAAACAACGTCTGGGTAGGCAGAGACACACACAAGAATATGCCTTAAAAGCAGCTTGTAATGTGCCATGCCGGAGACCCAGGTTCGATTCCCAGTGCCTGCCCAAGCAAAAAAAAAAAAAAAGAAGGAAAAGAAAAAGCAGCTTATGATTTACATACACAATTATTTGCATACAGCAAGATCTGGGGACAATGGGCATTTTAATACATTAAATGAATGGGGACGCAATTCTGTCTTTGGATATGCTCTCAGCATCATTACTTAGATGATACATGGATATAGGACAAACGACTTAAGATTTCCATCATAACAGCTACCCCACAAATTCTACTCCACTCCATTCATCTCCTCAGAATGAATTCTCCAGAATTTATTATCATTATTCTTATTTGGACAATCCATTTTAGTACTTTATCTTGGACTGCCTTGTATTATCATTTGGTCATTTAAATGTTCTACTTGTACACTGTTTGTCCTCTCAATTGGGGACTGTGAATTCCTAGTGGGTATGGACTGTTTTTCCAAAGCTCTTGTGCCTCCTTTGACCTCGCATATTTGAAAATTAGTAAGTGGGCCTTAAGACCCAGTAAAGCAAATGCCAGTTGATTTTTAATCTCTTATTATTGTGAAATTGGACTGTATATATGGTTAATGGAAGTCTAAAAATATGTCTAATTGCTGGAGAGCTTTATATAAGTTCAAAGGAAAGATTTGTGTTCCGAGCGGAACAATTACTCTCTGCGTCACACAACCGTTCACATTCTGGCCACAGATCTACATTGTGACTAATATTTGGCTCTGATATTATAGGTGGTTATCATGGAGGGAATCAGTAAGAGCATAATTGTCATTTCCTTGGAAAAATTTGATTCACAGATGGATTCCAACACCCTACTGCATTAATGTCCAAAACTATTAGGAATTTTTGCTAAATAAGGACTGACTCAGCCAAAAAGATAGAAACTGACTAGAGAAATCTGCATCACACTTTGCTCCAAAAAAGCATATTTACCCAAGCACCAACTGCTTTGGCACACCAGAATCTTCCTAATAGGGACATAGTGAAATGACAACTTAGGAATTAAAATATCTGTTTATATGCTTTTCTTTTTAAAATTAAGCAATGGGACTACTCAATGTTACACATATACAGTTTCAGTTACTTACAAAATTCAATCCATCATGTTTCCTTATTCGGCTCAACAAAGTAAGCATTCTATTTAGACTGGGAAGCCCCTTATTGAAATTACCAACTCTTCTCAGACCTTCTACTTCAAGAAATAAGCCTTGCTGCAGTTCATTCTGTGGAGGGACAGGCAGATGGGAACAAAATTGAAAAGAAAGATTGCAATACATCTATTATTTGCATCCCCCTCCCAGGTAAATGTATACAATCAACCATAATGTCATAACTTTGTGTTCATTTCTTTAAAGATTTTCCCATCATATAAAACGACCTCAGTCTATAGTTCAAAGCAGAACGTTAAAACAAAACTATTTCAATCCAAGTTCCAGAGTAATGGCATCCATTTCTAGGCAACTGATTTTCAAAAAGAGTTCATTACTTGTAAGTAAAAGTGTTGCCTCTCTGAATTCACGATTTGGAAAATTCTTAGCAGTTTAAAGATACACAGACTGCATCGCCAAAAAAGAAAGGAAGATATATAAATGATTAATTTCCTTTTTCCATTTAAGGGTAATATGATTTAAGGTATTAATTAGATCTCTCCAGCTTGTTTCATAAAAGAAATCCACAAGGAATCACATTTCAGAAGAAGCTAATTGAACTGCAGTGAGCTGTTATTCTCTCCTTTGGCTGCACACAGCCTATCTACTTCCAGCCTAAGGGTTATAATCTGGATTCGTATACATCCATTATTTTGCAAAGCTAATTCAAGCTGTTTTTATATAATAAATGACCTAATAAATGTTAAAGCAGACCGCCCTTATGTGAGGCATTATTCCCACATACAGTTTTAAAAAGGCATCTCCGAGCTAATAACAGGACTCTGAGTAGGCTGTACTATATAAATCTCAACAAACGGAATGGAATGCCAATGCCATTTTGGCTATCAGAGCTGTCGCCACAGCTAGAACGAGTATACCACACCCTTTTCATTTACATATCTCGCTCAGTTGCTTAGTGCGAGGGGAAAAAAGCACACTCGCTACCCCAGAACTAACATACTGCAAAATTTAAGCATATTTCACCAGCACCTCCTAGGGGCCATGTGAAGCTACGAGGTGGGTATCAGCGCAGCCCCTTTCCCTGGAAGTGGCAGTTTGTCCTTCCACAGTCATAGGCACAAAACCACCTGAACTATGCCGCCCTGAATATCAGCCAACCTGCTGAAGTGGTTTGGCACCTCGAGGAGCCTTAAGGTTGAAATAAGCTGCCCAAAAGAACCATCCGATCGCTCCAGGAAATAAATCACTGAACACACGCACGGATTTCAAACTCACTGAGAGGAAAGACTTCTAAGTATATTGGTCCTTTAAGAGCAAAGCTTCTTTATGGCAGCGTCAAGGTACTCAGAGATATATGAGCTTAATCTTCAATACAGACACACACACATACACACACACACACACACACACGCACGCACACGGATTAATTTGTAAAGTTCCACGATCCAGTCCCGATTAACACCGAAGTTTACCCGGGTTTATAAAGGGTCTACTCGCTCTCGCCTGGCCGCGGATACTGAGGGCGGGGAGGCGCTGCCTGCAAGGGCAGAGCCGAGTGTCTGTAGGAGTTGCTGTTCCAGAAAATTCATTACTGTCTAATTACTCTGATTTTGGACCAGCAGAGCGTGCTGGCTGGTGGTGGAAAAAGAGACCGAGGGCGGGCAAGGGGAGAGGGGACGAGTACTTCACCCTTGAGAGAAGTCTGGACGCTGGGTAAGTTAATTCACGAACCACCGGGAGAAGAGTTAGGCAGGCAGCTGAAGCACTGGGGCTGGTGCGCGCCTGAATCCCGCTGGCCCTGCGCGTGGGTCCCCGTCCCTTCCCCATTTAACTCGCAGTTCCTCCTCGCGCCGCCGCTTCCGCTCGGGGTTTCAGGGGGCGGGGTGGGGTGGAAAAGGGGGATCTGAGTGGGAAGGAGGGGAGAAGGAGAGGGGGACGCGCCCCGGCTGAAATGCAGTCCTGCCCTGCAGCCGAGGTCTCGCCTGGGCCCTGGCACCTCGCAGGCCCCCGGGAGGAGCGCGCACGCACCGCGGCCTCGGAGGAGCGAAAAGGGAAGTGTGCGCGGCTCGGAGACGGGTAGGAAGCTTTCCCAAAGCCAGGCTGCAATTATAGGCGGCCGCAGAAACCCCACCGCGGAGCTTCCCACCTGCTGCTGTCACAGCTGGGGCGCAGCTTCCTCCTCCCCGGCCCCGGCCGGACCGCCCGACCGGGCTCCGAGGGGGGAGGGCGGAGGGAGCGGCGGCGGCGGCAGGTTCTCCTCGCCCGCGGCTTCTCCGGCCGCGGGAGTCGGCATCCTCCCCTCCCCGCCGCGGCTCCGGGGCTGGCCGCGCGGCCACGCGCTCTGCTATTGGCCGAAAGCGGCCGGGGGGGGCGGGACCAGGCGGGCTGGTAGCGCCAGGACCGCCTCAAAAGAGCCCAGGATATTGCAGAGCGCTCGAGAGCCCCGGCCAGCGCGCTGCCTTCCTCGGCGCCGGCCAGCTGGGTCTTGGGAATTCTGGTTTGCTTTGGCTCACTCGCTTTTACAAACCACTGGATCTTACATGCCTTCTGTACCCCCCACTTCCACTCCATGTCCCCATGCTCCTGCGCCAGCAACAGGTAAGAGCTGCTGTGTGTTTTCTTCTTCTCTCTTCGCTGCTGTGTGTCCTGGGGGAGTGGACCCGAGCAGCCTTCCCCTAGCTTCCCCTGCCTGCCTGCTCCAGAGGTGGCCAGCTGTCACGCTGCTGTCGCGCTCACCCACGCTCCGGAATCCCAGTTCATGCCTATATAGTTTGTGTGAGTCCAAAGAACATCCCCAGAGCTAAAAATACTGAGACATGCTTGGAACAGTTGAGCAATAGAAACAGATTTCTCTGCAGCATCTGTTTGTGCTCATAACTTTCAATGCACCAGCTGTAGCGAGATACTGAGTTTGGAGGCAGGAGCGAGCGAGTCTGCGTGCGCTTCTCGCTCAAGGGAAAGAAAGCTGGGGGTGCGGGGGGTGCGCGTCTACCGCTTTGGTCTCGAACCTTGGCTGCTTTTGCGACTCGGAACTTGTTCCTCGCGTGTTTTTAATTTTTTTAAATTATTTTTTTTAATGTTTAATCATTCCTTCAAGTTGCTTCGGATTCCAAATACAGAGAGAGTCTCAGAGTCGCCTTACTGAGGGAATGAAGTGGTGCCTGAGTTAGATTTGAGTCTGGAGACCGCAAAACTTCCACATCCTATTTCACTCTCCCCCGAACGATGTGCTGTTCTTATTAATAACAGTATTAATACTCCGTTGAAGACGGTGTGGTTTCAGGGACCCTCGTTGGTCAAAACGACTTGATTCTGCAAAAAAGATTGCATCATAACTTGGATGCATCATGACAGTTGGAAAAAAAAATGAGATCGGAAATAGGCAGTTAATTTGTAACTGTGTCTTGGTAAGCAGATCAGTGGGATGATAACCAGGATAAGGTTGCAAATCCTGGGGATGTTAAAAAAAAATCAGAATGTACCTGTTAGGAAATAATGTGTTATTTGAAACCCAGCTTTGGCTATGCAATGAATATATATTGCCTTTTTCCCATTTTTTTTCTTTTCACATTAGAAGTCAGCAGACTGTCAGATTCCCATTAGCTAAGCACTGATGTATGTCTTCTGTACATTGTCTTTACACTTGTCAGCTTTTCCCTCCTCACTTCCACTCCCAGCCCCAGCATTTTATTTACATATACCATCGTCGGGATAAATCTGTTGTTCAGGAGTAAAAGATGTTGCTTCAAGGCTGTCAGGAGTGTGAGTTGGGGTCAAGGTCATTTCACTTTGCTTCCTTCCCCTCCCCCCTCATATTTTGGTGGCATTTAAGTTTTTAGAATGTTATTCATAGCCATAATGAATACTTGTTCTAAAGTCTTGTGAATGTGGCATTGGATTTTAAAAATCAGAAAAGATCACACAGTATTTCTACATCCTACCCAGTTGATAGAATCTCTGATCAGCTCTAGAACCTTATATGACGTTTGAGTAACATGCAAGATTAACTGAAGGTCACTACATCTTCACCTGAACAGACTGAAAAATGTGGCAAGTCTTTTTTTTTTTTTTGAGTGCATAGTTTTGCTTACCAAACATGCATAGTTTTCATCACATGCAAATGCTGAGTAATGGGACCTGCATGTTTGAGTATATATGTTATAGACAGTGCACATATAGATAACAGGTTCTTCCCCCATCCCTCCCCCCTGCTCTGTTTACTGAGCTTCTAAGAGGTTGCTTTGCTAGCAGTTGTGCTCACATAGCAACATGTGCCCAGAGCACACTCAGGCTGGTCTATATGGCGTCAGCTGGGGAATAGCTGCTCTAAACACTCATTAGCAAACCTCTCTCTCAGCCTGGCATGCTTTCTCTTGCTATCTTTATTCCCTATCGTTAGTCAGAAAGTTTCTTCTTCACCACATACCATGACCATATTGTGGGATACTTTACTTCTCGTTTATTCGTCATAATTACATTTTCTAGTTTCTTTCTTTTTTTTTTTTTTTACAAACATATTGGACATATTTCCTATAGAGCAAAAACAATTTACTTTCACCCTTTTATATCCTGTGATCTCCTTGACTTCGCATCTATCCATCGCTCTCTCTCCTTTACCATTTACCTAAGAGTGAAGCGCTGAGCTATTTTTTTTCCATTGCTTATGCTTAATTTTGGCTCAGCCTATAAATAGTCTTAACATGAACAGCACCACATGTAGCCTCTCAATTTCCCAGAAATACTTTCTACATCATTGCTTATGGCCTGTATAAAATGAATATTTGTTTCCAATAAATTTACATCTGGCTGATAGAGGATTTCACACATGGTTTATCAAATCAAGTATCGATTCTCATGAGTTGTCTCCATCTAAGGAATCAAGTCACCTAGGGTTCTCATCTACTGCTAATTGAATGTTTCTCAAAAAAGAATACTTTGAAGATATGCCTAAATGTTGTTGCATAACAGCCTTTTTCCTAATAAAGTTTTTCCCAGCTGCTCATATATTGGCAATTTTCAGTGAATGAGGAGTTCGCAAGGAAGTTTTCTGCTCCCCTAAGGGCATTTGGGCCTCTGGACAGGTTAACAGGAAAGGCATTCTCATAATGAAATAGTGAGACAGTTTATTAAACTTTGGCAAGTTCTAGCTTCTGCTACGTAAACAGCCCCATGAAAGTCTGAATACACGTAATGTATATGAACACATACACACATATCACTTTGTTTGGGGGCATATGTTTTGTAAGTGGCAAAAGTTTCCATTTTGCCAAAGAAGCCTTTTTTTTTTTCCTTTCTGGGCAGAAATGGTGAAATTTCTAAGTGATGCTCTGCGTATGGAAGAAATTCTGACATTAGCAATGTAAATAAGACAACAGTCACCCAATACAGGCTGTTTTCAAGGTTCTTAATGCAGGAAGCTATTCATAGGAAGCTGGTATTGTGTGATTTGTGGAATTCAAACAGATGTCCTAGGGTCAAGAATTTTGGAAAGTCATAATTCAGTCTTTAGGTTTCACATGGTTGTTAGGTTTTAGCCTGGACAGAGCACAGAAATAAGTCAGAGGAGATTTGAGACTGTCTACTCATGGCCCTTAGTGTAACTTACAGAGATTGTTCTGAATCGTGAAAAGGGAATTACTTGGTGTCGGCTTATAATATAAGGTTCTGAAATCAATCAGAGCTCAAGGATGCAAGCACTATTTAAATGAAGCTGTTTTAAATTTTTATTTTGCGGAAAGTACATCTGCCTTGGATGTTATGTCGTTATCTATATCTGCCTTTGTGAAGAAGTTCTTGGCAATTTCATGTGAGCCACATAAACTGAAATCCCTGTTACAAGAAATTCCTTCCAAGCCCAGGATCTAGAACCTCAAGGAATAGGAGGAGTCTTGTTCTTTTGTCCACGTGCAAACCTCATAGGGAAGTAGACAAAACATTGAAGCAGGTGGAAGGTTAGAAAGGCACATAACTTCTTTTTATAAAGTAATTCAAAGGCACTTTCAAATCGGGCATCACTTAGGTGTCAAAAGCTGCCAAAATGTAACACACATTGCAATTTTCACAGATGACTAATCTCAGGAAAAATGTGTTGGGGCACATTCTTGCATAATAACTTGGATAAAGAGGGAGAAGTCAAAAGACTGTAAGGAGGCATTTTCAGGGGGCAGTGCACCTTGTTTCTCTTTAAGGGAATAGACCAAAACAAGATAAAGGGTTTGCTTTATTTGTTTGCAGCTGGCTTGCTGATATTGGTTCTGTTGGCTGCTTACTCCTAATGTGGCTTTGGAGGAGGAAACAAAGAAAGGATTCCTCATTATCAAGGGGTCAACAAATTTCTGATCCTTTCCATCTGTTGTTCATTGTCCCCCTTAATGACAGGAAATGGATTTGGTAGCTTGAAAGATTCAGAATCACATTTATTTTTTTATTTCTATGCTTTATTAGTTTTGATCATTTAAAATTAGTAAAGGGAAATACACGTTCTTTGGGGCTTTTATTAGTTGATCAAGGAAAAAAAAATTCGTTGCAGCAAAGATGGAAATTTAAAGTAAATAGTTGTTACCTAGGAGAGAATGAAGCAAGAGAAGAGAATTGAGAACTACTGTTTGTTCATATTAAGGAAACATGAGTGCCTTCTCCATAGGAACATATAGCAAACCACAACACTTGAAGAGAAAGTAAGTACACATTCATGGCCAGCCTTTCAGGTTCTCTCTGTCTGGGAGAACACAGAATTGGACTCACATGAAATGAGTTCTTGCCTTATCTCAATCCACTAAAGACCTGGTGCTTTAGCTGCAAGGTGCTTACTTCCTCGGCTGTCATCACACCAGGCAGTCCCATCTCTGGAGAATTTCAGGACTCTTATCGCTAGGCAACAGAATGGCTCTCTATCTCCCAGAGCAAACTGTGTCTTCCAGTCAGGATCGTTAGAACTAACAGAGATGTTATCAGGCATTTCTTCAGAGTGGCTGCCTAGATTATGCCAAGTAATCGAACAAGCCTAAACAATATCCAGAAATTGGGATGCGGTTCAGATGATTTTAAGGGCCATCTGCTCAGTTTTGTCACTTACACAGACTAGACTGTACCTTCTGATTTCAACCTGATGACAAGGGCTCTAACAGGCTCCCACAAGGTGCATGCGATTCAATTACTATTGAGATGCTACCTTCATGGGAAACATTGTCTGGCCATCACCTAGTTCTTAAAGATTTGTGACTCACCTTGGAATTAGAAAGTCTTCCTCCCACTTGCTAACTCGGGACCCTAGCAAATAGGGAAGGCCAAAGAAGAGAATAGGAGGCAAAACCTAGAGGAAATGGAACCTGAAGTCTTGGTTGAAAGACTGTCATAAGCAACTCCTCTGGGTTTAATAGCTTTACATTTTTAAATAAAATAAAATTTATTTTTATGGCACAAAGAAATGAAATACCTTAAAATTCAACGCAGAATATATTTATCTGTATTTTTCACTGTGTCTTGTTAGGAAATATTGCCTTAGACCCTTAGACAGTAGAATCCACTAACAATGACTTCTTTTCTAATGAATGGTCCCTCTTTTCTTGCAGGACATGTCCTCTTGATGTCAGCTAAGTTACTAAGGTAACTCTGCATGTCAGTAGACAGTCCTTCGCAGAACCTGGAGCTTCCTGGAGACTCTCAACTCTCCTCGCTACTTTTTTTGTGTGTGTGTCCTCACTGAACATTCAAAACTGTTTCTCCAAAGGGTTTTGCAAAAACTCAGACTGTTTTCCAAAGCAGAAGCACTGGAGTCCACGGCAGAAGCGATGGGCAGTGTGCGAACCAACCGCTACAGCATTGTGTCTTCAGAAGAAGACGGCATGAAGTTGGCCACCATGGCTGTCGCAAATGGCTTTGGGAACGGAAAGAGCAAAGTCCACACTCGCCAACAATGCAGGAGCCGCTTCGTGAAGAAGGACGGCCACTGTAATGTTCAGTTCATCAACGTGGGCGAGAAGGGTCAACGGTATCTCGCGGACATCTTCACCACATGTGTGGACATTCGCTGGCGGTGGATGCTGGTTATCTTCTGCCTGGCCTTTGTTCTGTCGTGGCTGTTTTTTGGCTGTGTGTTCTGGTTGATAGCTCTGCTCCACGGAGATCTGGATGCCTCTAAGGAGAGCAAAGCCTGCGTGTCTGAGGTCAGCAGCTTCACAGCCGCCTTCCTCTTCTCCATCGAGACCCAGACTACCATAGGTTATGGCTTCAGGTGTGTCACCGACGAATGCCCAATTGCCGTTTTCATGGTGGTGTTCCAGTCAATTGTGGGCTGCATCATCGATGCCTTTATCATCGGCGCAGTCATGGCGAAGATGGCAAAGCCCAAGAAGAGAAACGAGACTCTTGTCTTCAGTCACAATGCTGTGATTGCCATGAGAGATGGCAAGCTGTGTTTGATGTGGCGAGTGGGCAATCTTCGGAAAAGTCACTTGGTGGAAGCTCATGTTCGAGCACAGCTCCTCAAATCCAGAATTACTTCTGAAGGGGAGTATATCCCTCTGGACCAAATAGATATCAATGTTGGGTTTGACAGTGGAATTGACCGTATATTTCTGGTGTCTCCAATCACTATAGTGCATGAAATAGATGAGGACAGTCCTTTATATGATTTGAGTAAACAGGACATTGATAATGCAGACTTTGAAATTGTCGTGATACTGGAAGGCATGGTGGAAGCTACCGCCATGACAACACAGTGCCGTAGCTCTTACCTGGCAAATGAAATCCTTTGGGGCCACCGCTATGAGCCTGTTCTCTTTGAAGAGAAACACTACTACAAAGTGGACTACTCAAGGTTCCACAAGACTTATGAAGTACCCAACACACCCCTGTGTAGTGCCAGAGACTTAGCAGAGAAGAAATACATCCTCTCCAATGCTAATTCATTTTGCTATGAGAATGAAGTTGCCCTCACCAGCAAAGAGGAGGATGACAGTGAAAATGGAGTCCCTGAAAGCACTAGTACAGACACGCCCCCCGACATAGACCTTCATAACCAGGCAAGTGTGCCTCTGGAGCCCAGGCCTTTACGGCGAGAATCGGAGATATGACTGACTGATTCCTTCTGTGGGATATTTACTTTAAAACACAGTCTGTTGGTCAAAGACCCAAAACAGTTACACAGACAACGGTACTGGTGAAGAGCTGGGTCAAGACAAGCGGCCACAAGGTGAGCCCAAGGGATTCGAAGGAAGACTGTAAGCTCGAAGAGTAACGTAAAGCACTAAAAATGTCTCCACATGACTCGATGGCACACATGTTGTAGAATAAGTTATGGGTTTCTGTGTTTTGTTTGGTGTGTTTACAAAACTTGAACTTGCAGGCAAGCCTTGGTTGGGTATTTGACTTATCCAGAATGCTTCTCTTTGGGGAACAAGAGTGTTTTTAATGGCATAACAAAGGCAAGACTCTGCCTTAATTTTTGAAAAGCTGCTAACTACATGAACACAAATTGTATTTTTGTTGCAGTGTAGGTTTTCTTTTGTGTAATTTAAAAGTCAGTGTTGAACTTTGTTGAAAGCTCATGATGTGCTTCAAAGTGGCAAGTATTTGGCTATTAGCTGCCAAAACGAGAGCCTGATTTTTTGAGGCCAGTAATCGTTCTCTAGAATTGATTTTTCTCTCTCTCTTTTGGTTACATAAGGGCATTATGTAACACTAGCCAAATGGTAGCCTCCGGGTGGTTGTTGTTGTTGTTGTTTTTCCCTGCCTGATGTTAATGGGTTATCTCAAATTTTAAGTTAGACTACCTAAAAGGAATACCAAAGATAATGCATATGTTTGCACAGTGAAGCTTATACTATAAAGAAAACAAAGCCCCATGGGCTGCCTTGAAATCAAGAGATCATAACTTTGAACCTCAGCAAGACCTTGAACTGCCCTTTCATTTTGCACCTTACTCAGAAAATAGGGCATCGAACACACAGAGTCTAATAAGTCTAGTGCTTTTTATACCTTTTTCTTTCATGTAACGCTGTTCTTTTAAGATGTAGAGGAAGAGGAAAAGTGAACTAAAGTTGACACGCGTGCGCACACACACACACACACACACACACACACACACACACACACACGCACACCATTCACACTAGAAACCTCTTTTCTTCCTGGCCAGGCTGATGCAGAAGGGGAGATATGGTGATGTGCTATATAGGTTTTTCTGGGTTTTCCCTTTTCTCGCACATTCCAAAATTTAGTCTACAAGGTAAAACCTGGTTGAGCTTAGTCCTCAAAACTGAGCCATCCAGCAGGAATGATCAGTAGGTTTAAACACTTGCAATTGAATTAGTTACCCTGCCAGGTCTTTTCCAGCTTGACTTCGCCTTACAAAAGATGCCAGGCCTGCCCTCTAGGCTGGTTCTTCTGATCAGTTCACCTGGGGTGAACCCTCCGATGGCAGAAAGGACTACAAATGCCAAAGAGGGAAAGCAGGGAAATGTGGGCAAGCCACTTTGATGCAGCATAGCAGTTCACTTATTCAGGAGGTAGAGGAAAGTTGCTCTTTTTTTTTGGGCAGAAGGTAGGAATGAAAATGTTTCAGTATTTTTAGGGTAAAAGAAAGCCATATAAATGTAACATCATCTTAAATAAAGGAGACAGTTCTCTAAAAGGGTTCCCCCCTTTCTTTGGGTGCATACCCGTGATTGAATGTGAGCCCAGCGCTGTTCATGGTCTCCTGTGGTGTCCTAGAACAGGTCACTGAGGACACACTGTTTTCTAGAAGCCTCTTCCGCCTGGCCACTCGCCTTGCTAGAAGATTTTAATTACCCTAGCTCTGGCTCAATAGTGGAACTCTTTTTTTGGTGGAGGTTAAAATTCCCCCTTGTGAATTCTGGGGTTACTGACTTTTTGGAGTCTCAAAATCAACTCTCAAGGTATTATATCCCAGTATGCCATTAAAAAAACAGCTTGTTCTAGAATCATATATTTTGTAAATCCGTGTTTGTGATGATCTCTGGTTCTCGAACAGCCATATCTGAATGAGGTGCCTGCAATAATTTTACAGTTTCTGCTGTTTTCAGCAGGCTAAGTCAATGGGTTTGAAGATGGTGGCGTTCTACTCATTGAAACCGAGATACAGATGGCAAGCAAGTGGATGCTATTTTAAATCCAAATTTAAAGGCAGGTTTGGGAAGTTGTTGAAAGAGTTGGAGGAATTGGGAATTGAGTGGACAAGAGAATTTATAAAGGAGGCAACAATTTGGCCGTCGAGAGTGAGAGAATATCGAGGGCTTCAGCTGCTGCTATTATGTGATGTTTTGCAATGGAAAATAATCAAACCAAAGAGTATTCAGTGATATGTAAATTAAATGAAGATACAGTGGAAAATGGGGGTTACTGCCAAAGAAGGTGCCCCTAAACACACAGTGCTGCCACTTAAAAAAAGACTTGAGATATTTGAAAGGGGGTGGAAATGGGGGTGAGGATAAGGGAGGGAAGTCTTTCAGCTTATTTCTGAAAAAAAAAAGAAAAAAATCTAAAATTTCTGGTGCACAGGTTTGTTTTTTTTCCAAGAAAATTTTGCAGAAGCTATGTTTTTAAAGTGTACATTTTATAAAGTTTATCAGATATTTTCATATTTAAAGCCAAATGTAAATAGAAGTCTGTAAAGGAAAAAAAAATGCCATAGAAAGATAATTTCAGTGCAGCAATTTCTGAGAGCTAGTACCTATATGCTACCGGTTAGCATGGTTTTAGCAAATATTTACCAGCCTTACGAGGTTTGTATTGCTATGTTGTTCTGTTATTTATTTCAGCATGGACTGTTCATTTGAAAGCTTTCCCTAGTTATTAGCATTTTAACAGTTATGAGCTTTAAAGGGCAATCTTTTGTCAAGAGCCGAAACACAGGTAATGCACAACAATTAAAGCTGCATTTTTGCCTTCAAAACATTTGACCTTATTGAGTGGGTCTTCTTAACTGATGCACATGTGTCATTAGAATGCAGATGGAAAAGACTCACCATGAATATTTGGGGTCTATTCCCAGATATGTGATGCTTCTCTATTGTAAGTAAATCCAAGTTGAATTAATTTAGGATTTATTCCCCTTTAAAGCATTTTTTTTTTTGCCAGATACGGATGGGCATTTTTTGGAGGGAGGGGGTAGGCAATAGACTCTGGTTATCCTATTTTAAAAGAAAAGTAGACAAAGAGAATTCTATTTTGATGATTGAGGAAGGAATAGTTTTCTATCCCTCTAAGAGTATACTTGAATCAGACATTTTAAGGATGTCATCATAGCACTGTAGACATTTCCAAACTCCTGTTTTTCTTAATTCTCTTGATGCGTTATTTCTTCCCTCCACTTCCTTTCTTCCTATACACTCCCATCCTAAACTTTGTTGTTTATCTCATGAAGTCTGACCCCCAAATTATGTTCTCCTTGCAAGTAATAAATCTGTCAGTTTGCATTTTATAAGTCACTCAGTAAAGGCAAAAAGCTTGTTCTGAGAAGTAGAGTGAGTTCTTTTTCACTCTGTGTTTAATAATGTTATGATTCAAAAAAAAAAAAAAAGTGTTGCATAGTCACCTCCCCACCCCCACCCCTCTACCAACTAGAATCTCTTTTCTAGTATTGTTAGCTTTCAGCTCTGGGATCTGGCGAGTTGAACAATCCTGGCCTTTGACAATTGTGATAGTTATTTTCCCATTTGCCGTCTTTTTGTATCTAAAGTCTTCCTATTGTACTGCACAAACCATGGATTGTACATATTTTTTATATATTATGTCTTATTTTATTATTTCTAAATAAAAAATGGAAATTGAAAACAAAGTGGTGCAAGGAATTTGGTGCTTCTTGAGCGATGCCCGTTGAATCGCTGAAACAGAAAACAAATGCTTCCAAACAAAAGCACAAAACCCCTGATGCCTGGATGAATGGAGCCTTAGAAGTGGACTAAGCGGACAGGTGTTGTGGGACCACAGATTAGTTTAATCCAAGTTAGAGGAAGCCAAGCTCATGTTTGCTTTGGGACAGCATGGCCAAGGTGTGAGAGAGGATAGAAAGACTGGGGGGAAAAAAAGCAAACAAATAAAACTAATACACACACAAAAGCATTGTATGGTTGAGATTTTGATTCTCTAATAGTAATAATAGTTGCTCTTTACTGAGCCTCTACAGTGTGTAGGGTGCAACCTTATACATTAGCTTATCTCATTCTCTCAAAAACCATTCAAGATATTATTACTCTCATATTCTAAATCAGGTGTCACCAAGCATTTTCTGTAAAGAACCAGAGAGTACATATCTTAGTCTTTGCCGACCAGACTATTTCTGGCAAAACTACTCAACTTTGTCCCTGTACCGCTCAATCACAGATAATATGAAAACATATGGATGCAGGTGAGCTCCGATAAAACTTAATTTATAACTACATGTGGTGGGCCAGATTTGGTTCATGGACTCTTTATCCACCCCTGCTATAGATGAAGACAACAGATTGGATCTTAAAGCTAATGAATCACTGAGACAGAATTTGAATTCAGATTTTATCTGCCTCCAAAACCTAGGTTAACCCACCAAGCTGATTATTGTTTCAGGACATAAAGTTACCGAGGATATGTGGCTCAGAGAAAACACCACTTCCTCTAGTAAATTTAGAATAACTAAGTGTTTTTTTTTTTCAAGATCAGAAATACTGAGGAAATTTGCCTTCTGAAATATGGGTCATTCCCTACTATTTTTTTCTTTAACAAAATCTCATGTGGTACTTATTATGATCCAAGCATTGCTCTAAGTTCTTTATAAATATTAAAGCATTTAATCTTAAAAGCGACTCTGTGGGATGGGTACAATAATGATCCTATTATGAGAAGACTGAGACCCAGAGAGGTAAAGCATCTTGTCCTGTACACACAGCTGGTAGGTAATGAGTTAGGATCTAACTTAGGCGGCTCTTTTGATCACTACTGCTTGCAGCCTTCCTTTTGAATGTGTTCTTGTAAAGCTCTCATCATTTAGTCGAAGGCCTTTATGCTTCTCAGTTTTTATTCTCCTTGGTGATGAAAAATGCGTTCTTTTTCTTTAGCACAGAATTTCTGCCCTTTCATAATCTGCTTCTCAATCCCTCGTTTTAGTTCTTGGAGAGAGGGAACAACCCACGAGGGGGTGAATAATTACAAACTTAAGAATTGGTTGCAGGATTTGGGTGAATTTTGAACTCAGACTAATTTCAGTTAACTAGGAATTGCTTAGGCCTGTCTTGAGGCAAAAACCACAAAGCTCTGTTACTAACCAAACTGCCGGCACCCTACCAACATCATGAGCTTCTGATTTCTTCCCTCTGCAGACAGCCGAAGGGGTAACTCTATCCTCTTGGCAATTGGGACAATTAAACAAGACATATAATGATAAAACCAGGCAGTGAGCTGGAGGCTTTATAGGTCTCACCTCCATTTTTAAATTAAAATAAAATAACACGTATATAAATATATATACAACAAGAAAGGCAGGGGTGAATTCTCAGCGTCCTATTGCTCGGGCTCTCTGTTGAGTGACAGACCAAGAAAGGAGTCCTAGTTCTAGCTTTCCCATGCTGCAAGCTTTCCAGACGATACCGGTAAAAAAAGGAAACATTTTCCTCTAGAATTTCCATTTTAGAACTGTCGAAATGATCAAATCAATCAGATTTGGTTTCCCAAAATAAGTAAATAAAGGAAGTCCAGTTGTGTGCAGTTGAAGTGAAGTTGGGAGCCAAGTCATTTATTAGCATCATTCAAAACCTCAGATGAACCTCAAATATCAAAACCTCAAAGACTTCTTTTCAAAATTGTTCAGACCTAGCAGCCCGGTCACCCAATGTTTGAGCCAATGCATGAAGGCTGTTGAAATGACTTTTAAGAAAAATTTACCAAATTACAAGGCAATGCAAGCAAGGCATAGAGAGGGTAATATTATTAGAGTAGCTGGCTCTCAAACACATGGCCAATTCTCCTGGTGGGTCAAGCATGAGAGCTGTCCCAGGGTACAGGACTTCAGTGCTGAAAGCAGGAAAGTTCCTGCAAACCACTACAAGCCAGCCACCTTGCTCTGGAAGCTAGAGGAGCATAGCAAGGTTTGGATGGTGGGTGGAGAGAGACAATTAAGAAAAATGTGGAAGGGAGGAGTTTAAACTGGAGCCAGACTCTGAACAGGGGTATTAGCTAAATAATAAGAATAATAATGATGAATAATTACACCTAAGTGGCTCTCTCTGAGTAATTGAAATGTGCTGCCTCAAGGGCATTCATTGTTTTGGAGGAATGGTTTTCTGAAATATTATACAATTCTCTGCCTTATTTAACAGTTGATATATACTATTTAATATGTCCTTTTTGGAACTTTAACTAATGTGTGCATCTCTTCCTGGTGGGCTTTGGCTTTTAAAAATTTCTCTTATTTATCATGAAACCATCAGCTGCTGGCAGTTGCCTACCACAAATTAGCTTTTGCTTCTGATCCGCTGTATGGAGGAAATCAGATAATCTCTTATAAGAACTAGGACTAATCTCAGAATACCAGGCAAGTGAGATATGAGACTTGGCTTGAACGTAGGAGATTATGGTGGTTGATTCTAATTTTCAGAAATATTTTATATTTCAGGTTTGACATGATATGCTCTGAGGTTGAGACCAAGGGATTTGACTTCTAGATTCTGTTCAATTTGATAAAAATCTATCAAGAAATTGTTACATATCACCCATTGAGCTCCATGCTGGGTACTAAAATTTCTCTATATAGACTATGTCTTCAATAGATCACAGTTTGGAAAATGGGCCATATGGTTGCATATTTATTATATCTTTAAAACTTAGAGAAGTAACTGAGTTACAGATATTTAAAAACATAAGAACTGCCAATTATTGAATGTTTTACTGAATACTGGGTACTGTGCAAAGAGATGCTATTCACTGCCTTCCATATATACATATCTTCACTTGAAAGATAAGAGACTTTTTCCGGGATGTTGTGATGGGTTTCAAGATTTTTGTTAACATCTTATTGGGAATACATCTCAGAGCACATTTTTTGAATATTTTAATGGTGGCAAATTTTTGTACCTTGTTGGCTAAGTTTTAGGTTTAGAAAAAAATCACAAATCAGTAAGAACCACATGTATGTGATCAAGGTGTATAACTAAGATTGCAACTATCATTTTGTACAAAACAACGAATGTGTGACTATAAAGGACAGGCCATGAGTTGTTTTGTTCTTTTAATTGCTGATCATTCTAATGTGCCTCTAAAATTACAGGAGGCCTTACTAAATATGCTGTTTCAAGAAAGGAGGGATGGATTCAGTAAATAACCTCCCAATACGATGACTTTGAGACACATCTTACATTTGCATAATTAAAATTGCCTAGAATACTTTTCTCTTAAAAAAATCTGTCTATCCACCCATCTGTCTATCCATCCATCTTTCTATCCATCTATCTATCTATCTATCTATCTATCTATCTATCTATCTATCTATCTATCTATCTATCTATCTATCTATCTATTTCTACCTCATGATGACAACCCCTACCTTTGGTTTTTTATTTTATCCTTTAACTGGAAATATTCATGGTACCATGTAAATTTGGTGAGACAAAGCAATTTTCTCCAATCTCATAACATTTTAAAATTAGGATATGTAAAACCTTTGCGATTGGATCAAATGTATACCATTTTCCCCCCTCAGCCTCTCTTCAATCACCTCCTTTGATTCAATGTGCCATTTATCATTAAAAGCACCTGTACAATCAACTAATTATAAATACAATAGTTTCAAAGACATAGAGAGTCAGGATCTGACCACATTACTATAAAAACTATTTTTGAATGCTTATATGGAACTTTCATAGATTAAAATTTTCCCTCGAGAATATATTAAATGTGTGTGTTTGATTTCTATGGGTTTTGATAAAATGCTTTATGACAACAAACAGACTCACAGAAATTCCTATTGGTATGAAAGTGATAAGAAAACAAAGTAAAACAAAAAAAATTTACTGCAATTTGTTGACTTAGGGAAATCTAAGAAAATGATGTTCTCTCTCAGAGCCTCAAATGCCAGAGACGTATCAAAACTAGCATGCCTGCTTGCCCTCGTCTCCCTTCTTTTCTTCCTCCCTTCCTCTCTTCCTTCCTTCCACAGATTTTTGAGTCTCTATATGTGCCAGACATGGTTTATTGTTGCTATTAGTAGCAGTACTCAGAAGTTACTAGTAACAAAATGACAATAACACTATCTGATCTTAAAGTGTGATCTCTTAATGTAATGCCCCACATAAAACTTGGAAGTGTTACTTCTTCTTAAAGTTTTAGTTGATTTTGTAAGGACTTTGCTTCCTTGAACCATATTCCTTCATTCCCTCATGATAATTGGCTGCTGTGACTCCAGGCTCTGATCTGATGGGCTCTATGAATCATCTTTGCCCCCACAGCTCCCAGCTCTGACACAGGGGCTAAAACACAGCCCTAGGGTATGTGTCTGTGTTCATTCCTCTATACAAATGAGTGGCTCAAGACTTACACTTTTTAGTCTTAAATATTTTCTGCTAATTTTTAGCAAATTTTTGCTTGTATTTCTACATCTAAAGTCCTAATTAAGGAACCCTTCATTTTATCCTGCAAATTAACATTAGGCATCAAGAGGGAGTGTCTCACTAAATAGTGTAGGAAAGAGGATTTTTTAATAATAAATAATTGCCATGGGCTATTAGACACAGACTCATTAAAGCAGCTTCTTTACCAATAGAGAAATTTCAAAGCCAAGTGTATACGCATCCCTAACAAAATACTCTTGGCAAAAGCACTCTTAGATGGTATCTGTTGACGTAGAAAAGAGTGAAAGTCAAATCAACACCGTGTAGACTTTCTTTGGTCCCGTCATAAAGTCTCGGTGTGTATTAAGATAAACCGATTACTTCTCCCTGCCCCTTGCAGGGTCACCTAAGAGTTGCAGCCTGCATCGCTTGGACACACTCAGTCAATGAGACAGCTGAAAGAGATGCGCAGGGTTGCCATAGAAACTGGGAGAAGCATTAAGGCACCTTCTCCCGCATACTCTTTAATTTCATCTGAGTGACTTTATGCAAGAACCAAAAATAAAAAGTGCACGAGGATGTAATTATATAAAAAGCTGTGTTCGATTATAAATACAGTGTGTACTTTTGCCTCAGTCTACAGTGCGCTTCTCTGTTCCATTTCAAGATATTTGAACTATTCAAGGAGGAGGCTTCATTTGAGCTTTAATTGAAGTGAGGCCCAGACTTACCAATTTCTCCCGAATTTTTCCCTTCCTCCAGTTCCCACTCCATGACTGAATGTGGACTCTTTTACAGAAAGGCCCATTTCCAGGGTCCATTTATCTTAGGTGGTTGAGGCTTAGCAGGGCCCAGTGCAATAGCTCTGCCTTCAGACATGCACTAGTCTGAAACATTCTATAGATTTATGATCATTTTGTAGGATAATAAAAAGAAGTGGACATGAGAATGCCAAAAAAGCAATTAGCGGGGAAAGCTAACACAAAAGTTTTTTTTCCTGTTGCTACTTGCAATACACATCTCCTTTTATAGTGGGGGTGGGAGGGGGGAGACAGACACACCAGTACCTGCACAGCCATCCGATTGCAATTTTCACCTGGGGGGAAATGTTCAGAACTTACCCACGTTTTTACACCTCCCAAGGGCTCATGGGTTAGATCTCGTTGGAAGGAAAAGTTACCTCTTCTTCCCGGTATTCTTTAGCGAAAAAAAAGGCAATCCTAAACCTGCACATTGGCATGGTTTAAAAAGTACTTAGGTTCCTATTTCCTGCTAGTGATTTGCATAAAGTGTGTGCAATATATAATTTACTTAAATAGGAAAATGCAAAAGTACAAGGTGTGTCTTACGAGCAAGAATTCCACCCTATCTGGTGTTTGCAAATATGCCTTATCTGTTCTCTAGATTTGGAGGACTGCCTTATTTTACATTGTGTAAGTGCCTTAGACTAAAACTGCCCACAAGAGAGAAAAGGATTTAATATGAATACAATATGAAAGGATTTTTTACCTTTTGGAGAGCCGGCAGCCTGCAGGTAAATAACGCAGCTGGTTCAGTGAGTGCCGTTCATAAAACTAGACTGGCCATGTTGCTTAAATGCCTACTGAAACTGGCTGCATCCTTGGAAATAATAGAACAGAAGAATTTCCATGTGGGTCCAAGGTTGGATGTTTGTACATAATTATGAATCTAGAATTTCCAGACATCTGCAGCTGGAGGTGAGTGACAGCCACCAAGAGAAGTTTCTTAAATGTCAGTGGTCTCCTCTGCCTGGCTCAATTCAGAAGTATTGTTTCTGGGTTTTTTATTGTTCCCTCATCTCATATCAACCCTCTTTGAGTTTTTCAGAAAGACTCTAAAAATCCATTGTTGAGCATTGTCGGCTTCACAGAAAATTTTGTATGGGTGATGTTGGATGGGATTTCTAGCTCACACTCCGTTTATTCATTTGTATTCTCTAAAACTTCATCCACCTAATATTTCTATGGGGATTTTATTCTTCGCACTCTTCCCTCTCAGGATACCCAGCCAGATTCACTTTTTTTTTTTTTTTTACCTCCTGAAACTCATTAGGGTGCTGAACAAAACAAACAG
This sequence comes from Tamandua tetradactyla, assembly GCF_023851605.1. Lineage (NCBI taxonomy): Eukaryota > Metazoa > Chordata > Mammalia > Pilosa > Myrmecophagidae > Tamandua > Tamandua tetradactyla. Next base: position 10,861,179 of record NC_135332.1, read on the forward strand.
CCCTGTGGTTGGCAAGGCCCATGTTGTTTTATTTTATACAATAACTGTACCAAGGTTAGAAGGAATAATAATATGGAATTACTTTGGTCCCAACTTTGGCTTCAGTGTTGCAGGCTCAGAAATCTAGTTCAATCAAGTACTTTAAGGATGAGACTCAATTTAACCAACAGACAGATATATGGACTCAAAATATTTGCTTTCGTTGAGAACTATGAATGCTGAGAGAGCCCATACCTGATGTCACTATTCAGTAGTTCTCGCTCCTCTGTGAATTTTACAGTCTGCGTGGGATCGGTGCAAGGAGGAGTCACATGATTTAAAAATGGGATATTAAGACATAAAGAAAATATCTTACATCTGACCAAGGTATTGGACTCCACTGGAACAGGTTATATTGAGTTTTCAGGACACATACTCCCCTGGACAATGTTTGTATAAGTGCTATCCATGTTTGCCTGAGTGACTATTCTTTAGGATACTTTCAAGGTTATCCAATGTCTTTACTCTCTGTCCCCTTCTAATTGAAACATTTTATTTTGGAGGTAGTGTATGGCCCGGGAATCGAACCCAGGTCTCCTGCATGGAAGGCGAACATTCTGCCACTGAACCACCCGTGCACCCACATTTTTTTTTTTAATGGAAGTGCATACATGCAGTTTGAAGTTAAATCTTAAAGACCTGGAAATCATTCTATTTCTTGTTTCATCTGAGATTTTTTCCTTTTGATCATCTTTTTTTGAGGTATAGTTTGCATATATAATAAAAGGTATTTATTAAATGTATATTTCCCATGGTTTTCGATAAATTTATATATTCCCATAAGCATCGCTGCAACCAAGCTATAAAATATTCCCATCACTCCCCAAATTTATCTTGTGCCCCATTCCAGAAAATCTCTCCCACCTGTGCATTTTCTGGAGCTTCCTTCCTTTCTTTTAAGAATCTTGCATATTTCTGTTTTAATGCAAGATGTCTTGATTTTACATGCTAAAGCTTAGAGGAAAATCTTACCATGGCCTTTTTAACACTGTAGCCCCTGTGGGGACTTTTCACTGTACCCCCTGGTGCTCAATACATATAAATCCTGTCCAGCTCCCTAGTTACCTCCCAGCCCAGCCCACTGACACTCTTTTTGTTAAATCTTTGGTAGCAGAATGTTCGAGAAAGTATATTGCCATCTCTATCCCTGTTAGACTTAGCATACGGTTTTCCCTAAGAAAATTAGCATTTGTAAGGAATTCTCAAAGGAGTACCTACAGGTTTTGTTTAATAGATTTTTTTCTCCTCTATCTTTTTATTTCTATGACACATTCAACCCCACTTAATGAAATGTCACTTGTGACCTGAATCTTCTAAAGAGAAATAGCTGAGAAGTTGTCTTTCACAAATCACTTAAGAATTTTGAGCTTTGGTTTATTCATTGGAAACTAAGCATGAAAACAGAATTTTGTGAGATTTAAAAAGAGATCACTGGGCAGTGCGATGGTGACTCCGTGGCAGAATCTTGCCTACTTTGCGGGAGACCCGGATTCGATTCCTCGTGCCTGCCCACGTGGAAAAAAAAAAAGAGAGAGATCATTTATGTAAAAGTGCATCATAAATTATAAATGCCTTATATATATTAGTCACTTTTATACTTTTAGGAGAAATTTTTCATTTTGTAACTAAGGTAGTCTTTTTACCTTAGTTGCAATTTTTTTTTTGGAATTTTTACCCCAAATTCCAAACATGTAAATTCATTCAAATTAAAGAGCTCTTCTCATTTTGTAAAACATTTCTCAAGCATCAAGTTCCTAGAACTATGATGACTGTTGGAGATTCAAAGCCACCCTTTTCGAAGATCTCTCAGTGGAGTAAGGCACAAAGACAGCAACCATTATAGTAATCTAATTTTAGTTTTCTATATTTGTGCTCTGACCTTAGCAATCAGGACAAAAGACCTCCAATACAGTGCCTGCTCGAAAGATGCAAGCTTACTCTTCTCCACCCTGGCTGAGACAAACCGTAACATTTCCCATCATGTTATATCGAATGCCAAGATTTTGTTTTGTTTTGTTTTGTTTTAACTTGGGTTTATACGATTGGAGTTTATGCACCTGGATCCTGGCACTATGTGATGGGAAGGCGTTGTTCTTGGCAAAATGCTCAGTAACAAACCTATCAGATTACAGAGTGGATTTCCTTTATCTTGGGGCATTGGACTCCATTCAAGGGGCAAGAGGGAGAGGATTTCACAGCTTGTTTGGACATGCTGGTCAGTTCTTATTCTTGCTTTTTTTCTGAAACAAGATTGTAGTCTTCTGGTATACCTCCTAGTGGGGTCAATATCCAAAGAAGAAACACATTGGCTATTCTAGGACCCTCCTGCTGAACTAGCTGGCCTTGTCGACCAAAATCACAATGGATCCCCAAGAGTGCGAGGCTGTCCTTTCCTGGAGCTTCTATCCAAACCAGAGGGGCTTTGTCATTCAGCAGAGGGTTGCTGGCATTTCTATCAGGATTAGTTGTATGAGTTCATCTCCTCTTCTATAGCCCATACCCAAAGTGGTATCCTCCTTGTTGGACTCTGAGGGATTCTTTCTCAATCACTTCTTTACAGGTAATTTTTATCCTTATTGTTTTTCTCATTTTCTTTATTAGGCTTGATCTTTCACGTCCCTGAAATCATTCTTGAAAATTTCCTAAAAGAAACCATTTATTTTCCTATCATATACTCTTTTGAAAGGAAAGCATTATTCTTGAAAACAGTTGTGAGGAGACTCATTTCACACATGACCCCCACCCTGACACATGCGCACACACTCATATCCCACTCACATATACATACATGAAACGAAATGCACTCCATGATGGTTTCCAAGTCCTTCCTGTGTTTAATCCATTGACTAGACAGACAAGTGTGTTTTCGATCTCTACGTGATGGTGGAATAATCCATTTCTGCTATTATTTCTAAGGGCACTTGCTTCCTTTATTCTAAATGACATATTGTTAGGCATATGCATGTTAATGATCATTTTGTTCTTATTGGAAAATTGTAACTTTATTAAATAGAACAACCCTCTTTGTGCTTTAAATGTTAAATTACTTTTTGTCAGACATCATATGGTAATGCTGCTTTAGTTTTCTCGACATTTGCCCAGTATAACTTTTGGTGCCACTTTTTAAGGAAACAGTACGTATCTGATTTTTAATGCTGAATTTGAGATGACATTTATATTTACTATGAATACCGACATGTTTTCTACTTTTCTTGCCCTTCTCCCATTTTTCTTTCCTGTCTTTTACCAAACTGATTGATTTGTCCTTACTTTTTCTTCTATTAAGTTTATAAATTGTGAATCCTAGTTCTTTTATTTTAGTCATTACTCTTACATATTTAACCATTATATTTAAAAAGGATCATTCTGAAAATGCCCAGAATTCAGTATTTACATCCAAATTTTCAATAAGGCAAAAATTTAACATGCTTCCTCCTCTCTCTCCCGCTCTCACACTGCTATGCTTGGAGTTTCTGTGCCTTGTAGAAACACGATAATAAGAACTGAGTGAATTTTGACTGATTTTCATTTTAAATTTGATGTAAATTCATTTTGCCATATTAATTAAGATGAAAGAGATGCTGTAGTGAATAAAATAGAATAAAAAAATTGTTCTGCCTCAACCAAGGAGTTCTGGAGTAAGTTGCAAATTCCAGGAACTGGGTAAATTGATAATTTGATATTTAGCACATCTGCCTTTCACAGTCTTGAGAACCCATGACATCTTACCTTTCCCGCAGCACTGAACTCAGTAAATTTGCACTCCATATTTGAACAAATCCTGTAAGCCATTCTGCTGCACTGTGGAGTTTGAGAACTGCTGCACTAGACTATACACAGATGGCTGGACCCAGTCTCTGGAGTTTCTAATTCAACAGATAAGGGGCAGGACTTGAGAATTTGCATTTCTGAAAGGTTCCCAAGCTGTTCAGGGACCACACTTAGGGAACCACTGGTCTAGTGCAATAAATTCTGAACAGAAGCCCTGGGTACTTGTCCTGACATTGAAATGGACTAGCTGTGCCACCTTGAGAACAAGTTACTCTCCACCATTTACTTTTTCAAGTTTCCAGGTACCTCAAGTAAAGAGGAAGAAGAGAGACTTGATGGTTGCTAAGATCCAGCCAACTATATCTTTTTTTCCTATATGAAGAGTCTGTGGTTCATTTCCTATCACATTTGATAAAGACAGCATTACATTACTGTATTTTATAAGTGACTTTGAGATAATGACATATGTACTATTACTTTTAATATTCATATGCCAGTCAAATTCCATACAAAAAGAAAAAAAAATTCCATACAAAAAGAAAAAAATATATTTGTTATGAGCAAAAACAATTAGGAAAGTAAAATTTGAACCAGACAGAGAGTACCTTACATAAATATCAATATTCATATGTAATGGGCCAAAATATTGCTTCTGAGTTTATTTTTTTTAGCAGCCAAATGAAAAGGAAAAAAGTCAGAAAATATGATATATGACACAAGAAATACATAAAGTGTTATGGTGAGCCAAAGGTGAAGGAACCATTTCAATTCAGGGATTCTGGTTAAAACAGTGAGACAAGACTTTGGTAACAGGAAGCTTTCAAAATAAACTGTAAATGATGACTGATCAATAGAGAGAGAGGTAGTAGGGAAGGCAGTTAAACATAAACATGGGGAAACCTAAGGCAGATATCAATAACCACAAGGGACCCATTTTATCTAGGACAGCAATTTTACTGCTGGGGACATTTGACAATGTCTAGAAACACTTTGATCAAGGCTGAGGATGGGGAGTTGCAACTGGCATCTAGTGGATAGAGGCCAGAGATGTTGTCAAATGTCCTACAATGCACAGGACAGCAAAAAGAATTATGCAGCCCAAAATGTCAATACTGCCAAGCTTAATAAAGCCTTATTTAGGGTGTAGGTGATCTTATACATTAATGGGGGATAATATGGGAAAGTAGCTTAAGGGTGCAAAATGCTAGGCTGAGGACATTTTATTTGAAAGGCCATGAACAACAATGAAATATTTTCAACAAAGAAATGATACCATTGGAATGCCATTTAAGAAGATAGGGTGTCAAATACATCGCATTGATTGGAAGAGTAAAGGATCAAGAAGACAGGAGCTGAGTAGACCTATGTTAAGAGCCTATGGCAATATTTCAAGTGAGAGGTAGTAAGTGTTTGAACTTCAGATTGGAAAGAAAGATCAATTCCAGAGGCATTGCAGAAGGATTTACATGACTTGCCAACTGTGTGATTCATGGATGGGGCAAGCGTGGCTGGGAGACTCAAAGACTGGGTCATATGGGGTGCCTCAATGAGGGTCTCCCATTACTACTAAGGAACAGAGGAGTCAGGAGAGAGAGACTGGCCTGAAGAGGAATAAATACAGATTGACTGTGAGGCATGGGTGGATCACTTATTGAATACATCAAGTAGGCTTCTGGAAGGCGAAATGATTCAAGGTAGCACTTCTGTCTACATTCCTGAGCTCTTCAAGTTGAGTTGAATCCAAGTTACCACCTTCACTTGCAACAATGTAGCTCTTCACTGGGAAGGGGGAGTAGTGCCTTCAGCAAACCAACTCAACCAGTGAAGCCAGTTTATTTAGTCTCCTTGTTGCAGCCTATTATTGGAGTTCACTAAAGGTTTAACAGTAGTAAAGGGGAGTGATAATTTTTGTTTACTAACAACTGTGCCTGCATTTGAGTATAGCTTTCATTACTTCAGGGTTTTAAATTTGCAAGTCACATTGGCTTTCTGGGCAGGAGTTCACATTTATGTAAATCACCCTCACAAGCTGCTACAAATCCACTCAAGTTGACTGTTCAGCACATCCCAACATGCACATTCTTTGTTTTAATCCTGTGTTGACTCATTCCCATGGATTTGCCATCTCTCCTGCTGCAACTTGACCTACAGCGCTTTGTTAGCGTCATCATATATGCCTTTCTTTACAGTGGACAAAGATGCCGCCCCTCTGCTCCTTATGGCATGTGTGGGAGGAAAGGAGGCCAGGAATCAATCACTGCCCACAGCTGATACACACAGCAGCCCAAAACAGGCATTTTGATATATTCATTAGACGGACACTTGGCCAATTTAGTTCCCTCTACCTCCTGCAAGGCATATCTGCCTACACTGCAGGATTTCCTCATCCTTCTAGTGCCATAGAATCAAGTAATGCTACAGTCCATGTATTCTGTCTATTGACCCTATTTGTGCCATGCCATTTGAGCTTGTGCCATAAAGAGAACACCTGATAAAAGGCAAGTAAAGTGTGATCACTTGCAAAACTTGTTTTTTACTTATGTCCCAGGAGTTTTCTCTTTACTGATTTGTCGAAAGACTGTGTCAGTCTCAGGAATACATATATTCCATGAGTTGTGTTGGCTGGACTGGAATCAGCTCCAAAGGCTCTGCCCAATGGCCAAATGCAGAAAGCATGGATGACTGTCTCTACACCAAGCCTTTTACAGGTATGGGCAGGGACAAAGAGAAGTTATTTTGTTCTAGTCTGCCACCTTCAATATGCCATGAAAGAAACACAGTCAGGCAAATAGATTGGTCAGCACACTGTTCAGCCATGCTTGGCATGAATGCTTTCTCCAGTGGACACGTGAATTACTCACTGACCCAGGATCCTGGAAAACGTAAATCCTGCAGTGCTACTTCTCTTCTTTATTGATGGAGAATCTATCTCTAGGATTATTTTTACCTGATTAGTATTATATAGTCAGGGCAATAATTCTCTTCCTTGCTACTTTAATTTTCTGGTACAAACTGTATTCAATATATTCCCAGGTGTTTACAGCAATCAACAATAAGTGTTTGTGGAATATTAGTAAGGTACCCTAGTGCATGGCTTAACGGTAGGGGGAACAAATGCAACCAAACGCTCCAGAAACCTCACAATCCTCTAAAAATAGGCCTTCTTCCCTGGCTTATTTGAAGTCAACTTTAGTTTGCAAATATTGTGTCTGAAGAAGAATCAGCAATCAAACAGAGAACACAGAGGAAAATGATTTTTTTAAAAAAAGCTTGAAAAATACTGACTCTAGAAAATTTATGGAAGGGATTGAGATTCTTGCTCTGAGAGGATTAAGATGGCTGAATACATGCTTTATTTAATCACCTGGACTTGCGAGCAAACAACTGCTCCTTGGGACTTTAGAAGAGGCTTCCAGAATGCTGTATGTAACAAATTAGTTCCAAAGGGGCATGCAAAAGGGAGAAATACCTTCAGAAATCCTTACTTGGACATCAGGCAAAAGTCAGTTATACTTTTTTCTTCTACTTGTTTTACTGATCTGGAACGTGTTTTAGGAAATGCCACCCTCAACCTTTCAATTTCAACAGCAATAATTTCCTAAAAAATGAAATAAAAGGGCAGGCCACCGTGGCTCAGCAGGCAGAGTTCTGGCCTGCCATGCCAGAGACCCAGGTTCATTTCCCAGCGCCTGCCCATGCAAAAAAAAAAAAAAAAAGAAAGTAAGAAAGAAAAATAATGCCATTAAAGATATTCCAGATTTATGCCAAGTATTTTCAGGATCTTTTTGACCCAAATGAGTGCTCCTATTCAACTGTACTTGCTGATTCTTTTTCCAACCAACTCATCTTCTGTTGAAATCCTCTTGGGAATTTTTTTTATTCGGTTATTATGGTCTTCAACTCCACTAGTTCTCTTTGCTTCTTTTTAAAATTTTTTCTCTATCTTTACTGAGGTTCTCATACTGTTCATTCATTGTTTTCCTTTCATTCTTTTCTTCTTTCTCTGTATTTTCCTTCATCTCCTTGAGCATTGTGTTAGTTTGCCAGCTGCTGGAGTGTGATATACCAGAACTGGAATGGCTTTTAAAAAGGGATATTTAATAAATTACATGTTTACAATTCTAAGCCTGTAAAAATGTCCAAACTAAGGCATACAAGGAAAAATACCTTAATTCAAGGAAGGCTGATGGGTCAGGAATACCTCTGTCAGCTGGGTGGCTGGCATCTGCTGGTCCCTTACTCCTGGGCTCCGTTGCTCTGAAACTCTGTTCCTGCAAGGGTTCCTCACTTTGCTTCTCCAGGGCTAGCTTTCATTTCTTGGCTTTCCTTGGCTCTCTCCAGGCTCAAGCTTGCTTAACATCTCACAGTGATGTCTTCTGGGCTCCAAGCATCTCCAAACATCTGTGTCTCTGCTCTCTGCCCGTCAGCTCTGCTCTGAAGTCTCCACTGGCTCCATCATCTCTGACTATTTCCAAAGTGTTTCCTTTTTTAAAAGATTCCAGTTAACTAATCAAGACCCCCTTGGAATGGGTGGATTCACATCTCCATGTAATCAAAAGGTCATCCCCACAATTGGGTGTGTCATGTCTCCATGGAGATAATCTAATCAGAAGTTATTACCTTACAGTATTGGATTAGGATTAAAAGAAACAGCTGCCTCCACAAGATTGAGTCAGGATTAAGACATGGCTTTTCTGGGGTACATAATATTTTCAAACTGGCACAAGAATACTGAAGATCTTTCTTTCTTTCTTTCTTTTTTTTAATGTCTTTTTCAGTATATCCACTGGTAATCTTCCTTGTTGATGTCTTCTGGATTTTTATCCTCTTCTTTTAGATGGACTATCTTTTCCTCTTTCTTTTATAATCTTTTGTTGCACACTGTATCTTTTAATATTTTAATATGTCACCTCTGGGTTTTATTCCCTGTGATGTCTTTCTGGAGTTTATAACTAGCTGGTAATATGACAGAAACTTTCTTGAATGTCAGGAACTAACAAAACCAAGCAACCTAAGCAAAAAAATACCTTTAGCATCTTTGCAAATAGGCTTTGTGTTGCCTAGTACTCTAGTACTCTCTGCCAGAGTGCTGCCCTCCAATCAGGAAGGTTGGCCTAAGGCAAATGTGACCTGCATGGTTCTGCCTGCCTTTTCTGGACCTGTATCCTGTCCTGAACCTCTGTTTGCTCTTGACCTTAGGAGTTTCCCTGTTTACAGAAGTTTGGGTGTCTCTATTTCCAGGAAACAGTCCCTCCTCCTCTCCTTGGTGTTCCACTGTAGGTCATAAAGCTGGTAAGCCCTTCCCTCAGGCTGTCTGCCTCAATTGTTTCTTACACTGCCTTCCCGGTCTCAGGGTACTTTTGCCTGGAGGGCAAATTCTGGGTGTGGGGAATGGCATGACTGCCAGGCAGAGAGAGCCATTTACCAGTATTTACTGTGATTTACCAACCTGTCCCTCCTGTTCTTCCCTGGATGCTGTACTCTACTCTACTGAGCTCTGGAGTTTCAAAATAGTTGATTCAGACACTTCTTGCCTGTTTAATAGTTATTCTAGTGGAGGGACTGATTCTGGGAGATTCCTACTTTGCCGTCTTCCCACAGTGGCTCTCTGCCATAAGAATTTAAAAGTCATTCTTAGACTACCTCTATTAGTATAGAAGCTATTGCAGAAAACATTCTTTGGATCATTAATTTTAGGCCTTATCAGCAAGGACCATGTCTACGTTAATTAATTCAAATGAACCCAAATTGTCTGGGATGTCACAATTCATAATATCTTAGGATGAAGATATGTGTTGACTAAGTAGCCCTCAGCACCTATGTCCACCAGACAGAGTTAGTGTAAGTCACTAAAGATAAATATTTTTAATGACAAGGAAAACTGTGTCCTCAAGGCCACCAATGGGGTATTTGGCAATCTTGTTGTTAACTTTAGGTCTTCCTTTTTAAGAATTACAGGAAAGCTTAAGTTGTTCAGGATAATTCTGGACAACCTTTGAAACTTGTTAAAACTTTAATAAAAACACCACTTTTGGAAAGGGCTGCCATGATCTTGGAAAAGTGTGGTCAATAATACATTTCTGAATTTTTCAGAATCCTGACCATTTTTACTTTCACAAGCAGTAAGATCTCTGAAAAGTGAATTATTCTGGTATTTTTCTAAAAAGAACTGAATAAATAAGAACTGAATAGATTTCAGAGTGAAAACAAATCTGTATTCTGAAAACTACAATTTGAAATCATATATGTGCTATGTCAGTTAAACTATAACAATTGCTTGATCTAGATGCTTTTGAAGTTTTGAGTTAAAAATCACGTGAAAGCACTTAGAAGTCACTGCTGATTTTCTGTGTTGGCTTGAAAGTATTGTGTACACCAGAAAAGTTGTGTTTTAATCTTGATCCAGTCTTGTGGGAGCAGCCATGTCCTTTAATCCTGATTCAATGATGTATGTTGGAAACTTTTGATTAGATTATCTCCATAGAGGTGTGACACACCCATTTGTGGATGTAACCTTTGATTAAAAGGAGATGTGACTCCACCCATTCCAGGTGGGGCTTGATTAGTTGATTAGAATCCTTTAAAAGAGGGAATATTTGGAGAGAGTCAGAAATAACAGAAGCCTCAGAGCCGACAGAAACTTCACAGCGGAGCTGACACAGATGTGGATACATGGAGAACAGAGACACAGATGTTTGGAGATGCTTGGAGCCCAACAGACATTGCCATGAGGTGTTAAGGAAGCCAGAACCTGGAGAGAGCCAGGGGAAGCCAAGGAATGAAAGCCAGCCCTGGAGAAGCAAAATGAGGAGCCCTCACAGGAACAGAGGCTGAAAACAACAGAGCCCAGGAGCAAGCAACCAGCAGATGCCAGCTGCGTGACTACCCAGCTGACAGAGGTGCTCCAGACCCATTGGCTTTCCTTGAATTAAGGTATCTTTTCCTGGATGTCTTTGTTTGGGCAACTTTATAGGCTTAGAACTGTAGACCTGTGACTTATTAAATTTTCCTTTATAAAAACTGTTCCATTTCTGGTATACTGCATTCCGGTAGCTTACAAACTAACACACTCTCTAATGGATTTTAATAAACTGCTTCATTTTTTTAACCTCTCAGACTGCTTCCACAGCAATATATTTGTTTGCAATATAAAAAATGTTAGGTTTCCTCCTATTGGAGAAAGATTAAAAAAAAATCCCCCCAATATTATAACTGAGTTTGGTAATTTTATTGGTAATTGGAGTGGGATTTTTTTTCTTCTTTTGCTATATTTAGTCAAATAACTTTTACTGTTATTTTATTTTATTGTTATATGATATAATGTAATGTCAACATAATAAAATATAATAAATATAAATAAAAATTTATTTTCTTGTTATATGATATACTATAATATCAACATATTATTAATACCTGCAAATGATAATAAAAGCAACAACCATTTATGGAATTCTACTGAATGCCGCACATTATGAGGAACACTTTACATACAATATAATCTCATTTAGTCCTTGCCCAAATACTTAAAGTAGGTATTAACCACTATCATTTTCATATAAAGCAACTGAGGCAGAGAGAGTTAAGAAAACTATTCGAAGTTAAACTTTTATGGTATGGCAGAGGCAGGATTTTAACCCACGTCTTTTTGGCCCCAGTGGGTCCTAACCATTATATTACATTGTATAGATATATACAAGATCTCTACTGTGTGTGTATGTATGATTACCTTATATGGAGACGTCTGGATTGATGTAGATTCCAATGTTTTTTACTGTTTTGTGACTCACTGACATCGTACTTGTCATCGTCCACCAAGTTCTAGGCTTCTTTGAAGAAAACGTTGCATTGTTTAACGTTTATTGTCTTTGTCTTCCTCCAGGTACACATATGCTGGCTCTCACCAAGTTCTAGGCTTCTTTGAAGAAAACGTTGCATTGTTTAACGTTTATTGTCTCTGTCTTCCTCCAGGTACACATATGCTGGCTCTCATATTCATTGGAAGCAACATATGTTGTGGGAATTCTATTAATGATCAGTCATTTGTTTCCAAAAGAAGGGACAGAGAAGTCAGTTTGAAAGTCTCCAGGAATGAGTTAACTTGCACACAATCATGAGACAAGTGTGAAAGACCTTTCAAATTCTAGCTAAGTGTAGATGTCTAGTATGTGAGCAGTCCCAATACATAGTGGGTCTGTTCTTGCAAAGCTATGAAGCTAATTAAAATAAAAAATTAATTCCAGATCTATCACTGCAACACTAATAATGTTTAAGAGATGTGAACATAGTTGCTTTTGTATACTTTAAAAAAATTTTAAGTGACTTTTTTTCTGTATTCTTTCATCTAGGCCTAGTGAATTTGAGGTAAAAAATTCATCAACTTCATCCTTAACATACAAAAGTATGTTAAGACCTATAATTCTCATAGCTGTGTGCAGCTTGGCATGATTTCATTAATAAACTGGACCTTAAGCCATCTAGTTTATTGTATTGTGTGTACACAAGCATAGGGAGCGTTACCTTGGATAAAATTTAAGTGCATTAAATAATTCCATCCATGCCCATTTAATCCATCTAAGTCAGTACTTCTGAAAGGGATGGCAGAGTAAAAGTACTTTTACTTGGCAGTCTCCCACGAAAGACACCTAAAATAACAAAATTAACAAGAAAAAGAAAAGAAGAAAACACATTGCTGAAAGAAATGAGGAAGTAACTATAGCTGCAAAACTGTCTGCCAACTGCAGTGGAATCTGTATCATCCTAAAAAAGGACACTAAGAAAAATAGTATCTTCAGACCTGAAGCAATGTGACAGTTTTCTTTTCCTAAAAGAGACAAGATAAAAGGTCCACCTAATGAAATAAATTGGGTAGTTGGAAATACTAAGGGTCAGCGAGAGGGAGGATTTACGGGGTATGGTATGTATGAGGTCATTTTTTTTTCTCTTCCTTTTTATTTATTTTTCTGGAGTGATGCAAATGTTCTAAAAAATGATCATGGTTGTGAACACACAACTATGTGACGATATCGTGAACCATTGCTTGTGTATCATGTATGGAATGTATGTGTGTGAAGAGTTATCAATAAAAAAAGAAAAAAGAAAAAGTCCACCTAAGGACCAGTTTCTTGGAAAACCACATGAGCTGACCGAGGGGAAAATCACACAATCACCCAATTCTGTAATCTCTCAGTTTCAGACCTAGAACATTAGGAAGCCAGGAAAAGATCTACGCAGATCCCACCATTTTTCAAGGTTTAAACACCCCAACTCTAGAGAAATGTCTAACGAGCGGCATCCTAGAGGTGAGAAGAAAAGGAGCTGTTTTCTTTACAGGCATTGACCTCAAACCAGAGCAGTGAAAAGAAAACAACCAAAAATTACTATGGAACGGAAAACCTGTGGTAGTCAGACCAGAGGCAGAAGAACAGAAAAGCTAAGGATATGTTCCCAGAGCAGAGGACTCGTGAGAAAATGTCCTGAGGAAGGAACCTCTAGGAAAGAGGGCAAATTGGCAGTAACATAAAGACAGGCTCTTTACCAGGTGATCAATGAATACTCATTGGATGGTGGAAGGAAGGAATCAAAGTGGGAAGGAGAGGAGGAGGGCAGGGGAGTGAACCTGGCCAGTGACAAGCATCTATCCCTCCTTGTTACCATGTTTACACCCATGCCACATATAGATACACTCTTTGTTTCTTTTTTGGTTTTCTAGAAAGTGCATAGCTGTGTGATATTCTGGGTGTATCTACATCTGGGCCAGGATGGGTACACTGTGTTCTAACTTTAACTCACAGGACACACAGCAGTACTCTAAGTATCCTCAGGAGTCCTAGAATAAGCAACAGATAGAATTTTTCTTTCATACTTTGAGCAATCATTAAAAATAACCAAAGCAAATTGAATGTCAACAAAAGGCCTGCATTTGGATGCTAACAGGGTGGAATAGAAGAATATGTATTTAGTTTAAATTTTAATTGGTATTAAAATAAATGTTTTTCTTGGTGTCATTAACTTTTAACTCCATGCATTCTGAAAATGGTGGATTTCTTATGAAAAGAATATTTATAGAGTTTCCTAAAGTTTTTTTTTTTTGGTTCATTTTTTTTCCTGCAAAAAATAGAGGATACTAATATCTGCCCTGCAGTGCTGGTGTGAGGATATAATAAGCAAAGTTGATATAGAGTATCTCATCCAGTGCCTGATATATTGTAGGGGGTCTAATCTCCCTATTCTTTATAGGGACCTAATTTATTTAATGATGTTTTCTGTCTATTTTTCCCAAAATACTTCTAAACTATGTATTTTTAAATCACATTAAAGTACATTGAGGGTTATGAATTAGAGAGAGTAAAGTTCTAACATTTCTAAAATGTCTGAAATAATTCATTAAAAAATGAATACTTGCAAATAAATGGGCATTGATCTTGGCTGAAGGTAGAGTATGTGTTTGTTTTTTACAGTTTCAACAAAATCGAAAGTGAATTTTTTTCTCTCTGACTGCTCTGTACTTGTTTCTCGTTCACTTGTCAATGTCAGCGATCCAAAGACCATGGAATAAAATGCTTCAGGCACTGGCTCAGGAAAGTGTTCAAAGCTGGGAAAGTTGGAAGATGGTTTCTTGCCAAGCTCATCCAGGATGGGAATCAGTGGGAGGGGCTCACTGTAAACAGCTCGTAGGCACAGAGTTGGTCCTGCAACCGGTGAAGCCAGCTAAGAAGTGTGAAGCCAGCAAGAAGTGTGAAGTCAGTCGACCTGACCCTCAAAAGAGAAGAACCTGTGACTTGCCATTTGGCCTGCTCATGCAATGCTTTTCAACTGGGACACTGCCACCATTGTCCCAGGGGGGTCTGGGAATACGTGAGGGCATTTGGGAGGTCGCAATGACGGAGGAAGGGGTGGTGGTATTTCCAATATTTAGTGCCAGAGAGCCAGGGATGCGAAAACCCCTGTGCCTGGGAGATTGCAAATGAAAACTATCCTAATGAAATGCCAACAGTGATCTAGAGTTTGTGGTATCTCTGGAGATTTATTTCAGATGGCTTTGCATTCTCATCCATTTCTAAAAATTATATTAATAAAAATTACACAAATTTTTAAAATGATATATATATATACACACACACATATATGTATGTAAGCATATATGCCTATATAATATATAAATATTATGTGTGCATAACAAAAGCAATAGCCATCTCTACACGTTAATATAAAGAAACAGAATGAATGATGCATTAGTTTCACAGATGAGCTGCCTGGGGACTAATCGTGTCCATTTCTGACTGTTGATTTTCAAATCATTCTGCAAAAATGCAACTCACGGGAATAATATTACACACCCCTTTCAAGTTCAGTTTCTGTTGAATATTTAGAATGGCCACAGATTTCCAGAAGTTATCTGTATTGCTTTTTCTTATTTTTAACGAAAGATTTAACGACTCTCCCTCAAAGAAGTCATTGTCAGAAGGTCACTTTGGGCAAGTAGTAAATCTGTGGGTGAGCTTACATGCGATGTATCTTCTTTAGGAATGAAGGCTTTTTAAGGAAACGTTACTGTAGGTGGTTCTTTTTTGTTCTGACATTGCATTTATATTGGGCTCCACCCCCACATTCTCTCATTTAGTTGCATTTTCAGAGAGCCAACTCATAAAAAAATATGTATTTTTCTTTGTCCCACCCTGGGGTGGAACCTCTTCTTATTTATATACACTGTCATAAACAGACACTATAGAAACACAAACTCTGATTTATTTCTACTTCAGGCAGTTATTTTTGGAGGCACCTTGTCTGTTCTAATCTCCAGCAGAACTGAAAGAAATTATACCCCAAGAAAAGGGGAGATTGTGCTACACAGTGAGAGCTCCATGTTGAGTGCATTGCTTATGAAGCATGTTGCCAAGGTGAAGTGCTTCTGGGCCTTTCTTTAATGACCTTCTCAGGGCCCTGGGCCAGGAGGTTTTGGCTATCATGGGTAGATTCTCCCCAGCAGTTGTAAGGCCACTGCCTGACTCTTCCCAGCCAGAATTTGCAACATCAAAGAAAGAAAAAAAAAAAAAAAAGAAAAAGAATGGAGTCTTATGAGAAATATTTTACTGAGCAAGTAAGTCATAAATGAAAAAAAAAAAAGGTGGAGAAATTGCAATGTGAATCTAACTCTTCCTGGGTGTTCAGAATCACTAAAGTAGCAATTACAAAGCTTGTGGGCTGCTTAATTCTATAAGTGGTATCACCAGTGGAAAAATAGCATTAGGTTGTATATACTGCCTTTGTTCCCTAATTAAGGATAAAAAATACCATTATTGGTAATTAGCAATTAAACAATATACAATGAGTTGACTTAACAATAAGAATTTATTGGCTCATGGTTGCAGTGGGTAGAAGGTTTGCTTCTCCCAGGGTCTGTATCTTCTGGCAGTCTGGTACTCTTTGAGGTTCCTTGGCTTTTCTATCACACGGTGTTTTTCATTTGCTAGGCTGCTGAGTGCAATACACCAGAAACGGGTTGGCTTTTAACAATGGGAATTTATTAGCTAACAAGCTTACAGTTTTGAGGCTATAAGAAAATCCAAATCAAGGCATCATCAAGGTGATGCTTTCTTCCCAAAGACTCAAAGATCTTTGGGTCCTCTGCCACATGGCAAGGTTCTTAACAGCTTCTGCTGGAGTCTGTCTTGTCTTTCAGGTTTTATCACTTTCAGCTTGCTTCTGTGGCTTTCTCTCTCTACCGCTCTCTTTATTCATCCTGTTTATAAAGGTCTTCAGTAAGAGAATTATGACCCACCCATAATGAGGTAGGTCACACCTTCATTTAAGCAACCTCACTAAAAGGTCTGACTTACAATGGGTTCATACCCACAGGAATGGATTAACCTTAGGAATATGCTTTTTTGCATTACATATAGTTTCAAACCATCACATATGGCAATGCACATGGTCACATCATCTCCTTTCTCTTCCAGGTTCCATTACTTCCATCTTCTGGCTGTTTCCAGTGGCTTCCCTCTCAGTATATGAATTTCATTTCACTTATAAGGAACTCCAATAATCCCTACTAAAGCTCAAACCGATTCAGTTGGGCCTCGCCGTAACTGCAGTAACACCTTCAAGGCTCCTTTTCACGGGGGTCCACACCCACCAGAATGCAGATGAAGGGCAGGCACATGTCCAAACTGGTGTGTATGGTTCAGTCTATCACAGTTCCTTATCAAACATGCATCTTCATGTTACCACTTTATTTGTGGAGACAAAAGTAAAAGTGTTTATGTTTCCGGCAGTATGTATATTTTGAATACTTTATTTCTTACAGGAGAGATTCTGCTTTGATGTAGTCTGAGCATAACTTCCGTTGAGTCAAATTCTTCACTAAAACTATCAAAGTATTTTAAAATTTGTATTCAAAGACAGATACTGTGTTCATGGGTTCACACAAAATCAGAACTCACTCAAACATGTACCTGTTTCCCGGAAGAAGTTACATCAAACATCATAAGTTCTGATGCATTTGACATTCTCTTTCTACTCTGCTCTCATGTTCAATGACACTTTCCAGTTCCATGTTATACTGTAAATGCCAAAATGCAGCAAGAAGGGAGAGATCTAGCTTTACCAGAAACAAGAAGTATTTAAGGATTCATGAAAAAAAAAAAAAAGAAGAAGAAGAAAGAAAATCTCTTATTGTGAAATTTCTAATCCAGATACACACATTTAAGCTTGTTTAGTCACCTGCCTCTAAATCAAATGCCCCCTTGGTCCCTGTGGTCTCATGAGATCTGCCTTAGGAAAACCCATGCTGCTGGACGGTGCGAGGGTGGCTCAGTGGCTGAATTCTCGCCTGCCATGTCAGGGACCCGGGTTCGATTACTGGTGCCTACCCAGGCAAAAACAAAAACAAAACAACCTATGCTTTTTGTTTACATTAATGAAGAAATGAAGAGATGTTAAGAGAGAAGAGGTGCTGGGGGAATGTTGGAATTCCCACCGGTGGGTGAGTGGGAATAGATCCATGCCCTGCCTCATTATCACACTCCCCAGAATCTGTCTGGTCTTCTAAGTCATCAGTGTGGCTCACATGACTTATTTCTGAGACATTAAACAGAGGCTAATATCTATGTAATGAACAAATAAATACTAGCCACGGTATCTGGTATCTTTCCCTTAGGCCATGCATACCAGTTTTTCAATTACTCTGTCTGATAAAACATACAGAAATAATCATGCTATTTGTGAAAGTATCCAATTTGAGAGCAAAGAGACTTGAATTCTGAGTGTAAATGTTTATTTATTTATTTAAAAAATTAACTTGTTAACATCCTATTCTGCCTATAACATAGCTGGCGTGAAAGAAAGAAGGAAAAAAGCCATTTTTCAGGATTCAAACATTTTTACTTTTAAAACAGAATAATCTCTTTTCACCTTTTGATCCCACCCAAGCCAGCTTCAGAGCCAATGAATTAAAATGGCCAGAATATCAGTACCCTAAATTATAGCAATCAATTACTTTTCTCCTGAACTCTGTATGTGAGCTTTCCCACTCCAGAAAGATAAAGTTACATTCTAATTACTGCAGCATTTGAGGTAGAGGCTTAGCTTGATTTTTGTCTTTTTCATATCCTCTAGAAATTTCAAGCTCCGATGAATAAAATTGTGAAGGTTTTTATGTTTTCCAGTGGTTGATTAAGTAAGACACTAGCTGTATGACACATTTGAAGCCAATTTACCAGAATTTGACTTTCATAGTAAGTCAAATAAATAAAAAGAACTTTTTCTTGGGTGGCTAGGACACTTAGTACATTTTTCACTTTATAAAATATCATTGTGCAGATAAAGCTCTCTTATCTAGAACCTCATCTTCTAAGTCATTGTTCTCCATAAGATAGTGTCAGTATCTAAGTACTCTTGGCCTCTTTTACCCTTTTAAATGCAGTGCCTAGCTTCCAAAAGGAGTTGTAAGGCAGAGCTACGATGCAGTACCTATTCCAGCCCTTTTGCATTGTCTCTGACAAAACAACTATATTTAGGGTGTGATTTCACCAGGCTTAAACTCTGCAGTTTGGTTATCAACACAACTTGAATGTCCTCACAACTCTTCATTTAAGACAAAGGAGAATTGCAGTCTGAGTTAGTGCTATAATTAAAATATTAAATACATTATATGTATAGGTATATATACATGTATATAGATAGGGTATATGTGTGTGTGTGTGTAAGAAATCATTCTAAAAATATGCCAATAATTATGTTTATGGCACTAGGTCATGGGGTTATGAATAATTTCATGTTTATCATTAAAATTGCATGCATTTGCCATCTTTTATATGATTAACATGTTAACATATAATGGGAAAAACACAAAGGCTCAGGCTGTCCTCAGTGAAATAAGATTATCATTTACTCTCTGAAACTCAATTTCATAATCAGAACACCAATTTATTTGTCAGAGGTATGGACTGCTGTTCAGCCAACAGAAGCACAAAGAAATAAATACGTGATGTGTAGCAAAGAGGAGAAGACGGAGCACAGCGATACACAGCAAAGCCAAGAAGGAAGTTATTTTGAAAAGAGCTGAAGTCACTAAGCAAAATTTGTTTATGTCTGGTGAAGAGGGCATTGGTCTAGAGTCAGTCTTTTAAGCCATAAGGTTGGTGGCAGCCGAAAGTACGAATATGCACCTTGAAGATGAGTTGTTGCTTGAATAGAACATTTGGGAGTCCATGAAGGAAGATCCAGGCAGTTTGTAGAGAAGGATTTAGCCAGCCTCTGCCAATGCTAATTATATACCAGTGATTTCATTTACCGAGATAGTACTCATTTGTTTTACTTTTGATCTTTAACGTTGTTTGGCTTTTGGGGTCTTTGGATTCTTCTTCAAAACAAACCCTCTTCGACTTTTACCAAAAGTCTACTTTTGACAGGGTCACCCACCGCCTCTACAGAAGGCTGACGACAATAATAGAGTTCGTGGAGAAGGAATTTTGTCATGTGTCATCTATACTTTCATTTTTCTATTTCTATACTTCAGGTTTTTATTTAATCCACTTGAAAAGTAAGGTTGTGTATTCCTTTCTCTTATCAAATACAGAAAAATGACCCTGATTTCAATGGGCACACCATTGAACATCTATTGCAAAGCTTCTCTTTTTTACCACCTAAGTCTAAAATGTTCCCAGATTGTCACATAAATGGTTGTCTAGTCTTGAAGACCATGAGACCAAGTCATCAGGTGGAGGTTGTGATCTCTGGCCATTGCACCGGGCAAGAGGCTGAACTGCAGTCTCCTGCAGTAGATATGCCTGTCTGACTGTCCCATCGAAGGCTGCCAGTCTTTGGCTATTAATAATCGGAGACATACCATTCAAGCCTTGGGATGGGAAATACTGACTTCATGGGCCTTCCTTCAGAAGCTACCCATGAGATGCAGGGCAAACAAACCACAGGCAACCTGGGCACCCATCCTTTATAATGGCCTGTCTGATTTGAACATCCCTCTCCTTGGCATGGGATTTATTGTCATGAAATAAAATATAGATATCTTTGTAACAGGCAACCCCAAAGTTGGAGGGATACATAGAAGTGGGGGGAGATGTCGTCATTTTTCAGTTGCATTTTTCAGCTGCATGGCATCATAGCAGGACAGAGTGAAGAGCCTTCATGTACACTGTCCACCCTGTCTGGAATATGGCACCAACCCCCCCCATTCCAAACCAGTAATACCCATTCACCTCTCAGTTCAAACCCCACTTACTCAGGAAAACTTCTCAGACTTCACAAATTGTGTTTGCATAGCAGTGGTGTTTTTCCTTCAGAAAAGAATTTTAAAAATTATAAATGAAAAATTATAAATATCCATGTGACTCTTTTGTAATATCCTGAGACAGTCTTTTTTTAAATAGAATTAAAACTTCATGAGAGCAAGGATTTGGTCTGTTTTCCTTATGTTGTATCCCCCCTGCTATGTCTTTATATCTTGGAACATAATATCTTTGCAATAAATATTTACCAAGTGACTGGATTAATTGAAGGAGCAAATCAATAAACAAAGGGAAGCCCTCTTTAGATTGATTCTTTCCAAATCTCTAACTTCTTTTTTTTCAGTTTTCTTATCCATTTTCTTTTGCACACTCATTAAATATTGCTTTCTCTCAAATTCCTTCATTTCTCTTCTCATTCTACATATTTGTTTCTAAGTTCATTCATCCCAATGGCTTCCATCAACCTTGGTTGCATAGACTCTCAAATCTGCATTTCTTAGCTTGACCTTTCCCTTGAGTATCCAATGTCTTTTCACCTTTCTGTCAGGCATTGCCATTGCGTAAGGTTGCCTAGCAACTCCAGATCAACATCCAAAGTGAAAGTAATTCTTACTTCCTCTTCTGTCCCACTCTACCCTGCTCCTTAATTATATCACTCATCTCCCAGTTGCTCAAGCTAGAGAATTGAAAGTTACCCTTTTTCTTCCTGCTACTTCAACACTCAGACAGTCACCAAGTTTTATCAACTTCACCCCTAGATTATTTCAAGAATCTGTTTACTTCAGTGGCTCTCATCATCCCCGTTTTAACACAAGCTCCCGTATCTCACCTGAACAGCTTCCTCCTGTTCCCCCCACTCCTGTCTCAGTCTGAGTAAAACATTTTATCTGTGGCTGCCAGGCTTATTTTTCTTTGCCACAAACCTACTTCTGCTAATCTCCAATTTAATAAAAACCATCAGGGGCAGCTTATTACAACATAAAAAGTCCCAACAATTATCACTAATCCTGACTCAACCACCTCCATTTTGTCTCTGCTGTCTACATATCAGCCACCAAAGTTTCCCACATTTCCTTAAACATAGTGGATGTTTTCACACCTCCCTGCATTTGTATGTTGATTGTTCTGCAAAGAGTGCTCCTTTTGTTACTTTTCTGGGCCAAATAATCTTCCTCTGATGCTACAATGCTATCTCTGTGGAAGTGATTTCCTTACTTCCATGAGGACAGTTAATTGGCTCCTATTTTTATCTCACAGACACTTTTTCCAAATTTGTTAGATAGTACAATTGGATAGCTGGGGAACGTGGCCAATTCTCAGAGTCTAGAGCAATGACTAAATCTAGTATGATAGGTAATCACTTAAAAATCTTAACAACCCCTTATATAGTGCTTATGATGTTCCAGGCAGTTGTTGAATGTTTTACAAATCGTAACTCATTTATTATCTTGTGAGCAGCTTATAGGTATAATAATAACTCATAGGTAATAAGGGTATCCCCACTTTATGGACGAGGAAACTGAGATGTAGAAAGCTTAAGTCATTTGCCCGGAGTTGCACATAGGACAGAGTTTGAATGTAGACAGTCTACCCCCCGGGTCTTGCAATTACCAACTTCAGCACCAGGCTGTGTCCCTCAAACCAATGAGAGCTGTTAAGGTGGGTGCCTCAGTAAAATTTCAGACTAATGAAATCTTCTCAAAGTGTTGGCTAGTTGGGCATGTCTCCTTATTATTCATTAAACCAGGTAGCCACCCAGTGTAGTGACCAGAAGTTTCCTTTGAACTTCAGTGATTCCGGCAGCTGCTCAGAGGCACAGCTTTATAATCCCTTCATTCACACAGCGCAAAAACCAGAACACCCTGTTCCAGCTGCAACCAGACTTCCCCAAAGTGGAGGAGGTAGCCGGTTCTCATTAAGCTTTATGAAGCTACACGCTAAATGGAACTCGTGTTGCCTGGAGACTGGGTGTTCATATATCTTTCAGTTGCCCAGGGTGTTTCCTGGGGACAGAGCTCAAGCGTTGAAAGTCCACAGCTTGGGGATAACTTTTTCCTTCCTGATTAAGTTGTCTTTCAGGTGGTTGAACAAGTGCCAAAATGTGTAGACTGTGCATAAATCATGATCTGTTTGGGTATACTTCACTTTTTATTGAATTGTACCACCTATTCATGGTCAATCACCTGAGGTGAGTACATGTAGTTTAACATGTAGTGGGTTTGACCCCAAAGGTGATAATATAGCTGAGCATTTAGGTTACTATTCCTTTGATTAAAACTAAGTTTAATGAAAACAATGAATCGCTCCAACAGAAATCTAGATACATCATGCATTTAATCATTTAGCTCCTTATTTCCTTCTGATTACAAAAATATTACATATACATTCATGATACACTATTAAAACAGCGTAGAAAAACATGGCATAGACTATGAAAAGACCCTGAAAACAACTACATAAAGAGAACTGTACTAAAATCTGGTGTACTACTATAATTTTCACTCCAAATATACATAACTATCATATTAGTAATAAAAATTTCAAGTGAAGTGTGACTATACTACAAATTTTAAAATTTGCTTTTTACTGAACAATAATCACTGAGTTCAAAAGCACTCGGGAGGGTGGGCCACTGTGGCTCAGCAGGCAGAGTTCTCGCCTGCCGTGCTGGAGACCCGGATTCGATTCCCAGTGCCTGCCCATGCAAAAAAGAAAAAAAAAAGCACTCAGGTATTATTAGATTACATAATTTCCCTTGTTTGCAGATATCTGATATTTTATTATTGCCTAATTTCATATTTCTAAAATGTTCTGTATTCTAATTAATTAAAATGAACTTCATATGAAGAAAGATGTGCCCCTTAAAATAATTGAAATTATGGTTTCTTTTAAATTCCCTCTACATAATTCTTGGAATCTTCTTGATTTGAATCAATAAATTATTCAGGAACTTACTATTTTATCTTTTAAACAAATGCAAAAATCTATCAATTACACTTGTGTGATACTTAAAATCATTCACATTACAACTTAAATTATCTGCATATTCATTCAAGCTCTTTTTATCTTAGTAGCTCTCAACCCTAACATACAAAAAATACATAAAATTCCTAAACACAAACAAACAAACAAACAAACAAACAAAAACCCTTTGTATATATTTCCCATTAAAATTTAATTGCAAACTAGTTAAACAATTTAGGATTAAAAAAAGCACACATAAAGAGAATAGATGGAAAAGAAATACTTCTATCAATAGAATACAATGGCCAGGGTTTATAATGGATCATTCTCTTTTTAGGTTCTTTGTCACTGTGCTGGTTTGAAAGGATATATGCCCCCTAAGAAAGCCATGTTTTAATATAAATCCCATTTTATAAAGGTAGAATCATCCCTATTCAGTACTGTATATTTGAAACTGTAATGAGATCATCTCCCTGGTTGATGTGATTTAGTTAAGAATGGTTGTTAAACTGGATTAGGGGATGACATGTCTCCACCCATTTGAGTGGGTCTTGATTGGTTTACTGGAGTCCTATAAAAGAGGAAATATTTTGGAGACTGAGAGAGACTCAGAGAGAGCACAGAATGCTGCAGCACCACGAAGTGGAGAGTCCATTGGAGATGAAGAAGGAAAATGCCTCCCGGGGAGCTTCATGAAACCAGAAGCCAGGAGAGTAAGCTAGCAGATGATGCCATATTTGCCATGTGCCCTTCCAGCTGAGAGAGAAGCCCTGACTGTGTTCGCCATGTGCCTTTCCAGATGAGAGAGAAACCCTGAACTTCATCGGCCTTCTTGAACCAAGGTATCTTTCCCTGGATGCCTTTGATTGGACTTTATTTCTATAGACTTGTTTTAATTCTCGGCCTTAGAACTGTAAACCAGCAACTCATTAAATTCCCCTTGTTAAAAGCCATTCCTTTTCTGGTATATTGCATTCCAGCAGCTAGCAAACTAGAACAGTCACCTTGAACAATTTTTTTTAAAACTTTGCAAAACACCTGGAAATATTGTTTCCACGCAGGATAACTCTCCCTTAAAGAGGTGCAGAACATTGAAACACCATCAGAAAAGAGTGAAGAGAAGAGTGAAGGGATCTGACCAAATGCAAGATGTTTGAAAAATCCATACACTTCATACTTAGCCACTGTAGCACACCAACCCCCAAAATAGAAATTTTCTCCTCTCTGCTCCACTCCCCTTCTCGAACGCTTCCCTTTGCTTTCTTCCACTTCTTTCTCTCCTTGCCTACCTCCTTCTCTCTCTCTGTATTTAAAGGTTGTCAGCTGGCTGGAAGCAGAGCAGAAATAGAACAGTTTTACCAGTAACATGTTAATAGTGGAACCCAACAATTTAAAGGATTGGCTTTAGTTAGTTAGCTACTTAGTTAGTGAGTTCGCTAGTTAATTTAGCCGTAAGGGACTAAATTAGCAGAAATCTCAGGAACACAGATTTCAGTATAAAGGGAATTATCTGCAGACAGACTTGTACGTAAATTAAACTGGTTGTATTAAATGGTCACGGTGATGGTAATGGTGACAATGTCGATGGTATTGCAAACAATGTGAAAAATAATGGTTAATGTGCATTGATCATTTTTAAGAACACTGTATGCATCATCACCTTTAGTCCTAATAACCTCAGGAACCATCTTTGCTATCACCATCATAAGATAGGAAAATGGTGAAAACGCAGAATAATCTTATATCTGATAAATTTGAATATAGATATTTGACTGTAGATAAGCTGCATAACTGTAGGGATATCTATAACTCTAGAGATGAGTCTTTGCTAGACTGAATGGTGGTGAGTCCTCCATCCATGAACTAGTCATTTCATTATGTGGGCAAATATTTAGCCATGTCTCCAGCAAATGCTGAATGACATCATGATAACATGTCACGATGTGATGGGATGCAAGCAACAGATGAATTATAGGATTAGAAGTCATTGGTTTCCAAATTTATGGCCAATCGATTACCCCATCAAATAAACTAGATTTTACCATAACAGAAACACAAAGGTTGCAACTTCGCGGGGGCTTTTTTGTCAGCCTTCTTTAATTGTTATGAAATTAATTATTATGAAAGCAGCCCCCTTCTTCTCCCTTTTGCCACCACCACTTCAGACAATATCTGTTTCCACTCGTGGTATCTGGAACACAGTTTTTAAACCACTTGACATTGGACCACTCCATCATCTTTGTAACCCAATATGTGAAACCTTTGCTTGCCCCCTCTTGCAGCCTGTTTTTGCCAGCAGCAGTGAAGAAGACTTGCTCATCTGTTATGATGCTTCATTCTACTCTTTTGAAATAGGAGGGCCAAGGGATAATGCAGTGCAGCAGCTTTGTGGGACCAAATCTCTGTTTTAAATTGATTTCAGGACCCAATTATAAGGCTCTCAAAGCAATCTGGTATCAAGATAAATCAATAAGTTGCAACATTGGATGATTGAGATAATAGATGTAATAAGCTGTAAGCAAAGCCGGGCTTTCTGAGGATGTAACAGCTTCTCAACATGTAATAGATGTCTCTTCAGAGATCCATGTTGGACTGCCCTGTATTTTCTTTTGTCTTTGTTCTAGGGTGCATGTGACTCTGGGTGTGTGTGCCTGTGTATTTGTGTGCGTTGTATATCAAAAGATATATTTCCTGTTTCTTTTATCGCAGCCTAAGATTCCCAAGGGTGTGCTGATCCTTGGCTCTGCAGAGATCAGCACGATGGCGAGAACAGAGTTCTATCAAAACAGGCTCTCAGAACCTTCAGGAATTGATGAAA
This sequence comes from Tamandua tetradactyla, assembly GCF_023851605.1. NCBI lineage: Eukaryota > Metazoa > Chordata > Mammalia > Pilosa > Myrmecophagidae > Tamandua > Tamandua tetradactyla. The sequence goes on from NC_135332.1 coordinate 10,887,516, forward strand.
TGATTAGGGTTAATCATCAGAAACAATTTATGTATTTAAACCTCTCAATCTTAGGCAACTGCTAATTCAGAATTCTGCCAATCCCAGCCCCGCTACCAGAGATATTTTACAGTTGTGCCTGTTGTACAGAATAAATTTGCATGTGTTTGCTTTGTATGGACTCACTTCCAGCACCCTTAGGGAAATGGCTTCTTAGAAGGATCAGAACAGCAACCCCCCCTTGTATTGCCATTATTGCGCATTTTATTATTTTTATGGGTAGTTTAATTTATTTCTAGAAGATGATTTGCACTGATGCCTGAATACATTTCCCAGCATAGCTTATGAGAGTGAAAGTCAGCTCTGAAGCCTGGATTTTAGATACTGCAACCATGGGGCTGCAGTCCTAGCCCACGTGACTTCCCTGTCTCTTCTCTGGCAGCCCCAGGCCATTTTCCATGCCATTCAATTAAAGGAGTTTCCATTGTGACTAACTTGATGTGCTCTGAAGATCTTTCATCATATTATCCAGTGCAGCATTAATTTAAAATAGAAATGCCCATAAGAAAGCCTTTTATCCTCTTCCTTTTGTGGCATGTTCCTTTTAAGTGTGTGTGTACACCACCCAGATATTACCCGTTTTAACCCATGATTTCCCCTAGTGTCTGTAACTCTACATCTCTCTAAGATCAACCTTTTAAAGAGCTGATGAGAAAAGAAATAGACAGATTGATAAATAGTCCAGAGACCCAGTGGGACATAAATGAGCTCTGGGCTGGCCACTTGGCACTCTCTCTGTTAGCACACCCATCTTCCATTCTGATAAAGATACTTATAGTGTAGCAGCATTTCAAGAACCATAGAGAGGTAAAAGAACTTACCCAGCTCCTCAAATTTTCCTGTTATTGTGGCTAGACATTATACAAATAAAATTCCAAATTAATTATGGTCAGTGATTTGTAATAGATCAAGAAATATTTTACCCATTTGAGGTTCAAACTAAGTTAGGGGATTTATTAAAATCAATAAACGAATGAAAATGATAACTGAGCTTCCAATATATTTAAAAGCATCAATTTTTCAACTCAAAACTAAACTGAGATCCCATTTTCAAGTTTATAAGGAATATTGAGATGTGACGTGATTTGGATGATGTATTCCTGTGGTTAAAGATGTATCTCTTCTTCATAATTGGAAGATATTACTATAAGTATATGTGTGAAACCTGAAAGACACAATAAAAGCAATGGGAGAGAAAATTCAATTAGTATTGTGACAGCCACCCTTTTACTGAACAAAACGGACTTGTTTTGCTCTAGAACAGAAGACAGCGTTAATAACACAGATTCATGGTTTAGCTTAGAAGCCCGCTCCAGGGACAAGCTGCCACCTCTGAAACCTTCTACATCACAGAAGGCTTCTCCATTTGTTAAATGCACAGCCCTGAAATGTTCTTTGACTTCCAATCGTTCTCCAACTAGAATTTCTATAGGAAAGCTGCTTATATCAAGGGTAAGGAAGCCCATTTTCTGGCAGATTCTAAGAAAGAAAGATGTCCAAGAAGGAAAGTGGAACTTTGTATTGATGTTCTCCCTTACAAGATCAGGAAAGCATAAAACAAACTTCTTTATGAAAAAAGGTCTTTGCATTTTATCAACAAATAGAAGCAATCTAGATAACACACATGCCCAATAGCTTTCTTAAATTCTAGAGATCTTAAGCCATTTCGAATTGCAATGGTTCTAAATAAGCCTATGATTCACAGGGAAAATTTTAATATTAGCCCTTCCTATTGAGTTTAGCTCACCTTTCAGCAACTGGTAGTGTTCTTTTAATGTATTAATCCATTGAACAATACATTTTAGGTTACCTTGTCAATATTTTTGAACAGTTTGTCCTTCTTTCATAAAAGTCCATGAAAATAAATAAAATATCCCCTTCATATCAGTAGCACTACTAAGTTGCTTCAAGTAATATTTGGTTATCATGAATCATGTGACAATATGATATTAAAATGATACACAAAAAAGTGGTATTTAGAGGCAAATAACTTCAGTCTACCACTCCAGACCTGTTTTCTTTTTTAAAAATTAGTGTAAGTGTGAAGAGCTCCTTATCTATACTCTCTTCATTTCCCCAACCAACCTGTCCAAAAATACTTGCAGGAAATAAATGTATTGCAAAACCGAAAAGAGATCTTTTTTTAATGAATAGTATTCTTCAGGAGAATAAACCTCTTGATCAAATTTATGTGGATGTGATTGTCAGAGACCCAGAAGTATTAATCCTCCAATTTTTGGCTGCAAATTATAGTCTGCATGCCAAATCACCTGCTTTTGTAAATGGCATTTTATTGACACACAGCTACATGCATTAATTTATATATTGCCTATAGCTGCTTTCACACCACCTCAGCATAGTCAAGTCAATTGCCTGGTTGTGGTGGAGACTCTACACCCCACAGAGCTGAAACATTTACTGCCTGGCCCTTTACAGAAAAAAAATTTGCCGACACCTGGTATAGATGGCCAGCTTCTATTGATTTAGCTGAAAATGAAATTGTTTATGCAACAAATATTTACCAAACACCCGATGTTTTGAACATAAAAGACACTAAATACTTTCCTTTTTGAGCTGAAAATTAGTCTAGTCGAGGAAACAGGCAGAGCTATAGAGCATATTAATTATTCTAGACACAGATTTTTTTTTTTTTTTTTTTTGCATGGGCAGGCTCCGGGAATTGAACCTGTGTCTCTGGCATGGTAGGTGAGAACTTTGCCACTGAGGCCCTGTTGCACCACCCTGCTAATTTTTTTTTTTCAAAGGCCCTCAAGGGTGGGCCATGGTGGCTCAGCAGGCAGAGTTCTCACCTGCCATGCCAAAGGCCCAGGTTCTTTTCCCGGTGCCTGCCCATGTTGGGGAAAAAAAGGCCCTCAACTATATCAATTATGCTCCTTAAGAAGACTCCTAAATACTTTTCCAATTCATCTCATAAATAGTACTAAATTTGGGCAGAATCTCTTTTTATCAAAACTTCTGAAGGAAAACAGCAGATTCAGGCTAAGCACCTCTCTCTACCTTGGCAAAAGGGAAGAGAATGAGCCCCCTTTTGACAAATCAACAAGCATATAAATCCCAAGACATATTTTGTTCTGTGATGCAAAAATGAATCTCAGGTGTTTGTGTTATCTCGACAGCTGAAACGTCATTCGCTTCCTTACAAAACTTCTCCCATTGAATCTAAGTGACAGGAGCGTCACAGATTGTGATTTCATGAATAGCCAAATTATCTGTTCAATCCAAACCAAGCAAAGTGATGGGAATATTTCCAATGCTATTATTGACTCAGTTCTTCATGTTACAAAATTAACCATCACTGTTCTAAGGGGATATGAAACAGTGGAACAAGTCCCACCCTCACAGACGAAGTCAGCCTAGAGCATGCTGTGTATTGAAAAGGAAATAAAAACTGAGAACGGAGGGTTTGCATTTTGAAAATATCAATGGGTATATAGGCAAGTTCACGGGCTATTCTTTTCACTTTTTAGATTAAAAAAGAGAAAAGAAAAAAAAAAAACTCCCAGAGAAGTGAGCTAGCTAGCTAAATCTTTCTCTGCCAGAGCAAACATGAAGACAAGATGTAGTGCTCAGAGGAAAAACCATTCATCAGTATTGTCATAACATGACCCTACACTCCATTGCTTCATTTCAGAAAGTGACATCAAGAATAATTATCATTGCTCGTGTAGATTTCAAAGCTTGTAAAGGAGAAAAGTATGTTAATGTCTAACCTCCAATATAACGAACACTTTGAAATGTTTGGGTCTGATATTTAAAATCAGGGCAAACATCCCTCAAACTCCTTAAGGTATTTTCAACCACACTCAAAATAAACTAGCTCTCATGAACTTTGGCAATAAATCAGTGAAGACTATACCAGCAAAAACATCACTCTCTGGTTTTCAGAGAAGAGATGAGTAAGTATTATTGGGGATATACAAATATGCTTGAATGCCGACCATCAATATATATATTCTTACTATCCATGGACATGATGAGTTGGAGACACAGGATAGGACAATATTCCTATCCCAATGCCTGAAAGCACCCTGGAAGGGCAAGCGATCTGTCTCTCATATTTCATTTGAGAGTTATGGATGGGGACATTAGCTACCCCAGGGAGCCAGTTAAAGCAGTCAGAATGTTCTAGCAGCCTCCTGAAAGCACCAAAAAACAACAATGAAAAAAACACACACCCAGTTTTCTTGGATCAAAGACACATACAAATAATCTGGAGGCTGTTCCCCAAATTTGTAAGACACAGACCAAAAGTTAAAATGGGAGTCCATGTGCCATATACCTAAATATTCAGGTTTTAACCAAATTAAAATCTGTTAAATAAAATATTTTTAATTAAACTATCTGGACAAAGACATACTTTTTATAAGCTAGAGAGTCAGGTCTGATTTTGGAATTCTCAGACTCTTGGGAATTCCTTCCTGGACCCTCCAAATGGCCCCTATTGTCTACCTCTTGGGCTTAAGGGTGTACATATGAGCATTTGCCCTTGGGAGGATTGGCCCCACAGAGGTTGCAGCCCTTTGGCAAGAAACTCTGTGGGTCTGGATTCCTAGAGTATAGAGAAGGGAGGCATAGCTTCCAGCTAGGCTTTCCCTTACTTCCTCCTTGCTCATGGAAAGCAGAGGCTGGTCTGTCTAAATCTAAGCATAGTGCTACTCACATTTCTGTGGCAGAAATACCCACCTCCACAATTGACCTTCATATCTTTTCTGCTTGCCTTTATAATTTAGAAAATATTAACTCTCAGCTAGAGAGAGAAAAAAGATCATTGTTACAGCATCATTGAACAGCATTTCATAATAACTCATGTCAAAACTCTCAGTTGATTAGATCAAACCAAATGGCCCATGCCTTCTGCAATTATTTTGTGAAGGGTTTAGTGAATTAAGCCTGGGTTACTGTATGCAAGCCATGGCCAAACAAGAGTGGAGGTATCTCTAGCTAACATAAAAGTTCTCTTCATTAAATTTTGGGAGATATGCTGTTTCCATGTTTGGGCACTTACTTATTTGGATTTGTCTATTTAGGTGCTTTCTGTTCATACAGCTTTCCCATATGCTAGACTGTTTACTTCAAAAAGAACCTTCCCTATCTTCAGAGAAGTGTTGCCTGGGGGTTCTACTTGACCCTCTTTACTTTCCATGATCCTCTTAACATTTTCTGAGAAAATCTCCCTGCTTCTTTATTCTAATGTAGATATGCTGATAATACAGAAATGATTTGTGCCTAAAAAAGGTGTCAATATGAAGAGAAAGCTTTGTATATCAGAAAGAATTGTATATTGACCTCAGTCCTTATTCTTCTTAAAAAAGCATTTGGCTAGGGCAAATTGCTATTTTCTTCCAACCGGGAATCTTTATAAGACACTTTATTTGTCCCATGCACTCTTGATTTTACAATGTTGAGAATCAGGGATAGAATGGAGAGTAGAAGGATGAAAAATTATGGCAGCACCCATCTCCACAAATAAACTTATAGTCAAGTAAAAACTTATGGGCTGGCCATGCAAACTCAGGCTCTGAGCCTACCCCTTAGCCCAAGCCCCTTCCCCTTTGCACCAGCTTCTGTCTCCACACCTACTTCAGATATAATTCCAACGATCTATCCATTCCCATTAACCCATGGGCTTTTCTGGTTTGCCTTACCTTACATTTCTAACCTTATAGAGTTCAAAAGTAAATAGATGAATGAGGAATGGATGATATAGCCAGGTAACCTGAAGCTGAACAAGTTGTATTTGACCTGGATTCACATGTAAATGATGGCAATGAGAATTCCTAAAACGTCATGTGAATGCCGTTAAAACCAATGCCCACACCTCAGACACTTTCGAATTATAGACTTATTATTGTCATAGCTGGCATTGAACCAATAAAAGACTGTTTCATAGACCTGATTTTTCAGACTTATCCTAAATATAATGAAGACTCTCTACCCTTCCAAACTCTTGTATCTGGGTAACTAGCAGTCATTCAAATAATCAATACAACTTTTAAAACCAAGTGTGGGTATGTCTTTTCTTTTGCATCAGCTTTTGCCAGCTGCAATTTGTTGGATTGAGAGGATGGACACAGTTCTTGCTTCCAGCATACCTACTAAATTGTGAATGATTCCCTGGTGGTCAATGAATTTTAATGAAGCAAATTCTCATAGTTATCCATTTTACAGGGTTGGACCTTTCTTCAGACTTTTTTTTTTTTTCTGAGTCACCTTCTCTCCCAGGAATCTTGGGAGTAAAAACCATAATAGTTACAAGTGATTGAGCGCAATGCATTCTGTGCTAAGTGTTTTACAATTCCACAGGAACATTGTGAGCCAGTAGTGTGATGATCTTCATTTAACAAATATAGAAATAGAGGATCAGGAAGTTTTGGTGATTTGATTAAAATCATCCTACTTAAACTATGTAGAGCTGAGATTTGAACCCAAGTCTGAATGACTCCAATATTTGAGCTTTCACTAATATCCGAGGTATTTTTGCGGGAGACCTAAATCTGCAGCCTCACAACACAGTGGTTCTCTCTTCTAGTACTTTCTTCTGGTGACTTACACAGTATGCCTGCTGAGTTCTCGGGTGTCAGTCATGAAGTTCACAAGTGTCAAAGATCTGAGGTCCTTTCTAAGAATTCTTTGGGTTTGCTTGTTGATGCTCTCAAAGGTTAGGTAGCACAGCGTCCCTCTTTGCTTGCCCTTGGAGGCTCTGTTCTCTTCTGCAGTTTACCAAAGAAGGGCACACATCTGTGAACAGTGACCTGAACGGGCACTGATTACCATTTTCCCTCTGGGTATATACTCAGTGTGTGGCACTATAGTGCTTAACTCTCTCTTCTGGAACTGTCCGAACTCACGTACCTGGGCAACTGAACAGTCATTCAAATATCCAGCACAACTTGTAAAACCAAGTGTGGGTATGTTTGTAAATACCATACAAAATATCACATGCTAATTGAATCTGTTTTAATTGAACATGAAGAGTCTCATGAAATGTAATAAGTGGTTTTGTAACTTCTGCAGGCTCTGACTCTGATGATAATACCATCCCGTCTAATTTGAGCTCAGATTTGGTACAATTGTTGAGTCCCTAAATTACTCACACCCATTGGCTTCTTGCTTTTTCCTAAATCTAAATGAGATTACATAGGATACTGTCTTACTAGTGGTTTTTGAGAGCTGGCCTTTTAAAACTCATGACAGCCAATGAAAACTAACCTCAGGGCAATTTTTCTGCATGAGACATCTACCTGCTTCAAATCGTTTGACGTTTTCTTTCTTGGAATTGCTGAGAATAAAAGCACATAACTTCCTAAAAAGAAAAAAGAACAATCTGTTCTTCTGACTAGCTGATGGAACTGCATTAGTTGTTTTATATGCTCACCATTATGAGTGATTTTAGGTGTACATTTTTAAGCTGGGAAATAAATATCTAAAACCTAGAATGATATCATTATATCATTTCCCCTTCACATGAGGCACTGACTCTTAGGATAGGTTTATAGATGGTGTCTTGCTTTTATTCAAAGGTGAAAAAATGTATTATGAGACATTAACGTGCTTTTACTCTCTCCCTGTTTATTTTCATAAAGAATTCCAAACTGCATAAAGTTTAATCAGCCACTGCGCACACCTCTGAAGAGGTCTGTCATTCAGGAAAATTGAACCCAGGCTGGATGATAAGAATTCGACGCCTTGAGTTAATCTTCAGGGATGAGTTTGCTACGTGGCTATTTTGCCACTGAATTTGGGGGCACCACATTTGCCTACAAAGATTGGCACTAGATTAAGATACTACATGAAGAATTCAGCTGCAGAATCATGAGTCCTTGCATCATTGTGAGAAAAAGTACGGTGATTTTCCTTGAATAATTTTTGTAGTCCATTTTCCAGACCGTGGTATATATTACACACATCACACATGGAATTGTCGGTTTTCCTCTCTCTGATGTTGTATAGCTGGTCCCTTGCAGTGAGATACAAAGCTTTCCATTGTCCTGATCCCAAAGGAGCTTCAAGTGTGTGACAAAAATAAGAACAGAAACGAATTATTATTTATGGAAACAGGCCTATAATTAGGAATTATAATAAGAAAATTAGGCTTGGTTAGATTTTGGAGACTCCTTGATGTCATTTTCACTCGAATGAATACAAATAGTATCCAGTTCCTTCTTTTAAACAACCCCAGCTCAGGCAATCCTCAATCACACTTCCAGAGTTTTCATCAGTTCTCTTAAGTCCCTGAACAGTGATAACACAACATAAGTCCCCTTGCGTTGGTAATTCTTTTTAAGGAATTAAAAAGGCAGTTTAGCTTGAGACTCAAAAAAACAATCCAACACACATCTAGGCTAAGGTCCTACTCAACCAGTTCTTGGCAAAAATGGAACTGATTCTGAGAGTTTTCCAGCAACCTCTGCTCTCAGCAATAAGTTATTTATCAGAAACCAATGGAGTCAAAACGTCATTAAATTTAATTTTTAAGACAATTGCTTATTTTCTTACCAGAATTAGGAAGAGATAGTAAAATAAACAGAATTGAAATAAAAAATATCTATCCCCTAAAACTTCTAATATAAGCATAATTTTCTTTGCAGCAATGCCTTCTTCACCTTATCTGTTAAAGAATATCAAAAGTTTAATTGATGGACTAAAAAGGAAATGATTATTCTTATTACATACAGGTATAAAATAATGATTATGGCATGGAGACATACTTTACATAGTAAATGAGTATCTTAATCTTTTGCAAAGAATGTGGTTATTTCCTTCCTGGGATAAGAAGTTCGGAGAGAGACAGGAGAGAAAGGGATCCTGATAATTCTGTTAGCCTGCCAGAAGAAAGCTTGCCTGGCCAGTTTTGGGGAACTGAGCCTGAATGGGGTATTCTGCAGCAAAACAGAATGCCAGCTTCTGTCTTCATAGTAGTGCCAGCTTCTGTATTTGTCCCATTTGGCAAGTACAATGTGTGTTGACTTATCCAGTTGATTTTGCAGAAGGGTAGGCAGCAGAACTAAAAAAAAACCCAGCAGAACGACAAGCTGCTGAGCTCAAAATCATGTCTCAATCACAGTCTCTGCGTATAGTTTCCAAGAATTTTACCCATTAGTTTTTGGGACTCATAAGGCACTTGTGTGGTTTAGCAGCCCAGCTCAGGGTTGAAGGATGTCTTGATGGTCATATCAAAGAATCAAAGAAAACATAAATCCAAGGGGAAATTCGTCTATACATGACTTTGTGTCTTAACCTAAGGCTCAGTGCACTTGTTTTGGATAATTAGATTTCCAATGACATTTAATGATATTGAAATGAGAGTATCACATTTAGTGTAAATCTGGGGTTTTTCACTTTCTCAATGCAGACAGACTTTTGTATGTGTTCAAAGAAAGCATCACACAGCCTCAATTTATACCCCTCTTTTATTAACAGAAGAGTAGTTAAAAGGTTGCCTCACTATGCCAACCCTCATCTCCCAAACAGAAAGAACAAATCAATACCCCCACAAGTTGTGTCTCATAGATCTCTCTTCCGGATTTTAGTTCGTAGTAAAAGACCTCACAGTTAGGCCTATTCTATATAGCAAACACAAACTCAATCTGTTATCGACTGCTACAGAAGTCATTCAACCATTCATTTGGACAGTCATTTGCTTATTAAATAATTTGCTCAATGATATTTTGGGGGCACCTTTTACATGCAGTAGTTGGAAAAAGAGGGTAAATTCCCTTGGGGGAAATCATTTTCCACATGCATGTTTAGTAAATAAGGCTAAATACCTACTTATATTTTCAGTAGTACAGTCTCTCTCGAATCATGCTATCCATCTGCATGCATATTCAAGAGCACATTACATGCAAACACTTAAACATGCCAGTTGTCATTTACCTGTACAAATGAAGAGGAATACTGATGGGGAAAATTCCAAAGAATAGACAATCAAAAAGCCTGTCACGCTTATAATTAATGTATATATATCTATATATATGGCAGTAGATTTACCTTCCAAGTTATGTTAATATTAAAATGGATTTGCATTCTCTAAGCATGTACCAGATGTACAGTGGGATAGGAAATGCTGGTGAACGAGAGATGGGAAGAAGATGTGGCCTCCAATAATCAAAGCAACATTTTTTCACATTTTTCTATTGTGAAATAGTCTTTCTATACAGAAAAGGGATGAATTTCAAAGTTCAGTTTACCAGTAGTTATAGAGCAAATTTCAAAGTACAGTATGGTTTACAGTTCCAAAATTTCAAGCATTTCCCTCTGGCTGATCCAATACAGTAGAAACCTATATATATATATGCAATGGTTCTGCAGTGACAATCACTAGCTAAATCCTAACCTCTTTGTCACAACTCCTCCCTCTCGTTTTAGCATTCTCCCAATCTTCAAGGATATCTGGGCAATGTCCATTCTAACTTCTTCATGTTGAAAATGGGGTTGACCATCATGGAGTACAAGGATGCAACTGGTTGATGCTCTGAGACAGACTGTTACCTCTAAGTTTTGCCCTATCTGCTTAGGAACAATCTGGGGGTTTTAAGTTTCTGAAAAATAAACTTAAACCGTTATAGAGTCTTGGACAGAGCTGTAGGTATTCTTTAGGGTTTTCAGGAATACTGTTGGTTGGGTTTGGCATACTGTGCCAATTTGTAATATCTAGCTAAAGCTTTCATAAGAGTAACCTCCAGAATGACCTCTCGATTCTATTTGAAATCTTTCTTAGCCACTGAAACCTTATTTTGTTACATTTCTTGTTCCCCTTTTGGGCAAGAAGGCATTCTCAATCCCACTATGTCAGGTCCAGGCTCATTCCCAGAAGTCATGGCCCACATTGCCAAGGAGACTTATACCTCTGAAAGTCATGTAGAAGGGGAAGGTAATAAGTTTATTTGTAGAGTTTAGTTTAGAGAGAGAGAGAGGGGCCACATCTGAGCAACGAAAGAGATTCTCTGGGGGTGACTCTTGGGCATGTTTTTAAGTAGGCTTAGCTTCACCTTTACAGAAATATGTTTCATAAAGGCAAGCCTCAAGATCGAGGGCTTGACTGATTAAATTGGGAGGCACCAATGCTTGAGAGAATATCAGGAACTTTCCAGGTGTGGAAGTTTAATAGTACCATGTTTTTTCTCCAGTCACTCAAGGGACTTCAAAGTAGCATTTTCAAATGTACTCTGGATTACCCAAGGAATAAATAAAGTACATGTAGACCTGAGGGCTCATCTTTGCCTTTCTTTGAGAGTATATATTGCTATCTTTATGTTTCTATTAGAGTGTATTTTTCTTACTACATAATTTCTAAATATATATGTTTAAATCTGCGCTGCAAATACAGTTATGCGCCCATGCCCACACAGGTACGTGGAGAATAATCTGCAGCTTGACCTTTGCCCATTATGTAAATGGCATCCTCATGCATAAACATGGTGACTTTTCAGGCACTAAATAATTTCTGGTTCATTCACTGACTTGATTCTGGAATGAACCAGGGAATAAAAAATTGTGTTGGCATTCTCTTCTTCCTACCAGGCGTTTCATCCTGGTAAGGAGTATGTGGTTAAAACAACAGACTAACACCCAGCTGAGTGGATACAGAAAAGTTTAAGGAAGAATTTCCTTAAACTCTTTGGAAAAGGGGAAAGGAGGATTAAAAGGAGTGCTGCTTGTGTCCTGTTCCTCCCTGCCAGCCAGATCAGAATTTTCTTTTGCTTCCAAGCAAAGTGATTCCATTTGATGGTCAAAAGGCTAGACCAGAAAAAACCTGCTGTAATTAGCTTTGGACAGTGCAGACAATTTCCTGGGGAAAACACCACTTTATTTCTGCTTTCCCTGAATCTGTTGAAAACATGTTTGTTTTGGCATTTTTCAGCAGTAGTGTGATTTTTAGTATTCTACAGTTTGAGAGGATTAGATTATACCTTGTGACCAAAATTAGGGTTGGGAGTAAGTTAACTCCACAGCCTTAGAATCCTATAATTATGGGCTCAAATAGAAGGAGTAAGGTGAGTCTAGATCAACTTTGTTTTAAGGATTTAATACAACATACTGAGTATGCCTTAACACATATTGCATTTCTGTATTATATACTTTAGGTATATCATATGATATCTGTGCCTTAAACATATCATATACCAATTTTGACGAACTGCAGAAGATTTGTGTATACAAGAACTTGGGTACTAAAAGGGAAGGTGGAGTACAGCCCCCTTTCTTTACAGAAGAGGCACGGCATTAAGTGGAATTCAATGGATTGTCTCGGAATCATAAAAGAAGTGATAAGAGAACTGCCACTAGAACTTGGGTCTTCTGACTTAACTGACCCACACTCTAGCGTTTCACACACACACACACTTTAAAATATATATATATGACACTTCACATATGCATTATGAATTTTGGTTTGGTTTTAGAATTGCTTACCAGAAGGGAATCACAATAGCTCTGATAATAAAATATGAATGCATTGAAAAAATATGGTACTAGATAAAAGCCAATTCTTTCTCTTCAGAGCAGGAGAGAGACTCCTGAGGAATTTAACGACTGCAAACTCAGTTTCTATAACTGCTAGGGAAAGTTGCTTTAAGAAGACAAATAAAAGGCAAAAAACCTTGGAAAAACAACTGTCTCCATTATCAAGCTAGGAAATATATTTTCTGAGAAAGGCATCATACTTTAAAAATCACAGAAGACTACTCACCTTGTGAAATAGCTCTTTGTCCAGTGTCAAAAAAGAAAAACAAAAGCATGTTTTTACACACTTGTATTTATTTATTAGGTTCACTATAAACCCAAGGGATGGGAAAGAGCAAAAGCCAATGCGTAGAAGAGGGCATGGACAGGATGTTAGTAAAGACTTCTTTGTGTCTAGTTAAGGGAGCAGAGTAGAGGTTATCAAGGTTGTCAGAGGAAACCAGCTTTATAAATAAATTACGTTAAACTATAGGATTTCAGAAACAAACCCATTTATCTCCCCCATCCAGCTGGTGGTACAACCTGGAGATCACAAGATTAATATTAATAACAAATTATAATAAGTGCTAGGAAATTTGGGGGAATGGATAGGAAAAGAGGATTCATCAGGCAATCTCCTAGAAGATATATTTACTCTCCTAGGTTCCTTAAGGAAGCAAAGGACATTTGGGAAAGGAATGCAGGCAGGAGGGAGAAGTAAACAGAGGCAAACTGTTTTGTTGCAGTTGTTATTGTCCAGGTGGCTGAATTTCCCTTATACGAACATTATTTTAAACAGAAATTACAGCCCTGAATCCTGTTTTGCCTACTAGGAAAAAAATGCACTTGAATTTATTAGTTCTTTAGCCAGATGAGTCTTTGTACTTTTCTCGAATGTAGATACATGGATATGGGCAGGGAAGAATCAGACATCATATCCCTAGGGTGAGGTGGTGGTAAGGAGGGTGGTGGGATTTCACATAGCAAAAAGAAGTGGTATGACAACTATATAGCTTGCTTCATGCTTCGAAGTTATACCTAAGGCTGGATTTTAGACCATGATTTCGAATTCTACACTAGATCTGTTTTTTTGTTTTTCTGAGCCAGATGAAGATAGGAAATATGTGTGTTAGTAGAAATGCTTTAGTGTCTGCTCCCTAAAATTTGCTGTAAACAAAGATGAATCGACACATGGTCTCTGGCTTTGTAACCATCTCTGCTGCATCCTCTTCCTCCATTTTTAAAGGAAGATTTCTACTAGAAAATTTCATTTCTACTTTAGTTTTCCAATCAAGATGCTTTTCTGTGAAGAATTAACCACGTAGTGTCATCCAAATATATTGAGTGTTGTTATAAGGGTTAAAAGAATTAATGTATATAAAAGTGCCTGACGCATAGCAGATGCTCTATAAAATTTAGCTCTTAGGAGAATTTTGCAGTGGTGTATGGAAGAAATTAGGAGGTTCTGGGTGTTGGGAATTGAATCATGTTCCCTACAAAAGGCACATTCAGTTCCCAACCCCTGGTCATATGGGGTCGTAAGTAGGACGTCTTGAAGGTGTTATTCCATTAACAACTGAGTCAGGTTGGGCTTTATTCTGGATTACTTGAATTCATTATAAGGAGAATGACTGGAAACCCAGGTTCGATTCCCAGTACCTGCCCATGGGGAAAAAAGAAAAAGAAGAATGAAATGCAGACAGAGAGAGAAAGAGAGAAGCCATGAGGAACAGTCAGCAGCTGGAAGTGAATAGAACCCAGAAGAGAAAACCAGAGATGCTGCCATGTGCATTGCTGTGTGCTGGAAAAGCCAAAGAACCCCAAAGATTACCATCCAGCATGAGAACAAAGCCAAAAGGGAGCAAGCCTCTAGTACCCAAAACCATACGTCAATAAATTTCCATTAAGCTAACCCACTGTATGGTATTTAGGAAACTAAAACACTGAATTAAGACAGTGCGGTGAGGTTAGAGAAAAGGAAATAACTTTGAGAAATATTTAAAAAGTGGAATCTCTTAGAATTTAGCAACTTGGTGCATGCTAGGAGATAGGGAGAAGCAGGAGGCAGCGATAAACCCAACGTTTCTGATTTGCATTCCTGGTGGATGGCATGCTCTGTTCGTTGCCATAGAGGGTACAGAAAGAAAAGTCATCTATGGAGAGAGATGATGAATTCAATTTTGGACACTGACTTGATCAGTTTCAACAGGCAGTTGAATATTATGTTCAGAATCTCAGGAAAGAGAAACTTGGCAGAAGATAGAGATGTAAGGAGTCCTGGACATATTAATGATAATTGAGGCCATGGGAAAAGAAGAGGTCATCCCAGAGAGTGAAACAATTAAGGAGAAGGCCAAGGATAATAAGCTAGAGAACATTTGAATTATAAAACTGATAACAGAAACTGAGAATGATAAAGCAAAGGAGAGATTTCAGCTTCTGGCCATGATGGAATAACTGGACTACATTAGTTCTCCTGTGATAAACAACCATGACACCAGACAAAATAAATGAAATTATTATTTTTAGGTGTTGGACGTGATATAGTATAATTCTGTGATTCCAGAGAGAAAGGAAACACATGAGGCAAGCACTACACGGTATGGACTGCAGTGCAAGCAGAAGCCCAGTCAGGGACCAGCAATCTTGGTGAGTGGAGGAGACAGAGCTGGAGTTCAGGACAACTGACCCAGCTAAAATTAGTCAGATGGAGTACCGGAGAGAAAAGAACTGTGTAGGGATGATGCTTCTAAAATCTGCATAGGGATACTATTGCATGCTTGAATACTAAGCTGCACATATGTGGGATGATACTGTATTAAGCTGTATCCATTACTACTTTCATATTTTATTTTAAATCCTTGGACATATTTATAATAACTCTTTTAATAGCTTTGTTCTCTCCTATTAAGCTGGGAAAAGAACAAATGCTGAGGGAGAAATAGTTACTGTGGAGCCCTAAGCTGAACAATAATCCAAGTTTGCACAGGGCTGGGAGACATTTAGTTTCCTACAGCCAGGGTGAAGATATCTTGTTGAAAATGATGACCATTGAATAGATCCATCAAGAAGGCCAACTATTAGAAGGACATATCTAGAATCACCCTAACCACGCATAGAAATAAATATTGAAATGATCAAGTTGATATGCAAGTAAACTATTTGCCAAAACAAAAATCAATGAGAAATGAACAAAATCCAATCACTCAATGACTAAATATCCATGGTGTCAGCATAAAATGATGGTAGGAAAATTTTCCAAATTTGCTGAAAAACATAAACAGATCCAGAAAGCTCAATCCACTTCAGGTAGGATAAAGAAAAAGAAAACCTCTGCAAGGTGCATCATAATAAAAATCATCAGACATGCAATGAAGCAGGTGAACATGATTTTACCCAGGAGAAAAAATAGTCAATAGAAATGGACCAGAAATTAGATAATGAAATGAGAGAACAAAGGTATTAAAAGAGTTATTATAAATATGTCAAAGGATTTAAAATAAAATATGAAAGTAGTAATGGAAAAAGGTGTCTATAGCAAAATAGAAATTATAAAAATAACTACATGGAAATTTTAGAACTGCAAAATATCAAAAATACAAACTCACTGGGTGTATTGCATAGCTGTATCTTTTGAGATATTGTAAAAGACCAGTTGAAGTTGATAAAGCACAGAAGGTTCATAAATGAAGCACCAAAAGGACCATAAGAGGTAGAAAATATTGAACAGTGGCTGGGTGATCTATGGGGAAAAAACAACCTACTAAACATGTAATTAGAGCAGTAGAAAGAAAGATTAGGAAAGAAAAATTATTTGAAGAAATGATGGTCAATTTTTTCCCAAATTTCTGAGTATGAATGAATGGATCCAGCAAGCTCAAAAAACCCCAACTAAAATAAGTGAAAAGAAAAATCATAGCAAGGCACATCATAATCAAACTGCTTAAAAAGTGATGAGACAAAATCTTAAAAGCATCTATACTGGGGTAGGGAGGGAGTAGGGGGAGCTGCATCATACACAGAGGCAGAAGGACAAAAAAAAGACTATCGACCTCTCAATAGAAAAATGAAAACCAGTAGACCAGGAAATGACATCTTTCAAGTGCTGGGAAAATAAATCTGCCAACCTAGAATCCTATATCTAGTAAAAATATTCTTTAAAAAAATCAAAGCAAAATTAACACTTTTTTGACAAAAGCAGGACAGAATTCATTATCAGCAGAATTGCACTATTAGAAATGTTAAATGAAGTTCATCAGCTTGAAGGAAAATGATAGTCTATGAAAACTCATATCTACCCAAAGGTGTGAGAAATGCCAGAAGATGCCCCAAGAGTCAATGGGCAATGTCCTTGCTTGTTGACCAGTGAGATTCAGATAGTAGTATATTCACCAACATAGCTCCTTATGATTCCAAAATGTTCTCATCTGAGCCATCTTCCCTTACATTCTACACTGTGTTCAGTTCCCCAGTTGTAAGATCTCATGGAATTCTATGCTTTATTCTCTTTGTATATATCTCTGTTTATAATTATTCATGTTTATAAAGATAGTTATCATTATTTTAAGTAGCCTCTTTGCACAAGAAAATATGACCCATGGAGTCAGGGACCTTTCACTGGTTCATTGCTGTGTCTCCAAGAGTTACACAGTTGATACTTAATAAATACTTCTTGAACGAATTCATGACTGAAGGAAGGCTATTGTTAGGAAAGAGAATTGGAGTTTAAAGCATTTGAGTTAACAGAACTGGTTTAGGTGAAACATCCCAAAATACAATGATGAAAGTGAGTTTTTGAAGAAGAGTGACATTACTAGACTATTAAGTGGTCACTGCACTGTGACACTACCATTGAATGAGTCGTCTATGTGACTATCCAATTCCACAGGATTATGAAGGCTCTGGGGATGGAAAAGCAAGACTATGATTCATGCATAAAGTAACATGTAAATAGATACACAACTGTTATGAAGAAGGTTGGAACATCCTATAGATAGAGACATAGAACGAAACAGAGATTTATAGAGCAAGGCAGAGGAGTAATGGTTGGAGGTGGCTTTGAGGACTCAGAATAATGATGAGTCTGCTTCCAGACTCAGCAGGGATGAAAGTGCAAAAATTAATAGGCTCCATCTATCACAAGACAAATGATCACTTCTTCTGTAGGACAAAATTGAGTGCAAAGTTTGGGTGGGGTTTACAGAGCTTAGGCTGGGGAAAGTCAGACTGGCCTGTGGACTGCAAGAAAGAGATGAAAGATAGAACTAGTTTGAATATTGGAAAGGGTTTGATGTCACTACATTATTTCCTACTACAATCAGCTTCAACTTAGTTAGGTAACATCTCTAAAGCAAAATCTGTGTACAAAAAGCCCCGGTCCTCATCCTGATGGAAAGTCTTTGTAATACTTTACAGACACAGATGGATGTATCAGACTTGTGTATGATAAGATCCTTCTATTTAATATTCAAATTGCTTGTGTCACCAATAAAGCAGAGAAATGAGCCTGACCTTCTGCTAAAGGACATTTTAAAGATTATAATATTAGTACTACTTGAAAAGGAGGAAATTGTTCAGAACACAGAATTCAGAAGCATTGTGAGGCATGAGCTTCTCATCTGCAGGAGATGTTTAAAAATAGCATCCTGCACTGGAGAACAAAAGATAGAAAATTACTAATATATTGAAAAATATCATCTGGATAAGGTGTTTGACTAGCCTATATTAAAACTTAAGATTTTACTATAGTACCTGATTTAAGTCTTCAGTACTTGTTATAGCAACATAAGTGACCCCTAGGGGCTATTGTTGAAGGATTTACTTCTGAAATTTTTGTCATCTTGCTGTGTAACAACTGCATTTCATATTTGCAGACACAGACTTCATATTACAGGACACTAAGTTATCAAGAACAACTCTTCAAATCCCAATTTCTATAGGAAAATTTTATTTTATACTCAATCTAGCATCAAATAATAACTGAACCAGTACTGATTTATCAGCCCTTAGGATAAAATATGAAATCATAAGATTTTTAAGGAAAGAATGATGAGTAGAGATTTCTTCAAAGGTCTAATGGGTATGGAAGTGCCCAGCCTTGAACAAGAGAGTTACAAGAGAGAATGATGTGTGGCCAGCTGTTGTAATGAACAACCTAGGTTGGGAAAGAAAAACTTGGAGAATAATACTGACAAACCAACTCTTGTTTTTTTGTTTTGTGTTTTTTTAATTCAGCCATTTAGTAGATATTTATTGGATGTCCTCTACATGTCAGGATTTGCAGCATTGAGTAAGGCAGACAATAGCTATCCCCTCCTGAAGCATACATTCTGGTAGGAGAAGACAAACAATAAGCAAAGCAATTGTTAAATCACATTTACATTAAAGCTCAGTGCTTTTGAGTAAAATCAATATGGGAAATGGCATATGGGGTCTCTTATAGAGTTTTGGGATGAAATCCTGAACAGAATGTTCAGGCCTAATTGGGCAGGTGTCATTTGAAAAGAGAGTTGAAGGTGAGTGAGTGAGTCATGCGGATTTCTGCAAGACTTCCAGGCAGTGGGAATGACAAATGTAAAGTGAGGCACGAGAGTGCTTGGCATAGTCAAGGAACAGCAAGGAGGCCAAGGTCACTGGGGTGAATGAGAAATGGGGAGACTACGAAGAGATCTGGGAGAGGAATGGCATATCAATAAGGCCACAAATAGAGCATATCTCACTACTCAGAGAGATAGGAAAGCACTAGAGGTTTTGACCACAGGGGTAACATGGTCTACTATATTTTCCAAAGATGTTTTTGGACGCTATATTTAAAAATATTCTAGGGTGAGAAGTGAGGAAGCAGGGAGATTAGGAAGAGGATCCTCTTGAAGAAACCATAAAGACAATGGTGGCTGGTCACAGATACTGCTGTGGAGATGATGAGAAGCAATTAGAGTCTGTGAACTGCAACAAGATTTGCTGCTGGATGGTAGATGCAGGAGAAAGAGAGAAGTCAGAGATGATTCCAAGGTACTTGACTAAGCAACAAGAAGGGGAGAATTGCCATTTACTGAAGAAGGAAAAACTTTAGATAGAAGACCAGAATTTTCAGTGGCTTTACGTTCTCAGGTTGAGATCTCCATTAGGTTTTCCAGTGGAGATATCAAATAGGCAATTGGAAGTATGAGTCTAGATTTCCAGGGAGGTGTCGTGGCTGGGACATAAACTTGAGGGAGTGAATATTGATAGAGAAAAGAAGTCTAAAGACAGCCCTGGAGCAAGCCTATGTTTAGAGGTTGGAGAGATGAAGGGGAACAAAGGATCGAGGATACCCCAAGAAGATGGAAGGAAAACCTAGGAGAGTTGAATATCCTGGAGATGTAGGAGAAGGATGTGAAAAGGTATCATGGTTTATAGAGCAGAGTTCACTGGTGACTATGATAAGAACAGTTTCTTTGGAGTGGCAAAGGCAAAACCCTGATTGGAAAAGTTTTAAGGAAGGATGGGAAATGGGGGAATTGAGGGTTGAAAGGAGTATAGACAACACTGGGGTACCTGATGCGAACGTGTAGTGTCATTCCTTCTGAGAAACTGCCATGCTCACTCAAGGCAACTGGTTATCACATGAGAATTTGACCACTCAGGGGCCTTCCGAAGTCCTAACTAGAGTGATCTTTCTGTTGAATCTCAGTGGATGCCTGGTTCTTGTCACTTTAATTGAATGCGGGTGACACAAATCAGACAGGAAAGAATGCACTAACAGAGTTGTATATTTGAAATTTCTTTGCTCCAAATATCAGATTATCAAACTAGACAAGAAAATCATCTTGTATTTGTCAACTAGAACAGCTGGATAAATAAGACCTTATTTTGTTTTGTTTTGGTCACAGCCATTCATGGCAGAACCAAATCGCTGCTGTCTCTACAAGTCTGAAATATTCAGCCCAATATTTTGATTTATACGGAGACTAATAGTTATTATGCACCGAGACAGTTAGGAAAATGTTTAAAGCATTGATAGCTTTAGAGCTTGAAGTGTAGGCTTTACTCACCGACAGTTTGATACTCTCTTGTGCTGCAATGAAGAAACCCAGCAATCCTCATTAGTTGCTAACTTGAAAGTTTGGGAGTATGAAAAGTGAAAATAGACTGCAAAAGTTCCAGGGATTCATAGACTCCCAGGTTGGGGTGAACTGAGGGTAGCATCAATCTAAGGAACGTATTTTGCATCCAGTAACGCTTGACCCAGATGAAATAAAATGTGACTTCACCTCCAATGTAAATATTGGTCAATTCCTAGTCCATTAAGTGTTACTGCTACTTTGAAGAGAAAGACTCTGGCCTATCAATCACAATAATACTCCCATTAGCTATTAAGTTACATGTTTAAGAAGGAAATTAATTCACTCTCTCTTTTTTTTCCCGTCTGCTGGTGATTTAGAGGGAGTAAGATCTCCAGGCTTATCTTGAAAATATTTACTCAGCTTCTTTAAGTGATCATTTCAAAACCTAGTTATAAAAGCATATGTTCCTCTCTATTAAAGGATGTTAACAAATGAGGTGTGTGTAGAACCTCTGCTTTGTCTAACTTTTTGGTAGAAGGTGACAGTGGAAATTGAAAGACTAAGATCGAGGAAATGTTTTTGATTATTTGCTCTATTCACAGCACAAAAAGGTGAAATATCTCCATCTCATTTGAGTTTATCTTTTTCCATTACAACCCTACCTATACCACAAGCACTGATGTTTTCTGTTTTTCTCTCTTCTTCATTCTGTTTTGCCTACTCATTTCCTTGTATTGCTGATTTGTGCCAACCCTCTGAAAAAGCTAACTTGAATATGTCATCTTTAAAAAATGCATAAACATAGAGTGCAAGAGAATTAAAGTTGTGTTCTTTGCAGTGGGGTAAACAGGAGAAAAAGTAACTGGTGGTTGATCACAGTGATTTCAAGGAACAATTACAGGGATTATTCTAGAGGGAAGACCACACTGGACCTATTAAAAATAGCAAGTCCCATGACTTCAGCGTTTCTCAATATTTTATAGAAAGAATGCCCTTGAGAAAATCGATGATGATGATGCTGTATTGAGAGCTTACTCTTTTCCAAGAAAGATGAGAGGTGTTCTACATATACCATCTCATGTGATTATCAAGTCAAAAATAATCTTGCCTTTAGCATGTCTCTTTCTTCACAGAAGGCAACACATTTTATAAGGACTTGTGGGGCCCTCACTGAATGGCGGACAACCCATCTGTTATCTGCACATCTCACAGACCTTTGTGAAACCAGCGACTCAGCTTAGTGTGCAAAAGTACCTCGCCAGCACCGCTTGGCTGGAGGGACTTCTGAATCCAGGAACAGCACTCTTAAAATTGTCGATGCACCTCTATGGTTTTGAAGTATAGTGCCATCGTCATGAAGACATATTCCAATCCCTTGGACATAGTGTTCCTCTTATTATATGAAATCATGCTCTTGATTGTGAAAAATGTTAGTAATTTGAGATACTTTAGTCCTGTCTTGTTCCCTACCATAAAACATGTAACACAATACCATGGGTGCTAATTTACCTGGACATGTGTTAATCCATATTTTATCGTGATAAACTAACCTCAACTATTTCTCTTTGATGTAAATGATATGTGTATATAATTGTGTTTTCTTTCAATGCCATTGGGTTCTTCCAGAATGAAAACTATTAAATTCTTGTATTTAAAATACTTGTATATGAAATAGCTGAATTTATCCTGACAGCAATTCCTTAAGACAGGAAGAGTGAGTGGTATTCTTATTTTGGTTATGATTATGTTGAAGAGAAGGTTGGCAAATGATATACCCCAAGATAGAGAGCTCATTGGAGAGAATGAAGTTATTAAAACTCGAAGCTCTTTTATTCCTGACCACTTTCGTATGTCACTGCAATATTCCAAATGAAACTGAATCAAATAAAAGATCTGGAAATATCTATATGTAGAATAATGAAAAGGCAGTGTCTGCAGATGGGTTCTGAACTTTGGATCTTTGACAGAAATACCAGAAGGAAGCTTTCCTCAGGGAAAAATAGCTTTGAATGGAATGTTTGGAGGAATATTCTTAATTTTCACTGGTTCAAAAACAAAAATCCTGCACTCTAAGTGAATTAACTAACGCCTTCAACATTTTGAACCTTTGGTGCTCCCATCACAATTTACGGGAACACATTCCACACAGGTGATATATTTTAAAAATTGAAATATTTCCCATTCTTAGGTGTTATATTACCTCACAAAGTTAATGAAAGGTATTCCATGCAAGTATTCAATGCATTACTGAGGTAATATTGTGGTCAGACCACATCACTCAGAGGGAAACTCCTTTTATTTCCTGATACAACTGGAATGAGTTTAAAGAATTGGAATAACCAAGACAGAAGATGGACTAAGTGATTTATGGATGGAGATTAAAGGATAAAGAAGTCAAATAAATAGGCCTTGTCTAAGCTGTACTTACAAGAATGAAAGAATTAGAATTGTGCATCACTGAAATGTTTAAACATTAATGAAAATGAATATATGGTACAATAAAGTAAATGTAGTACCCATAACTATAAAGAACATGGGGAAATAAAAAAATAATACTAAACTCATCAAGGAGCTTTCCTGTGGCTAAGAATGAGTGCACTGTAAAATGAGATCTCCAGGGTAATAGCGGAAGCTGTTTTATGTTTAGAGCTAGACTAAACTCAGACCAAGATGAAGTAGTTTATCACTGGGGAAGCAGAAAGAAAGACAAAATAGAATTTTTCTTATTAGGATAGTTGATCACTGTGGCTTGATTTCCACAGGATTATAAAATTTAAAAGAATTATTATCAAGAAATTCAGGAAAAACCTTCAAAAATTTTTTGAAATTATATTATAGGTTGGGATGAAGGGAAGTGAATTAGTCACCTAATGCTACGTAACAAACTGCCACAAAACTTAGTGGTTTAAAATACCTAGAAATATTTATTACCTCCCATAGTTTCAGTGGATAGGGAGTTTAGGAGCAGCTTGGATGGGCAGTTCTGGCTTAGGGTCTCTCAGGAGGTTGCAAGGTGCCATTTGAAGGCTTGACTGACGTTGCAGTAGCCGCTTCTGAGATGGCTCACCCCTGTGGCTGGCCTCCTGGTGCTGAATGCTGGCGGGAAGCCTCAGTTCCTTGCCACATGCACCTCCCGATAAGGCTGCTTGAGCATCCTCAGGACATGGTGGCTGGCTTCCCCCAGAGGGAGTGATCCAAGAAAAAGCAAGGGGAAAGACACACATGACCTGTGACCCAGACCTAGAAATCACATGTCATAATTTCTGCAGTATCCTCTTGATTTCGCAGGGCAGCTCTATTCATTGTGGGAGGGAGCTGCACAGGCAAGACCATCAGGAAGTGAGGATCATGGGAGGCCATCCTGGAGGATGACTGCCAAAGCACCCTGTGTTGGTTTTAATTGATGTTTTTCTTTTTTCTTTTGCATGGGCAGGCACCAGGAATCCAACCCAGGCCTCTAGCATCACAAGCAAGAATTCTGCTACTGAGCCACCATCACACCATCCTTAATTGATTTTTAAAGTAAATAGTTCTTCCATCATTTTTCTTTTGCAAAATAGCCCTTTACTAATTTCTCCATGATGGTAAAAAGGGCACCAAGCTAGGATTGAATAATATTGTCATCGACCAATCTTCCATGTGTGTAGCAGTTAAGATCTGTCAAAATATTTTACAGTTATTAATAATTATCACGTATTGAATGAGTATTATGCTCTATATAATCCTTACAATAATCTTGAACCCAAAACAACAGATTGGGAAACTGAGGCAGGAAAGATTAATTAACATACCTCTGTTTAACCTGGCTAGTAAGAGATGAGACAGATTTGAATCCAGACTGAAATAGCAGAGCCCATATTTCTGCCCAATAGCAGGAAACAAGAGGCACAACCAAATTGGGAAATATGGGATGAATTTCATAAAGAGATAATTTAAGCAAGGTTTAGGACCCACAACAAGGAATACCTCAGTACCTGGGGCTAGTAACAGAGGGAGAGGTCAAAAGTGACGTGGGAGCAATTATGGGAACTCAGAGAGAAAGCAATGCACGATATCGTCTCTATCTCACTAGCTCATAACTGAGTGCAGGTATGAATAAACAATTACCCAGGACTGTATTATTATTTGCCAGATTTCAAATTATCACCCACAATTCAACCTTCTTCTAGTTATCTTTTCAAGCCTTCTGAAGAGTGGCTCCATCTACCTTTCTGTCCTGTTTTGTTTCCAAAGATTACCTGACCCATGCATGTCTCTTTTAATCACAGCAGTGGACATTCTGGAAGTACTTTAAAGACTACATTGTTCCAAGGTTCTAGACTACTTGATCCCAGCTTCCTTCTTTTTTATAGTCCTAGTCACAGCATATTCTGTACTCATGATTAGCCCAAAGCATTTCAAATTCAGGGACACTTTCTTGATTAAACTTGAATTTTTTTTTGTAGAAGAACTTAAAGAATTAGAGCATCCAAGAGATAAGAGAAAGTGCCCACAATCTTGCTTTCCTAGCCAGTTTATTGTCACGAAACTGGAACAAAGCACTGGTAGAATCATCTCTTCTAGGGTATCTTAGTTACCAGAGCCAGACGCATTTGCAAATGCCTACAGTTGATATACCTGCACTTGGGTTTAGTAATCTGAAATTAAATTTGCTCATCACTTCGGTTCTGAATATTTCCCTAGGAAAGAGAAAAAAAAATCAGTCTCCATGGCATCACACCTCTTTTTTGCCTTTTTATAGATTCAAACCCAATTTCCATCCTTCACAGTGATTCAGGCTGTGTCTATACTACGCCAACACAACTGGTTGAAAAGGGAAAGTGTAATGATGGTGAAGTTTAGTTGACTAAAATCCCATATATTTGGGAGTTTTTAGGATTGAGAACTTCCAGATCTTTAGGATATTAACCATTAAAATTTAAGCATTTGTACTTCTTTCTATTTTTAAAAATTTTTTTTGCATGGACAGGCACCGGGAATCGAACCCGGGTCTCCCACATGGCAGGCGAGAATTCTGCACTGAGCCACCATCGCACCACCCACTTCATTCTATTTTAACCATCCTGCTTTGAAATTCTTCTAAAATGTTTAACAGGTTATATTTCCAGCAATGCTGCATTCTAGAGGTCTTGAAATGCAAGCCAGTATGAAACATCTAGAATTAGTTGATAAATGTTAACAAATATCCACAGGCATCAAAATATGACAAGAAAGTTGAAAACAAAAGGCACAAGCTTCCTGAGGCTGTCTTGAGAACTTGGGTTTAATGGATAAACTAAAAGAGGATAAAAGGCCTTGGACCCTTTTGGAAAGTTAGACATGGTATTATCAAACAAAATCAGGTTCCTTATACATTTGCACCTTTAATGAAAGAACACAATTGAAAATGTCTGTCCACAAGCAAAGAGATAAGTCACAGTATCTTGTCTTTTTTTGTTCTGTCTCTTAATTAGAGGGGGAAAGGTAAGAGGAAACTTTTCTTTGAGATTTCATAACAACAGATCAGCCCTAATACATACATATATATATAGTATGCTGTATGATGGGGCCACATTTCAATATTTTTCCATGTGGGTATCCCATTATTGTAGCACCATGTGTTGAAGATAGTTCATTTGTTTGTTTGTTGTATTTTGTTTGTTTTGCTTGTTTGTTTTTTGGGAAGCACGTGGACCAGGAATTGGACCAGGAATTGAACCAGGGTCTCCTGCATGACAGGCGAGAATTCCACTACTGAACTATCCTTGCACCACCACCCCATAATACATATTTGACTCACAAGTTTATATGATTTGAAAGGGCCTGGAAATCAGAAGTCAAAATTCAACACATACACATGCATACACACACACAGAAGTCTTAGTGTAATGTCCTGACAGGAGTTAAAACAAACTATTTTCAGAGGGACAAACTCTCAGACCAGTTCACATAATATTCCTCCACATAAATCCCCCTCACACATAAGCAAATAATACAAAATAATAAATTACTCTAAAACTTGCTACTCAAAGAATGGAATATGGACCAGCAATGTCACTCAGGAGTTGTAAGAAATGGAAAATCTCAGGCCCCACCTTAACCTACAGAATCATAACATGCAATATAACAGGACTCTCACTCCATTCAAATACAAATTAAACTTCACAAGTACTGTTCAAGGAAACAAGCATAAACTTCTGCATAGGCAAAAGGTAGTAGGAAGAACAGATTAGACTTCTAGAAATCTTTGATACGGGAATTATTGGGTTCAGACTAAAAAGAAATATATTTGAAATGATTTGATAGCATTTTAATGATAGCATTAAAAATCCTAGGAAGATTAGCTACCTAGCTCTCATCTGTCTGTTTTCTAACCATCTTTCTATTTATTACTTAGAGAAATGGAAAACATTAGATATACAGACAATGGAAATAAACTTGGTGTAAATGTTAAACAGAAGATAAAGCACAGCTGAAGGGAAAATTAGTAAACTGGAAGTTAGTACTCAAGAAATTATCCAGGAGACAGCACAGAGAGGTAAAAACCATAAGGTATATGAAGAATTGAAGGAGAAGGTTCAGCAAATGGTTAAAAGACATTACATAAGGAAAGAATAGGGGAATAGGGAGATGTGCAATATTTACAGAGAAAATAATTAAGAATGCTCTATAATTGCTTAAAGACGTAACTCCTTAAATTCAAAAATCACAATACATCCTAAGCCAGATAAATAAAAAGAAATTAACAATTTAACCATTAGTTAAAAAAACAAACTGTAGAAACTCAAAGACAAAGAGAAGTTCTTTAAAGCATCAAGAGAGACAAAACAGGTTTACTACAGGGGAAGGCAAATTAAATGAGTTGATTTTTCAACAGAATCAATTAAAATCAGAAAGGAAAGGAATATCTTTAAATGAGAGCCAAAAATAACCTTGAATTTTATGCCTTATAAAATAATAACTCCATGATAAGCGTACAAAAAGACTTTTACAGACAACAATACTCACATTATTCACTACCAGCAAATGTAATTAAATGGACCTCAAGCCTTGCTATAAAGGGTGTCCCTTGGACAAGGACCAGAAAATTGGGCATCATCTGGAAGCTTAATAGAAATGTATATTTCAGATCCCTCTTAGAAATTCTCACATTTCAATGTAACCATAGGTCATCTCAGGATCTTGTTAATGTACAGATGTTGATTGATTAGTTACAGTGCTTAAAATCCTGCAGTTCTAATCTGCTCCCAGGCATGTTCATAGCATTGGTCCAATAACTACATCTTGAGTGACAAGACCCAGGAAAGATATTGCATATACCTGGAAAGAACTGATTCTTAAAAAAGCATGGTGAGGAAATAAATGGGTAAACATGTGGGCAAAATATAGACAAATGTACACATAAAATAATAATATCCATACTAATTTCGTAGGTAAAGAAAGCAAGGTAGTAATAAAGTACTCTAAAGTAGGAGGAAAATGAGTAAATATTCTAAGGTCTTTATAATTTTAAAAGGAGGAAATATTCACTGACTTTGTTACTTTCTTAAGGAAACTATAATTAAATCCATAACTTTGTAAGTAGTATGGGGTAAAATGCATAATGTATTTTATTTACATTTTTTATCAGCAAGTGCTGCTTTATGTCAAACCACAATATTCTTTATTGTAAATAACCTTCCCTTTCATATCCCCTTACCACCGTGTGCTTCTGTCTAATTCCTTCTTTTCTCTTTAGTATAAATTTTCAGGAAACTACAGTCTACAATATCTGCCTCCATTTCAGCATTACCCACGTACTCCTTCAACTCATGTCATCTGGATTCTTCCTTTACTGTTTTTTTAAATGTATTTATTAAAAGTCTCCATCGACTTCTTAGTTAGAAAGTCCAAGGCTCATTCTTTGTGACTCCTTCTCATATTCTCTAAAGGATAGCTACCCAAAGTGTGATCTGTGAAGGACAGCACCAGCATTACCTGGAAGCCTAGTAGGGATGCAGAGTCTCTGGCCTCGTGTCTCATCTACAGAATTATACTCCACAATTTAACTAGATGCACAGGTGATTTGTATACACATCAACCTTTGAGATGCATGTCAAGAAATGCCTGATATTGTGAGGACCCCACTACTGCTTGCAATTGTCTCTTCTCTTGCTTTCCCATTTCCTGCGTGCCTTCCTAAGGTTCTATTTTAGTTCTCTCTAGCTCATTTTCATCCTTCTATTGCCTAAATACCCCATGTATGCCGAGGTGTTCACCTTGGCCCTTCACCCTCACCCTTATTTTCTTTCTCCCTCTCTCTTGCTCATTTTCTTCAGTGAATGACTTCCCCAGATTTTTTCATTAACTGACAGTGTCTCCGAGTTACCCAGGCTGCTTGTTAAAAGTAAAATTTCAGGTCTTGCTTGGAGTCTAGGAATATGCATTTTAATAGCACCCCTATGTAATTCAGATACAGCCAGCCCACACTTTTTTTTTACTGTAGAATTTATTGATATATATTCACATAGCTTGTAGATTTTGAGATGCTGGGCTATATGTGTATAACCTGGTTTTCCCTGGAACTTTGGATACCTGTGTGACACCTCAGACTAAGAGTAAGAGATCTAGTCACACACCATATATTCCATCCAAAGTATACAATCAGTGTCTCACAGTGTCATCACCTGGTTGTAAAATCATCATCACACTCAATTTTAGACCACATTCTTTTTATTTGGGGGAAAATGCAGTTGATTCAAAGATGGTTATGTAGATCTCCAGTCTTGACTATCTTCTTAGTCATAGGTGACTAGGAAACAAACTTCCAAATATCATTGACTTAAAGCAATAAAAGTTTCAGGTTTACTATTTGTTTGTTTATATAGGATTTTCGTCCTGGAAAATGATTCAGGAACATGGGTTTCTACTCTTTTCTTGTGAGGTCATTTCAAAATACTTCATTTCTAGTCAAGCAGATGGCAGGGAAGGAGAAAGAAGTAGAAGGAGACACAAGTTTCACCGACCTGGAAACAGTATACCTTGCCTCTAACCCCTTTTCATTGTCACGTCTGGTTATATGACTACAAACTCAGTGCAAGAAGGCTGGGAAATGTAGCTTCCTGTGGACCAAGGAATAAATGGAACTAGCATGTCTCCATCATGTTTCCAACTGCCCACAGGATATCTTCACTTGAATGTTTGATGAGCATTACTAGTTACTATATTGTCAATGGATAAATCTCCCAAAATTCTCCTGGGGAGAATCTCTGAATCTCCCTCCCTTTCCCTAGCTTGAGCTTCTTCCAAATTTTATAACCTTGGCTAATGTCATTGCCATTCTAATCTCATAGTGTCAAAGCTTGGACAGCATCTTTCCCTCCCCTTCCCACGCTCACCCTAATCCATTTGCCAATCTTATTGCTTCTTTCTCCAAAATATTTCTTCTGACTACCCAGTCAGCCACATTCTCTGTGGCATTGCTTAATTCTGGCCCAGGCTATCTCTTTAAGCTTTTCTCTATTCTACAATGCAGGACACACCAGCTACTGATTCTCTTTTATGCTCTTTTCCTTAGATGGTCTTACATTTCCATTGAATTGTTGACTCCCCCCTGGGCTCCTTTGCATGGTATGAATGCCACTTAGAAATTAGGAGCATTAATTATGTGCCAAGCACTGAGATAAGCAGGTAACATGGAATGAATGATATCATTTTTCCTTTGTCACGTGCAGATAAACAAGGCTTAGGGCTCAATGAATTTCCAAGGTTTGCCAAGTGAAGAGTGAAGACTTCAACGTTCTAGTTTGTAGGACCTCTTAAACTTTGAAGCCCTTGTTTCATTTTAATCAAACTACCTCAAAATATCAATTTCTTTATAACCTGCTCGCTTTTCTTTTTTAATCTAATTGAAAACCAACTCTCTCCTAAGGGCCATATTTCTTTCTGAGTCCTGTTTCATACTTGGTCCTCATTCTTTCACATGACATGTGACACACATGGCCACATGACAGGCATTATCCGAAGTTAGGGTATGTTTCCTATCTCCCCTCCTGCAGCTTCCAACCTATTCTTATATAATCCTGAAAAATAACAAACAAAGCCAAAGCAAAACAAAAAGCACTCTTTTTTTTTTTATAGCTTATGTTATTCAACGCTGCTTGTCTCAACCCTTCTTTATGAACATTTCTTTGTTAATGGAGTCATTCATTTTTTCTTTAGTGATGATTTAGGCTCACTACCCAACTTTTTTAGGTTATATCCATCACAACAAGAATGTTCTATCCATTTCTCCTGCCAGATTTCCAGCTATTTAAATTTACAACTTCAGACTATTTTTCAAAGGTTTCAAAGCTAGGGTGTGGAGGAGCTGGGATTTGAAGAGACCATAAGATTCCAGAACCCATGAGATAAACCACGATATTACAGAGAAACTCCCGCAGGATGGTGAGCATGACTTTGTAAACACCACAGCATGCTGCTTAGCACCTGTTTGATGAAGAAAGAACTGATGTCCTCCTCATGAGCCCACTGCTCTGAATATGAGCCTGATCACTTGTTCTCTATAAAAAAAAAAAAGCCTTATGATGTAGATGAAGAAGCAGAGATAGCAAAGATTATTACTTCCAGGAAACAGAAAACATTCACCCTATGTAAAATTCTTATCCCAATGTTTGGCATGTAATTAGCACTCTTTAATTATTAGATAACTTCACCTTTACTCTTACCACAGCTTTCTCACTCCCCTATGACCGATGTCAGGATTTTGCAATCACTTGGATCTTAACTTTTAATATTCTAGATCATAGCTTCTTACTCTTTGCATTTTTTTATTCTCAACTTTAAATTAAAGGTGACCTGTGGCCCCATAGGCTCCTACATATTTTCCTGGCTTATCACTTCAAAAATCCAAATTATTATTTTTATTGTTTTCAATTCAGGTGGTGTTGAAGAAAACCCACAATGAAACTGATTGCTTTGATTTCAATTTGTTTGTGTCAGGGTCAGGTTCCTGTGGCAACTTGGCTAGGTGGTGGTGCCTAGTTGCCTGGTCAGGCAAGTGCTGGCCTGTTTGTTGCTATGAGGACATTTCATGGACTTAAATCATGATTATGTTGGCTGCACCTGCAGCTGATTGCATTTGTAATCAGCTAAGGGGAGTGTCTTCTGCAATGAGGGAGCTTAATCTAATCACCAGAAAAGGCTTTTAAGGAGGATTCAGATGAGACAGTCACTCTTCCTGCTTCAGCCAGCGAGCCTCTCCTGTGGAGTTCATCCAGACCCTTCATTGGAGCTGCCAGCTTGTGGTCTGCCCTTCTGACTTTCAGCTCTACAGCCCCATGGTTATGTGAGAACACTTTTATGAATTTTATATCTATGGCTATCTCCTGCTGATTCTGTTTCTCTAAAGAGCCCTAGTTAAAATACTGCCCTTCATGATCTCTTTTAGTTACACATCAATGCACCTTTATACTTCTCCCAGTTGCAGTCTTCTGTTCACAGTCTGTCCTGATGACTTTTTACCCGTCTGATTTCCATATACATTCATAGTAATTTTCTCTTCTCTGTCCTGTGCCCTCAAATCCTCATTGGCTCCTTTCATCTAGTCAGCCAACACACAAGTCAACACATCTAGTCTTTCTCTTTAACAAACAAACATCACTTCTCCTGTATTGAATCCTAGTTACTGCCTCGAGTCTCATCTCTTACTTGCCTATTTCCTGGGAACAGTGATCTATACTATCTCTAATACCAGTGCCTCCAGTTACTAGCTTTGAAGTCTTGAAACCTTGGAAACATATTCTTAATCCCTTGGCGCGCTTTAGAATCCTCATCTCTCAGTTAAGGATCACATCTTTTTCTCAAGGCAGAGAAAAATGTCCGCAGTCACAGTGTGCTAACTGAGCCAAGTTTGCTGTGGCTTCCCTAATGCTATTATTGCTTTGTTTCTACAAAACTCATCATGAAGCTGCTGACCAGCCTATGGCTTCACTTATGCTGCGATCACTAACTGAGAACGTACTATTCACTTGGCTCTGGGATAGATAGACGAAAAAGACATATGTGTTCCCTATTCTGAAAGAAGTAGTGTGGTAGTCAAGGGAGAGAGACATAAACTAATATATAAATAAACAAAAGTGCTGGGAAGAGAATTAAAACCAAGTAATATGATGAACAACTGAGTTGTGTTCAGTTGAATTTTTAGGGAGCATCTCTTTGAAGAGGTGAAAATTAATCCTTTTCTGGGAAGAATAATGGACTCCTTCTGATTCCTGTAACCTTTGATTATGTTACTTTGCATGCCCAAAGAGATTTTGCAGATGTGATTAAGTTAAGGGCCTTGAGATATCGGGCCAATACCGGATGATCCAGGTGTGTCCAATCTAATCACTTGGGGTCCTTTAAATCAGAAGAGATTTTCCAAATGTGTCAGAGGGAGAGGTGGCTCTGGAAGAATGGTCAATGATGCAGTAAGCTGCTTTAAAGATGGAAGGAGGGGACCATCAGCCAAGAAGTGTGGGGGACTCTGGAAGCGGGAATAGGCGAGGAAACAGATTCTCCTCTGGAAACTCCAGACAGGAGCAGAATCCTCGATGGTACCTTGATTTTAGTCTAGTGGGACCATGGTGGGCTGTATGATAATAAATGTACGTTGTTTAAAGCCACTAAATGTGCAGTCATTTGTTACAGCCATAGTAGGAAACTAATAGAGTCCAAATTGATTCGTTTATCTAATAGCATCCAGGTATAATAAGGTTTATGAACTCATACAAATAACTTTGTAGCCATTTAAATCAGTAAAATTATTTGTTTCTGAATTCTGAGACAGTGAGACTTAGATACCACTTAAATGTTTCATTTCAGTGTATAAATGCACACCCAATTAAATCGGTGCTTAGAGATAGATTATGAAGGAGAAAAGACATCCCCACATGTCCAGGAACATTAAAAAAAGTGCTAACTATATTCTAAACAAGTTCCATGATAAAAAAAATTTCCTTTTTAGTTTATGATGATATGTGCAATATATTAGTGCTCTGCTGTATCTTGGGGACAAGCTGTCTACTTCAAGAAATATATCTGCCTCTGGACTAAAGAGTCCCACAAATCCTGACTCTGTCCACCAAAAGAGTCTGAAAGTTGTCTAAGTGATGTTCGCTCCAAAGACTGTACCAAGACCTGGTGCGTGAAGAATCAAAATTTCAGATATACTTTATGCAAGGCTCTGAGAGTGTCCTTTGTGGAAGATACAAATTTCCATCCTGATGCTTTAGGTGAGCATTTTAGAAAGGCAGAAAGCTATTTGCTAATGAGGCTGAATGACTGGTAAGTTTATGGTAAATAAAAATAGCGTAAAAAACATCATACTAGTGGTGAGTAAAATTCTATGGAGTAGAGTGTATAACATGTCAGATTAATTGGTATTTTCCTTGAGGAACAACTGACATATTTCTAAGGCTGTCCCGTAAAGGATACAATCTCTGAAATAAAAATATTAAGGACATTTTCCCTACCCTGACTTAATTCAACAAAGGATGAGCCCTTGTCCCCAGCTGACAGTTCTCTCCATGCAGCTCTTAAATTTAGTGTGTTAGACTCAGCAAGAACCATGGCACTTCCCAAACAGTCCCAATCATTTCTGCCATCAATCTTTTTATGAGATGAAAGAGAAAAATCATTGTGGGTTTCCAGGGTCCTTTTAGAAATCTTGCAGACAGTTTTAGGTGAAAAAAATGTCCTATATTTCCCCCCACTCATTTTAGGACCTGATCTTGGGAAGAGAATGAAATGTGTTAACACGGGAGATTTGGTCTTTTGATTGTGATACACTCAGGGGAGCCTGAGAAACAAGAATTGGTTACCTATTTAATCCAAATAAAATGAAAATACAACATTCTAAAATAAATACAGAAGGAGACATGACTGTGAGCAACTTAAATGTTTTCACAAGTAAGAATTTTTTTTTTTTTAATAATCAAAGGCATGATAACATGAATACAAAGCCCATGTGATTATTGCGGGGAAAATGCAGTCCCTCCCTGATGTGTGGCAGCTCACACCGATGATAACGAACCACTTACAACCCCTTGTGAAAAGCTCCAAGAGCAATTTATCATTTTAACTGAGTAAGACAATTTAAATTTTGCTTTAATATAATATTGGCAGCAAAGGATTCACTGGCTTTTTAAAATGTTTAAACAAATTCATTCAAACGACACCAATTTTGGCAACACTTTAAGGTATTTTATTACTTCTTTTCAGACTCACATTAACAGGTATTACAAACCAAGGCAAATAAAAATTCCCTCTCTGAGAACCCTCTCCAACTTTCTATATCTGTTCATGCTTTGTCTTTCATAATGCTTTTTCATATTCCATGATAACCAGCACTTTAAGAGAAAACTACACTCTCTTTAACTTGATCAACTAAAATTCATTTCAGTTACTCTGCTGTCATATTCATGCTTCTCCGCCACCACTGCCCCAGCGTAAGAATAAGTCATTCACTCATATTAACTTTTAACAAAGTAACTAACTCCCACTTCACAAAGGAAACCGGGAAGGAGATAATTCCTAGTCTAAGGTGGTTCAGGTATGTGATGGTGAAATAGTCCCAGAAATAGGAACATCGCAAATAATGTCCCTAAAACAGGGCATGCTTGGCTTCTTTTGGGAATGTTGAGAACGGCAAGAAATACATTCTCAGTAAAGCACAGGCTGGGTATATAGAAATCTGAGAAGAGGCATGAAATTCAGGGGGTCACAGGTGTCATGAGGTTCACTTACAAACCTCCTGTAGGGATCAGCCACCGGATGAAGAAAATGGGGCTTATTCTCCTTCTAAAAGCAGATCTATTGTTGAGTCTTAGAATGGAGATTTGTAGGTAGTAGGTAGTGAGATGCTACTAATGCTTTTTATTCTGTTTTGATTAAGGAAATAAATGATGTATCGTGCCTTAGGGAGATAAATATGTTCCAGGTGAGCCAGACTGGAGATGTTAGTTATATGACAAAAGCTTTAAACTGGGAATACAGAGGCCTGGGTTTAAACCTCACACATGACTTACTAGCTGTTCGATCTTAGGCAAGTGCTTTGTTTAAAGTTTTTCAGGCTCTAGGGTGCAACCCATGAAGTTAATTGGCTGTGATCAGCATTTTTAAAAATGCAATAAAATATCATAATTAAAATATAAAGAGAATAAGAGAATGATTTGGGTATAATAAGGATAATACTGCCTTGTGAAACTTTTGTTTTAGGTATACTATATAATATGTAGCTACATATGTGCGTACCATGTCACAAAGTAAAATGTATTTTTGGGTTGCAATTTACAAAATTTAGAAGCCACTGACTTAATTCTTTTTACTGACTATTTCTTCATTAGTGAAACAGAGATGCTAAAATATTTTATTGTTTCACCATGTGCTATTTAAGAATAAAAAGGATAATTGGAAAGGATGTGCATAAAAGCATCATATAAACCACATAGGACAATTCAAATGCACAAGGGATTAGTATTATTTCTCTCCCCCTACCCCTCCGTTTCCTCCCCTCCTCCCTTCTTCCCCTCCTCCCCTCCTCTTCCTCCAGGTAAGATGCTATGAACTCTTGACTTTTATTGCTCATGCATCAGAAGGAAGGAAATGTGGTGAATGAGCATGAGATCTTGAGTTCTTGTTTTCTTATTTCTTCTATAAATCTTAACAAAGATTCCATTGCAATGTAGTGTGGGATATTTATAAAAGCAAAGATGATTCTGATATTTGGGGCATGGGCGGCTCCCCTCCCTATCCCCATCATTGAAGAAGGAATTTCTCTTGGGCATACTTATTTACACACCTCAAATAGTCTTTATTGTCCTCAATTGTAATGATTTATTTGTACATTTTCTCCTCCCTTAGACTGTAAACCTCTCGAGGACTTTGCTTCACATCCCAAGCATTTCACACAATAACTGACATGCAGTAGGCAGTCTTCACATCCCAAGCATTTCACACAATAACTGACATGCAGTAGGCAGTCAATAAATAATAATTAAACAAAAAGAAATAGAAGTATACTCCAGTTTTTTTTATGCAGCATCCAGAGTGAGATTTTGAGACCCTGATCATTTCAATACCCTCCTTCAGTCACTCCAAAGTTTCCCTACTGGGAGTTGGAGTAAAATCCAGAATTGCAAAGTCCTACATGGTCAAGCCCCTGCCCTCTCTGTCACCTGTGTCACAGGAAGTTTCACATGGCCCACCGCGACCAGCCACATTGGCCTTCCTTCTGTTTCACACCCACCACATGCGTTCTCCTCTTGGATGTTGTAGTCACTGCCCCTCTGTATGGATTGTCCTTTTTCTTGACAGCTCCCACAATTACACCTACTCTTATTTCTTTCCTTGCATCTAGCGTATTTATCAGATGTCATAATTTCAATAGCTTTATTTGCTATTCACTCATCAGCAAAAAATAAACACCTGTGAAAGGATTCCCTTTCCTGTGACTGTGTCAACTTTGAACTACCACATGCTTGAAGCATCTCTCTCCTAAATCATAAACCAGGGGGAATGTTCTATGTTCAGAAGAATGCATCTTACAACCTTTATGTATTTTTCTTTCTCTTTACAGACCCCTGGTTTGTGCTTATTCCTATAGATTTATTACTTATGTGCACCTTTGTCAGTGACATGCTCCCCTAATTCTTGTGTTCTAGGTTACTAGCTGCCACAATGCAATATACCAGAAATGGAACAGCTTTTTAAAAGGGGAATTTAATAAATTGCTAGTTTATCAATCAAAGGCCAAGAAAATGTCCCAATTAAAGCAAGTCTATAAAAATGTCCAAGCTAAGGCATCCAGGGAAAAATACCTTGGTTCTAAAAGGCCGATGACATTCAGCATTTCTCTCTCAGCTGGAAGGGCACGTGGCGAAGTCTGCTAGCTTTCTCTTCTGGCTTCTTGTTTCATGAAGCTCCCCGGAAGGTATTTTCCATCTTCATCTCCAAAGGTCACTGGTTGGCGGACTCTGCTTTGTGGTTCTGCAGCATTCTGTCTTCCTTCTCTGCTCTCTCAGAGTCTCCAAAATACTTCTTCTTTTATAGGATTCCAGTAAACTAGTCAAACACACCTGGAATGGGAAGGGATACATCTCAATCTAATCAAATTTAATACCTGCGCTTTACTGAGTCACATCTCCATATAGATAATCTAATTAAAGTTTTTAACATACAGTGCTGAATATGGATTAGAAGAAGCAGCTGTCTTTACAAAATGGGATTAGGATTAAAACATGGCTTTTCTAGGATATATACATCCTTTCAAACTGGCACATCTTCTTTCTAGAAATTTTGTGAAAGAATAGTTTTTCATCTTTAAATAGAATCACAGACAAATAGAGTTTTATGGTTTTTAGAGATCCTGGTGTCCTGTATCTCCTAGTGGAAGCACTCATCCTTTTGGAACTAAGGCCTGTAGACTAGCAGAGCTTAAGTTTGCAGGGACAGGAAGACATTTTTTTTCCTAGTGGATCACTAGGAGTAAAAATGATTGGTGACATGGGCCTATGAATCCTAGGCATGGGAGAAACAGGACAATAGAGTGGGTGCTGATTTAAAGCATAGACAGTCTTCTGGAAACATTGCCCCCAGTCCTGCAAGATATTGCCACATAGTTGGCAACATAATTGGGTCTTCAAAAGACCATTCCACCATTCTAGCAAGCCAGATGCTTCAGGATGATGGGGACATGGTAAGACCAGTGAATTCCATGAGAATGTGCCCATTCCCACATTTCATTTGCTGGAAAAGCACTCCTTGATCAGAAGTAATTCTGTATGGAATGCCATGAAGGGGGATAAGGCATATCACTTTATGGCAATTTTGGCAGAAACATTGTATGCAGGGAAAGAAAACCCATTTTTGGAATATGGTCTATTCCCTTTAAAATAAATCATTGCCCCTTACATGATGGACATGGTCCAAAGTAATCAGCCTGCTACCAGGTAGCAAGCTGATCACCTCAGGGAATGGTGCCATGTTGGAAACCAAGAGTTGGTCTCTCCTGTTAACAGACTGGGCACTCAGCTGTGGCTGTAGCCAAGTAAACCTTGATGAGTCGAAGTCCATGTTGCTGAGCCCATGCATAACTCCCATCCCTACCATCAGTTACTGTGGTCATAAGCCCATGGGGCACTGACAGGAGTATTTTGGAAAGGAGACCAAGTGGTATCCACAGAATGGATCATCTTATCCATTACTTGATTGTTAGAACCTTCCTCTGCTGAAAGCACCTTCTTGGAGGATTCACATGGGACACTAATATCTTTATATTTTATGCCCACTCAGAAAGGTCTATATATATACCTCATCCCCAAACCTCTTTGTCACCAATTTTCCAATCATGTTCCTTTCAATTCTCTGATAATTCAACCAAACCATTGGCAACAGTCCATGAATTAGTATACAAATGCACCTCCAGCCATTTCTTCTTCCAAGCAGAATGAGCAACCATGTGCACTGCTTAAAGTCCACCCACTGGTAAGATTTCCCTTCACCGGTGTCCTTCAGGGATGTCCCAGAAAGGGGCTCTAGTTCTGCAGCTGTCCACTATTGGGTGGTACCTGTATATTTGCAAAGCCTTCTGTAAACCAGGCCTGAGTTTTCTCTTCTATCAGTTGGTTGTAAGGAATTCCCTAAGATGTCATAGCTAAGGGCTGGGAAAGAGAAGGTAATGTAGCAGTAGTAGGGGCCATGGGCATTTGGGCCACTTCATCATGTAACTTACTTGTGCCTGCAGGACCTGCTCAAGTTCCTTCTCATGTATACTGCAACCATTTTATAATGGAGTGCCTGGTGCATCCCCAAGGATGCACAAAATATTTAGGGTTTGTGTTGTGATTTTCCTATAGGTGCCTGCCAAAAGCTCCAGACAGCATCCCTATTTGCCACTGACTCTTCCAGCATCATTGGATCTAGTGGATCATATGGTCTAAGTGGTAGAGCGACAGCTTGCACAGCAGCATGGAACTGTTGCAGAGCTCCCTCTTCGCTCTGGTCCCCATTCAAATCTAGCAACTTTTCAAGTTACTTGGTAAATGGTCTGGAGTAGCACACACAAATGAGGAATATGTTGTCTCCAAAACCCAAAGAGACTGACTAGGTATTGTGCCTCCTTTTTTGGTTGCAGAAGGACCAAATGCAACAGCTTAGCCATCACCTTAGAAGGGAGAACTAGACATGCTCCATACCACTGGGTCTTAGAAATTTCACTGAGGTGGAAGGCACCCTAAATTTCTGTGGGATTTATCTTCCACCCTCTGACACACAAATACCTTACCAATAAGTCTAGAGCAGTTGCTACTTCTTGCTCACTAGGTCCAATCAACATGATATCATCAATATAATGGCCAGTGTGATGTCTTGTGAGAGGGAGAAAAAATCAAGGCCCTATGGACAAGATTATGACATAGGGCTAAATAGTTGATATACCCCTGAGTTAAGACAGTGAAAGTATATTGCTGGCTTTGCCAGCTGAAAGCAAACTGTTTCTGGTGTTCTTTACTAACAGCAATTGAGGAAGAAAGCATTTGCAAGATCAATAGCTGCAAATCACACCCGAAGGGATATGCTGGTTTGCTCAAACAATGACACAATATCTGGAACAGCAGCTGCAATTGAACTTACTACCTAGTTAAGTTTATAATAATCCACTGTCATCTTCCTAGAGCCATCTGTTTTCTGAACAAACCAAATAAGAGAGTTGAGTGGGGATGTAGTAGGAATCACCACCAATCTCTGTAATCCCTTCAAGAAGCTAGTATTGCTTCTGATTGCAATAAAGATTGCAAAATCTTTATGATTTTGCTAGGTTGGGGAAGTTCTAGTGGCTTCTACTTGGCTTCTCCTACTATTGGCCTTGCTCCACGAGCCAAGTAACTTATGTGGGGATTCTGCCCGCTGCTGAGTATGTCTATCCCAATTATGCATTCTAGACCTGGGAAAACACCACATTATGGGGCCAAGGACCTACTGGACTCACCATGAGATGGATCTGAGCTAAGAATCCATTGATCACCTGACCTCCATAAGCCCCTACTGACTGTTGGACTACAGTGATGTTTGGTCTCCTGAAATTAATGCTATTTCTGAGCCAGTGTCTAATAATCCCATAAATTTCTGACCATTTC
Source organism: Tamandua tetradactyla (assembly GCF_023851605.1). NCBI lineage: Eukaryota > Metazoa > Chordata > Mammalia > Pilosa > Myrmecophagidae > Tamandua > Tamandua tetradactyla. Next base: position 10,928,197 of record NC_135332.1, read on the forward strand.
CTTTTCTCCAGTGCACTGTTACCCTGGTAAAAAGCCTTTAGTCTCTTTGGGGAAGGATGGGGAGAAGATGAACAGTATAAATTGTTGGCAGTGGACCTGGCCTTTTCCACATTCATGGGGCTCTGGGTCTATAAACTGTCTTAAGTACTGGGAATTGATTAATGGGCCATGACTCTCTGTTTTCATAACTCAAGTTAGACTTTTGTTCACTTGACCTAGAACTCTTCTGCTTATATAAGTCAACTAAGAATTTAGTAGACTCCTATCTATGTTATTTCTACTTACCCCATGATCTACTAGCTAGCACCATAGATCTCTGAGTCAAACTATTTTGATTACTGCTTTGAGTCAGCTGTCCATTATGCTAGGCATGCCCACCTTGTCTTTGGTGATTAATTGCTGCCACTTGGCTTCTGCCAGTCTGAGATCTGATCATCCACATTGTATTTAAGGATCCAGGTTCAGTGACAAACAATAATACTTGACCTCCAGAGAAGAGCAGCCACAGAACTCTTCAGGGATGATGGAGTTCATCTCACAAATTTCTTCCTCACAGTCCTGGTGCAAGTGTATCCTCTGGCCATTCTTGGGGCAGGTGAGCAGGTTACATAATAAATCCACTGTCACATTCCAATCTCTCTAAGCTTTTGGATCCCCTTATCTACATTATACTAGGGCAGTTCTGGCATTTCAACTTCAGGAAATATAGGCCACCTTTTGGCCCATGTTTCAGCCAATTATCCAGAGTTAGAGCCCTTCCTAGCCCTTCAAGCTATAATCTGAACCCAGAATCTATGCTTAATGGGTCCATAGCAATAAATTCAGCTTGATATGACGTTATATTCCTTCCACCATTACCCCAAACTCTTACTATCCATTACCATGCATATTTTCCTGATGTCTGCCTAAATAAATTGGAAAAATCATGCAGTTCTTTGGAGTATAATGTTCCTCCTCACGGGTCACATTTGGTAACTCACGTTTTGGAGACTGTTAGGACTTCAGTCTAGTGATACATCCGGGAGAAGAGAGGGATGGCAGGAGTGGGTCACAAGATGTCTTAGAAGTGTTTTACAAGCCACTATCTCAGGACATTCCATTCAGTTTCACCTCTTACATGATGAATAGGAATTCTACCACCAATACACACATTATAAATGAATGTATCAATACATTCTCAGGATTTATGAGTTTATTCCTGAAAAGGATGAAATGATTTCATATATCAATTATCCATGAAAAGCTTCATCGTCATTGAGACATCTTAAGACATACAACGTGATATTTTTCTCATTTGCCTGAAAAACTATCCAATTATTTTATCTGAGCTATTCATAATGCTGTAATCTAAAAAATCATTTGTATTTATATGGAAAGTTTACTTTAAAAAGCCTATTCAGGGCAACGGTGGCTCAGTGGCAGAGTTCTTACCTACCATACCAGAGACTTGGGTTCAGTTCCTGGTGCCTGTCCATGTAATTAAAAAAAAAAAAAGCCTATTAAATTTGGTCATGGTTTGGACCTCCCTGAATCAAGGGTTTCCTAAGTCAACATTTTGAGTATAAGTAGTTTATTTAGGGGGAGTTGCCAGGGAAGTTGAGTAGGGAAGTGGAGAAGTGAGACAGGGTGGGAAAGGAAACCCATAAAAGGTTCATCATCAAACTAGTTACCACTATAGGCAACTGGAGCTCAATCCTGCTGGGAAACTCAGAGACAGTTTATGCTATCTCAGAACTATTTCCCCCAGGGTAAACAGGAGGTGTGGGTATTTACCACTAACTTCTATCATTGCTTGAAGGCTAGTTTTGTAAGAGTTTGCTCTTCTAGTACTTCCAGTTTATCTTGGGTGCAAGTTGAGCACTGCTGAAAATAGTGAGAGTCTTAGGTGTTTATAGAGCTGTAAAGTAAATGTTGAAGTTGCATTGACCTTGTCTGCTATCTTTAATTTCTCATGGCCTTGTGATGTATGTGCCATTAAGATCAGTGCTTCTATGATGAATTAAAATTAAGATGCTCCATTGTATGAGTTTGGTACAATATCAAGTTTAAAAAATTCTGGCTCCCATGGGTAATATGGAGAAACTACATACCCATGTGTTTCTTGCAGTGACTGAAACCATAAACCCTGTGCCTGTGTATGAAACAGCTATTTGAGAACTTTGGAAAGTTAATAGTCGAAGACAGAATTAGGGAAAATATCAGAATTCAGAGTACCATTGAATTGATTGTAGATGGACAATACTTTTTCTTCCTGAGAAAGTATTGTCCCAATCTGAAATCAAAATCAGAGTGGGCATTGGTGCAAGTGGAGTGAGTTACAACAGCCCTTTAGTTCTAGCTCTAGGAGAGGAGAAAGTAGTATCTAACAGTAAGAGACAGTACAAGAACCCCTTGAATTTTTTTCTTTTCTTCATTCTTTCACACTCCAGCTCTGAATAATCCAGTGGCTGCAGTAGCAGAGGCCACAGTGGGAATAGGCAGGAACCAAAATTCTGTGGGATGGGAAACTTCCACCCTCCTGGTAGACTGTGAGGGCAAAAGAGCAGGAAAATGCCCTTTGTCTTTTTCTTTTTCTCATTCTTTCATCTTACCACTTGGTCCCAGAAATGGAGACATTTGAGAAGGTACATGGGGGGGAAAGAAATTTAGGGCCCGGACTGTTTGATTGGAGAACTGAAAAGGTGAATCTCAGAGAAACAAAAAGTTCTGAGATAATCACAAAAGGGAGGCACTCAGGACAGTGATGACATAAAGTTGTTTATAAATGCCCCTTAACCCTGACCTTGGCATTCAGAGAGCTGATTTTAATCAGATGGCACCTTCAGAACTGAACTAACAGGTAGATGACCACATATGCGGGATGTTTCCAAATATTATTGCAAAGACTTTCAAAACTGAATTGACTTTCAAAACAGCCCACAGAAGGCAAGTTAGAACTTGAAGGCTGACCTTGATTGCCCGATAAAACAAAAATATTGACACTTTTTATAGGATTAAAAAAGACCCTCACATACGGGTCTCACATAAAAAGGAGCCTCACATAATAATAAAAATCCATTTGCTAAGACATAGAAATCTTAAATGTATCTATATGTAAAAACAGAGCATCAAGATATATGAAGCAAGAATTTACAGCACTGAACAGAAAAATAGAGAAGACATACTACCCACACCATGGCAATCAATACTGTGCGCTATCGGCAAAGGGCTGACATCATAGATCAATGGAAGAGATTAGAGAGCACAGAAATAGACCCATACTGATATGGTCAATGGAATTTTGACAAAAGTGCAAAAGGATTTCAATGAAGAATCAGTAGTCTTTTTGTCATATAGTGTCGGAACAATTGGACATCTACATGCAAGAAATGAACCTTGACTTAAATGGCACAACCTATATAAAAATAGCTCAAATGGATCGTAGATATCAATGTAAAATGTAAAATTATATAATGTTTAAAAGAAAATATAGGAGAAATTCCTCATAACGTGCAGTTAGACAAAGAGTTCTCAGACATGGCATGAAAAGCATAGCCCATAGAAGAAAAAATGAATAGATTTGACTATAAAAATTTAAAATTTTTGCTTCATGAAAGACATTATTAAGAAGATGAAAAGTACAACCTGAAGCCTGGGAGAAAGCATTTATTAATTACATACTCAACATAGGAAGTGTTCTAAAATATACAAAAAATTCTAAAGCACTGTAGTAAGAAAACAAACAACCCAACTAAGAAGTGGCCATAGTACTTCACTAAAGAGGATGTAAGGAAGGCAAAACCTTCACATAAAGTGTCATTCAAAAGATTAGCCATTAGGGAAGAGCATATTAGAACTTTGGTGAAATATCACTATATTATAAAATACTGACAATGACAAGTGCTGGAAAGAATATGGAGCAACTATAACTCTCCTTCATAGCTGGTGGGAATGTCCCAATGGTATAGTTGCTTTGAAAAACTGTTTTGCATTTCTTATAAGCTTAAATATACCCTTACCATATAACTCAGGGATCCTATTCCTGAGTATTTATCCTAGAGAAAGGAAAACATTCACAGACAAAAAAAGAAAATCAGTATACAAACATTTATAGCCTATATTTATAATTGCCTCAAAGTAGAAACAACCCAAATGTCCTTCAGCATGGGTGTGAATTAAAAAAAATTCACATCATATAATGGAATTATACTCAACAATAAAAATGAATGAAATATTGTCACATGCAACAAGTTCGATGAACCTCAGCAGCCAATATGTTGAGTGAAAGAAGCCAGTTTCAAAATGTTACATGCTGTATGATTCTATTTATATGACATTTTTGAAAAGACAAAACTATAGGCATGAGAATAGTTCCTGGTTGCCAGGCTTTGGTGAAGTGGGTGGGAGGAGAATGTGAAGATAAACGGGTAGCACAGGGGAGTTTATTTTGACCTAATGAAACTGTTGTGTATCCTAATTTTGGTGGTAATTGTGTGACTCAATGCATGCATTAAAGTTCACAGGACACTACACGAAAATAAAAGTCTAATTTGACATGTGATCATTCAAAAATTGAAATTAACCAAAAAGAAAAACAAACCAAGTGTCTGTTAAAGTCTCCTGAAAATCGCTAAGGAAAGAGTTTACTCATCATGTACATCAAAACCTTTTATAATCCCTTTCTCTACCTCCTTCCCTCTCCATCTCACACACAGAGCAACAGAACCAAAACTTCCTTTTCTTCACCAAAATCTCCCCAAACCACTGAAGGCCCAGACCACACTGACTGTGGTGTGTTCCCTTCTCACATTTAGGAATGTGTTCCTTTCTCTTTCATTAACTCTCTTGCCTTTCCAGAGTAAGTTAATCAAACTTGCCTTTGTTCTGTCCAGTTGCTCAGGATTCAACATGGGCAAGATCAAATTCTCCATAATGGAAGGGAAAGAGGGAGCTGCTATTAAGCTAATGAAACTGAGCCTCCAAATAGTGAACATGCTCAGTGTCTCACAACAAGGCAGAATTGGAGATAGGACATTAATTTAGGCCTTTGAAACTTTTTCTACCCTTCATTAAGTTATCAAATTCACGTGTATGATGGGCTCATCAAAGATAATTCTTCAAGATAGAAACATTTTATTAGGAAGACTGGGTATTAAAATGCTATGAGACACCTGCCAAAAATTACATTTTAAGCCCCCATTATTGAGTTGACAATCTCCATGGAGCTCCCCAAGTGTTTGGCCATCTTTCCAATTCGTGGAAGGACAAATGACCTCACTCAGACGGTTCTGAACAAGAGCTGGGTTGAGAATGTGAAGGCATCAGAGGTGTCCTGAGGATCCAATCTTCATCCAGCAGCTCCAGGCTGCAGGAATATAATAACCAGAGGTGGGACCACTTCCTCCTGCCTGGTAAGTCATCCCGCCCCCAATACATTTTGCTCACAGCTCCTCATTCACCTTCCTCAGATATCATTTTTGTGGTGTGCATTCCTTTGCCTAGGAAAGAATAAGGCTTTCATACATGTTCATTAAGAGGTAAAAGTGAATCCCCTCGGGCGGGCCACGGTGGCTCAGCAGATAAGAGTGCTTGCCTGCCATGCCTGAGGACCCGGGTCTGATTTCCGGTGCCTGCCCATGTAAAAAAAAAAAAAAAAAAAAAAAAAAGTGAATCCCCTCAAAAGCCATTAACTCCAAATTGCCTGCACAACATTTGCTAATTTTCTTAAATTAAGAGGCCAATTTCAGGTGAAACTCTGATCAAAATAGATTCAAACCATCTCATGCTTTTTTTTACAATGATCTACCTTCTATGAAGATTTAAAAATGGTATTATAAGATCATGACTAAGAAATATAATAAAATGCAAATTATGCGTGCCGCATTATACACTAATATCTTTTTGCAAAATTTTTATCAGGAATGTTTGAAAAAGAAGTATTTAAATTAAGATCAATGAGCAAGTAATAAATGAACTAATACTGACCAATCCTTCACAAATATCTTGCTTATTAATTGAGGTTTCTGCTACAAAACAATTTTCATCTCAGATAACTTCACTGCCAATTTACTATGTAATGGGAATGTGCTCAATGCTTTTCGTGTGTTTTCCTACTGATTGTACTAAGTCCACAGAGTCAGTATGGATTGGTGAAAAGTGCAGATTTTCAAATCAGAAGACCTAGGATTGAGGTTCAAATACTCTATTTACAGATCCCTTAAGTTATTTCAGTCTTTGTTTCCCTAGTGGGAAAACGGAAATGGTAATGCCAACCCCACTGACTTTCCAAGGTTATTCTAAAGATCAGACTGCGCGTGTCCAGCACTTCCTAATTGTTAGGGGATTTCACATATAATATCAACTTCCAAATTAATGCTTTTTCCCTTATTCCAAGTAGCCATCTTCATTTCAGAGAAAGTGATCCTAGGTAATGTGATTTCAGCTTTTCCATATCGATCCTAACAGAATGGTTCTTTTATGCCTGAAATGGTCTCATTTTCAATCCCATCATTTCTTCAAAGAAAATTATACTCTAGATCCTCTGTGAATGTTTCCTTATACCCAATGACAAGTCAGTACAGAGTCCTGATGCCAGGACAAACAACATAAAGTCGAGAAATACCATGTTGGTTAATGTATCTACTCATTTTCAGAAATAAACCACAGCTAGAGGAAAAAGGAAGCCACATGTCACATCTAAATGAGTTCCAACTTGAATTCCACCCAGAGAGAATAATTTTGCCTGAAGAGGACAGCTTCACTAAAGGACTAATTCCCTAATGACTTCTTATGCTTTTGCATGAATTGATAACTTTAAATCCCTCTCTTACCAACACTGGAAGGTTCCTGACCCATTCAGTAATGCCTTATTGAACATAGACAATACATTGGATTGCAAATGCAGCTCAGGGTTCTAGTGAAGCCAAGCAAAGAGCTTTGCAGCTAAATAAATTCATCTTGGAAAACTGAAATGCATGAGAGATGCTTTCAGGATTTATTGGTTGAGGAATAAGTGGAAATTGTGTTTGATGAGAGCCTGGAGCAAACTCATTCTGCTGTGCTGAGCTATACTCTATTTTTGGCAACATTCACAGTGAAGGAGATACCAGATATATTGGGATGTTGACCCAGCAAGGTTTCATGTAAAATACTCTCAGTAGAATTGAAATCATGTCTGAAGTCTGTTCACAAAAGGTAAACCATGGCAGGGAGGCCAGGCACAATAACCCTGGACACCTTCCGTGTAAAAGCAGCAGTGTCCCCTCAACCCTTCTCAGCTGTTAACATTTACCAAAGAGGATCTTACTTTCACAAACTGTCCCACTGGGTTTTCTTTTCTGCCTTACTGATATTTTACTGGGAAAAATTAAACATCAAGAGCATCCGCTCTTGAATCATCCAACACTTTGTAGTTTCCAAAGAGGAACAGATCAGACAGCTTGTTCATCCTGCACACTGAGAACAGAACCAGTTGCATGGTGTCTAATTATTATTATTATTGTTATTATTATTTGAAATTTCAAGGAGAAAATGGAGGAAAAGAGAGAGACCAGACTTTAGGCTATGCAAAATCATTCATTAAATAAAACAGCCTGAATCTAATAAAGCTCTTTTTGGCTACAATGAAGCAAGTTGCAAGCTGATGGTTGTGTCCGTGAATTTGGTAGGGAGTTGCATAACACATCAGGTAGGCCAAAAAAGCACCAATAAATCAATCTTCGCTAAACACAAAATGAGACTTGGCAAAGTTGAAGAAGAAAAGGAAGAAGCCGAAACGTGTGCATGAAATTTCCACATTAAAAACTCATTGCTCTTGCCTGGGTCTTGATGTAATTTGAAAGGAAACAGACAATTCTATAATTTTAGCAAAAATATTTATGGTACAGCACACAAGTTCATCAAAACATTCTCTCCCAAGTTCTTTCAAAAATCAGCATTCTTCACTCTAGCAAAGGGACTGCTAAAATAAATTTATGTCTAATGCATCTCAGAACATTCTGGATTCGAACTATAAAAAACACAGGATCTCCCCAACCCCATCTTCCATCAAAGAACTTTTTGGCCAGATGTCCTCTTGGCCCCTCTGTACTTCTTTAAACTACATTTTAAAAGGGACATGTGTGGTTTGACATACGTAGTCCATGGATTCAAGGTCAGTTGGTGAACATTTCAAAGATAAGGTCAAATACCAGGTTGAGGTCTAGGAAAAAAATAGGAAATTTAAATCAAAAGCACTGGTTATTAAATTTTGACCCCAGGAAACCTCTATATGCCCTCTTTTTTAATAAATGATATAATATATATATATGAGGGTATATGAAGAACATATACAATAATTACATAAAGAAAATGACTACATCATAATAGGCTGTTATGAGAATTGTATCAAAGGGAAAATTATGGGAAAAATTTCTCATTCTTTATTTTACATTTGTTCACACATTCAACAAACATTTGTTGAGGGCCTATTTTGTGCCAGGTGGGGATACAATGATACACATGAAGTCTCAGATCTCAGCGAGCTCATCTCCAGTGAGGGAGCCAGACAAGATAGCCAAGGTCCATCAACCAATTTGGTAAGTGCTAGAATAGAAAGACGCACCACCGTATGATGAGAGAACAAAAAAGGACAAATTAGTCTGCTGCTATGAGCAAAGTCTTCTGGTGCTAATTCTTCAAAATGGAAAACAAAGGGGAGATGAAAATTAAGAGTCCTCCTTGGGTCTTCTCTTAAAATTCTCACATTTTTTTGCCCCTCATTGACGATATTCCTGGTCAATCCGCAGACGCAGAACGAATGAAGAATGTATTGTGTATGTTGTGGTCAGAATTTAAGATGGCCCTCGGTCATTGCCATCCTGGTGTTCCATGAACGTGGACGGCAGCTGGGACTTGTTTCTAATGAATAGAACTCAGCAAAGGTGATGGAACATCGCTTCCATAGTGACATTTCACATGATGGTAGCCTGCCATCGCTAGCTGTGGCAAAGCAAACTGCTCTGTTGTAAAGTGCCCTACAAAGAAGCCCACATGGCAAGGAATTGAGGGTGGCCTCCAGCTGATAGCCTGCATGAAACTGAGGTCACCAGTCCAACAGGCCATGGGGAATTGAATTCTCCCAACAACTAATGTGTGTGGAAAAATGTCCTTGCCCCACCTGGGTCTCGAGATTACTTTGCAGTGCTGAAGGGGAGGACTCAGCCTGGATCCATGGAAACAGCAACGTGGTGTGTGTTGGTTTAAGCCACTAAGTTTGTGATAATTCATTCGGCCACAATAGATAGCTAACACAGCCTATAACATGAAAGGGGAAATTAAATATAAAGATTCTATGCTATGTAGACATGGTGTAGATTAATTCCCAGGTATGAGTGTTGTAATGCCAGTGATGTCTCATGATCACAACATTTTCAAATTGCAGTTCATTTAATTCACATTTATAAAGATGTAAGCTTGAAAGAAATAAGAAGTGCTGGGAGGTTCTCAGAGGAGGCAAAAGGAATAAGAAAGGGAGGCATGGGGGTAGAAAGAATACCTCCTGTGGCAATCAAATACTCATCAGGGTGTTGTGTTCTAGAAGGAAACAGATTCTTTCATTTGTCATCCTTCAAACTGAATGGAAACACTGGGTTTTAGGTAAAATCTGTACCATTATGGTGAATTTGTCAGGGCAAGGACTGGCTGCTTTTCATTTTAGTGTATTTGTTCCCAGAGGTGCAGAGAGTTCTCCTAGTTCCCTTAAGAATAAACATGGGGCTCAGGAATGAAGTGAGACAAATATGAGCAGATCACAAAGACCAGCTGTCCTCCTTGTGCCCCAGAACTGCGGTTCTCTCAGAGTATGTTCCATGCGGCTGACTGGTTAATCATGCTGAGCACAAGACAAGTTCATGCTGGCATGAGATGGTACAGCTTTGAAAGGGCAATGTCATTTTACTGCTTGGGAGGCTGCTGCTGTCTTTTGGAAATGTGAAATTTCTTCTAATATGTGTGAAAAAGCCTGTTAAACTTGTGGGGAACAATCACTAGCTACTGAAAAAACACAGTCTTTGTAATCCATTTGCTTTCATGTTTCTTTCTGAGTTTCCACTCATTTCTTTAGCTTTAGGCTTTCTCTTATGTAAGAAGAAAGAGATGGGGGTGGGGCAGAGAGCAGGAGAATGAGGCAGATCCTAAGTTGACCCTTGAATAAAGGCTCCGTCTGCTTGCAGGGCTTCTTCCAATTGCAAGAATGGAGCTGCTGCCAGTTCACTACAAGAATAACTCACCCCCAGAGCACTATTCCCTCTTTTAACTTGCCTAAGGCTCAGTCAGTTCTTTCTAGCCACCCATTAATGATATGTTCCCTCATTCTTTTGTGAAGAATCATCTATATTGTCTTTTGCTCTGGGCTCCCATCCAATAAGAGGCATAGATCTTGAATTCCCCTCTTGAGGAGTGAACGATTTAACATAGCTGTCAAATAGATTCAGATGACAGTGTCTCACAGCATGTCACAAGTTTGCAGTCTTCCTTTAGAGCAATGCTAATTAAATGATGTTCATGAAATAGTACGAATTTTTATTTTTTGATGATAAGAAAAACATTTAAGAAGTAAAGTTAGAGAAAAATAAGTAACAGAGATGAACGAGCTCTGCAGATATCAAATTGCTGTTTCTTTTGATTCTGTATAGACCTGTGATCAAGCCATGGATCCAATACCAAAAGAGAGTGGACACATATTTTTGGGTCCAGACTCTCAGTGGGGAACAACCAGAGTCAAGATGTCATTTAAAAATTTATTTGAAGTCCCTCCCACTGTAAATTTGACAGTGAATGTATATAGAGGCATCAGCAAGTGCCACAAATTCAGATGGCAAGAACCCTTGTCCTTCCTGAGTTGAAGGTTGCATGTGGCATACTCTCTACAGAAATTATTTTTGTCTTCTTCTAAGAGTTGAAGACCTGGCTTAGAAGCAGGATACTGAGATAAAATTACAGATCCTTAAATAAACCTGGAAGAGACTTATGAGAGCTTAACTAGGGGATCACTAATCTTGGAAAGAACAATCTAGAAAGTCCTGGTGATTTGCTGCAAGTTGCTCAGCTAGTTAGTAGATATGTTAATAGGATAAAGACTATTGGTCTTTAAAAATATTTTCCAGACTCCAAAAGTGGATCCAATTTCCCTTACTCTATATAAATGGGTCTTTCTGCAGATTAAACAGAACACCATGCTAAGAATAAAACAAAAGAAAGGATTAATGCTGCCTCCGTTGTTCTCTTGACCCAGGAAAGAGGAAGGAGGAGGATCCTGAGTTCAGAGGGATTAGGATTTCCTTGTCTCCCCACTTTAAGGTCATACACTGGGAGTGGAGAAGGAGCATGAGAATTGCTCTGCAAGCCCATCAGTCCCCTAGATATAAGCCCGTGGGTCCCCTGGATGAATAACAATATCAGGGGTGGATCTCGCCAGGTGCAACATGAATCGCTGCCCCAGGGAGAGAGGTTCATACAGTTTTCTTCTATAAGGCTTGTTGGGTGTCTTTGCAAGAGCCAGATTTATATATAAGTCCTACAGGTTTTAACTGATTTTGAAGACACTTTGATGAACAAAGGAAGAGTTTTTCCTAAAATAAAATAGCAGTTGGGATTGAGTCCTATCCCCTCAAAAGGTGTGCTCAGGTCCCAACCCCTGGTCCGGTGGGCGTGAAGCCATTTGCAAAGAGAACATTTGATGATGCTATTAGCTGTCACACGCCCAAACTGAAACAGGGTGGATCTTCATCTAGTAAGGCTGAAGTCCTTAAAAGGAAGGGAAATTGGACACAAAAAGAGAAGTCACAAGAACAGCAAGAAGCTGGAAGTGAACGGAACCCAGAGGAGAAAGGAGCAGACATACCATGTGCATTGCCATGAGATGGAAAAACCAGCAACCCCAAAGACTGCCAGCCAGAAGACATGGACCCCAGGAGAAAGCACGCCTTCTAGCCTCTGAAGCTGTAGTCAATAAATTCCTGTTTAAGCCAACCCATTGTATGGTATTTCTTTTGGCAGCCAGGAAATTCACATAGCCATGAATCAGAAACTCCTAATTTTATATTAGTGAAGACAAGCAGTACTCTCCTGACTCCCAATTAAGTGATCTTTCCAGAATACCTAGAGTTAAGTCCAGTCTGAATTATGCTAAGTGGCTACAGTCTATATTGTCACTGTTGGTCAACCTTCATGCTTTCATCCATTCTGTCGTATTCCATAGCATATGAAAAGTTTACAAAATCATAGATAATAAAAAATATAATAAATACATGGTAAGTGGAATCAGGCCAAAAGTCAAGTATAGAATGGCCAAGGGTAATATTAACTCATATCAAAATGAATACCAAACAGTTTTGAATTAATGCTGGACATGGGCCATATTTGGTTCTAGACTCTCTAGTAGCTTTTTGTTGCTCAACATATAATGACTGTATGAATGTGTGTGAGGCTGTACATGCATGAATGGATGTGTATGAGTGTGCATTTGTGTGTCCATGTGGGTGTGCATGTGCATTTTGCATGTGTGTGTGACTTTTGCATGTGTGCATACATGCGAGTGCACACATTCATGAAAGAGTATACATGTGAGTGGGTATAATTGTGTGTGTGAGTGTGTGATGTTCCTGAAAAACTCAACTTTTACTGTTACTTATTTGCTCACATACACTACTCAAGGGGAAGAAAAGTTGTCTGTGCTATATAAAACAATAAATCATACTAAGATATTACATTTCAATTAATATTTTTTCTTATAGATCTCAATGTAACTTCTAGCTTAAATATATATATATATATAGTCTAGCTATAATTAGATATATAGCTGCTCTAGCTAAGATTAGCATGAACTTGGAATCTTTGAGTACACGTTGTCGACAGTGAGTTGGCTATTAGAAGATATGACTCAGAAGTTTGATAAGCACCTGAGGGTCTCTAAGCAGGATGTAACATTTCTTACAGATCATCCCCATGATGGTCAGAGCACAGCCAATCATTTCAGCAGTATGGAAGTCAAAAGATTCCAGGAGTCAGTACAACTACTTATTTTGCTGCTGAGAGCCTCCATTTCATCATCCCCCAAATGGGAAAGTTGATAGCTACATTCCCTTTCAGCTACAATCTACTCTGATTCTTCATTGCCTCTGTTTTAAAAATCATACCCAGTACTTTATAACTTGAAATCTGAGTTTTGTTTTGCCTCTCTTCTTACTGAGAAGTTTAATGGTCAGTGGAATAACAATAAGGATGATGAGGTTGCAGGTGATAGTAATAGTAATGTATACTACAGTTGAGCACTGCAATGTACCTTGCATTTTGCTAGACCCTGTACCTAAAAATATCTCCTTTAATCATCAACATCAACATTGTGTAACAGCTATATAGTGTTCCTCCAAATAAAGAAATAGGATATATAACTCATCAAGGTCACCAATCTATGTATGATTTGGATTAAAGATTAAAATCAAGAACTGTAACTGGGTGTTTGTTCTTTTGAAATAATTCTTGGCCACACACTGCCAGCAGGGGGTTAAACTGCAGCAGAGGGATAACCAACTCTGTGTGTGTGTGAGTGGAACAGTGTTTCGGGGAGTAGGGTTAGCCCTGACACCAGAGAGAGAAACACTGAGCAGCCTCAGAAAGCAGAAGTCATGAGTCACTTCAAAACGTTACCGTCTACCATTCCAGGCAAACATACACAGAAACTAAAACTAGAAGTGCAAAGTTCCATGCTCTGTAAGAGTGGAAATTAAGAAATGCCTTGGTGAGAACAGAACAGGAATTCAAATTTCTCACTTTGATGCAATCCTGTCTTTGCTTTGATAAAGTAATTTAGTTTTGTCTCACTCTTCTTCTAAGGGAGGGGTGTGAACATGGAAGCTAATGAATGAAAAGTAAAATAAAGTAATCTATTCTAGATGGGATTGTAAGAGCAAAACAAAGCAAAGTAATAATCATTGCAAACAAAATGATGTTGGCACTTGAAATCTTTCAACTCAACAAAAGAACAAACAACCCAATTATAAAATGGCCTAAAGAAATGAATAGACATTTTCCCAAAGAGCAAATACAGATGGCTAAAACGCACATGAAGAGATGTTCATTTTCATTCACTTTAAGGGGAATGCAGATCAAGATTACAATGAGATACCACCTCACACTTATAAGAATGGCTGCTATTAAACAAACAGGAAACTACAAATGTTGGAGAGGATGTGGATAAATAAGGACACATATCCTGCTGGTGGGAATGTGTAATGATATAGCCACTATGGAAGACAATTTGGTGGTAACTTGGAAAACTAAATATTGAGTTACCTTATGATCCAGCAATACCACTATTCAGTATATACCCAGTAGAGTTCAAAGTAGTGACACAAATAGACATTTGCACATTGATGTTCATAGTAGCTTTATTCACAATTGCCAAAAGATGTAAACAACCCAGGTGCCCATCAACAGACAAGTGGATAAACAAAATGTGGTATAAGCATACAAAGGAATATTATGCATCAATATGATGAAATGATGTTCTGAAACATATGACAACATGGATGAACCTTGAGGACATAATGCTGAGTGAAATAAACTAGAAACAAAAGGATAAATACTGCATGATTTCACTTTTATGACCTTGGTAAAGGTAAATTCAGAGGCTTAAAATATAAGAATAAATAAGAATATAGGGGACCTAGAGTACTCGGATGAGTGAACAGTTAACGCATGAGGTTGGACTTAAATGTAAGGGAATGGATAGAAGTAAAGACAGTTCATTTGTGGGTCTGTAAATAATATTGCCATATTGAAGTGAACATGATTGAAGGGGGTTGTATAGAGACATGTATCCTACTAATTAGCACTACAAATATAAATAGGTTCTTGCTTTCAAGGTATGAATCTTTACAAAGAGTAAATAATATCGGGGTATAGAGGCAAAATAACTACTGCATGTTATGGGTTATGTTTAACAGGAAGACATCAACAGTACACAGAAATACTAGGTGTAAATAATTGGGGTTGGGGAGGGAGAAGGATAAGAGTTAAGAGGAGGTTTGGATCTTCTATTTGGTAAGGGTGTGTTTATCAGTTATTTTTTCCCTTGGAAGCAATGAAAATTGTCAAAAATTAAGAGTGTTGATTATACAACTAAGTGAGGATAATGTGAGACATGGACTGTTGACTTTGGACATTATACATGATGCCCAATGGATGGAGGTGGCTGAAGGACACACTGACTGAGAAGTAGAATGGCAAACTGTGGTGTAGACACACGATATGCTACAGAAAGGAACGAGGTTGTGAGGCATGCAACTAAGTGAATGAACCTGGGGGACATTCTGTGATGCAAAATAAGCCAGAAACAAAAGAGCAAATATTGTATGGTAGCATTTAGAAAATATTTATAAGAAAATTGGGGCCTATATTGTAAGCTCTTTTAGCAGTCACATTTAGTCCGGAGCTGTAATTGTTATTTTTAGATTTTGAGAGGCTGTGTTATATATGCATAACCTGGTATTTCCCTGGAACTTTGGGTACCTGTGTGACACTTAAGATTCAGAGTAAGAGTTTTGCAGGTCTGAAGGGCAACATTGCCACATACAAAACTGTTAAAGAAATTGAAAAAGAGATTAAACTTTAGTTAGAGATAAGAATGAAGCCAATCAGGTCAGGACTAAGATAAATCATAACACAGGGGTAAGGAGGACATTGACTGCATTTTAGAACTTCACTTCTATGAAACCAAAGGAAGAGAAGTTTATTTTGTCCAAAACCTAATTTTTCTCTAGCACATAATCTAACACAACCTGTCTGGACAGATCACTTAAACCACCCAAAAAACATAGAGCCCAGATTGGAAATAGGGGCTTGTAATTCTGCATAGACTATAATGTATTATCTGAATACATCACAGAGCATGTTGAGCAGATAATTAAAAAGTGTTGGCAAAGTCCCTTGAGGGATGGGAGAAAAAATATGGAACTGGTCAACTTCACCATGGGGAAACCCTGATACTCCTGAAACTGTCTCAAGCATTAGGGACTCCCAAGTCAATACGCCAAGCCCTTT
Organism: Tamandua tetradactyla; assembly: GCF_023851605.1. NCBI lineage: Eukaryota > Metazoa > Chordata > Mammalia > Pilosa > Myrmecophagidae > Tamandua > Tamandua tetradactyla. Next base: position 10,944,256 of record NC_135332.1, read on the forward strand.
ATTTTGCAGATTGTGCTTGTGAAACTTCTTTTGTAGCAGAGAAGCTGAGCTTACCTAGTGTTAGGCCTAAGAGTTACTTCTGGAGGATCTGTTTTGTTGCTCAAATGAGGACTTTCTGTCTCTAAGCCCAACTCTGCAAGAGAAATCAGGGCCCTCTTCACTACCTGGGACGTGACATCCAGGGGTGAAAGTCTCCCTGGTGGTGTGGGAGATGCCTCCCAGGGATGAACCTGGCCCTGTTGGCACCCTGGGAATGACAATGCCATACTGACCAAAAGGGGGAAAAGAACTGTAATAAATACGGTATCTGTGGCTGAGAGAGTTCAAATAGAGTTGAGAGGCTATTCTGGAGGCTACTCTCACACAAGCTTTAGCTAGATATTGTTACTTACCATGGTTTGCCAAACCCCAACCAAAACCATTCCTGCCAACCCTAAATAACATTTAGGACTCTATTTGAGATTCTACAAAGTTTTCATGCACTATTATTACTTTCCAGAAACCTACAACCTCCAGATGGGTTTCTAGGACAGGTGAGTCCTGAAACCTAGAGGGGACAGCCTCTTCAAAACATCAACTAGTTCCATCCCCCTATCCCATATTATTATTATTATTATTTTTTAAATGGGCAGGCACCTGGAATCGAACCCGGCAGGCAAGCATTCTTGCCTGCTGAGCCACCGTGACCCGCCCCCTATCCCATATTATTGACAGCTTTTCCGATATGAAAAATTTAGAATAGGCATAGTCCAAATGCAACTGAAGATTGGAAGAAAGATCAAAGGAGAAAGAGGAGTTATAACAGAGAAGATAGGATGTAACAAATGAGTATGACTGCTGAATCAGAATACTGATATTTCTTTTAGTCTCCAGTGTCTTGGAGCAGCTAGAAGGAAAAGCCTAAAATTGTGGAACTGTAACCCATACCAAACTGTGAAATCTGTTCTACTACTAATTGCTGTGGTGTGCTTTGAAATTTATTGCATTTGTTGTATATATTTTTTTACAATAAAATACTAATTAAAATAAAATTTAGAAAAGAAAGCACTTGAAATTTGCAACCTTTTGTTTTCCCTTGTATGAGCTAGCTTCTCTAAATTTCCGTTTATATTCATTATTGTCATTGCTTTAACCTAATTCCGAAAAAATATACATGTATTCTAACCCATGGGGTACATGTTTGCATGAACACATGAACATGTAGCACTAGACATTTTGAATATCTCCAGTAATCCTCTCTGCAGCATAGCTAAAATGTTTGCTCCATTGCACTGATCTATCTTTCTCTCCCACAATCTCTTTGGGAATATTTATCTTTTATGAGTTACAAAAAAGATTCTTGGCCTTAGAGGAAAGACAGATGAACAAATTAACCCCTGTGGAATTATACTGGCTGCTTTTCATTATACTGCTTACTTAGACTAATCTTTCTTTTCTTTCCCCATATCCTAGTGATCTAATAGGAAAATCATAAATTGAGTATTTAGGAAGAAACCCAGAGCTCAGTGCTACTGTTTCCTTTTTCCTTATTGCAGGATTAAGAGATGATGTTTGAAAAACTTAATCACATGGTGTTTGGTACTTTCTGTGTACATTAAAATGCTCATCCATGTTTGCTGGCACAGTTTTTGTTGTCTCTGTTCATTGTGTTGAGAATGTATCATTGCTAATATAATAGTTTAAGAAGTAAATAAGAGTGGATTCTTTTGGGCTACATAGATCACTCTTCTGTCTGATTCCATTATGGTAGAGATGCTTCCTAATGTTAGCATCCTTATATTAACTATTCTTCACCATGCTAAAAGTGGAAGGGTGACCACAGTGATGATTCAAACCTTCTTAAAACACACCACATGAGCACAGCAAAACTTCTCTGGCTTGAATTCAGCACCTGAAGGAAATTCCGACTGACCAATCCCCTACTGAGTCACTGAAGTTCATGTTTATGGAGGTGGAAAGGACCTCAAGAGAACATGATCCAGTTCTGTGCCTGAATGCCTAAGGTCAGATGGTTATGGGAAGGGATAGTATTCGTGTTAAAACAAGTGGTATGACGTGAGTACCAACCAATCAGAATGGACACTGAGATCTACTCTGAACCAGGATCCTGGAGGGCGCTTTCTCTTTTAGCTGCTCGTCCAGACTATTTGTTGAGGGTTAATGGGGAGATGGGGGTAAGCCAGTGATGGGGAGGACAGCTGGGGCTTGGGGGAGTAGTTGTGGTTCCATAGGCTGAAAGTATTTCAATACTCTAGCAAGCATTATGGATTTTCCAAGGCAAACCACCTAAATATCAGCAATAGCTTTACTTTCTTAGGATGAAACTTCCTTCTATAGAGTGCTTTGCATCGAACACAAAGTTCTTCAGTATATTCACCTGAAATCTCTCTGGCATCTATTTGAAAAGAGTCATTGCTTTCCATTTACCTTCATTTTCCAAATTGGGGACCAGGAAACACGTGTACTCTGGAGTGAGGTGGATGTGAGTTTGAATCAATGTTACCAGCCTTTTGTCTCAGCACATGATTTAATAGCTCACAGCGTGATTTCCTTAGCTATAAAAATGGCTATATTATAAAAATGGCTATAAAATGGTTTCTTGTGGGAATTAAATGAGACAACTCTTTGGACAGTATCTAGCACAAAGTAGGTGTCCCATAAATGTTTCTTATCACTTGCTGGTTGTTTAGATGGCAACTGTTTCATACTGGAAGTATTTATTCCCAGATCTTATCTCTGTGGCTGGATAATAAGCAGATCGTTAGAGGGGCCGTGTCTAAAGCATTTCTTCGTCACCTCTGCCACCGCACCTAGAGCAGAGCCATGAATGTGGTTAATACTCAATAAACTGTCCCTGAGTCAATTTCTTTGACTCTTAGTACTTACTTTCTATCCCTTTAATCTGTTTCTTTTTCTTGGATGCATTCCAGTTTCTCCACATCCTTAAAATGTAAGATCGGTAAAGTACTTTCCAGAGACACACATGCAAAGAATAAAAATGTGTCAATGGAATTTATCTTAATATTTTCAAGATTTTTATTCCCTTAGCCATGCTCTATAAATCTCATTCATCTGGGTTAACTGCATCTGCAGCCCCTTACTGATTTACACTTCATATACATTTCAGATGTCACCACGTGAATTCCACATACCCTCTCTCATCCAACAACAACTTTACACTCTAAAGTGCCCCAAGAAAGTGTCAAACTACTTCACTAATTCCTCTTATACTCACGCTGAGAGGTAATTCAGCATAACACTTAAGGGGACCGGGCACCACGACTATGTATGGAATCAGATCTTCGCTTTTCCATTGCTCAGAACTTTTAGCGAAGGTTATAACCCCTCTGTGCCTCAGTTTCCCTATTTGTAAAATAAGGCTAATAACAGTAGCTACCTAAAAGGGTAATTGGAAAGATCAATCAGTTAATGCATGTAAACAACTTAGCCCAGTTAACTGGTAAACAATTAGTACTCAGCAAAAGTTAGCTGATATTATTACATGTAACCACTTTTCCCTGCCCTTCAGTCTGAATATATGTGTGTGTGTGTGTGTGTGTGTGTGTGTGTGTGTATAAATACACATATACATGTAAATTTCTGGCACAAAGAAGTATTAACAAGGATATTATATGTAGCGCTGTTAGTAGCTGTGATGATTGGACACAGACTAAATGTCCATTAATTACTAGGTAGATGACTTAGAGTATATTTACATTATAGATTATCCATGCAACCATTTTTAAATATTAAATTTTCTAAAATGTGTTACTAGGAATATGAAGGCAAGTTGCAGAGTAATATACTCTATCACATAGGTAAAGATATTCAAAACGCAAAATATTTACAAAATATTCATAACAGCTGTACATAAATATGTAGACCGCTGTTTGAAAAGATCCATACCAAACTAAAACTAGTGATCATTTCTGGGAAGGGCAGTAGAATTGTGCTTAGTAAAAATACTTTCGCATTTTGTTTTCATTTCACTATCTTTGTACTTTAAAAAGTTAACATGTAAATTTATGTTTTGTGTAATGAAGAGTCAAATAAGAATGAGTGAATTTAAAACCAGAAAGCTGATTTGAGTAGTTTGGTTTAGTGGCATTGGAAGCCACTGGACGTTATTTCTGTCTAGGGTTTGAGGGAAACATCATAAAAGAAAATAATTGACTAATGAGTCAACCAGGGCTTTTGATAACAACTGGTCTGAGTCAATGGCATTCTTTCTTAACCGTATGCATGTAAGTAAGTCTATTACATGTTTTCAGGTCAGTATTCAGAGGACAGTGATTTAATGTCACTGTTACAACTCAGGTACCTGCAATTTACGGAATAAAATATTTCAAAATTTTAGCATCTTCGTAGCTTTGCTCTGTCTATGGGGCAGACCATATTTCTTTCTGGGTTCATCAGGTTTTACGGAATTTAGAATCTATTCTTTCCTTTAGCATCTAGGACCCCATTTCTCAATGGAAAACTTTTCCAAATCCCAAACAAAAATAACACTATGCTTTCATGTTTGGGAAATTGTGGCATTATTATTTTACTGATTTTTTTTTCAATTTTATTTTTGGAAGGAGCTGTATAAACATGCCCTGCTGTCGGTAACCAGTGTTCTAAGGCCAGCAGAGTGTTTATGAACAAGTCCTGAGCTTGTGCCCCACTGGTTGCATTGTCTTTCTCACACTGATAGATTGTAATCTCCTGTGTGCACAGGAACTTTGGCCTTTGTTGTGTTGAAAACTCTCATAAACTCTGACACGGAAATGGGAGCACCAGTGATCTGCCAGCATCCTTCAGTGAAAAAACCAGGACGCCTAGAATCTTGCTGAGGTCTGCGCAGTGTATCACCCCATAGAACCCTGAAACTTGCCTCACTGTCCCCCTTATCTGGCAATGTGACAGGGCACATTGCATTCCCTCGGGCTACTTGCTTAGCCATAGGGCTGGTGAGTTCTGCCTCAGGCATATCATTTCTTCCCTGGGAGATGGCATAAAAGAGTGCAGACAGAGGTTCAAACACATGCGGGTTCCAATCTTACCTTGACCGTAAACCACGTTTGTGACTGTGGACAAGTTTTCAAAAATCTCTTTGAGTTCTGGTTGTCTTTTCTGTAAAATGAGGTTACCGGTAATTTCCTCAGGTTTATTATAAGATTTTAAAATAATACGTCTAGGAAGGACCTGGCATGTACAGACAGTGTGTTATATGTTCTCATTTGTGAAAGAGGGACCACAAAAGTGTTGCAAAATTAAAGAAGTTCAGTCAATGTGATTGTGTTTTGATAAGATAATGTTATTAGGCATGTGAAAAACAAGTCTGTTGCTGTTTAACACAAGCAGTTGTGACATTCTGCTTCATCAGCCCCCAGGTCTCCTTACCCAATGTTTGAGTACCCATTAAAGCTAAAGGACATGGCTCTTGCTGGAATATTGTTTGTAATTCTGGGTTATCATGCTATCATTGCTTTGCTGCAAATGGCACCACTGAGATACCTAAATCCCTCTCCCCCGCACTAGACTGGGTTTATAACCCTACTCTCATTTGATTTATTCCCCATAGTGTTGTATTGAGCAGCTACTGCAAACCAAGTGTGTAGGTAGGTGCTGGGAGCCATAGAGGAATAAGATTTGCCATTTGACATCTCATCGTTCACACTCCAGTATAGAGATGAAAAAAAAAAAAGCATAACACAGCAGTCAAGTTGCATCATAAGTAAAGAGCTTTGGGAACGAGAGTTGAAAGCAAACAATTTATCAGCTGAGTCATTTACCCAACCTGATCTAAATCTCAAAGACAAAAATTTGGTTTGGGATCCAAGAATCCCAACCTCTCTTCTCACCCTAGATAACTCATCCTATTTCCCACCTTTTCCCAATCCACTGTTTGCGAACAGTGTTAAGGATACCGGGCTTCGTAATAAATCCAATAGCAGCAACGACGGGTGCTTCTTTAATGAAATCAAGTCAAAATGTATTCATCCTTCTAGAACAAGATCCTCTCTCCAGGCTCTATCATCTCTCTTTTCTATAATGTCCAGCTGTTTCTGGATTAAAACAGTCCAGTTTAGTACTTATGGCTCCAAAATATGCTTTGCTTCTTATCTCTTATAGGCATGGTTTCCATTTTACTGTTTTTGGAATTTTCATTATAAATTGCCTCAACAACACATTTTTAAAGTGCCACATTCTTAGACTGTAAGAATAAGGTTAAGTTTCCTTCACTTCTTCACCCCCAACCCCTCTTTCCCTCTCTATCTTGCCCTACCCCACAATGCTAGACCCAAGGTGAATGTTGAGAAATATGTGATTGGATTTGCCTCTTTGCCTTCAGGAAGCCTGCTGGCTTACTGCAAAAGACTAAACAAAGTATCTTTTGCATCTGTCTTATCTTATAGTATGTATCAGGAGAAGTTTTCACTAATATTAGTTTTCACTAATATCTTAAATGATGAACATTAATTAAATGAGTATGTTTATCACATCACGTGTCTCTTTTCACCAATCTCAACTAGCAACACTTAGAAGTGCAAAGAAAATTAGAAGAAAAAAGGAAACAAAAGTAATTGTTCTGAGTGAACTACGCAGCGTACGATGGTAGCTCTATATAGGGTTTTTTTTTTAGGTTTTCTACTTAATAAACCTCTTCGTCTCTTTCTCTCAACTTGTGGAGCGCTTCTCTTCTCCTTAGTCACTGCTGTGTGGGAGAAGAGCCAACTGCACTGAGCATGAATCAGCTACTAAAATAAATGGCAAGGTAACTGGGATATGCCATTTGATATTTGAGTAAATGTTCTCCATCCTTAAGTCATCTTTTCTTGCCATCTCTGCCTTGCTCTTCTCAGTACATGTTCAACAAACAAACAAAAAATAGATGCATCACCAAAAATGCCCTCAAAGAACCCATCTCTCTTGAATCTCTGAAAACACGTTTTTGTGAGAAGCAGGGTACTTGATTCATCTTTTGTTCCAGCATGAACACAATTTGCAACATCAACGTACTTTGTGTTTTAGGCAGCATCTCTGTCTAAATTCTTGTCAGAGTGTTGCTGAAAATTGGAGAACAATGTCAGGTTTATTTAGTCCTTTTGTCATGGATTAAAATATGCACATTTTCACACTGCTTCAACTGGATGAAATAGGCAATAAATGTTTTGAGGTATGATTGTTTTCTACATTGTATGCTATTTCAAATTCTTTTGTGAAATAGGCTGAGCAAAAATACACACATTTCTCTTTTGAAGCCCTCCAAGGATAGAAATGCTACATATTTAAGATTTAGCTTCAAGGTCTACTCACCCCTATCGTGGAAAGTATGCGCCTCTGAACTCTATGACTACAATTTAAGAGATGTAAGCTTGGAGTGAGGACACTAATCTGATTCAGGGCTTCTCTCCTGCTTTCTGCCAATGGTGGAGGAGGGTGACAGAGGGAGCTGAGAGTGGCAAATAGTATAAGAACATGTCGGGGCCAATTCTCATCCAAAACCAAAGGGGTAAATCTAACGTGTCTCCATTTGCAGATCCAGTCTTGGTTGTAATAAAGCTGCATGAACAGCCAGAGCGAAGAGAGAAATAAAGGGGGGGGGGGGGAGAGAAAGAGAGGGAGTGGGGAGGGCAAGAGGGGGGACAGAATTCAATGATTCCTACTAGAAGTAGACAATACCTAGGAAAGGATGGCAGCTTATATCTTTTCACATGACAAACTATCAGGCCCCTTTGGAGAAGCCTGTTCCTAAAATTAGAGAGAGGTGCATGTGACAACCTAGGACACATGGGTGTTTATAGTTGAATTTCTCCCTAAGCTGATGGATTTCAAGGGGTAGGGGTGACCAGTATTTACCAAACGTAGGCAAGGAAAGGAATGATTCTTTGAAGTTTAGCTTTTATTTGCTTATATAAACAAAGGATTGAGAGGTGAGAGCCTCTCAGGTTGAGGTAGCCAAGATAAATGTATCAGAGAAAATAGAATCTAGAAGAATATTCAATTGGCTTCACCCCCAAAACAGGCTGTAGATGTATTTAAAATAAATTACAGCAAAATCTCTGGGTTAATGTAACCAGGCTACCCTCTGGAAGTTGTAATAATTTCTCTAATACATATGACCCCTTATTGTAATTCTTAACATAATACTATATGACCCATATTTTTAGCCAGTGTTGTCAGTTTACCAAACAGTAAGTGGGGGGCTGTAATTCAATCAGTGTTTTATTTTCAATAGCATATTCACAAATTAAACCACAGCTGCAACCCAGATCAACCAAACAGACATCAGATAGACATAGGAAAAGTCAATTAGTTTTTCCATTCTCTGGAGCCAATAGACAATTAGAAAAGAGAAAATTTGGGGGAGGAAGGAAAAGTGGGATGCTGTGATCATTTTGGGGGGGATAAAACCTTGAGGCCTGAAATTTAAAGTAACTATAAATCAGTTCATCTAAAATGTGTAACTTTGCAAAGAGACAGTTTGTTTACATTAAGCCATGAAATTCCAGAGATTGGTGTATTATTGTCTGAGATTATTATCCAAGATTGGTGCTATTGATGTATTTGCCACAGCATCTCACAAAACATCTCTCACATAGGAGGTTCTTAAATATTGAACAGATGTCTGAATGATTGAACAGAATACAATTCTCCATGAGAAAATGCAGCCAGTAATCATATTAATTCTCCCACTTGCTCCAGAGAAATCCTTTCCCATTTCTTCCTTATTTATTCAGGTTGAATCACTCTGTCCTAAATTTGGAATAATAGAAAGCTGTCAATGTAGCAGATATCTGGGTTACCAATCCAATTGCCCCGCTTTTGTGCACACTGGTACAAACCAGTGGGTGAGTTCAAAATTAGATGAATCACCACCTCTTTTGTCATGTGGTTTGCCCACCTGCCAACAGGGAGAGAGTCACTCTTAAGGAGAGATCATCCCTAGTGAAAATAACACATTTCTATCTAATTATAAATTGTTTAAGGTTGAACCTACATGGACAGGTTGGCAGGGAATTTAATATTTTATTATATCTTGCATTTGTCACAAAAAAGGTAACCTGAATTTGAAAGTGATGGATGAAATGTCATTTGAAAATATGTTTAATCTATGAATAGCATAATAACACAAACTTCCATGGACTTTCATTCATGGGGAACCAGCTCTAATGTTTTGTAAAATTTCTAGTGACTACCTACTAATCTTGGAATGAAGTTCTAACACTTTAGCACGTCCTTCAATCCTTCACATAAGTCTTTGGATTGTACTCTCAATCAGTTTATAATCCAGCCACAATGGACAAACCACTTATTCTTCCATATAATCTCCAATTTTCTCCCCATTGTGTCCACTTTTCCTACCGACTAATCATGCTTTAGCTCCCCCCACCTTGTTTGTGAGTAATTCCCAGATCACCCAGCTATTATTAAATGCTCTTTTTCCTGAGTTCGAATGCTGTTTTTTTTCCATTTTTCATCATTGTTTTACTTATTACTTACTGAAGTCATAATATACTACTTATTGCATGAAATAATAAGTAACAGATTTGCCTTCTGTCATTGCTAATTGTATGATTTTCATCTTTTTCTAACTAAACTGCGAACTCCCTAAGTGCAGAAATCATGTATTTTTTTGTTTTATTTCTTACTCAATGCTATGCACTACCCTTTTACAAAGCAGGAATTCAGTAACTATTGGTTGCATCAACATGCATGAAACTGCCCCATAACATTTAGTCCAATGGGGGAAAAAATAAGCACATTGGGCAAAATTAAGAAAAGGGCAAAACATAAGAACTAAAACTGCAAATTAATGTGGTACACAGTGGAAATTTGAATCATGGAGCAAGACAGCCTATAGAAGCTATTTTACATGAGTAGAGTGAATCAAGAATGGTTCCCCTCCTTATTATCCAGCAGACATAATGATCACTTTTGATTCCTCACACTCACCAATCTGGGCTGCATCAATTCTTCCACCTGAACGCCTCTGCCCTAACCTGTTCCTTCACCCAGCTAAGTCCTATACAGCGTTCACTTCTATTTGAATATCATTTTCCCAGAACTGCATTCCTCTATTCCCAAAACAGTTTTGGCCCCTGAAATGTACTTATATAGCACTGTTCTCTCTTTCTCGTCAACCTCCAATATGCTTACATATTGGATTCTCTCCACCTTGCATATTGGTTCTCTCCACCTCCTCAACCTCCAATATGCTTGCCTATTGAATCTGTCTTTTCCATATACCCTGTGTTCCACGAGAGCAGGCACCTTGTCTGTCATCCTATTCCTATATCCTTGGGCCAAACACAGGTGCCTGTTGCAGAGTAGGCAGGTTTAACAAGCACTCACTGGATAAAGGTACACATGTGATTGTTAACAATGTCAAAAGATTAAAAAGGAGCTAAAAATCTCAAAGGAGGGCAATTGTGTATAAATGATAATAAATCACACATGATGGTATGTGATCTAAGCATTAAGAAAATATTCACCACATTTGGTAATGTACTGGAAAAATGCTTACAATCGCAAATTTAAAAGATGGGGAAGTTTGCACAAACATAATGATCTCTGCTCTAGAAAATATGCATGCACGCTTGCATGAATTAGCAAGCTATCAATTGGTTAACACTGGTGATTGCAGCCTGGGAGGGTTCTTGGAATGAATCTGTCCATTCATTCCGGGTGATAGATTACGCTCCAAGAGTCAGCAGTAAAGATGCCAAATAAGAGCTTTGATCTCGTGGAACTTACACGTTCACAGTAAAGGCAGATGAAACAGAGGTAAACAATTAGACACAGGTTATGGTAAGGAAGGCAACTCCTGAGGAGAGGCTGATTGACTAGAGACCTAAAGGATGAGAATGAGCCAGGTTTGGGAACTGTAAGTCCCTGAGGAAGGTAAGGATTTGTTATGACTAATTTTTCTCCTTTTGCCTTTCAGCATTTAAAATTTTTGTTTTACAATAGGCATGGAATAGTTTATAATTAGAAAATAACTCCACAAGAGCATATGTATAGTCATAGAACTGTGTGAGCCACACATTAAATGATCAATGGACATCAGTTGTTAAAAGAAAGCAGGCAGGAGGGAGAGAGGCAGGGAACGAAGGAAGAGAAAAAGGAAGGGAGGAATTTGTTATTTACTCAGCTCAGTTGCCTGGTAACCAACTGTGCTGGTTTGAATCTATTGTGTACCCCAGAAAAGCCAGGTTCTTTCAGTATTGCTGGGTGATATCTTTTTTATTGTTTCTATGGAGACATGGCCCACCCAATCGTGGGTGGTAACTTCTGAGTAGATGGTTTCCAAGGAGATGTGTCTCCACCCATTCAAGGTGGGGTTGCTTACTAGAGCCCTTTAAGAGGGAACCATTTTGGAAAACGCTTCAGAGCCATGAGAGCCCACACAACTAGGGACCTTTGGAGATGAAGAAGGAAAACCCCTCTGGGGGAACTTCATGAAACAAGTAGCCTGGAGAGAAAGCTAGCAGATGCTGTCATGTTCGCCATGTGCCTTTCTAGTTGAGAGAGAAACCCTGAATGTCTTCAGCCTTTCTTGAGTGAAGGTAACCTCTTGTTGGTGCTTTAATTCAGACATTTTCACAGTCTTAGAAATATAAACTTGCAACATAATAAATTCCCTTTTTAAAAAACAATTCCATTTCTGGTATATCACATTCTGGTAGCTTTCAAAGTAGAACCCCACCTACACTCCAGATAATCTATGCTGTGAAGACCTGATAACTCTGACTCCATATGTGCTAAGGATCCCAGGTGGAGTCTGAACTGGAATTCCAATGTGGAAGATGAAATGATGTAACACGTACATTCCTTAGCACCTTGTCTGCTGTTCAGAAGGTACAGTGACCAGTGTGTCCCATTTTACCCAGGATCATCCCAGTTTTAAAACTGAAAAATTCCACATCCCAGGAACCCCCTCAGTCCTGGGTAAACCAAGACGGTTGGTCACCTATTAACAGATAAAATGAATGACTAGCTGGTGGGTAAGAGGATGTAAAGTTTTTTTGAATGACTGCTTTAATTTGGGTGAGAAAGAAGGTTTTTGTACTGGCAGCCCAAAGAGGAACAAGGTTGGGTGCCCACCATTCCTTATGCATGTTTTAGACAATAGACTTCTCCATTAAGTTGTGCCAAAGCCCTCAAAAAGAAAAACCCCAAACGGAAGCTACAGAAGTAGTTGACACAAAGGACAAATATGGCTTTGGCACCTGGGGGAGATGAGAAAGCAAAACATTCCTAATTTCTGTATGGAATAGAGCACAGCGTGGGGAAGAAAAAAGTCAAAGCAATCCTTCTGGCAATGCAAAGGTTGGCAGCTGTGAGAGATTTGGAAAACATACTTGGCATAAACTTCAGCCTTTTCACAGTGGGCAAAGTCCTAGCTATGTGGCTGCGGTGAAACGCTACATTCACAAAAATATGTGGGTGACAGAATTTACTGCAGTGGGTTGGAATGGAATGACAAATGTGCATAACATGAGATGCATTCTAGAGACTCCAAGAATACTCATACTCTTTGCAAGGAGGGAAGCAGAATTTGTACCTGTGGTTTTCAGGTAGACACAAATGCCAGTGAAAATTGTATTCCTATCATTAGGGAGTCTCCATTTGTACCTAGAGGAAGTAAAGACTTGAACATCCCAGTTTACTACAAATTAAAAAAAAAAAAACTGCTCCTATTCAAATGATTAAATATAGGCATCTGCTGAGGGTTCAATGAGGGAAAGTGACTCCTAACTACTGGAGAAAATTTAATATAGGGAAACAGCTACAGAGTTGTTTGAAAAGCTAGGTATGGTAATTGATGTGATCCAGGGATAAACAGTGGCAGAAAGCCTCTACCATCCTTAGACTAGAGAGATAAAGGGAGAAACTGACTTGGCCAGCAGGGCGTGGACCCTTAAAGAAGGTCCTGTTTTGGGGAAGGTAAAATCCCAGACTTCTGATCCCAGAGATGAGATTTTGCCTAAGAGACTGGGGAGAAATACCCCACCTTTTCTCCTACCCCTACACTCTAATCTCTTGTCAGTATTTCCCATTGGCTAACACTTCCTTGATGCCAGTTGGCAAGGAACCCTGGAAAATGTAGCTTGCAAGGGTCAGCTTTTTTAACAGTCACCAAAGCAGTGGAGGATGGGAAATGGATCTAGGGGCAAAGTGGCAAATAACTGGCATAGCAGGCTCTGGTCAAGTGCTTACTGACTCGAGTTTTCTGGAATGAGAATTTGTTCTAAAGGAGCATACAATAACTGTTTTTAAATATTGATTGTAGGGTTTTCCTTGTCCAACAAATAAAACCTCAACCATCATGTATACTCAACGGAGTCTACAGAGAAATCAGCAGTGAAAGGGCATCCAATCAATCAAACAAAATCTCATTTTTATCTTTACTATTTTCTAAGTCTTTCATGGAACTGTGGTTCAGTGACGGAATTTGGGTCAACCCAGTTTCGAATAGTATGATGTTGTGGGAAGAAGTGATGTGTGAAAAACTGGTAATACTGGAACATTTTCAATATAAGATATCAAATGCAATCTTGTCCTCTGAAATCCCCAAATACTTTGAGATTTTTCATTATGGTTGATCGATCAGAAAGAGAAAATAATTATTTGATGCTTAGTTTACATTGTCAGCACCTATCAGGAACTTGCCCACTTATCTTTTCTAATGATTTACTTCCAGTCACAGTCTGCTGAATATTTAATTTTTTTAAATCACTTAAATTTTAGAAGTTTAGGACATACATGCATTCATTTTGTTATATTTATGCATTTGTTTGTTCATTCATTTATTTTAATTGCAACATTATTTTACTTACTATAATGTTGCAGTAATAGCAATGTTACTGAAATTGAAGAAAGTTAAAAATGCAGCCACATGATCCTAATATAATTTATATTATAAATTTTTCTTCATTTCTTTATGCAGTTTATATAGTGGCAATCATAAGAATGCGTATGTTGGCATCCTACCTTTTTATTTACTACATCATAAGCATTATTTCAGGTTGCTACATTTTATCCTCCTTTCTTTTAAGGCTGAGTAATATTTTTTTCTGAGTGGATATTGTGCAAGTGGAGATTTCCTTTTCTAATCAAAAGAAACAAGATTTTGTACATAAAGCATTTCTATCAGTTCATTTTCCTAAGGCACATTTCCAGAAGTTCAATTATCTGGTCAAAAGTTGAGCACTTGAATATTTTTCACAAACTTTGCTATCTACTATAAAATTACTTAAACGAACACATCTTTCACTATTGCGCTTATAGAAGAATTTGACATTTAGTGACAAAAACAATGCCTCATTGATGTTTTATTTTGTGTTTATATTGAACTTTTAATTTTATATCTGTTTGCTAATTATGTGTCTTCTTTTGTAAATTCTTTTTCGTAGTTTTGCTCATTTATCTATCAATGAATTGATGTTTTCCTTGTTGAACATTTTAATGAATTTTCATAAGGTTTTTAGCTCCTTTCCTGTACTAAATTGTAAACATGTTTCCCCTTCTCCTCTTTGCTTTTGCATTTTTATTATATTTTTAAGAGGTATAAATTTTAAATTTTAATTTAGGAAAACCAACTTTTTTCCTTTTTGTGACTTCCTCACTTACCTGTACATTTAGAAATGTATTTTCCTTCCAGATCTTTCTTTCGTAGATTTGTATTTCTATTGTCTTCAATTTTATGATAAAATCTTTATATTTTAAATATCTGGATTTATTTTATTCTATGAGGAGATCTGAGGTCTCACTTTTCATTTCTCAATTTGCTAACCATCTATTCTAATATGTATTTATTGTATAATTCCATGGCATTTAAAAGTAACATCCTTAAAATCTACATTTATACTTTGTTTACTTCTGTTGATCTAGTGTTTTAGGCTAAATTAATAAAGCAAAGACTACTCTGATAAAGAGAGGCAATTTTACAAATATCATTTGAATATTTTTCCATATGCATAACTTAAAAAGTTTTGAAAAGGAATGCTATCTGGCCCAAATCTGCTGGAGATTTGCAAAGTGATAATTTTGAGATTTTAGATTGTTCTGGCTCATTTCCTCTGGACCTAAATGCTTTTTTATGACTCACTGATTAAAATGGGAAAAGTATCTTAATATGTTTTTCAACTTTCTCAGTAAATGAGTGAACAAATCAGCAATTGGTTTGGGGGAGAAAAATATTTATGGAAAATAAAATGCATGGCTCTCCTCATATGAATAGGATCGGAGAAATAAAAAGAGCTTTTTGGCGTGAGCACTGGCCAAGGGAACACAGGATGAAAATCTAAGATTGTGAAGTATCTTGGGAGTCATCTTGTTCAACTATCTCCTTAAAATTACAATAAAAATAAGAGCAGTGAATATCTATTTGACATTGCAACACAAGGATCACCCTAAGTGTATTTCCTACTTATTTTCTGTGTTAGTCTGCTTACAACTCACAGCTTACCAGGGAGGAAATCCAGGATTGTGGGTGAACCCGGACTCAACAGAAATCTCCATCATGCTGTAGCTTGCACCCTGCTCCTGAAGAAACTGACCACCGATGAAGATGAGTGACATCAAAAATCACAGCGTTGAGTCAGAACAATATAAAACTCTGTAGCTGCTTCCCAGTGCAAGTGTCATTCCATGCAGCTGGCAAGGACAGTATACACACACAGACACACACATGCACACACATTTTCCAACAAAGTCATTGAATTTTTCATCAGAACTCTTTCTCTTCTGAATTGGACTTCAGTAATGTAAATTTACAAAGCATCAGTATGGAAAAGTATTAGCACAATGATATTCCTTAAAAGCTCCTGTATGTAAGGTTATTTGTGACTTTCACATTTATGACAGATGCAGAACAATTCATCATAATTAACTGTCACACTCATTCTTGTCCTCTCTTGCCAAATATGTCAAATGTAATTAAATGATTCCACTGGGTTGTGATAGGCTCAAATTCTGGCCACGATTCATGTTCATATCCTGCAGTCATTATTGTCATTTTTGTCATCAGTGTAGCTTACTGGGGAGGTGCCCTTTGTTAGATCATTATGCATTTTCCACTCTATTAATGATATGAATGAATGCATCACTCCTACCCTTTCCTCCCTGTCTAAATATCATTCATCAGTGTGCTTTACAAAAGATTGATGTCGAGGGAGTATGGTGAGGTAGAGTACAAAGTTCTGCATTAAAGAAAGCTAGAGTTGATCTTTTGGTCTCTGCTATAGTTCAACTGGTACTTTGGGGCAAGTTACTTAACCAATCCTTAGTTTACTCATCTGTAAAGTGGAGCCAAGAACCTCCAAGCTCTGTGGGTTTTCTAGAGATTTGCATTATGGCACATAATTGCTTCTCAAGAAATGTCAGTTTCTTTTCAAAGGCTTAGCTCTTTTGACACCCTGAAATCTTATTTATATTGCTTCCATGCTGAATTTTAACAGAAGCATTTTCCTTAACATAATTCCTTTTTCCATGTTAATATAGAAGATGGCTATAATTTTCAATCTTTTCTAGATTTTTTTTTGGGGGGAATGCATGGTCCAGGAATTGAACCCAGGCCTCCCATATGGAACATGAGAATTCTACCACTGAATCACCCATGCACCCTATTTAAAATTTTTTAAAAACACTGTTAGCCTTATATGTGGAAGACAGAGATTCATATGATGAACCAGGATGGAGGGAACAGGTGTATTTCAGCTTATCACAATTACAGAGCCATCTCTGAAGTCCTCGTGTTTATACATGTTGGGTGCCAAATGAAATCTTCACTCTAAAATTTCTTACATAGGTCCTGAACACACAGAGAAAGTAGAGAAACTGTAGCAGATAGATTTTTGCAATGGCAAAATATGATGGAAGAGGCACTGGGCTCATACTCTCAGAGAAGCCATCTGTGCCAGAACGACTGTTTGTGGGGTTAAAAAAAAAAAAAAGGAAGTAATTTTCAAAAACTCCACTGCTCCAAAATCTGGCACAATGTCACCATCTGGAAAGCCAAATTCTCCACCTGGCAAGAGCCAATCATGGACGAGCACAAAGGCAATTTACCCAATTGGCCCGCCTGGGCTGCAAGTTGATTCTTCACTTATTATTGTGAGTCTTCCTGCCTAGTCTGGCTCTGACAGTTCTGCATTACAATGTTTGGCTATGTGGAGCTTGAGTAGGCAAAAAAAAATACAAGATGGGTAGCAGTGGAATGTACCCAAGGTTAATCTTGCTCCATCTGTATTTCTCCAGTTTAGGGAAATCTTTATTTAAAATTGTGCTTTTCAAACAGGAAAATCCATGATATAATCCTACCATATAATAAGAGAGAGTGAGTTGATGGTCAAACTCACTATAACAAAATGTCCAGGTCTTTGAAAATTGAGGTGGGGTCAATTGCCTCCATTTCTGATTGTGCTAAAATAGGGAATGATAATAATTGGTGACTTCCTCATCTCTATTATTTTCAGGCAAAAGACATATTTAAGAATGAGTCTTCTGTGTCCTTGGAAACCAAACGGTCCAATGTTCTTGCTGTGTTGGTGAGATGCTCTATTTCTTAGAAGATTAAAGTTATAAGGCCCAAAAGAAGGAAGTTTTCCAATAGCGAGTCAACTTATGTACCTTTAGAGATGTTTCTAGAAATCTGTATAAAGAATAGCTGAGTTACTGTAACTTCATTTCAGGACTAGGACACTCAGCCCATATAGAAATTCTAGCTAGCATACTTTCTGAGCTTGTACCAGCTGGTTGTTTGCACTATGTGAAATGCATGTTCTGTACTTTAGAGACATGATTCACTCGTTCAATTAAAAATAGTAATTCTCTAGCAAGTATTTGATAAAGAATGGGAATAATTCGTGGGTGAAATTGTGGCCCTTTGCATTCCTGTCTTGGAACCAGGCCTACAGTTTTGTGACAGTATATAAATATATTGATCAACTCTTCTCTCTGAAACATGAGCACCAAGTTAATGACTACAGATTCTTCTAGGATTTTCTTAAATTAGGTCAAAGCTTTCCAACGGGGGCGTAAAAGGCATACTTGTTATTTCAGAATTTAGGGTGAAAAATAAGACACCAAGAGAAAAGCATATTAAAGAACGAGTCAAAAGCAGTTCTTCAAATTGCATTGGATTCTTGTTTACTCAAAAAAGAAAAGTATGAAAGCACTCCTAAGAATCAGATTGTGGGAATTATCTGGTTCATCTGCTCAAGAGCAACCTCCAAATTTTACAGTTCAGCTTGATGACTCACTTTTAGCTGAATCTGATAATTCCCTTCCCTTTAATTAATGCATTAATTTTCAAATCTTTCTTAGAAACTGCTTATGTGCTAGGTACTTTGATAGTTGCTAGAGATACAAAACCATTGTGATATAAAGTTGTAAAATGATCACGATTATCTGGAAAAGAAGCATATATAAATTAATATTTACAAGATAAATTATAAATTAAAGATCAGTTGCTAAGTAAACATATTTCTCGGTATGTTTTTTTTCCTAATTTCCCTGACCAGACTTGATTCTAGCCTTTAGTTTTGAAACGTGAAATAATAAGAAATAGAAAATAAAGACAAAGGTAGAGATATGCAAAAGGCAGTGATGTGTAAAAGCGTGGCATATTCAGGGAAATATGTAAATGGTTTAACATGATTGAGCATGGGAGAAATGGCTGAAATGAGGTTAAAAGAGAGAATAAAGAACTAGGATATTTACTTTTGGTTTGTTCTTTGCATTTCAACTACTTAATTATTTACTTAGTAATATTTATTATTTTTTCTTTATTTAGACAGAGGTGTTCTAGTATGTAACTGGTAGGAAGGAGAAAAAATGAGTACTTTTTAATGTGCAGTTTACAGTAAAAGATCCAAGTGGAGGTATTTAGTAGATATTTAGAAATTTAGCTTTGGAACTTGGGAATGAATTTTAGAAGAAAGAGACATGAGATTGAGCACATATCGTGACCATGCAATCACCCCCCTTCCCTTTATAAAGTGCAAACTCTCGTAGATCATCCTATTTTTGTAACCCATCCCTTCTTCTTGGTGCCTGTTTTTCACATTAATTGAAACCCTCTGCTAATAAGGTGAAGGTCATAAAATTCATAAATAAATAATTAAAATGATCTTTATGGACCAGTTGCCTTTGCTCAATTTGGTGGTAAAATTCCATGAAGGATAGATAATTTGCCCATTTGAACATTTCACTGGAAATCTAGAGGTAACCACAATCCACATTTGAGAGAACTTATGTTTGAATATTTTTTTCTGCCCTTGTGATTTTCATCATTAGATCCAAGTTTGTTTTCTGGATTGGGACTGTCCTAGTTTGCTAGCTGCCAGAACGCAACACACCAGAGGCAGATTGGCTTTTAATAAAAGGGATTTATTTCATTAGTTCTTCAGAGGAAAGGCAGCTAACTTTCCACTGAGGTTCTTTCTTATGTGGGAAGGCACAGGGTGGTCTCTGCTGGCCTTCTCTCCAGGCCTCTGGGTTCCAACAACTTTCCCCAGGGTGACTTCTCTCTGCATCTCCAAAGGCCTGGGCTGAGCTGCCAGTGCTGAGATGAGGTATGCTGAGCTGCTTGGGCTGTGCTACGGTGCTCTCTCTCATTTAAGCACCAACCAATTAAATCAAACATCATTCATTGCAGCAGGCACGCCTCCTAGCCGACTGCAGATGTAATCAGCAACAGATGAGGTTCATGTACCATTGGCTCATGGCCACAGCAACAGAACTAGGTGGCTTTCATCTGGCCAAGTTGACAACTGAATCTAACTACCACAGGGACCCAGTAAACCTACTTTTTCTTCATGTTCTGTATGATGGGCCTTAAAATAGTTGAAGATAACACTTCTAGTTCTTTCTACCACTCTAAATGTGATTTATATACTGCTCACTAGTTACTGCCATATGGATACAACAAATTTGGCAATGTGCTTCTTAATAGATGCAGTACTCTAATTTGTAAGTGAGGAAAGAACAGTTCTTATTTCTTCACAAGATTTGGTCACAATACGGTTTATTTTTGTAGTAATTGCGGTGGCAATTTTAGTGGTATATAATGATAACTGACTTTAATGGAAGTACTTATTTTATACCAAGCACTGTTCACAGTATTTACATGAATTAATTCATTTAATTCTCAAAAAAATTCCCTGGATAAGGTCCTGTTGGTATCCACATTTTACAAATGATGATGTGGAGGCACTGAGAAGTTGAGAAACTCACCTGGTTCTTTCAAGATTTGGTCAGGAAAGCAGATGCTGCTCTAGATGTTTTTAGAAGGAAGAGGTTTAGCTTGGGGAAGCTAAGAACTTATGCCATGGAAGAATGGGAGAAGCCAGGAAGTCCACTTCCAGAAATCCTAGAACTAAAGGTGAAATCAAGAAGTGAGGAATGGGTAAAAAATTATGATTATTAAATCACTATATAGATGTTTATTTCTACTTTCTAAGTCTATTGAAATAGCTAGAAAAAAATACCTGAAATTGTCAAACTGTAATCTAGTTGCCTTGATCTTTGATAATTGTATGACTTTTTAAAATTCTTTTTTTAACTGTGAAATATAACATTATTACAAAAAAGCAATACATTTCCAAGTCCATTTTAACAAGTAGTTATAGAACAGATTTTAAAATTTGGTATGGGGTATAGTTCCACGATTTTTTGTTTTTTCTTCTAGCTGCTCCAAGACACTGGAGACCAGCAGAAATATCAATATAGTGACTCAGCAGTCAAACTCATTTGTTAAATCCTATCTTCTCTGTTATACTCCTCCTTCTCTTTAAATAACATACATACATAAAAGCAATAAATTTCAAGGTGCATCACGACAATTAGTTATGGAACAGATTTCAGAGTTTGGTGTGGGTTACAGACAATTCCATAGATGGCATAACCTTTGTCTTGTGCCCTTGGCATCCTAAAAACCTCGTGACTGACCTCATGTGTACCCAATTTATCAGGGTTTTGTGACTCTACAGGCTTGTGATCATCCAAGACAGCCCCTAATGTTTATTAGTGAAGGGCCCTGGGCCAGCCCAGAACTAGCCCACCCCAAGTCCACGGTTAAACTGAAGCTGGATCGAACCAAAGAGGAACACACCTGACATGTGCAGCAGCTCAGACGTGAACCTATAAATCACTATAACACTAAAAATCATGCCCATCATCATTTTAAAGCTGCCGTTTTCTTACATACATTCTGTGACGAAACATGTACTCAGTCTGTCCAGGATCAGTAATTAGATCACCTCTAATTACATCATTTGGGGCCAGTGTGCTCCTTATCCTAAACCCTGCCCATCTTTTGATACTATAAAACTGTAAGAATTATTGCAGTTTGGGGAGACAGATTTCGGGCCTGATAGACCATCTGCTTTTCTGCTTCATGCCTAGTAAGAAACTCTCTCTTTGAAATCTCGGTGTCTCAGGAATTGGCCATTGGATGCATCAGCAAAAGAATCCACCCCCTTTGTCCAGTAACAAAGGAATGTCATAGGTGCTGCTACTGAGGCTCTCAGCTGCCTTTAGCACCAACGTCGTTGATAAGGATGGATACGCAAAAGCCATAAACAAAACCCTATAGCTCATCTACTGATACTCTACACTGTTCACAGTTGCCCCTGGACAATAGTGATTTGTACTATTCTTTCATCTTTCAAATCTCCTGAGCCTTTCACTGATGACTCTTACCAGAATCCAGTAGATTGCTGAATCTGGAAAATGTACTTCTCTTTGGGAATATGGGAAAGGAATAGAGGGGAAAAATAGTACTGTATATTAATAAATAGTATCATTCACTTTGCCCAAATTTAACCCCAACATTCCTATCACTTCAGCCCTGCCCTGTATCATTTCTCACATGGACCATAGGTTAGTTCACGTAAAGCTTGTTTGTGAAGCAAATCCCATAAATTAGTGTCAGATAATCAAAGTTGCACAGGTGATTTCTTTTTTACTGCAGAACTTTTCAGAGCTTTTAAATAAGTTGAAGTGTACATCGGATATCTGGGAAATGGCTATGGCTATGGAATGTAGCATTGACCAAAGTTATTTGTCTGTGGAACAGTTTTTTTGGGGGGTATGTAGGTGGGAGGACAACATTATTATCCTTTATAACCATAATGCTTCCTGAATTTCAGTTTGGGAAATCTGACTTAAATTTATTTCTATAATCCTATATATGTTAGTAACTGTTTTTGAATTAGAATATTCGACTTAATATTTGTTCTTTTCAATGTCACTGCTCCAGTCTAATGAGATTATTTGGAATTTTGATTCTATTATGTATTCTGTTGGGTTTATAGTCTAACATTGTGTCATACAAAAATAGGTGACAATATTTGTGTGTATATGATTTCATGCAAGTTACGGATTCAGATTTCACTGAACACCAAGAACTGTCTTGGAGCATATAACTACTTTCCTGGAGTGTGACACCAAGAAACCAATGACTCTTTTTACAGATTCAGGAGTCTGAAATCTACTCAAAGTGCTATTACTTGGACAAAGGCTTTTCTTAAATATCTTGTAATTTCACTTGCTTGATCAGTCAAAAACCCAAACCTGGTAGCTGCAAATGTACTTCATAGGAGTTTTGATTTATTAAGGCTTGATGTCCTCACATTAAGTTCAAAATGATATTTGAACTTACAATATGGTAGATTTGACATGAGGGGTAATCAGGTTTATTAAATTTACAAATGATTAGGAATAAAGAAGTATTTATACTTTATCCTTGATCCAACTCTAATCTAATAATATAATATAATATTTTATTAGTTAACTAAAATGAATGATAATCATCATCAGTCACCTATACTGGCAATTTCATCAATTCTCACGGCATGGTATATACGATTCCAGCACCTTAAATATTCTTATCACATGGTCAAGAAAACTCAGATTTAGAGGAGCATGGCACTTCCTCAGATCTTTTAGGTAATAAAACCTATACTTGAGCCCAGATCTGTGTATCTTCAGAAACAGAATACATCACCATATACCATATAATGGCATCAGTTAATAATTCATAGCAATAAAAATGAATAAGGACATTTATTTTTTGGAGCTCTCATCCTTAAGAAACATGGACGTGCTATCAAAGTTTAAAGTTATAAACACAAGATAAATTCATCTATGAGCAGGTAGTAGAGTAAAATTCATTTTCCAATGGTATATTTTTAAAGCAGTGGGAAAATGAAGGGGGAAATGAAATCCAGGGATAGAAATTCTCCAACTGAAAGAAAGAAATATCAGATTCTATGTAAACATTCCTTCCTGGTAGCAAAATTGTGGCAACGTGCTTTCAGTTGTACTGACAATGCCTGAAGTAGTTGGCTAAATGGGCTTTCTTTGGGAGCCTGTTCTTTATTTCATCATTGATTTTTCTCTTACCTATAGTTGGGTAAGGGGACGGATGTGGAGGTTAGACAGTCCTGTGGCTACTCAAGAGTCATGTTTTCAGAAATTGCGGTCACTAGTTTATTTGAAGCTCTCTTACATCACCAGGCCCACAATTATACTCAGATTTAAGAGCAAAAACAGAAAATCCCAAAAGTCAAAAATTATTTAAATGTTATGCATATGCATTGTTAATAATTCATTCATTTTCATCTCTTCACTAGGACAAATGATCAAAACTTTATTGATGTTCTTTATTTGCAATCAGTACTTGTGAAATTATAACACATATAAAGAAGACAACCGATCAGTACCTAACCCCCTGGAGGCATATTTACAACAGTTAAAGGGACAAAAAAAAATGTCACAAGGCATTTTACTAGTTCTAGTTTTTCTTGTAAAGGGAGAAATTAAAAGAAACATTCTCAACCACTGTGAGCCAAAGAGGAAATAATGTTGAGAAATTGCAAGCTTTTGAGGCCTTAAGCAATGACCTCTCCAGCAAAAACAAAAACACACAAAAAAAATTTCACAAGAACCTTGGGAATTGAAATCTATTAGACAATGCATCAAAGGGTAAAGGGAAAAGAAAGTCAGGTAGTTTACAATGACGTTTAGAGAAATAAAGTCCTGAATGTCCCACATTTCATGATTAGAAAACAATGAGGCAACATGACAATGAGGCAACTTGGGCCCCTGTGTTCAAGGATACTTGAGGAGAACAAAGAACATTAAAAAGAAATCCAAACCTCTCAATTCCATGGCCCTTTCCCCCTCTGCTCACGTAGCTGCCACCTGCTCTGGTTTATCAGAAAGTCACTCAAGTGTCATGCGAAGGACATGCCGCAGCCTTGGCCTGGGCTGTGCAGAGTCTTGGAATAGAGCTTGTTTCAGCCTATTCTCAGCCTCCCTATGCGTAACTATTGAACTTGCATTTGCATCATCTTGCAGACTTTCTTTCAATACATTTTCCCAATGTCTTCTGTTTTTTAGCCTTTTAAAAAGAGGATCGATTTCAGTAGTCTTTCGTTTCTGAGTTTTATAAACACCAAGAACATACTCTGAGCAAGATATCCGGACAAGTCAGGGAAGGAACATTGCAACACCTAAGGTATGTAACACATGATTACTTTTCTTTAGACCGGTATTGCATTTCTAAGAAGCACAGCAATGAAGAGAATTCGGTCATATCATGCAAAAGGAGGACAGAGTCTGTTCATCTGAGACAGCAGGGCACAAAGGTCAGATTTCCATTTGCAGCCTTGACTCAAATTGGGTGACCTGGATCAAGGTACTTATTTCTCTTGGCTTTAACTTCCCCATCCGTTTTGTCAGCTTTAGCTGCCCTTCATTCTCATATATATAGACTCATAACAATATGAGCTACATATACACTATAGAGGTATAGATATTAGATACACAGACATGTCAATTTCCATGTTTAATTGAACAGGGGGTGGAGTCCAGACCTCAGAATCATTGATATTTGTTAAAAGATATCCAAGTGATTCTAAAGAGCAGCTGAGGTTGAAGTCCACCAATATCAAAAACATTGTGCTACATCCGTAGGTATAGAAAATCTGTCATATAATAATTTTAAAGGAATTTTATGTACATGGCAATGAAGCAAACAGAAGAAGAAAGAGGAGGTGAAGTAAGAGGAGAAATGCAAATCGCTATTTCTAACTGTAAGAGCCTTATAATCCAGGAGGGAACACCCAACAATACCGCCACCACTAATTATGGCTAATCCAAAATATTTGATGGTCAAATCTTTAAAAAAAAAAATGACATAAACCATAAGAGTTTTTAGTAGGACATGGAGAACAGCATAAAATTGGAGCAGTGAAGAGATCCATAGACGGGCCTCAAAGGACTGGAAGTGAAACATCCACATATACCATGAAAAGGGGAATCAAGTTACCCTAATTACCCTACAGGAAGGGCTTCCAGATAAACCCTGAGAAAGACATCTGGGTAGGCCATGGGAGGGGCATCCAGGTGTGCTACAGGAGGGGCATCCAGGTGGGCGATGGGATGGGTATCCAGGTGTGCCACGGGGCGGGCATCCAGGTGGGCCCCATTTGCACACCATGGATTGTCATGCCTCCAAGCCTTAGCACATGTCACTCTCTCTGCTGGAATCACTCCTTCCTATGATTTATCGGGCCACTTTTAAAGGCTTCCCTCTTTGTATATTTTCTTATTTTTGATGGAGATCCTAGTTCCCTCATTTGTTTTGCTAAAGGACTTGATCCCATTGCTTTCATATCACCTACTGTCTATCATTATAATTGTCCTCAAGTCTCTCTCTTACATTAAAGCTGTTGAAGGGCTCTAAATGATTCTTGTGTATTCAGCACTTAACAAGTACCATATACAGATAAATGTTGATTGAATTAAGTTGAACTGTAGGTAGGAGAACAACACGACTAAAGACTTTTACTTGAGAACGATTAGGGAATCAGTATGGACACAAGATGAGGCTGGGATGTGCAATGTGCAATGATTGTGTGCTGACCAGTGTCTTATTTGGAGACACAAAAGACAAGCAGAATAGTTGCAGTTGGCATTGCAGTTGGAGTTCTCTGTGCAGGAAATGACTGGATTGCAGGTTTGATTGAAAGGGAACGAAACAATAATGGGAAATGTTCTCAAAAAGGATCAATGGGAATCAGTGACTGATGGAGACAAAATAATACAAGATGACCCCTTCCTTCCAATTTCTGAAGCTGAGGGGATTTGGTATTATTAACCAAAGCAAAAAAGAGAGGGAGAGTAGGAGCAATAGAGAGAAATTAAGAGTGGGTGGTTATTTACAGGATAACAGTGATATGCTTATTTGGAATATGTAAAGAGAGGACAGGATATCCACATGAAGATGTTTTACAGACCTTTGGAGAGTGTGAATGGCTGCTGAATTTTGCACTGAGTTAGGGGATCTGAGAGCCCTTAACACAGAGGTGATGACGGAAGAGTTATAAATTTAATCAAAAGAAAAGAGCTTGGGGAAAGATAAGCAAAGGGCTAAGCAATGAAGCTTGGGTAATGATGAAAGCTAAGGCTGCAAGGATGAAGAAGAGTCACCAAGGGAAACAGGAAAAGAGGACCCAATGAGTAGGAAGAGAAAGAAAAATGCGGTGTCAGAAGCTGAAAGGAAGAGAGTTTCACAAAAGAGGAGGTGGAAAATTCTGCCAGCTTTCTCAGGGAATTCAAGGTTTAGAGAATGCAAAATAGGTTTAGAAGGAATACAGTCATTGGATTTGGCAAAAAGAAAAATTCAGAAAACCCCTGAAACAGGAACAGTTTCTATAGAGAGGGAGAGAGGAAGCTCAAGAGGGGGAAGGCAATTATGTAAATCAGTTGGGTGATGGCATAAAGGTGAGGCTCGGGATAAGTGATCAAACCAGAAGTGAATAATTTCTTCAAAGCATAGAAATGAGAATGGAGCTTTATCTATAAACAACCAATGAAATACACATTTTGTCCTATTAATCTGTGTATCTGTTCTATTGTTAATACCATGCTTTTCGGTTACAGAACTCTATAGCAAGTCTTAAAATAGATGGTATGTGTCCACCTTTTTTTCCTCCAATTGTTTTAATTATTCTAGGTCCTTAATTTTTGAATCAGCTTGTCGATTTCTACACCAAAAAGCCTGCAGCAATTTTAATTGGAATTATGTTGAATCCGTATACCAATCTGGGGACAAATGACATTTTGACAATATTGTCTTCTTTTTGATCAATGAATGTAATATAATTTTCCATTTCTGTACCTTTGACAATTTTGGTTCCTCACATCAATATTTTATAGTTTTCAGCACATGGATCTTTTTTTTTCTGGATAAGCAATTTTCTTTGTCAATTTAGTCAATGCACACAATTGACCTATAACCTTCAATAGAAGATAAATTTTAAAACCACATTGAAGGCCATCTCTATTAAAGTGATTTTCCTAAGAGGGTATACTAGATGTAACCTAACCTGACATCTTAATTTGGGAAAGTACAATGAGCCAGAACTGCATGCCTTTCTCTCACAGCAAGTTTACTCTAAGGGTTACTATAGTATGAACTTCACAAGGAAAAGAACTTCAGTATTGTTTCCTCTTGGTAAAGCAGAAAAACTCAACCTAGTTATGAGACCAACCAAGACACAATGAAAAGCTGCACTAACTAGTTCAAGATCATTAGTAACAGATGATGCTGGTGTGAAAAACTTGTATTTTCTAGGGCCCTTATAAAAAAATCCCCTTTTAGTGTCTGCATTATCAGCTAGAGGGTTAGTTACCATGTGGTAGAATGAGGACTCATACAAGGTGTCATGCGGTATAGCATTTCCTACTATGAAATCAAGTGCAGTCTAATTGGGAGAAAACCAACTGGACCCTAAAATTACACACACCTTAATGACAAGACCCCCCACCACATGCGAATGTAAAACATTTAATTACAAAAATGTTGATACTGTAATATGTAAAATCGCTATTATAAATGCACATAGCGTATTCTGTAGCTGCCAGGTTTCCTTTCTTTTTCTTTCTATTTTTGAAGGAAACTGTATGTTACACTGTGATTAAGACGTGTAGCTTCACCCTTGAAAAAGCCCACATTCTATCACAGTGATGTATGGTCAGACTTAACAGCCCCAATTGTTAAATACTTGCATAAAGTCAAAACCAGTTTAATTGCAAAAGGACCCTGTACACATTTATCGATTCTGGTACCTTAATAGCTACCCAACAAGTCATTAACTTACAGACTCATGCATCATGAGAAGCAAGAAACAGCACCCACCCCTTCTGCACATCAGCAGCCTGTCACTCCTGAGCACATCACTGAGGTCTGTGGACAGGCGCTGCGCATTCATCCTGAGTGAAAGATGGAACCACTCAAGTACAGATGCAACATATTATAAACAATTTCTTATAAATTGAAGTCACAAATTAAACCAAAGTGTTTTACAGAATTTACTACAAAACACCATAAAAACTGCCTTGTCTTACGCTCTCTCTCCCCGTATCCGGTGAGCCAACTGCATGGCTTTGGGCATGACAGTGTCTCTCTTGGTGTGGATGGCACACAGACTGGTGTCTTCAAATAAACCCACCAGTGGCGCTTCACTAGCCTCCTGTTGGGGACAAGAACGACACTGTGCAACTCTCCTTCCGGGAGGAGAAACCATGCGCCACCCCGGCTCTTCTACAAACAGAAAATCTTTCATCCTTTTCCCAAGTGCGCCCCGCCTGTAGGGGGAGCGCTTCCCCCTGCAGCCTTAGGGGCAGCTGCCTGCCGGGGTGGGGGTGGGGGCGGATTTTCCCCTGGGGAGGTGGAGGGCTTTCCCCCCAGTGGACTTACAAGCAGTTTCGCTTGGTTCGGGCCATTTTCCTCTATCCAAAGCCGAAGATGTAGGCCCCTTCAGTTTCCCAAGGAAAAGGCGCAGCCAACAAGCAAAGCTCCTCCAAGAATGGACCAAACCACTCCGCACCAGCTCATGGATCTTGAACATCTTTTCTCAGATGTATCTCCAAGTATTTCAAGATTTCTGAGACAATTTTAAGTTTTAATTGTTCATTTCTGCACATAGAAATGCATTTAACTCATTCTGCAATGTCGCCTTCGGGGCGCACAGACGTTCAAACCCTCCAGCCATGGGTGCTTCCACCTCACGCTTACTGTGGGTTTCTCCCGGCGCCTGCTCCACCCTCCACTCTCAGCAGGGCCTGCACGCCCGCGGCCCCCGAAGAGTCCCTCCCGGAGATGGATGCTTCTGTCTAGAACTTGGTACTAGACTCGTGGAAGGGCAAGGTCTTTCTGCTCTGTTCGCTCTCAGTCTTAGCAGCTGAGGATGAGGCAGTCTCTACGCTCGTGCCCCTCCTCCGAGACATCCATTGTATCTGTGCGGTAGGGGTGAGGGTTTCTCAGGTCTGGGACATCTCCCTGCTCTCTCCCTGAGGTAGAGGGATTTGGCTCCCATTTCTTCCTCAGCATCAATGTACTTTTGCCTAAAACTGGAACCAGGAATGTTTACTTCCCCTCCTCCAGCCAAAGGCTGCTGGTGCCCCTCCCTTACAGGCAGACTTTCTTTTACTTCCACCCCTCACTCAGCAATGGTTCATCTTTGCTTGAGACTCTGGGCCAGAGGGACTTCCATTCGTGCTTGCGTGGGAGATGGCTACTTACCCTTCAGAAGCTGCGGATCTTGGTTTGGGCTTTAGGTCGGGGAGGAGGGGTGCACAAAAGATGCCTGCCCTTGCCCCAACCGTCCATGACATTTGCTCTGTATGAGAAAAAGGTCCAAGAAAGTGGGTGGGGTTTCATGCTAGGCTCTGGTAGACCCCTTGACTTCCCCATGAGCACCAATGGAGGTTCATGAAAAAGTGGTTTGTGAAAAAGAACGAGTGGGGAAGTCCCCTCAAGTCTGGGGCTCCCAGGTATTCCGAAGCTGTTATGCTAACGCATACTTGGTGTTTTGGAACTTGTTTAAAGGTTGGCTGTTGGCTTCTTACCTACTTTAATGGTGGCTAACCCTTCCGCTCATGCGCTGCCAAGGTCTGAAAGAGCCTTTTGTTCCATTTCTTCTCAGAGGGGCGGCTGCCCTTGGAATTCAGCTCACCTGGTTGCTGTGCAACTTCAGTTCTAAGATAAGCTCAAGAAACTGTTGTGCTTTCATAAGTTATCTGCCTTTTTCTCATTCTTAGGGTGGGAGACAACATTCCCTCATGGCTTTCTTCATCTTAAGTAGGAGCAGAACACTAATACTTTGTAGGTTGAAAGTTTGTGTATGATCATATCTGTCAGACCAGTCTGAATTGACTTTTATGTCTTTTTAATTCATTTTATATTTAAACTCTCTTCTATATTCTGATATAAAATACATTTTTCCCCTGGTCATTCACGTTTTTATTTGTCATATTAAATTATTTAATGTATCTGGATTTCTTCTCCTAATAGTTAACTAAAGACCTCAACATATCTACTAAATAAAACTGTTTCCCTAATTTCTTGGGTCACATAATTTAATATATAATGAATTCCTACATATATACATTTTTTTGTGTATTAGATTTTTAGAACTATGGTCCATTCTTGCTGCATATTTTATCTAATATACTCTCCACAACAATACTGAAGGGAAGTTATTATTAACCTAAGTTTGTAGATGTAAAGCAAAGTCTAAGAGATAATCGATAACTTTCTTGGGCTTGCTCAAAAGTTAATTAATAAAGGGATGCATGGGGAGTTCAATGGTAGAATTCTTGCCTGCCATGCTGGAGACCAGGGTTGATTCCCAGTCCATATAACACTGACCCCCACTCCCCACCCCCCAAAAAAGTTATGAACAAAACTCCCTATGATATACATATCTACTCTGTGTGTATAGGTAAAAGCATACATATATGTAAGGAGAAATGTAAAAAAAGGTAATCGATAGAGCTAGAATTTAAACCTAGATTGATCTGACTCTAAATCCCACAGACAGCTATAACACTGTGATCCACAACTGGAAAGAACACAACATTTTGAAAGGCAGAGAGGACTCCCAAGAAATATTGATGGTAGGGGGATGAGTAAGAAATGGAATATGGGTGTTTTGGTTTGTTAATGCTGCCAGAAATGATATACCAGAAATGGGTTGGCTTTTAGAAAGGGGATCTGTTATGTTACAAGTTTATATAGTTCTAAGGCCATAAAAATGTTCCAGCTCAGGCATCCAGGTAAAGATACTATGATTGAAGAAGGCTGATGGGTCCAGAACACCTCAGCTGAGAAGGCTTCTGGCTGGCATCTGCTGGTCCTTTGGCTTCTGCTTTCAAAATCTTTCCCTGGGGCATTTTCTTTCTGGATCTCCAAAGGTCTCTGTGTCTGTGGGCTCTGAAGCTTTTTGCAAACTGATTCCCTCTTAAAGAACTATGGCAAGCAACCCTACCTTGAACAGGTGGAGATACATCTCCATGGAAACCACCTAATCAAAAAGTACCACCCACAATTGGGTGGGTACCGTCTTGTCTCCATGGAAACAATTTAATCAAAAAGATCCCACCCAACAATATTGAATCAGGATTAAATTCATGGCTTTTCTGGGTACACAACATCCTTAAACTAGCGGATATGGAAAATCTGAAAGGAAAAACTTTAGTATAGAGATTTAGCATCTGATCCAGGGAAGGCAAAATCAAGATGGATTCTAAAGTTAGATATTTGACAAAATAGATGAGGTACTTCAACCTCACATCAAATATGCATGGATGATTGTCTGCAAAGATGGTTGCCAGTAAATCCTTCCATCCTTATGTGCAGATGTTTCTCCTACCATCAAAAGATGGAATCTCTTACTCCCTCCCTTGAATCTTCTCTGGCCTTGTAACTTGCTTTGATTAGTAGGAGGTGGTGGAAATGATGGTACATCATTTTGGGGTCTAGGTCTTGAGAAGCTTGGCAGATGCTGCCTTTGCTTTCTTGGAGCAGTGATCTAACATGTAGATAAGTTTGGCTGCCCAACTAAGGAGACCAGATGGAGAAATTGGGGCCTGGACAGTGAAAGTCTACAAGAGAAGGGAACTTCCAGAATAGGAAGGATCATGAAAAAATAAAGGCTTCAGTTTTCCAACTATTCCAGCTGTGGGGCAAGATTAGAAAAGGAAGCTATTTTGGATTTTCCAGCCCATTTTGCATGCAACTGAGCAAGCCAGGCTGAGAACATGTTGAGAAGGGGTAGGATTTTCCAGTTGGGTGGTCCTGGCCATCCAACCCAGAAAGTCATGATCAAATAATGGTTGTTTAAGCCACTAAGTTTTGGCATGGTTGTTATGCAGTGATAGATAACTGATACAACCTGATTTTCTCAGTAAATTACCAAGTTTTTATTGAAAGTTAGAGAAGATGAAGTGATTCTAAGAAATGGAAGAAAATTGAAAATATGTCTTAGTTATTATGGGGAATGTAATAGAGGAATTCAATAGGAGAGAAAACCAATCAATACTAGTGAAAGCTCAAAACAAGATGAACAATACTTATTTGTAAAAGAACAGATCAATGTGGATATTGGGGTACATGCCCTTGGTTCTAAAATGTTAAAGTTATAATGTTGAAATAACTATAAATAACAAATTTTAGAGCATCTTGAAACCAAATGCATTTAAACAAGCTTTCTCTTAGCAGAAAGGGGTACTGCTATTTTTATGTTTTGTCAGGGAGTCTGGGTGTTGAAAGCTACTATAGAATATTTGCGAAGGATTAGGAAAGGAAAAAATTTCTCTGTGAATTCAGGTAAACAATAAACACCCAAATGTATACGTTAAAAAATTTAGGTACTTTGCTAGGCAATATGGAACTAGCAAAATTATTTACCATATATTCCTTACTTGAAGAGGCCTGAAACATATATGGGGAAACAACAACAACAAAATTAAATATTTAAGACAACCAAAAAAGAGAGATTACACTATTACTTACATTTATTACTAAATAAATTTAGGAAATATGGTTATAAAAGTTAGAGGCAAGGGGGTGGTGCAATGGTGGTGCATTGGCAGAATTCTGGTCTGCCACGCCAGAGACCCGGGTTCGATTCCTGGAGCCTACCCATGCCAAAAAAGAAAGAAAACGTTAGAAACAAGAGAGATCATTTTGGGGTGGGATGAGGTGATCCTAGAAGGCTTTATAGAAGACTTAGGATTTGTTTCAGTTTTTGGAAAAGAATCAGTTTGGGGAAGGCATTGGGTAATTTAATGGTAAAAAACATCACTTGTGAAAATGTATGCATGCACATGGACACAAATGGAATCTCAAGGTACTTTAGTACATCTGTGGTTAAAGTAATTTGACTGGACGGCAGATTTGAGAAGTTGAGTGTTTAGAGGAGAAACTATAGGGAAATCAACTGGGACTTTTAACTGTAGGATGAATAGTTTAGAATTAAGTCTTTAAGCCACCAGAAATACTGCATAGGGAAATTTCAGCACAAAGCAATATAGAACCCCAAAGATTGAAAAGTTAGCCTATATAACTGAGATACCCCAAGATTAGCAAGGAAATTAGGACATTACCACGTCTCAGCATATGAAATCTGTCCCAGAAAGTCTCTTGATTACAACTACCTGAAGAACTAGTTTAGCGATTTGGGTTCTCTGTTGTTGCTTCCTCTCCAAGGTTAGCAGGGTCACTGCATCTGCATGGAAGTGTTGTTTGAGTTTCTCCTTTGCCAGTTTCCAGTGTCCCTCGACATTGGGGTTTCTTGATCTGGGACCCAAGGGATGGATTTCAGAGATCCTGCAAACTCTCTGAAATTATCTGCAAAATCTGTATGCTTATGTTATGTGCACTTTTTTTTTCTAGAGAGAAAGTTCATAGCTGAAGTGTATGATCCCATAAAGGACCACTGTTCTGGATACCGAGTGCCATATATAACAAACACAACTTAGGTGCAATATCCTAGATACCTAGCTGCTCTTTAGCCCCAGATAGGAGACGTGGAGCCCCTGTTTCACTTCCCGCAGAAGCACCTTCACAACTTAAGATTCTGTCACCGCTTCTGTGTTTTAGATAACTAAGAACAAAAATGACCGTTTTTTACATGAAACCCACCCCCACCTTCCCCCACCCCTTCTCCCCGCCCTCATTCTTGCAGTAATTGGGTTGGGTCAGGTCATCCTACCACTTGAGAGTTTTTAAACCAACTGCCCATCTGTGTATTTAGAGCTTTAAACATTGTGTAAATGGGGACAATTCTAACTGTCGGAATAATTCCCCACTTAGAAACTGTGGCCCTGAAGGCAGGATAGGCAATGACAAGGATTTATGACGTCGGGTTCAGGAACCTGAACCTCTTTCTCCCTGACGTTTCTACTGTTGAAATTAGCAGCCAACCCCAGGCAGCAGCTGTCAGTACTGGAAATCTGGCAGGGGAGCTGTGCTTTGGCACCGCATCACCTTCTCCAACCCTGTGGCAGTCCAGAGTACTTGGGATGCTGAGTACCTCAAATGACTGTAGTCAACACATAGGTCTCACTGCAAAATAATCCTAGAGAACCAAAGAGAGCAATGATATTCCATGGGAAATATTCCAGAAGGCCTCATGAGACATATATTCCTATAGAAGGTAGGGTGGCTGAGATGTGTCGCATCATTCTGGAGTTATTTCACATTCACGAGACTGGGTATTTATTCTACCCAAACTGACATGACAGGAGCAGAGACTTGTAATGGAAAATGTTATACCTGGGTCTTTTGTGATTTCAACAAAGCCATAAACATTTTCATTTTTCACAGGAGAATAAGAACTGTTAAATGTACATCCAGTGGTTTGCAACCTTTCAAGTCAAGGAGCATTTCAGAGGATTCTGTGTTAGAGTCTAAATTTTTTAGACTGAAATGCTGCTACTCTAAGGTCACTTATTTCCATGTTACTGAAAGCCTGGGATATACTTTAAAAGTAATAAAATTCAAATAGATACCACTGGGAACTAGGGAATGGGGTTTCAGGGGGAGAATGATTCATTCCATTTCAGTCACAGTAAGTTTCAAGAGAAAGCAAGATGTGGTGGCTAGAGAGAAGATGGAGCTCAAGTTGACATTCAAGAGCCATCATTTTAGCTATGGGTTCTCATGCATCAGGAAGGTGGACATAACAAGCACTGTCACTAAAAGGAAAGTTCTGGCATAGCACACACATATTAAATCTGCTTTTATATTTTCCTCCCAGCAGTCACAATTTGTACAGTTTAATATTTCCTTTTTTATATGAACGTCAGAGAGCTTCGTAGGAGACAAAGATGTTTTCACATGGTGTTTCTTTTTTGAATAAGTTGTTATGTGAAAAGGAAAACAAAATAAAGTCTGGTATCCCATAATTATCTGAGGAACTAAAAACCCAAGCAGCCTAAGATTCTTATCCATGCATTTTCAGATTGGTTTTTTAGCAGTTTTCCATCCATGCACCACAACATTTATAATTATAAATGAACTTTCCAGGACAGGGAAAACAATAAAGCACACACATGTAAGAGTCTACTTAGGTCCCCACAGGCATGGACGGGAATAGTTGTAGGCTCACGAGGAAGCTGTGGCTCAGAAGGTTCAGGGTCACAAGCTGTACTGCGAGGCACACCCCAAGGCTGTTTGTTCCAAGCCCATCTCTTTACATGACATTTTGCTGTCAGAGGACAGCCCTGGGGATATGAATATAATTTTGAAACTTGAGAGTAGTACTGAAAACAGCAACTAATTGGCTGAAGGAATCCAAGCTCAAAGCAAGAACTGAGAGTGGCAGGGTGCAAAGTATTGTAGAACCTTTTCCAGCTTCTGACACCAACTGGATGGGTTCAAAATTTCAATCTGTAACTGCAAATACTGCAGTAACTCAATTCAGTTCTGGCTCTACCTGGAGTTAGACCAGACTCCTCAGGTTCAAGACCATTCTCTACGAGACTGAGCCTCAGGGACCACTGGCAAGTTGGTGGGGGAGATGGGGTGCAGGGCCCCCTTCACTTCTGACTAACCAGTTACAAAGTCTGGGATTCCCACCATTCCCTCGGGTTCTATAATTCTCTAGAAAGACATAGCTGTATTATGGTAAAAAGGTACAAATAAGAGGAAACTGAAAGAAGAGGTGGAGAGGGTAAGATTTGAGAGGGTCTCAACTACCAGCTTCCGTGTCCTCTCCATGTGACGTCAGATGGTGCATCACCCTCCCAGCACAGCAATGTATTTCCCAGTCATGGAAGGCCTCATGATCCAGCTTATAGGGGATCTCATTGCATAGGCATGACTGATAGAATCAATATCCGCACGGCTGAACTCAATCTGCAGCACCACTTCCCTCTCATGGGTGGGCTTATTGGAAATGGCTCAGTGCCCCAACAAGGTTGTTGCTTCCTGTGTGACTGCTGGGACCCCGAAACTGCAGATGTGACTGGCCTCACCCTGTTATCTTGTTAGCATGCTTAGAGGTATCTGTTGTGGTCCTGGGCCCACCAGGAATAGCTAAGAAACACCAAAGATGAAGAGATTTCCTCCCCAGGAACTGGGACAAAGACCAGGGAAGTTTTTCATTATACTACACAGGAGTTAGAAACTCTTCCTACTCTGTTTAGATAGCTCTGTTGAATATAATCAGACCTTCTACTTCTTTCCCATTAGACTTATTTCCTTCTGCAGAGAAAATTACTAATGTTTAGAGACATGGAGAAAACATAGGAAAATACTAGGACTTAAAATCTCTCTACTGCACGTCTAGTTCTTCCGCAGGATTTGTGGACTTGTTGTTTTCTCTTCCTTCCAGAGACTTTCTCCTTCCAGGAGAGTAATTCTCATGCTGATTATAGAAATTAGAGAGTAAATGTATCCTATGCGAATATAGAATAGAGCAGTAGCATGAACTCAAGGTAGCAAAAAAAAAATGGGTATAAACTATGCGTTTGGTCTTGTGCTAGAGCTTTACTTCATGTACGTGATTTTCTTTCATTTCATTTTGCTCATTGGAACACCTCCAGTTACTATCACATTGTAAAGCAGAAAAAAGCAAGACCAGCAGATAAATACCCTCGAATTTTAGAGCCCATACTCAATCACTGCCCTTCATTGAAAATAATGCACGTATAAAATTTGGTGAAATTTTGTTCTTAGATAGAAAGAATTATTTTCATTTTAGGATCATTAAATTTTGTAAAGGCAAAAGTGACCCCAAAGGTGACAGCTGCTTTGGTCCCTTTCTCTGTCCAGAGCTGACAAAACCCCTATCAAGTAGAAAGAAGCCACAGTTGAACCTTTGTTGAACCAGGGCTTGGGAATTTATTTTAGAGAGCTTGAGAGCCACAGGCCAGTAACAATTTTTATAGAAGGGATATGGATCAAACTCAGGTTCTCTGTCCAATGCATGTACCAGCCAATCTATGACACTGGGGTTTCAAAAGGAGAAGGGATTTATTGCTACATTAGGCAAAAAGAACAGATGACCTATCAGCCTAAAATCTGTCTCCCCCAATTGCAGTAACTTGGATAGTTTTATAGCATTCAAAATAGGCAGGTTTATGATAATGATTTAATGGCTTAAGATGATGATATTAGGGATGATCTAATAATTTGAGCATGTGCAGATTGATTACATGCCTAGACACAGAACAAATGTAAGAAAATTGTGGTCTTAATATGCTGATGTGCATAATATTTAGTATTATAGTGAAGCATAGGTCAATTACAGGCTAAGTTTTAAGCTACTGTGCACATCAGGTGGGCCAATTTCGGTTATATCTAGCTTTGCCTTGTAAGATAATTTAGGAATTGGCATTGGTTAGTTCTGGGCTGACCCAAGTCCCTTCATTAATAAACATTAAGGGGTTGTCTTTGTGTTCATAGACTCCAAAGTGGTAAAACAGGATAATGGGGTACAAGCAGAGCTAGTCATGAGGTTTTTACAATCACAAGATAAAGGTTATACAGTTGCACAATTATTATCGAAGATCAAGGCATCTGGGTTACAGTTAAGTGGGTTTCAGTAATTTCAGATATTTCCTTTTGGCTATTCAACAATACGCTAGAAAATAAGAAAAAGGCATCTATATAATGACTCAGTCAATCATGATCATTTAACTCTTAATTTCTTGGTTACAGAAGGACTGACTTCATAGTTCAAACTCTAGACATTTGTCCAAACTTCTCTTTAGAAAGAAGCCCTGATTCACTTACTGCAGGTTTGGCCAACTTTTAAACTTTGAGACCATAATCCTTTGACCAGAAATTTTTAAAAACCCCGGACTCAAGTTTGCACTATAAACAGAGTATATGTTTCGTAGGTGTGAAAAATGCCAACAGAAACGGCTTGCTTAATTTTATCAAGCTACTCTTTTAGAGGGTGCTGACAGCACTGCAGAAGCAAAGGCTAGAAGCTTGAGCTGGCAAACCTACATTCAGTGGCTTTTCCTTTAAGTGGTATATCAGTAGATTAACTCAGCCTGAGTTTTGCTTTGGTGTTTTGTACCAATGCCCAGAGGTCTGAGAAGCAAATGCATATTTGACACTTATTTATCTTGGTCAGGGGGTTGTCATGTGAGCCAAAGTGATATTGACTTTGGTGAGGTCCTTTGAGGAGAGGTGCTGGGAACTAGATATATTTGCTTGGTTCTATTTTCACATCCATCTCCTGTTTGCCAAAAGGTTAAGTTTCTCCCACCTCTCTGTCAACACGCCTCAGCCTTTTCCATCCTGCGGCACTCGATATTCCAAAGGAACTGCGGCATAATGGGTGGAAGTGATGACAATGGATGTGGCAGAGAAGTACCTATGTGTCCATTGGCTCTAGGTGAAAGTGTGTTTTTTTTCCCGTTTTTTTAAAATATCTGTCGTTGGTGGGTGACGGTTAAGGAGAAGTCCAGGGCGGGCAATGGTGGCTCAGCAGGCAGAGTTCTCGCCTGCGATGCCAGAGACCTGGGTTCGATTTCCGGTGCCTGCCCTTGCAAAAAAAAAGAAAAGCAGAAGGAAAATAACAAGTCTTTGAAAATATACTGTACTCTAATATATTGTCACATATAGGAGGGCAGTTAAAGAAATGTAATGGAAGTACAAAGAAATATAATGGAATCATAAAGAAAAAGAAGGAATAGCCTGGATCAATTAAACCCAGAGCTAGAATCATGGGGAATCAATAGTTTTTGAGCCTAGATTCGAAGTCTTTGAGATTTGAAGTCTGATACATTTTTAGCTGTTATCTCAATACACTGCTGGACAAAATAAAAAAATGAGAAACATTTTATTTGAATCAAATTTAGAATCTCAAGCCTCATATTTGTAAGTGAACTTTTCAATGCTATGCTTTCTGAGCTTAAAAAATAAATACCCTAATTTGCTGGAAACAAAGGTACAAGGTAATCATAAAGACAAAGATTTTTCACAGCACTCTAGTCTTAAGTGCACACACACACACATATCTGTCTGCTTTCGCTTTTTCCTGATCAGTTTTTATTTTCTATTTCTAAAATTTGAGTTTGTCACATGTGCCAAACACTGTGCTAAGCCTGTTAGTTTATATCAGCAGTCCTCTGAGGTTATATACTGTGTCTCCATTTTACCCACAAGGCAGCTAAGGCATAGAGCAATGAATGGCTCAGCTAATCAATGGAGTCTAACTCCTGAGCCTGTACTTTTGACTACCATACACTTTTCTCCCCAGTTAAAGAGGCTAAACAATAACAAAAATACGTATTTTATTAGTTTCACTCATTGTCATTCAATTCCACATAAAAATCTAACTTACTTAAGATGGTATTTATAAATGCTTTTTCTCTATTTGGCTGTGGAAAAGTCGATTTTTATCCATTATCTCCCAGTGATAACTTTTTATATAACAAACCTTTTCTATTTATTGCTGGATATAAAGATATGTGAGGGGAGAGGGGCAATTAAAAAACATGGATGAGGGCGAGAGGGTTAACCTGTTGAAATGTGTTATATGTGTTCATGTTACTGAATCATAAGCAATTTAAAAATCCAATCCAAACAACAACAAAAGACATTCATTCTCCTGGAAGAACATTGGCTTTCAAATGGTTATAAATTATTTATGAAACTTTATCCTTCATAAACAACATTAGCCATATGCTTTCCATTTTCTTTGCAGATGAATTGTGTCATAAAATTAAATAATTCAATTCCAATGATCAGTTAATGTCACTTTAATGCTTCTAGTATATGTCATAATTTTTTACTTTCACATGAAAATAGATGGGCTTAAATGCAATTAAATAGATGGGTTTAACTGCAATACACCTTTCATAATGGAGCCTAAACATTATTATTATTAATAGTAATATTATTATATAATATAAATATAAATATAATATTATTATGATGACCAGAATAGTGGGTCAGCTCAAATTATTTTTGTTGTTCAGAGAGTGGATATTTGCTACAAGATGTGTGCCAAAAGAAAGCATTGATATTTATGTCTCTACAAATTAACAGAAGCTTAAATAATTCTCACTTTTCAATTTTATATTCTGGATTTCAGTAAAGCCCTACTTGACAGGCTGCATGTTATAGAACAGAAATCAATGACCGTGTTTCATTGAGGGCTTCACCTAAAACAAGCTGCTACAGACTCCACACCATCCCCTGTTCTGGCATCTGTCTTTGTCTTCACTGATTGATTCTTTCATTCATTCTTTCACTTGTGTATGGTTAATTTGCTCCTTTCAGATGCCTACTTGACCTCAGCTGTGACAATATGGAGCATTATGGGAGTAAAGGAAGGCATTCCAGCAGCTTGGAACCGCACAAAAGTAGTTCTATTAACCATTAAATCCCCAGGAGTCTCAGCTGCTCCTTGATATAGAGAAAAGTTGTGGGCATGGCAACTACTTAAGGTTTCTTAAGCGCCAGACATTCTTTTAGACTCAGACACAACCTAACTGAGGTTTACATTTGATCATCAATTCATGCTTTTTTTTTTTTTTTTTTTTTTTTGTGGTCTGCTGGTGTTTGGGGGCATAATTGGTAAAAAAATTGGGGGATGAATCACGATGTGGTCTTACCTGACTGAATAACTGGATCTGCTTTCTAGTTTCATTTTTTTAAATTGTTGATTATTCCCAGGCTAGCACGTATAAATCGATTCTCCTGATAGATGACATAAGATACCCATTAATACAACGTCCTCTAGGCAGGAAAAAAGAACTGTATGTGTGATTATCATAAGTGGTAGTATGTAAAATGCTTAAGACTCTGGACTTGAGAGTTTGTTAAAACAAATAGAACAAAAACAGTGTTTCTTTGGCTGAGAGATTTAAAATCAGGAGTCAGGTGGTCATTCCAGAGATTACTCTTGTGCTCTTGGGCAGGTCTCAACCAGATATCCCAAGCTGCCAAAGTATGCAAAGCCTCAAGCAACAATGTTCTCAAAACCCTGAGGACATCAAGACACCGTAAACAAACCATAAGATAAAGAACTATCTAACTCAAATATCCACTAACAACAAACAACTTGTGTCATCTTTCTTTCCTTTAAAAATCCTTGCCTGGAAATGCCAAGACAGGACACAATTTGGGTTGCTACTTGAATCTGTGCTCCCTAAAACCCCTAATAAATCCCCTGATTGCCTTGTAACTCAGTTTGTTATTTTTCAGTTGAAAAGTTTCGCTGGCTGGATCTGAATGCTAGAGTTGCCCTCTGATTAGTTCTGTGTTTGGAGGCAAGTAAGTGAAATCTCTTTAAGCTTCAATTTGACCATTTTAAAAAGAGGATTTGTTGAGAGGATGAAAGTATATGATGAGAACAAAGCTCTTACTATAGGGCATAAGGTTTGTAATCACTCAATAAAGGCTTCTTCCGATTTTTGTGGTCCTTGATCTTGAGGCTTCAAGGGCAATGAGCTACAAGGATGTTGGCACCTGTAGGGATCATGGAGAAACTCAAATAGCTGCTCTATGAGGGTGGGCTGCAATAAGAATGCCCCTTGATAGCTCAGATTTCTCATCTGGCATGCAAAGCCCTCCAGAATACATTTCTAATCCAGACTTAATTCCAGCTCCTGCCCCCTACAAGCCGGCTTTTGTCAAAGGCTTCTCAGACCCATCTCTGTGAACATCCCCTCCTAAACCCAGTTCAAATTCCTTCATCCTTCAAAGCCAGCTCAAGTTTCATTTCAGTAAATCTCTCCCTAAAAATTGTAACCTTTTCTTCCTTTTTCCAAAATGCCAATTGAGTAATTATTTTGCCACCCATTTTGGCAGTGTATTAATTTTCTATACTGCAGTAACAAATTACCACAAATTTAGTGGCTTAAAACCAATTCTGGACTTCAGGAACCCAATATGTGTCTCACCAGGCAAAGACCAAGGTGCCAGCAGGGCTGCATTTCTCTAGAATCTGGGGTGGGGGGAATCCCTTTCTTTGCTCATTCAGACCTTGGCAGGAAATTTCCGGTCCCTTGCTGGCTGTGAGCTGCAAGCTGTCCTTAGCTCCTATGGCTTCTCTCTGCCCCTTGGTACCAGAACATTCAGTAGGACACCAAAGCCTGCTCACATTGCCACCTTTAGACTTATCTGTCTCCTTCCTCTTCTGGTTTTAAGAACTCATGCGATTGGAGCTCAAAATAGGAATGAGAGCTTGTAATCCATCATAGTTTAATACAATGCCTGGATACATCCCACAGCATGTTGGGAAGATAATTAAAAAGTATTGGCAAAGTCCCTTGAGGGATTAGAGAAAAAAATATGGAACTATTAAATTTTCCCACCCGGGAAACCTCTGATATTCTCTCAAACACTAGGGACTCCCAAGTTAATAGGCCAAGCCCCTGATCTTGAGGCTGGCTCTTGTGAAGCTTATTTCTGTAGGGGAGAAGCTAAGCCTACCTATAATTATGCCTAAGAGTTAATTCAGAGAACCTCTTTTGTTGCTCAGATGTGGCCTCTCTCTCTCTCTCTCTAAGCCCAGCTCTGCAAGTGAAATCATTACTCTCTACCCTACATGGGACATGACATCCAGGAGTATGAGTTGCATGCACCAAGTTTCCTCTTCAGAAACCTAAAACCTTCAGATGGTTCCTAAGCCTCTCTCCAAGAACATCAACCAGTTCCATCCCTTTATCCCATATTGTCAATGCCCCTTTTCAACATAAAAAAAGTTAGAAAAGACATAACCCAAATATCCCTAAAGATTGGAAAAAGGATCAAAGGAAAAGGAGGAGTTATAACAGAGAAGTTAGGATTTCACAAACAAGTATGACTGCTGAATCACTATATTGATAATTCTTTTAGCCTCCAAAGTTTTGGAGCAGCTAGAAGGCAAAACCTGAAATTGTGGAACTGTAACCCATACCAAACTTTGAAATCTGTTCTGTAACTACGTGTTAAAATGCACTTCGAAATTTATTGCTCTTTTGTGTATAAGCTTTATGTACAATTTAAAAAATACAAAAAACTCATATGGTGAGATTGGGTCCACAAGGATAATCCAGGATGATATCCGAAACTCAAGTACATATCCTTAATCACATCTGCAAGTTCCTTTTGCCATATTAGGGCTTAGACAATTTTTTTGGAGCCAATTTTCTGCCTTCCACAGTAGTTTCTTAAAGTCCATTTACTATTTTAATTGCACATGCTCCTTAGTGTTTTCTAATTGTTTCAGTGTTTTGCTTCCCTCTCAAGCTGGATGGTAGGGGGTGGGAGAGGCATGGGATGTCTCATATTTCTTCTCTATCACTAATATAATCCACCCCAAGTTTTCTAAACATTAAGGTTCCTTAATCCTGGGTGATTAAGAAGGCACCTAGGTGGACTGCTGAGTGAGGGGTTCAAGAAAGTGCCCAGTTTATAATTTTATATCTTTAATTTTCAAATTTATAAAGGACTTTTTTTTTTTTTGGAAGGCTAAGCTATGAATATCCTTCTCATTCAGGCTCTGTTTTAAGCAAATGCCATGAACTTGATCATGCTCAGACTGATTTAAGTAACAAGGGTCATGTGTGATCTTGAATCTGAATTTCAAGGTTGAGATTTTTGGCTTAGAAGGAATA
Source organism: Tamandua tetradactyla (assembly GCF_023851605.1). Classification (NCBI taxonomy): domain Eukaryota; kingdom Metazoa; phylum Chordata; class Mammalia; order Pilosa; family Myrmecophagidae; genus Tamandua; species Tamandua tetradactyla. The sequence continues at coordinate 10,988,176 of NC_135332.1, forward strand.
TTTGTCCTAACAGCATTTATTAAAATCATACATCACTGAAATGGCAAGGAGACAAATTGCTCTCTGTGTGACATACTCATTCCCCAGGAAACCATGTCTAAATGTCCTTCACGTATATGATGGCTCTCTAAAGTGGGGCAACTGCTTTATCTCAAGCTGAGTGATCTATTAGATGACAAAACATCCCTTCTTCGGTTTTTCTTCTGATAATCCCCTCCCAGCAACACTCCCTACTTTTGATTCTGCCACTCTGAATAAGATAAACGAATATAAAAATATAACAAAAGCAATTTCTTAGCCTTTAAGTAAGTCATTCAATTTTACTAGAAAGATCTTTATTCTTTCAATTTCTCACCAGGAAATCATTTGGTCATCTGAGAGACCCCCCCCCCCCCCACCACCACTCAAATTCTTCCTCAAGGAAGCCTTTCTCTTCCTCCCTTGGATAGGAGATAAAGCATGTGAGAGTGATTTTTATAGCTCCAAAAAATAGAGCAATACCCAGCATTATAAATACAAAATATGTCTGCATCAGTTGATTTGAATAGTTAACAATAATTAAACTTGGGAGAAAAAAATTGACCAAGTTCAGCCTCTTGAGTTTTGGTATAGAATATAATCCTCATCAGTTGTTTCTTGTTTTTATGTATATGATTAATATCGCCGTGCTTTATTTGTTGGTTTGTTAATATTTGTAGTTATTTTTTAGATTAGGGGACCTGATGGACAACTTTAAATTTAGAGAGATCTTTTTCTCCTAAAGACTTAGTAAAAACATTGTCCTATGGCCCCCATGACTGTTAGAGCTGTTTAAGAAAATAATTCAGTAAGGTGGGTTCAAGTGCTACCTTATCTGTCACTGTCTGAGCAGTGTCCATAGAATGCTGAAACTACCTCCAAATAACATACACATACACTGAGAAATGACATCTATTACTCTGTGACCAGTGGTAGTCCATGCTTTCCCAAGATATTATCTACTTTAGATTCCACTTGAAATCTAAAAAAATTAAAAAAAATTTTTTAAAAAGTAGCTTGGACGTATTCATCAAATCTCAGTTTGCATCTCTTCAATTCCAAAGTGCAAAATTGACCTATCTATTTCTGACCCTGTATTTGCCTTTTCAATGAAATTTTACATTCCCTCATTAAGCACTAGTAAACTTTAAATAAACACTAGGAAGTGGAATGGGGTAAGTAAGAGGTAACCATATAAAAATATGCTTATACACACACTAGCTTCTGTAGAACATTCTGTTCTGAGGCAAATCCTCTATATAATAAAATCATTTAGGGAAAAAACAACTATCACCAGCCTGCACTTGGCAACTGGACACAGATCTGAATATTGTATTCTCCCAGAATCCAAAAAAAGAAAAAATGGTCTCAGGAAGCCCAGTTACTTTGGCAAGCATTGAAATGCAATTGCATTTCTACATATTGAGTAGCAGTTGGTATTTTGTAAATGGTTAATGCTGGTATGATTCCAAGAGGCATTAGAAATATTAGAGTTGTAGCATCATTACAGCTCAGCAATTCTGCATATAACCAAGAGTTGGGTGGCATCCACAAAAAGTATTTATTATGTAGCCAGGCACTTGAGAATATATTTCTGGAAGCAAAATGAGATGATGATGGGGGAAATTATATAATGAATGGTGCCAAAATAGCTATAATGGAAAACTATTAATTGGGAAAAACAAATGGCTTTGGGCGTGGAAGATATTTCTAACAACTTGCCCACCTTTAGATTGTAACTCCTATTCAGAGTTAATGAAAAACAAGAGCATAAACAAAGTCATAAAATAAATAACAGTCTAGTTGATGTTTGCTCATATTTTCCTTCTAATACACCACTTTGGAATTTTGATTGATGTATATATTTCTTTGTCTCATTATGTAGTTTCATATTTAAAAGTCTTTTAAATCTTTCTAATCCAGCTTTTCCTTTTTCTTTTACCTTCCTGTTAGATGATTCCATCTCCCATTTCCCCAGATACAGAATGTACTGAGATGTGCAACTTGCCCCATTATTTCTTTCACTGTCCTGAAAGCTCGGGTGCTGTCAGGGCTTTACCAAGTATGTCAAAACCCAGATGGCTTCCCGTCACTTTCTTTGGGACGTGAATTCTCTCCACTGCTTTGGTCCTCCATCTTTAACTGCTTGTTCACCATCTCCACCTTATAATCCCATCATCATCTTTCCACCTGTTAGATAGTTCTACTCTGAATTTCTACATTTAGCCTCTTTGTCTGAGACACCCAGGCTCATAATTCTCAGGTCTTCTTTATTCCTTCCTTTCTCTATTTCCTGTAGCTTCCCCACCTCCAGAATCTAAGACCCTCATAATCTCTCTCATATCTGTGTCATCTCTGTCACTGCCACCCCTCTAGCCCATCACCTCATACCTGCAACTGTCTGATTATTGGTTTGTGGGATTCACTTCTTTTTTCTTGAACCTTCTCTTAGGTAGGACTATCAAAAAATGGGCAACTGTATGGGAAACAACACCCATGTTAAAAAAAAAAGTCTCCAGTGTGTTCAGTTTACTTGCAGGGTATGTCTAAATTGCTTTGCCTATTATTTATAAAATGTTACATGTTGAATGTTTTCGTTATTCAGTATTTTGGGAGAACGGTAACAAAATGTTTCTGCACCTTCACTCACATAATTCCTCTTTTATGAAATGTTCTTCCCCAAATCATCTTCATTTATCAAAGTCATACCCTTTTCTATAAAATGCCATTCATTTTATAGAAATGACTATTTCTATGAAATAGAAATATGACTGAGCTTGATGAAGACTGAAAAGATGATCCATTTTGTTTAAGCTGAATCAGTTTTTGAGAGTATAACCATCATTCCTAGTTACCAGATCTTTCAAATGAGGAAGATTTGGCATGCCATGGAAGCAACCTGTGGAAGAAAAAGGATAGTTGTCTATCTTGACGTGGGCAGTGGGGCACTTGCACAGTATATGCTGGCTGGTGGGTAGCCAATCTGTGGGCAAAGCCTAGAACCTATGACTCCTAATCAACGTCTCTATCCTACAGTGTGATTGGTGGTCCCATGGCAGGCTCCGTAGGTGCAGAAACATACCTGTAAGGCTGCCTGGCTCCAAACCTGGCTCTGCTATTTATTAGGAATGTGAAGTTGGACAAGACATTTAATATCTCAGCTTCTACTTCCTAATCTGTGAATTCGGTCCAACAGGTTTATTGTGAGGATAAAGCAAGATAAAGAAAGAAAAGCATTCAGCACAAAGCCTGTAACAGAGTAAGCCCTTGGTAAATGCAAGCTGCAATGGTTGTAAACCATGACCAGAAAGAACTAACTTTTCCAACCTCCCGTATTATGTCATCGCCAAACTCTACTGACCTGAAGGAGAGTTAGTTCCAGGTTCTTTTCAAAGTCATACCTAAGATGATATCTGATGCCTCAACTGATGAAGACCCACATTCTAGATGAGATGTGTTAATACTATATACAGTAATCAAAGAACATCATGCCACTCCATCAGTTGTTTTTTACTTTTACTTTTTAAATATTTGGCATGTATTACTTGGGCAAACCTAATTTCAACATCTTATTCTTGGTGATTAACAGCTTTTTACTACTATAATTTAGTGTTTCCTTCCTCCATATCTCCTTCACCAGTCTGGACCAGGGAAAATAGTGACAGTTCATGCCCACTTTCAACAAAAATCACTATTTTGTCCCACAGAACATCAGTCTGGAAAGCCCATAATTTAAGTATTGGATTAGCCACATTAATTATCAATATGGGAACTAGCTGCCCAATGTCATGTTGTTCCAACAGAGAAAGGTAAACTTCAGGCTTTTGGAGAAATTCTAAGCAATTCCAAGTAGATAGCAGTAAGCAGTATAGGCAGCAGCTAGATACTTACTCTGGACTCAGATTGTCTGAGCTGAAATCCTGACTATCATTCACTGACTATGGGATCTTGAGCAAGCTACTCTGTGTTGATTTCTATCTTATAGGATTACTGTGAGATATAAATGAAATACTGTATGTGAACACTTAGCACAGTTTCTGCAATATAAACATCAAAATTTAAATATTAATGCTGTCATAATTATTATGATTTATTTAAAGATGTTCTATCTCTCATAGCAGTTTCTGAATTCTCTGTTTTCCATCCTTGTAGACCTGTGATATTTCCCCCTTTTCTATCCCCATCTTTCCCTCAACTCACTTAAAAAGAATTTGGAAAGGTTCAAATTGGGTAAATCCCAATCTATCTGAGAGGAAGGGTGGGTTGCAGGCCCTAATGAAAATAGCCATGGATAGAGATAATTAGAGATGGGGCTGAAAAAAAGTTAAAAATCTGAGTTAGCACATACAATGCCAAATTGCAACAGCTGCCAGGGATGGTATTAGAACAAGTATCGACCAACAAATGAGTAGACTTTTCTTTGCCTTTCTATAAAGGAAATTTCATTAAGTGAAGTGGATAACTCTTGGGAATACAATTAGACTTGGCAAATCTATGCCCTGCTAGAGAACGTAATCGTGCTTTCTGGAGTTAGACCCACAGGCACTCAATTATTTAGAGGGACTCTTGGGCACCCAGCCATTAGCTCTTGGACAGTGCTTCAGAAGTCACAAGAGGTGCCCATCTAAGCCTCTGAGAAAGGGAAATGTTCTGTGTCAGATTTTCCAATGTTTAGCGCATAATGCCCAAAGTATTTTCAATCATCTCTGGCCTGGCCCTTGCTTTAGTTCTGTAAAGGTACATATGTAGAGAAATACTCATATGCAGACTCGAGTGCTTTTTAGTATCTGAAATTTCTCCTAATTTAAATGTGCCTGTTTTAGTAAAATATGTTACTTTGAAATTATGTAATTATTATCATTTTATGTGCATAATTTCTATATACGAATTCACTTTCATATATATGAATTCACTTTATCTTAATAACCATCTATAGATTTGCCAAGATCAAGCAGCCATAAATGGCAAGCCAGGACATATACCCAGGACATCTGCCTTTCAATTCATTATGCCTCTAATGTCCCATTCTACCCAGGCCATAGATTTTTGTTACACACAGTATTATAAATTAAAACATAAAACCAGTTTGAAATATGTAACTGGATATTTTTCTGAGTTACTCAACAGATATTTTTAAGGCTTAGAATGTGTCCATTTCAGTCATTTTGCCTTCTCCCAAATTCCTGTGCTCTTTTTAACCTGCCATCCCACAGTCACCATTCACTTTACCAATCCCATTTCTGTTAGACAGCGGGTCTGAAACCTCAGTGTATAGGGAGACCCTTAGAGTGCATGATAAGATGCAAATGTCAAAGCCTTTATCCCCAGGGGCTTGTGATCCAGGCAATACTGGATCACATCGTAAGACACCTGGCACTCAACTCTCATGCTGGTCATGCTTACACTAGATCCACACCTCCAAGTAGATTCCCGAGCAGGCTATTTCAGCACTGTTCTAACCTCTCTGGACTCTTCTGTGCTCCTGACCTTGTTTGGCACAATCCACTTCATCTGGATCTTCCTTTCTCTCTTCTTTCCCTCTCCTACTCCCTTCTTTCTTTATCTCTATTCCAGTATCATAAAACTTTGCAAGAGGGAGATCACTCCAGATCTCACCCATTGGAAGCAAAAATATTTCAAGCTAGTGTCACTGATTATTAATTATAGTTTGTTTATTATTGGCTATCCCCAGCAGCTGAGACTTTTTTCTTCTAGGCCTTCTCCAGTCTTACTTTAGGGTAGTGATAATCTCAAGTTTCTTTCCAGGATTTGTTGGAAGTTACATGGACTATGCAACCTTTCATGGGTACTATACCCTATTCAAGAGATATATACAATTCTCTACCTTAACCTTTGCACCACCCAATAAAGTATCCCAAACTAGAGATACGCTATGTAGAAGAAATGTCTACTACTTTGGCCCTCTAAGAGCGCTAAAGGTTCCTTCCAGTCCTCTTCCATGACGGCCCTCTAGGCATTCAGTTCAGACCACGGGATCCTGTCTATCTATTCTGGCAGACTCCAATGAAAGATTCTGAATATGTATCTGATGGATTATAACCACTGATGCTCCATCTGCATGTTAAGTCTCACAAATTGCCAAACTGTAGCCAAACAGAGAAGGAGAACATGAGTAGCTCCATGTTACCTCGGAGGAAGGGCTTTAGAGTCCTATTACCGTACAACTGATATCACGACTGCCCTACATGGGCTGTGGGTATCAACATGCCTACTGAATTAAAGCTAAGCCATAGTTTGATGTAGTGAATTAGTGATCTGACTGGATTTCTTCTTTCATATCTGTTTTAGTTTGTAAAAGCTGCCAGAATGCAATAGACCAGAAATGGAGTGGCTTTTAAAAATGGAATTTATTCATTTGCAAGTTTGGACATAAAAATGTCCAAATTAAGGCAAGGTTATAAAAATGTCTAAACTAAGGCATCCAAGGAGAGACACCTTGGCTCAAGAAGGCTGATGATGTTCAGAATTTCTCTCTCAGCTGAAAAGGCGCATGGCAATGTCTGCTAGCTTTCTCTTCAGGCTTCTTCAATGGTTTCCTTGGGGGAGTTTTCTTTCTTCATCTACAAAGGTCTCTGGTTCTGTGTCTCTGTCGATTCTGTCAGTTCTGTTGGATGTTTTTCCAAAGTGGTTCCCTTAAAGGACTCTAGTAAGCAACCCCACCTTAAATGGGTAGAGACGCATCTTCATGAAAACCATCTAATCAAAAGTTACCACCCACAACTGGGTGGGTCATATTTTTGTGGAAACAATAAAAAACATCTTACCTAGCAATATTGAATGAGGAATAAAAACATGGATTTTCTGAGGTGCATAATAGCTTCAAACCAGCACAATATCCCAACAGGTCCGTACTGGAACTATTTTAGAACTTCCTTTATTTGCTCAGACCAGTGACTGAGATGTGAGATGCTATACCTCTGACTTTGGCTCTGATTTATAATATGGAATTCTGTTTTTAATATCCCACTATCTAGATGTGACTCCTCAAGTCAATCTGTGCCAAGTCAAAGACTTTCATGTTCCATCTTTGTACACTCTAGTGGTTTGACGCTGTATGTACCCCAGAAAAACATGTTCTTAAATGTAATCCATTCCTGTGGATGTAAACCCATTGTAAGTAGCATCTTTGATGAGATTATTTTAATTAAACTGTGGCCCACCTTATTTACAATGGGACTTAGTTCCCTTACTGGAGTCCTTTATAAAAGAAGAGAGAGAAAGAGAAAGAGAGAGAGAGAGAGAGAGAAGGAGGGAGGGAGGGAGGGAGGGAGGGAGGGAGGGAGGGAGGGAGAGAGAGAGAGAGAGAGAGAGAGAGAGAGAGAGAGAGAGAGAGAGAGAGAGAGAGAGAGAGAGAGAGAGAGAGAGAGAGAGAGAGACAGGAAGCTGAAAGCAAAGAAACCTGGAAGAGAAGGGAGAGACTAGCAGACACCACCTTGTGCTTTGCCATGTGGCAGAGGACCCAAGGATTGCTGGCAGATGGCCTTTGGAAAGAAAGCATTACCTTGATCATGCTTTGATTTGTACATTCTCATGGCCTCAAAATTGTAAGCTTGTAAGTTAATAAATTCCCATTGTTAAAAGCCAGATCTTTTCTGGCATATTGCTTTTGGCAGCCTAGCAAACTAAAATAGACACCATACATTAGAGAGCCTGACTACCTTTATGGGGTCAGGCTTTGGAATCAGCCTTTCCTGAATCTTCACCTCACCTAATTTTCTCCTTCAGTCTCAGAATAATTTTTAATCTATTTATATTGAGATTTGAGGGAAGTCATTCATCTTTCACTTATGTCACTAGTAGACAATACCACTTTTTTTTTTTTTTTTTTGCATATGCAAGCACCAGGAATCAAACCTGGGTCTCCAGCATCACAGGTAAGAATCCTGTCACTGAGCCACCATCATACTGCCTGACACCATCCACTTTTGAATAAAGATAGTTGCATGACTAGGGTCTGATTTCCTTTCCAGAGCCATTCTGGGCTGAGGGTTTGGTTCATACTTGTGTTCCAAAAGCTAGATCTTGGAATGCTGTACATTTGGTTGGTCAGTTATGGCAGAGTAATATGGAAAAAGAGCCGATAATCTGGGACTCAAGTATGTGGATGGACTGAGAAGCAGGGTGAATCCAAATTGTCTAGGAGGAGGAGGAATGACTGAAATGCTAGAATGGCATCTAAAACCTATGGTCCAATAAAATAAAAATTGCATTGTAACCTGAGGCTGGAAAGGTGAGTTTGTTTGTTTTTTTAATTTTTTTATTAATTTTTAAATGAAAAAATTTACAAGAAAGAACCCCAAACATTCGTAATATATGATCATTCCGTTCTACATATATAATCAGTAATACACAATATCATCACATAGTTGCATATTCATCATCATGATCATTTCTTAGAACATTTGCATTAATTCAGAAAAAGGAATAAAAAGACAACAGAAAAATAAAACGAAAACAGAAAAAAAAATTATACATACCATACCCCTTACCCCTTCCTTTTGTTGATCACTAGCATTTCAAACTAAATTTATTTTAACATTCGTTCCCCCATTATTTATTTTTATTCCATATGTTTTACTCATCTGTTGACAAGATAGATAAAAGGAGCATCAGACACATGGTTTTCACAATCACACAGTCACATTGTGAAAGCTACATCATTATACAATCATCATCGAGAAACATGGCTACTGGAACACAGCTCTACATTTTCAGGCAGTTCCCTCCAGCCTTTCCATTACATCTTGAATAACAAGGTGATATCTACTTAATGCATAAGAATAACCTCCAGGATAACCTCTCGACTTTGTTTGGAATCTCTTAGCCATTGACACTTTGTCTCATTTCACTCTTCCCCCTTTTGGTCGAGAAGGTTTTCTCTATCCTTTGATGCTGGATCTTAGCTCATTCTAGGGTTTTTCTCAATCCCTTGATGCTGAGTCTCAGCTCATTCTAGGATTTCTGTCTGTCCCATGTTACCAGGAAGGTCCACACCCCTGGGAGTCATGTCCCACATAGATGGGGTCAGGGGGTGAGTTTGCTTGTTGTGTTGGCTGGAGAGAGAGGCCACATCTGAGCAACAAGAACGATTCCCTTGGGGGTGACTCTTAGGCCTAATTTTAAGTAGGCTTGACCTATCCTTTGTGGGGTTAAGTTTCATATAAAAAACCCCCATCCTTGTTTCAGTTGTCCACACTGCTTGTGAGAATATCGAGGATTCAACTTGGGGATGTTGAATTTTCCCCCATTCTTACCATTCCCCGAAGGGGACTCTGCAAATACTTTTCCACTCACTGATCACATCACTCTGGAATTCATCAGGGCATCACTCTGGACAAACCAACAAAATTTCATGTCCTACCCAAGGTTCCATGTTTTTATGTTATCAAACCAACTATCTACATAAGTTATATTAGGAAATGCACTAGTCAAAATATAAATTTTGTACCAAATAAACATTTTTTGCTTTAGTCTCACACATAAGTTGAAATTTTAAAATATTAATTATCATCTATTTTCAGCACCCTGCCGTAATGACATTACTTTGTTCTTCCTCATGCAAAAACATTTTTAAAATTTGTACATTTAGTCACTATCATTATACACTCTAGGCATTCCTAGATTATACCATCTCAATCTTTATCGTCTATCTTTCTTTGTGATTTCATTTATGCCCCCAGCCCTTTTCCCTCTATCCTTCTCACATGCAGCTTCATTCAGTTTTTTAACATAATTGTATTATAGTTAGGTAGGATTGTGCTGCCCATTTCTGAGTTTTTATATTCAGTCCTGTTGCACAATCTGTATCCCCTCAGTTCCAATTGCCCAATATCTTACCCTATTTCTATCTCCTGATGGTCTCTGTTACCAAGGAAATATTCCAGGTTTATTCACTAATGTCAGTTCATATCAGTGGGACCATACAGCATTTGTCCTTTTGTTTTTGGCTAATCTCACTCAGCATAATGTCCTTAAGGTCCATTCATGTTGTTACATACTTCATAACTTTATTCTGTCTTACAGCTGCATAATATTACATCTTATGTAAATGCCACAGTTTGTTTAGCCAACGTCTGTTGATGGACATTTTGGATGTTTACATCTCTTGGTAACTGTAAAAAATGCTGCTATAAACATTGGTGTGTAAATGTCCATTTGTGTCCTTGGCCTCGTGTCCTTTGAGTAGAGATAGCATATAGATGGGTCCTGTTTTTCAATCCATTCTGCCAGTCTATGTCTTTTGATTGGGGAGTTTAATTCATTAACATTTAGTGTTATTACTGCATGGGTAGTACTTTCTTCTACTATTTTGCCTTTTGGATTTTATATGTCATATCTAATTTTCCTTCTTTTTATCTTTACTCATAGTCTTCCTTTCTACACTCTTCTCAACACCTCTCTCTTCTGTCTTTTTGTATCTGTCTCTAGTGCTCCCTTTAGTATTTCTTGCAGAGCTGGTCTCTTGGTCACAAATTCTCTCAGTGATTTTTTGTCTGAAAATGTTTTAATTTCTCCCTCATTTTTGTAGGGCAATTTTGCTAGATATAGAATTCTTGGTTGGCAGTTTTTCTCTTTTAGTAATTTAAATATATCATCCCACTGTCTTCTTGCCTCCATGGTTTCTGCTGAGAAATCTATGCATAGTCTTATCAGGCTTCCCTTGTATGTGATGGATTGTTTTTCTCTTGCTGCTTTCAAGATTCTCTCTGTCTCTTTGACCTCTGACATTCTGATTAGTAAATGTCTTGGAGTATGTCTATTTGGATCTATTCTCTTTGAGGTACGGTGCAGTTCTTGGATCTGTAATTTTAAGTGTTTCTTAAGAGGTGGGAAATTTTCAGTGATGATTTCCTCCATTAGTTTTTCTCCTCCTTTTCCCTTCTCTTCTCCTTCTGGGACACCCACAACACATATATTCATGTGCTTCATATTGTCATTCAATTCCCTGTGTCCCTGCTCATATTTTCCCATTATTTTCCCTATATTTTCTCTCTTTTTTTGGATTTCAGATGTTCCATCCTCCAGTTCACTAATCCTATGTCTGCCTCTTGAAATCTACCATTGTAGGTTTCCATTGTTTTTTTCATCTCTTCTATTGTTCCTTTAATGCCCATAAGTTCTGTGATTTGTTTTTTCAGACTTTCGATTTCTTGTTTTTGTTCATTCCTTGCCTTCTTTATATCCTCCCTCAATTCACTGATTTGGTTTTTGATGAGGTTTTCCATATCTGTTCATATATTCTGAATTAATTATTTCAGCTCCAGTATCTCATTTGAATTGTTGGTTTGTTCCTCTGACTGGGCCATATCTTCAATTTTCCTAGTGTGATTTATTATTTATTGCTGGTGTCTAGGCATTTAATTGCCTTAATTAGTTTATTCTGGAGATTGCTTGCACTTCTTTTACCTAGGGTTTTCTTGCTGGATGAATTTGTTGTCTATCTGTTCTTTGATATTGAATTCAGCTTTTTCTGGACCTCTAGCTTAGGTTTTGTTTAACAGAGGAGAATTTTTCAGTTCTTGTTTCCTTGTTTCTTGCCCTGCTTGTATGGTACCTTCTCCCCCGCCCCACCCTTAGGAGGGTCTACTTAGGTGTTATAGACCCCAGCCAGATTTTCCCAGACCAAACTGGCCTCCTATCAGGAGGAAAGAGTCACCTGTGTCAGTTTTCCCTGAGGGTGAGACCCAGCAGGTTGAAAGACTTTCCTGTTAAGTCTCTGGACTCTGTTTTTCTTATCCTGCCCAGTATGTGGTGCTTGTCTGCCTGCAGGTCCCACCAGCATAAGATGATGCAGTACAGTTAACTTTGGCAGACTCTCCCTGCTGGGGGCATGGTGGAGATGGAGGAGAGGTTGTAGGCTGGTTTTAATGGCCTCAAATTTCCAAGCCCTGGTGTCTGAATTCCTTGAGGGATGATTCCACCTGAGTTGGGCTCTACCGCTCCCCTGGGGAAGGCACAGGCTCCAGACAAGCCCTCAAATGAGCTTGTTTCTGCCTATGCCTGGGGCAGTTGCAGCCTGAGAAGCCCTGCCGCTGTGTCCAAAGGCAGTCAAGCCTCTGTAGAAACACAGCCACAAAAACCTTTGTTTCTTTTTTTTTTCTTTTTCCATCAGCCCTGCCCCCTTGGTGCTGGGGCAAAAATGAGTGACCTCTGCTTTGACCAGGTTCACCTGAGCTGGGGGCCTATTTTTAGTAGTCAGGATTTGTTAATTAATTCCACAATTGGTGTTTGGTTGAGCTCAGCCTCTGCTGCTGGTAAAATCTCTTTCCTTTCCCCTCTGGGAAGCAGCCTATGGGGAGGGGCGCTGGCCACGGCAGCTTGGGGAACTCACAGTTCTGGGGAGGCTCGCAGCTGGTCCAGCTGGTCCAGACTGGGGTACACTGTATGTCCAGCCACTGATGTGGCCCCAGGAGCTGTTCTGTACTATTTCTGGTTATTTAGTAGTTGTTCTGGAGGATGAACTAAAACGCGCACATTGCTAAGCTGCCATCTTGGCCCAGAACTGAAGGGTGAGTTTTGAATAGTGAGTTTGGAAGGCAGAATAGAAGAGTTCCTAGAAGCTATAGAACACAGAGCATGTCCACCCTCTAGGGACTGCTCATAGCTGAGTCCATAAGCACACTTTGGGCTAACTTGAACAATTCTGGATTTTTCCATTCTCAGCGAATCATCCAAGCCTTTGATTTATTTAGTAAGCTGAGCAAACTATACAACAGCAAGGGGACTTGAAGGAGATCACTCAAGGGACAGTTTGGATTGACTCTGTAAAGAAATTTACTTTTTGCTAAGCTATGACCCTGAAAACTTCTGGTACTTTGGTAATGATATACTTAGTAATTTGCAATATAATTTTGTGGTCACCTGCTTAGATGATATTTTTATGTTTCCCTCCATTTAAGTGGAATACCTTTAGCACATATGAGCTTAGAATGTTGACTTCCTGTCATCTTGAAAATTATACCAAAAACTATGAAAGTATTAAGATTTAGGCTTTTTTAATCTCAGGGAAAACATGCATAGACAATTCTCTTACACTATCCTCCAAGAGATTTCTGCACGAGGAATTGGGAAACAGCTACTAGTGCATCCTACACCGTAACAACGATTTCTTCAAAATTGTGGTACCCATCACAATTTCACTAGTGAAAGCCAACAGGGCACTCAGCCTAAATGACATTTTACTCTATTCTAAGATCTCTTATCACTAATCACTATAAACTCTTAGTTGTATTTTTTTGGTAGGTGTTCATTGCTTCATAAATGTCAACATCCAAAGACAAAGAGGCCAACAAATATTACATTCATGTAATACCTAGTCTCGTTGATTAACTACTCCTAGAAAAACATTAATGGTAAAAACACCAATGGCAAAGCAAACACACCAACAAAAAAGCAGAGAACCAAAGCATGACATCCAGGATATTTCAACTCCATTGGAAGTTCCATGGAATATGTCACCTTTCAAGGGCATTACACCCTACTCAGAAAGCATATAGTTGTCTGTTATGAATATGGACCCTCCCTAAGCCTGGCTACAAAGAGCCCAGAACCAAAAGCCCCTGAGAAACCCCATCTGTACATTACTGGAGGTACAATGTTTACATTAAACTATTCTTTTGTTATGAAAATGTAGACTTTTATACATATTAGGGTCTTTCAAAGGCTGTTACCTTTTCATAGAATGTCCTTTGTTGAAAATTTTTAAATGCCCTTCAAGTTTTAGCTTTACATTGACTCTTCTTTGAAATCCACCCTAATTCCCTTCTTCTCCTAGCAAAAAGCAGGTAAGTGATTCTTCCTCCAATTTCTCATAACACTTTGGCAGCATCTCCATACAAAGCATAGTGATGAAAACATGATTAAAATTATACATAACTCCCATGTGCCCAATTAAAGCAGGATGCAGCACAATGCCCCATCAATGTACAAAAATCTCTCTTTTTAATCATGAAGCAATAGATACAAAGCAAACTTATATGATTCTTCTATTTTCCCCAACCTCATCCCAGTTTTGCAGGATTTCCAATTTTGATTTTTTATTCTGTATTGTTTGACTTTTTTAAAATAGAAGATATTACTTTTGTGAGTTAAAAACAATAAATGTGTTTTTTAAAGGTCCTATTCTAACTGGCTTAGCTGATAAGAAGCTATCAATTCTGTCTCATCGTATAAGAGTTTAATGATATTTAATATACTGTATTCAAATACTGAATTCAGAGAGGACTCAGTAATATAATTCTGCTTAGGTCAAGAATAAGAAATCATATTGTAGAACAAACATTCATTATTCCACAACTTAGAACTTTAAGAAAAGAACTTGGAAACTTAAAATGCAGATTATTCCAGATATAAGTATCTCTTAGAGAATGAGCAGAGACCATCTTTTCAAATTAACTGATGGTTTATTCTGGAAGGAGCAGGGATAAACATGTTCCAGATGAAGTCAGAAGGTGCCTAGTCCCCACAATCCACTTTGAACTCCATCTATGGCCTTTCCCTGCTCCTTGCTGTCACTTTTTCCCTTAACCAAGGGTTGGGGTGAAAGCAATGGTTTAAAGCTCAGGAATGTGAAGAGACAATCTCTTTTATACATATCTGTAAAATTTTGAAAAGCTGAGAGCCCATTGATTTATGTTTTGGACCAAGTAAAAATGTTCCCATATCAACTCAGAAACATCAAAACAGTCTTTATGAAGATCACATATCCCTTCCCATATTTTTTTTTGTTGTTGTCTATTTAGCCCATGGTTGGCCCAGAGTAAGAGATGCAGGAAGTATTCAACACATGTTGCATGGTTCATAAATGGTGAGCTTAAGTTCCTACAAATTATCCATATTGCTGGGTCACAGGAGACAAAGGTAGTGGGATGAGCAGATTTGGTGGTAATGTATGAATCTGAAAAGACCTAGTGGAGTCAGTTTGCAAAATGCCTTGGGTTCCGCACTTAAATGTTTGGCATTTTATTCTGAAAGCAATTAGGCACCAGAAAGGGAGTCGGAAGTGGGTGATCTCAATGATCAAATCCTGCACTTATAAGGATTACTGTACTGGCAATGCACAGAATAAATTGAGGGCAGAAAAAATGTCCACAAGGCCACCTGCTTTTGGGAAGCCTTTGCAATAACCAAAAAAAAAAAAAAAAACCCCAAAAACCCTGCAAACAGGTAACATTTATGTTTAATGCTTTAGAATATGTGTCCTTCTAAGTAATGAGTGATATTCTTTGTAATGATACATATTTAGCTGCATTGCTCTGTAACATGTCTATAATTAGGTGCTGGAGGCAGCGGGGTCAGATTAAACTGAATACCCTCCAGTGTCTCCTCCCTACACAGACGCTTGCTAACACGCACATCCAATACCTTTGAAACCACGTAGAACTATGCAAAAGCATCAGAAACTACACGCGTGTGGTTCTAGGTGAGAAAGATCCACCTGAGGCAGAAGGAGGAAATGGTGCTGCAAGTCAGCGTTAATTTATTACTTCCTATTCTAACGTTAATAGAAGAGTCTTGACACGACTATGTTTAGTATGCTCTAA
Source organism: Tamandua tetradactyla (assembly GCF_023851605.1). Taxonomy (NCBI): domain Eukaryota; kingdom Metazoa; phylum Chordata; class Mammalia; order Pilosa; family Myrmecophagidae; genus Tamandua; species Tamandua tetradactyla. Next base: position 11,003,757 of record NC_135332.1, read on the forward strand.
ATAAAATCTGATTTTCAGTAATTTTTATAGAAAGCCAGTGTTTTTATTTCCTAGTAGCTTAATAGTTATAAGTGCAGTTATACTTTTGTTTTCAAAATCAATGTATTCAATCTACATTAGAGTTAACAGATTACCTTATAGTCATATTAAAATTTCCTGGGTCTGGGGGGCACAGGTGGTTTAGTGGTAGAATGCTTGCCTTCCATGCAGGAGACCTGGGTTCGATTCTAGGACCATGCACTACGCTGCCCCCAAAAAATTACTGGGTCTGTTAAATCCAGATGCTATTCATTACTTACTATTATGAGAGAAGTAAGCCACTTCAAAATGATTCATATAGAATGAATTGAATAGCCACAAATCTGATTATCATTAACAACCATAGAAAAGACGTAAGGACTGAGTTGGTTAAGTCTTTGCTGAATATTTGGTGGGGTCAGGGATCATATAGAAGTGCTCTAGCCCAAGGAAAATTTTGACTCATTGAAATCTGTCACTCCATACGAGGGAGAAAGCAACAGGACGGTTCAGATAAGTATTCACCACAGCCCAGTCTGATCAGGAAGTCCTGCACGCAGCCATTCCTGTTTGCTTATTGCTTGTGGTTCAAATGTAGCTTTCCTTCTAGAGCAGAACATCAGGCATATGTTATGTCATCAATGATCATCTTGCTTTTAAAAATATCTCTGTGCATGCACCAAAGGCACACTAATAAAGAAGCTGACATAAGCCAAATCTTCCAGCTGCTGGGAACTAGGGCCTGTCTGCAGACAGAAGGAAGCAGGGGTAACGTGTGCGACAATTTCAGACAGAGTGCTCATGTTTCTTTTAAAGGAGACCCCAATAAGGCCATAGAGCATAGTCTTAAAAAGAGAGAGAAACAAGGAAATTGTTTTTAATAATGGCCACCTTTGTGATGCAGTCAAAGGAAAAGAAAAAGGAACTACATCTATACATTTTTATACTTTTCATTTGGAGTTTAGTCCAAAGCATTGACATTAGGATGTGAAACAATACACTTTGCAGGAAAATTTTGGAGAATGATATGCCTCCTTCCCTACTTATAATTTGCAATGGAAACTTCTGCTTTTCTTGTTCAATCAGGGGCAAAAACACCTGTTCCCATCAATGTGAGTTTCCACAGCTGGTTGAAAATGGATCATTTGGGTAAAGAAAATTAGGATCCAATAGAAATTATGTAAAGAGATTTTGAAGGTTAAATGATCACACTGTACAACAGGATTAAATTAAATTCAATCTATGTACTTGTTGAAATTGCTCAGTAGCATGAGTGGAATAAAATAGACACAAAGCCTTTTGATTTTAAAAAAATCATAATTTCTGAGATCATCTCACCCAGTTCATGTATAATTTCCTAGCTGTGTACCTGCCTGTCACTGCCATTATTTTTGCTTTCTAGTTTATGAAGCAATCCATTGCAGTTTAAAATTTTAATAAAAAAAGAATCAAGAAAAAACATAAGAGTTAGATATAGGTACCTGATGATCCACAACTCAAAGAAGGTGTTAGGTCAGTGGCAAGAGCCACTGAAATATTCAACTTAGAAATACAACCTGAATTCCAAGGGCCATGTGCCAAGGGGAGGTCAGAGCTTTGAAGCAAATCCAGGTTTCTGTTTCTTCCAGGAAATATATGTTCTCACCATTAACTAGAAAAGAGTTTACAAAGAAAAAGAAAAAAAAAAAAAAGCTTCTAGTTTCCCTTTCCTTCCCTGCCCATTTCTCTTAACTAAACTTCCAATAATCGGATACGCTCCGATTTTCTGTTTCCCTGAAAGATAGAGATTGTCTTGAATGTTTCTTTTCTAAATACAGCAGGGTGCTTCTTGCATACCTACATTAGTGTGACAAGGCTGAGCCCTGACTTGGGTTTATAAAACAGGTCAAGAAGCTGGGGTTCTTCTAGACTGGTGGTGAAACAACCAAGAACAGATTTTGAGCAATACCTAAAGGAGTTCAAACCAGGGTGTTGGCACTGTTTACCCCGACTCCTTGGAGCTTAAAGGACGGACCCTGAAATCTTCAAACCAACTTAGGTTAGGTAGTCTGAGGCTTGAATTGTTCTGAAACAAGGTAGAGTCCGGTAACCACAGCATCGCTCACCTGGGTCAGGTTACAGCTCAAGCAGAATAAGAGCATGCATTAGATTCCCTGAATGCAATACTGAAAAAGGGCTAGCTTACATCTGTCCTTGGTCATGCATGACATGTGTACAAAGGGAGAGAATCAGACTTCCTTTTCTTACCATTCTGAAATTCTAAAATTCCAAAAGAGGAAACCCCCTTGAAATGGAAGCTTTCAGGTTTTAATCAAGTTACGAAAAATTGTGAAAGCAATCCTATTAATTAATCCAAAAATCTTTGGAACTGGGCAGAAACTTGAGCAAATCTTTTTTCAGTGCTTCTTACTGCCTAACTTCCTTTACTTGTGCCTTCCTTTGGATGCCCTGCCCCTTTTAAGTTTCCATTTGTTCTCTCAAAGCATAGAGCAACAAAAGTGACCATGAAATGGGTTGGCAGAAAGTCAAGTCCTTTTGTCATCTACAGCCTATATTGCCAACATCACAGTACTGTGTGTCACAGGCAGAAGGCTCTGCTTGATATTTACAGATAATTTCTAGTGCTTAGGGTCAATGATTCTAAATCATAAAGTTGTTTTCGTTTCAGTAATAAGACGTAAATAACTTTACAAGCAAGAGATTTCTTGGGGAAGAAGAGGGCAGAAGGTGAACTTCTGTCCATCTCAGGTGGCTAAGATGCAATGATGCTTGCTTGTTCTCAGAGTTATAAGGTGATGATATAACTGTTAGAGAAGTTAACAATACTTCAGCTTTAAAATTTTTAAGCTAACTGGCACCTTGCTTACTATTTAGAAGACAAATAGTCAACAAAAAGGAAGATAAGGTAGGGCTCTTTACTTATAGTTAACTAGTTATTCAATAAATATTAATTTTCAAAAATATTCTTGACTTAATTTTTGTTAAAACAAGTAAACCTAATTAAATATGTGCCTATGACATATTTTAAAATTTAAATTGGAGCATGCATTTAGATGAAGAAATACCACGTCTGAGTACAAGAAGTTGGCTGGGAGATAACATTTTAATGCTGAAATTTGAGCATGCTGTTGGCTTCTTTCAAAACAAGGAAGTCCACTTGAAAATGTTATATCCTGAAGGATTCTGTCTCCATGTATGCTGCAATTATCAGAATCATATGCTTTATAAAATGGCAATATTTAGAAGGGCAACATGAGTTATAGATCATGGGTTGGCAAACCAAGCTCCAGGCACCAACGCTGACCCACTTCTACTTTACAGAGTAGGTTTGCCTACCCCTTTGTAGAGGGCTGGGCTGGAGCTTATACTATAATGTTTATTTGCAATTCCATTTTTCCTTAGGCATGGAGGGTGATCTTAAAGACACCCATTGCTGTGTACAGACAGGAAGTAGGCAGATGTGTCAGTTAACACATGCCCCTTGAGAGTGAGTTGACATCCCAGAGAAAATTAGTCTCCGGTGGCAGATTTCATTTCTTCCTGTAGTTGGTATTTCACATATTCATGCTGTTATTAACAAGGGCTTTGCAGTTGAAAATATAGTTATTTGCCTGTAAAGTAACTCAGTCCTCTTTTAGATAAACAACTCAAATCGCATATTTAGCTGAGCCAGGACCATCACATGCTTGTGCCAAGGGTCTGTAATCGTGATTGTGTGTGATAAACAAGCTGAGCATGCTGGGGGGCTTCACATCATGCCCAATAATCTGACTTTGCTCCAAAACTGAGGCCCCAAATCCCAAGGTCAGCATCTCCACCCAGTGTCTCTCAGACACAGCCTGGCATGCAAGGCCCGCTGTCAAATTGGGTAATTGTTGACGCTGTTTAAGACTTTCAGTTCTACCCAGTGTGATTTATCTTTCTCCACTATTTTATCATGGTGAATGTTATTGAAACTGTCAAGCCTTATTAAACACATACAATTAAGCAATTACTGATTCCACCTGCTGCACTCCAGGTCTGAGAATGGTTGTTTAAACAGCAGAATATGAAACTATCATTAAAGTTAAACCAACAGTAAACACAGAAATAGATCAGAGATCATTTCAGGTGCCAGTAGGGGGGATCGCCCTGCAGTAGTTGAGCTTTGTTTTTATTTTTGTGTTTTTTCAGTAATTTATAAACACTTTCACTTACGTTACCTCATGTCATCGTACTATATCCCTGCTCGTGGGAAACTCATTTACTCACCAACACTTGAGAGTTAAATTGCGAAGAACTGAAATCCTATGAAGGAAATTAGCAACTCACAGGTATAATTTGAGAATTTTTAATTAAGTGGTTAAGAAATGGCTTGGAATCATGTCATCTGAGTGAGATTAGAACCCAGGCAGGATGGTTTTAGAGCCAATACACAATTTCTGTACTGCCTAAAAGTAACAAATATTTATTGAATAATTAAGGTTATTCATTTATTTAATACACAGAATCCTCTTGTTGAGGTTGTGCTGTAGGCTAGGCAATGCAGGGGGCACTGTAGAAAGAGCAAAATAAGCAAGGATAATTACCCAGATGTATGGATTTATTTACTTGCAAACTGTCACAATTCTGACAGGTCTTTGAAGAAAAGGACAGGGTTCAATGGAACATACAATAGGAGGTCCTTTCCAGATAAGTCTTCAAAGATGAATAGAAATTATATGAAAGATTGGGGTCAGGGAGGCACGCAGACACAAAGAATATTCTAGATAAAGCAATCAGTAAGTTTGAAGAAACTTGACATAAAAGATCATGGAAAACACACATTCTCTCTGATATCAAACTCTACTAAACACTTGCTCCCTGATTTTTTTTTCCTCTTTCACTTTGATTGGCATTTATTTTATGCTAAATTTCTTTCTAAGCCATAAGTTTTTGTTTCTTCAGTTTCTTTTGGGATATCTCTTTCTACCGTGCAACCCTCTTTCCTGGTTTAGGATAAATTTGTTCTTTTTCAGGAAGCATCAACTCCACATGACGGGGAGATGTCACAAATGGGTTCATCCAACCCTGAGCTCTGTATGTACCATCCGATACGCTCAATGACCAGGGAATCTACACGTAAACCCTGAAGGTTAGCATTACTTTCTGCATTTCTAAGTGTGGGCAACAAATAATCGGCACTCTCTTTGGGCCACCAACCCTGTGTCCAGCCCCACCATTTTGCACACCCACCAATGCCATCATTGTCATTACATTACCCTTTGTTTCTGTAAAGTGGCATCTTTCAGATACTTGTCGGCTTTTCGAATTGCACACCCTTGATGGCTTGGGCAGTTTCTCGGGAGTTAAAGTGAGCAGAAAGACTGGAACCTCTTGATTTGCATGATTACGTAGGGTTTTCTGGGTTAAGTGAGTAGCGACTGTTTTCAGAGATCACCTTTGGCTGCCTACAGGGAGAGGAAGAGAGGTGTCTCCCAGGAGAATTCCACTCCTTGGTTCTTTTTTTTTTTCGCACATGGGCAGGCACCGGAAATCAAACCTGGGTCCTCTGGCACGGCAGGCGAGCATTCTTGCCTGCTGAGCCACCGTGGCCCGCCCCACTCCTTGGTTCTTGACCTGCTTTCGTCCCTTGGCCTCTCTCCTTCTCCCAGATTCCTTCTTTTGCCCTCTCTCCCTCCTTCTCCCTTTCTTTTGCATGTTCCTATTCCTCTGCCCACTTCTAATGCTTGCTGATCCTCAGGGCTCTGTTCTCAGGCCTATTCTTTCCTCACTTGAAACTCCCAGATTGTAGCATCCACTAAATGGATTTAATACCTACCTTCGCATCCATAAGAACCCACTCTCTATATCCGGGTCACAACTCTATTTTGAAGGTCAGACCAGTGTAGTTGACTTGTTACTGGAACTGACTCCTGAAGTCTTACATCTTAACCTCCTCTTGCTGTTCTCACCCCCACCCCCATAGGGATTACCTTCTTCTCCAAAACTGCACCACCTCATTTTCTGTATAATCGAGAAAACTGGGCATAATCCTGTACAACTCCTTTTACCTTAACATAGCCTTTTTTTTTTCTTAATGCAGTCCTGTTAATTCTGCATCCTAAGCTCTTCTCAAGTAAGACAATTTCTTTCTGCACTCATTACCATCACTTTGTAGAGCTATCTGGAGCAGCTGTGCAACTAACCAAATTACCTCTTTCCAATCGATCTCCCACAGCTGTCAGAATAATATACCCGAAATGCAGATCCAATTATGCCATTGTCGTGTTTACACTTCCATTGCTCATAGGATAAGTCAAAGCTCCATACGCTCACAAACAGGTCTTCAAGTTCTGAAACCCACCTATCACCCCTCCAGACCTATTCCCTCTCACTTTTCTTCCTTATAATCTACATTCCATGTTTTCAACTATTGTTCTGGCCATACTCTTTTTCACCTCCAGTTCTACATTGCTTCTACTTCCTCCCATTCCATCCTCTTGACCTTCAACTTCCAATCCTCCATGTCTTGGATCTGACCTCCAGCAACCTTCCATTGCTCTGTATCTTTAGTGGGTCAGCTTCTCCTATGACACCTTCATAATCTTGTCCTCCCCCAGCACTGTTTATCACACTTTATGATATTGCTTATTTAATGCTTGTGAATGCAGGATGCATATCTCTGTAGCTTTTGATGAGTGGAAGTTGAATGTTGGGTCTGTCACTTATTTTCTGCATTGGTTTTCACAAGTCACTGAACTTTTATGAATCTCATTATTTTATCTATAAAACAAGTATGACAACATCCAATTCATACGATTGTTTTAAACATTACAAATATCTATAATGGGCACATATTTAGTGTTCAATGAGTGAGAGCTTGTAGCACTATTAAGCTGATTAATTTAGCATCTTATGAAGTGGAACTTAACATCAAATGCCTATGAGTTCATAGGAGGCTACCATGACCTCAAATGGCATATTCTTTTCCCTACTACTAAAATTTCTTGGTATTTTATTTCCTGTAATATCATGTCTGACCTTACCAAGAAAATCCAATTATAAGTTGTCATGTCAGATATGACCTGCCATTCTTACATGGAACTTACCTCGTTTACTCTCATGGATTCCAATGACTGATTAGCCACTGTATGGTTTTCCTTTTTCTGCCATAAATTTGGTGATTGAAAACAAAATAAATATATTGTCTCACAGTTCTGGAGGTCAGAAGTCTTCAGTGGGTCTCACTGGGCTAAAATCAAACTCCTTTCCGGAGACTAGAGACATGTGGTAGCTAGATTCAGGAGTCAACTTGGCTAGGTGAAGATTCTTAGTTCTACTGCTATGGACATGCGTCAATGGCATGTGAACCTCATCTGTTGTTGATTATATCTGCAGTTGGCTAGGAGGCATGCCTGCTGCAATGAATGTTGTTTGATTTAATTGGCTGGTGCTTAAATGAGAGATTCAACATAGCACAGCCCACACAGCTCAGCATACCTCATCTCAGCACTCGCAGCTGAGCCCGGGCCTTTGGAGATGCAGGAAGAAATAACCCCAGGGAAAGTTGTTGGAACCCAGAGGCTTAGAGAGAAGGCCGGCAGAGATCACCCTGTGCCTTCCTATGTAAGAAAGAACCTCAGTAGAAAGTTATCTGCCTTTCCTCTGAAGAACTATTGAAATAAATCCCCTTTTATTAAAAGCCAATCCATCTCTGGTGTGTTGCATTCCAGCAGCTAGCAAACTAAAACAAGAGGAGAACCTGTTGTCTTGCCTCTAACAGCTTGAAGAGGCTCCCCACATTCCTTGACTTGTGATCCCCTTCCATCTTCAAGGCCAGCCAGTCTTTCTCATGCCAAAACATTCTGACACAGACTCTTCTGCCTTCTACCTATAAGGAGCCTTATGTTCACATCAGGCTCACTCAGATAATTCAGGATATCTTTCCTTTCTTAAAATCAGTTGATTAGCAATCCTAATTCCATCTGCAATCTTAATTCCCCTTTGCCGTGTAAGGAAACGTGAACGACATACCAAGGATTAGGATGTGCTCAACATCTGGAGGGCATTATTCTACTTACTACTGCTGCACTGTGCCAGGCAGTATACTGAAGGCTTTCCTGATAGAACCCAGAAAAAGTTCCCAGCTAGAGCACCATTTTAGGGATAAGGAGAGGTTCCCTTTGCAAGACTTGCTTTTTTTGCTGGTCATGACTGTCCATCCGCAGACCACGGCTTAAGCCCTCTTCTGCTGCCTGCCACTGAGGTCTGAGTTCTTTGCCAAGGCCCAACAGCCTCTTGTGCAGGAAGCTCCTATTTCTGACATCTCTTAGCCTTGCCAGCCCCGAATCAGGGGTTTGTCCAGCTTATCGTGAGATGACTGCAAATGTGTTCACTCACACTCAGTGCATTTCCTGAGATACATTTTAATCACTCTGCTCTGGAAAAGCAATGGTGGGAAATCCAAATACTTAAGCTAACTCCTGTTTTCAAATAAGAAACATGAACTTCCCTTGTACAAAAATATGAAAAACAAAAGCTATAATTTTTCAAAATCAAAGTTTCAAAACTTCTAAATGGAGCAATTGTTTTGAATATACACATGACTATCTTGAAGATGTTCCTACTTATTTTGTTTCTTAATGTCAAGTATTAGAAGATTTTTGTATATGAATGAAATTACTCTCCTCTTATTTACTAATTCTATTGTAATTGTCATTAGTACACACTACTATGTATTTGACTTATGGTGTTTAAAGCCCGTGCTTCATGAATCTGATGTTACTATGTTATAAGATACAGGCCAATAAATTATGAGGACTGGAAATTTTTTAAAAAGAGCCCAGAAAAATATTTAAAACTATTTTATTGAACAGCATCTTGCAAGCAATCCAAATTCCACTCAATGAACCCCTAAATGTGTTTAAGTTTAACGAAAAGCTAAATCATATTTTTGCACCTGCAAGGTAAATTCTACAGATTAAATGAAGTTTGTGAAGTTCAAGAGTGACTTTGCAAGGCAACTAAGAATTGAACTTCCTTTCTCCTGCCACAATCCATTAAGATTTCTGTTCTAATTCCTTTATCAAATGTTTCCTTTCCCATGGCACAGATATGGTGCTAAAAGCTTTGAAGATAGACTTTGTTTTAGTCCATATTTCCTGTTAGTTTTGAGATTTGGGACTGGGGTGAAGTAAGAAGCATAAAAAGGTTCATGGGTACATTTAAAATTATTCTAATGGACCTTAAAGAGAATTTTAATCTTTATTCCAATCAAGCCAACCGAGTAGAATGATATTAAAGTTCTTTTCTTTATGTATTTTCTTGAGTTAAAAAAAAAAAGGTCTCACTGGCAATGGAAAATATACAAGCCCTCTTGGGATAACAAACATAATTCATTCTCACTCAGGCAACCGGTGAACTCACTTCCTGGTTGCTGAGTTTATAGGTTATTGAGACCATTGGGGTTTAGTTAAAAATAGCCATCTAATAAATCTGCCCATTCTTTTAATTAAGATAATGGTGATGGCTTGCTTTTGTTTTTATTTATTTTTTCCTCTTTAAGGGCAACTGAAAAGAAATCTCCAATAATGTATATGTCATTGAGAGTTGAATGGAGATGAGAAATCCTGCTGTATCCATTGCTCTGGATTGGTAAAATAAGGCAATAAGTACTTATAAGTATAGTGACAGAGGAAGTCAAGACAGCACATAGTTTCCCTTGAGTGGATTTAATAATTTTCTAAAGAGTCGGCAATCTTGAACTGAACACATCTCTTTAAACCTTCCTTTCTGAAGGGGAAAATCCATTTCTTCATGCACTTTCAGGCCAAATATAGGTGTTACTCTCATTTAAGAATATCCTAAACGTTGTAGTTAAATAATGTAAATCAAAAGGTCCAGTAGAGTCAACAGGGCACTTCTCATTTGCATCAGGTGGTGAACCTGACTGTTGTTTTCTTTGTTGAACTCATGAGGTTCTTCTTTATAAGGCATTGAGGCAGCTGTGTCATAACCGTAGGCATTGGGCCTACAGGCAGGTCTCTTGATGCCTTTAATATAGCTGGGAAATGGGCCATGGGTCTATCCTCTGAGCTTCAGTGTCCTCATATGTGAAAGGGGAATAAGAATTCCAACCTCACAGTCATTATGTGACTACATCTGTATATTCATTTGCTACTGATTGAGCAACAAATAAAAATTAATAGAAGCAAAAGCTAAGATTTATTGAGCTCTTTTGGTGTGCTAAGTCCCCTGTGACCTGCAGTGAATTAGAGGTGACTTAGCTATTGATCCTCTCTGGCTCCAGGGAAGCCAGAACACCCAGGCCATTTGTTGCTGGTCATAAGCAACAAGATCTTTGAATCCAGTGTTTGGTATAAATTTCACCATATTCTCTGTGTCCCAAGGAAAGAAAAGATTGGGAAGCATAACTGATATATATCATATCACTTAAACTTCATTACAACACATTTTAGGGCAAAGGAAACTGAGGCATAGAGAAATTAATTACATTGGCTTTATCTGATCAAGCCCATCCTCTTATTTACTAAACTACTATAATTGCCATTAATATTAGTGTTTTTCAAATAATTCTAGTTCTTCTGCGATTTAAGGCACATAGTAGGAACATACTTCCTTGCCCCCTTTAAGGGTAGCCAAGTGACTTGTTTTGAACATTTAAATGGGAATGACATGAGTCACTTTTGGGTGGAGGCTAAAAGAGCCTTTCCCCACTGCTGCAGTGATCACAGAAACCCATGCAAGATGATGTCTCTGTCAACTTAACTGTAACCCTAATCAACCATGACAAATAAAGCCACCTTGTACAATACATGCAAGAAATACTCTTTTATTGTTTTTATTTTAATGTATATTTTATATTTATTTTCTTACTCATCTGCCCATACACTGGATAAAGGAAGTGTCAGTCATTAGGTTTTCACAATCACATGGTTACACAGTCATTAGGTTTTCGCAATCACATGGTCACACCATTAAAGCCATATAGTTATACAATCATCTTCAAGAATCAAGGCTACTGGATAACAATTCAACAGTTTCAGGTATTTTCTTTTGGCTATCCTAATACAGTAAAAACTAAAAAGGGATATCTATATAATGCTTAAAAATAACCTCCAGAATGACCTCTTGACTCTACTTGAAATCTCTCAGCCACTGAAACTTTATTTTGTTTCCTTTCTCTTCCTCCTTTTGGTCAAGAAGGCTTTCTCACTTTCATGATGCCAGGACCAGGCTTATCTCTGGGAGTATGCCCAACATTGCTAGGGAGATGTTTGCCCCTGAGAGTCATGTCCCACGTGAGAGGAAGGGTGATGATTTTTCCTGTGGATATGGCTTAGAGAGAGAGGCCACATTTGAACAACAAAAGAGGTTCTTTGGGGGTGACTCTTAGGCATAATAATAAGTAGGCTTAACTTCTTCCTTGCAGGATTAAGTTTCATATGGGCAAGCTCTAAGATTGAGGGATTGGCCTAATAAATTAGTAGTCCCCAATACTTGTAAGAATATCAGGAATTCTCCAGGTAAGGAAGTTTAATATTTCCATATTTTTTCCCCAGTTATTCTAGGGGACTTTGATAATACTTTTTTATTTTGTCCAGATTACTCCAGGATGTATTAGAGCATCACATTAACATGTATAAACCAATAAGATCTCACTCCCTATTCAAGGTTCTGTGTATTTATGGTGTTCAAATAAACTGACCATGCAGGTTAAATTACACAGTGTGCTACAGAAAATATAAATTCTGCACCAAATAAACATCTTTTCCTTTGGATTACACAAGAAGTTGAAGTTTTAAAACACAATCAATATCATCCTTTACCCTTCAGTCTGATTTAACTTAGTCCTAACCAGATCAGCTTCATTCATATCTCTAATTAATATATGATCTCCTTTTCAGCTTTCTACAACATTTGCTATATGGGGTAATACTGACTTTCATAGCTGCAGAATTCTATCTCTGAGTCTCAGGTGTCACATGGATATCTGAAGTTCCATGGAATGACCAGATTATTGACAAAGAGCTCTGCATCTTGGAATTTAGAAATAACCATTACATCTCAGGTATAGATCTGATGGCTGTAAGAACTTACAATTTAGGAATTTTTACAGTAAGCCTTCCCTTAATAACCTGTGTTCTTGGATTCAATTCTCACATTATAGATAGTCCACATTACTGAGGTGTTATAATTTTTGTCTTGTCTTTTCTGGCTTATTTCACTCAACATATTGTCCTCAAGGTCCATTCACCTACCTGCATGCCTCATAATTACATTCTTTCCTGCAGCTGCTCAATGTTCCATCATATGTATACACCACAGTTTCCCCTCTGTTCATCAGTCTATGCACCCTTAGGCCTCCTCCATCCATTGCAAATCATGAATAATGCTGCCATAAACACCAGTTTGTAAATGTCCATTCGTGTTCCTGCCTGCAGTTCTTCCAGGCATATACCTAACAATGGGGTTGCAGGATCATATGGCAACCCTATACTTACGTCCTGTGGAACCAGCACACTGTCCTCCAGAGGGGCTGCACCATCCCACTTCCTTACCCAACAATGAATAGGTACGTCTCTCTCTCAACATTGTCTCCAGCACTTGTACCTCTCTGTTTATTTTTTAAATGGTTTTATTCACATACTATATAGTCTATCCTAAGTAAACAATCAGTAGTTTCCAGTATAATCAGATAGTCATGGATTCACGACCACATTCTATATGAGGGCATTTCCATTTGGTTTTGTGCTGTGATCTCACCCCTTCTACCTGTTCAAGATTGGTGTACAATGTGTGTCTGGTCACAGATGCCCCCAAACCATTCCAGGCAGTTCTTGGCTATTTCTTGGTTGCTCTAGAGGACTAACTACATTCCACAACTCCCTATGCCACCATCTTGCCCCACCTCTTCTTTCATTGTTTGGCTAAGACATGACATTTTTGGAAGTGTTTGCAAACACTAACCTAACCTTACCCAGGGCAATTATGCGGCTGATAAATGGTTGGTAAACAGGTGGCGGTGTCCTGCTAACTCAGCTTTTCAAAGGAAAGGAAAAAAAACTCTCATTTGTAATATTTGTTCATTTATGCCATGTAAATAATCCCACTGTGGAGGATTTCAAGCTATTCATGTATGCCAGTTTGAAGCTGTTATGTACCCCAGCAGGGCCATGTCGTTTTTCTTGATCCAGTCTTGGGGGGGAAAGCCTAGTTTCTTTTCATCTCAAATTAATATTGTGATGGGGAGCTGTGGCTGGATTATTTCCATGGAGATGTGACACACCCAATTGTGGGTGACCTTTTGATTAGATGGAGATGTGACTTGCCCATTCAAGGTGGGTCGTGATTAGTTTACTGGAGTCCTTTAAAAAGGGAAATATTTTGAAGGAAGCTCAGCGCCAACACCAGACCAAGATGTTTGGAGATGCAGAAAGAAAATGCCCCTGGGGAAGTTGTTTGAAACCAGAAGCCAAAAGACCAGCAGATGCCTCCCCAGCTGACAGAGGTGTTCTGGACCAACTGGCCTTTTTTTGGGTCAAGGTATCTTTCCTTGATGCCTTAGTTTGGACTTTTTTATGGCCTTAGAACTGTAAACTTGTAACTTAATAAATTCCTTTTTAAAAAGCTGTTCCATTTCTGGTGTATTGCATTCTGACAGCAGCTAACAAACCAATACACAATGTGACATCACAAAATATGAAATCTGGATGAAGCTGGAAATATCAGTTTTGTTAGGAAGCCAGCTTCAGTGTCCCCTGCCTCAAAATACATGGCACTGAGTAAAATAGATGTGATTCCTGACTTCATTGAGCTTGCAGTTTAGGGAAGCAAAATTAAATGCCCTAATAGAGACAAGTGTACATATATCTCCATTTTATTAAAGGCATAGTCACTGAGGTAAAGAAGCTTTCTATATTTAAATGCAAATCTTTCTCAACCCTGCATCCTCCCAAAGGAGGTCATCAGGCCTGTTGCCACATAGTCCACCAAAAGTGACAGGCTAACTTGAGTCCACATTGTTTCCAAGCCATAGAAATATAATTCACTTATTTTGAAATAAGCACCAATGCTAGGTTTAGCCAGTTCCATTACAAATATACAGTGTTCTGATAATATATTTTAATAACACCAAATTCTCTTTTGGATCAATCTTATCACCTCCTCCAGATAATAAAACTTCAAAGTAACCTTTTTAGGACAGACTGGGAATATTATGAGTAAACATTCAGGAACATATCATTACTATACAACCATTTTTTGTCAGGGACTGGTTAGATATTTATTAATCCTAATCTATTTTCCTTTACACACACTTTACACACACTGGTTTGAAACAGAATGTACCCCAGAGAAGTCATGTTCTTGTAATCCAGCCTTCTGAGGGCAGACTCATTGTGTGTGGGATCTCTTGATTAGGTTTTTTCCATGGAGCTGCAGCCTACCCAATTGTGGGTGGGACCTTTTGATTAGATGAAGATGTGATCCCTTCCATTCAGAGTGGGTCTTAATCCTTTTACTGGGGCCCTGCATGAAGAGAATAAAAGGCAGAAAACATAGAGGGAGCCCAGAGACCAAACCAGAGCAGCAGAAAGGTGCAACCAAGACATAGACGTTTGGAGGTGCAGAAGGAAATGCCCCAGGATTGCCAGAAGCTGAGAGAGCCGTTTGAAACTAGATGCCATGATAGAAGGACAGCAGATGTCGCCATGTGCTTTCCCATTGTCAGAGAAACCTCAGGTGTGACCAGCCTTTCTTAAGTGAAGATGCCACCAAATGCTCAAATTGTTGATGCTGCCTCAATTTGGACAATTTGGACATTTTCATGGCCTTGGAATTATAAATTTGTAATCTAATAAATACCCTTTGTATAAGCTCAATCCATTTCTGGTGTATTGCATATTTTCAGCTTTAGCAAACTGAAACAACTATACTTTTCTATTTCCTTTGTGGCAAGTTTGGGGCTAGTCAAATGCATACTACTGAGAGGTCTGGCTATATCTTGATTTTCTGTACTCTATTTGTTGCTTGATTGGCTGAATGTGGAGGTTTCTAGAAAGGACTGCAAGGATACTGGGAGATAGTAGCACCACAAGACAGAAGAAGCCAGGATTCCTGGATCAAGGGTGTGAGACCAAGTACGATTTGCCTGTTGGAGTTTCCAGCTATTTGTGTTGTTGTTGTAGTTATAGCAGCCAGTGTTATCCAAAATAACACTTCTTTCTAGATGAGAATGCATTATATTTGCATGGATCTAAAAGGTTAGCATGCTATTTTTGATTTTCATATGTGTGAAAAAACTAGAGCACAAACTATTTCAGTAAAATGATGGTGTAAACATTGGTACAGTTTAGATGATCTGAGTAGACACAGCAGCAGAACATAACCTGACCTTATTCAGAGCACCAAAAGTTACCAAAAATAGAACTCCTCCCTGTTCAAAACTGAAATGAATAATTCTTTCATGTATCTTCCAGGTAGAGGAATTGAGGAGTCTCTACCCTGCATTTTTTGTCTTCATTCTTAACTTTCAAAAGATAAGTTGTGAAGCTTCATAATTCAAAGTTATTTTTAGAAAGATCTCTTTGAAAGTAGTTAAGGAAACATAAAGGCCTATTGTTGAACCCATCAGAATTCAATTTAGTGGGATCAAAGTTTTCTAGTCCTTTATATTTTAACTCTTCTTAGGCACTTGTCTGTTCTTTGTGCATTCCGCACTTACATGCAAAAGCATCTGTTTGCTTAAATTTTGTGGTAAAAATGATACCACATTTTTTAAATCAAATGGCTAGTTAACAGCCTGTGCTGGCATGGTGATGTCCCACCTAGATGCCTATTCAAGGAGGGACTTCCTGTCCAGCAAAGGCTACCAACTATCGGCTCCTTCCATGGCTGGTCAACCACAGAGACCCACCTCGCCCAGGGCCTGGCCGCACTGGGGCCCCACGCTGGGCTGGCTGAGGTGCTGCCAGGTCTGCATCCCACTGTCTTCTCTCTCAGCCCAAATTTGTCTTTCCTTTTCTTTTCATGTCTTTTGCTCCAATTCTACCTCAGCACCAGCTATTGAGGAGACTGATAACTGATAAGAATATATAAATGCAAAATTCAAATTTAAATGTAATATTGGCTCCAGCAAAGGACGTGCTGATCAGAGTCATATGCTAATGCTTGCTCTTGAACGAAGGCCAGATGCACTTGATCTAATTTCAAAATTTCTGACTGCCTTTTTTCTACATTTGTTCTTCACAAACTAAGGTGGTGAAACTTACTCTTTAAAAAAGTTCCAAATAAAGGATACTTTTTTCTTCCCCTATTCCGGTGGAAGAAAGAACGTAAATTGATTAACCCAGTGCAGCCCATGGCTGTTACAAACCACGAGGCTCTGTAGCACTAAATGAACTATCAGCATCTTTTCATTTCTTCCTCAGATACCAAAATCAGGTTCATAGTGGTGGCGAAAGTCATTTTTTCTTAGATCTGTGCTTTGCTTTCATCATCCCCTACTCCACCACTGCACCCAATAATGATGAACTCATGTAAAAACATACTGTAAGAGCAATCTATGTTTCAAAATTTGTCTTTGCCAAGCCCAATGACTACCTTCAGAATTGTGGTCACTTAATTCTGATTTGGCTATTTATGAAAATAGCAAATCCATGAGAAAATCTTTTTGACCAAAAGGGGGAAGAGAGAAATGAGACAAAATAAAGTATCAATGGCTGAGAGATTTCAAAGAGGTTCGAGAGGTTATCCTGGAGGTTATTCTTACGCATTATATAGATATCCCCTTTTAGTTTAAGGTGCATTAGAGTGGCTGAAAATGTAGAGCTGTGTTCCAGTAAGCCTTGATTCTTGAAGATGATTGTATAATGATATAGCTTTTGCAATGTGACTGTGTGATTATGAAAACCTTGTGTTTGATGCTCCTTTTATCTATGGTGTGGACAGATGGGTAAAAAATATGATAAGAAATAAACAAACAATGGGGGAACAAAGATTAAACTAGAGTAAATTGAAATATTAGTGGTCAATGAAAGGGAGTGTTAAGGGGTATGGCATCTATAAGTTTTTCTTTTTTCTTATTTTGCTGGAGAGATGCAAATGTTCAAAAAAATGATCATGGTAACGAATGCACAACTATGTGATAATATTGTGAGCCAATGATTGTAACCATATCAAGAATGTTTTTGTGTCAAGAATGTTTGTATGTTTGTTCATTGTTTATAATAAAAATAATAAAAGTATTATTATTTTTTTAAATAATTTATCCCAATTTCCACTGCTGTAATATTCCTGAAGGTTACAGTTGGGGCCATTCTTATTAGCCCTGAGAAAGTGCATTTACCATTGTTATGAGATGGGGACGCTATAGTCTCCTCCCAACCTACCCTTTATGCAAATATCTCTCTGAATTGTCTGCCATAGAGAATGTCATTTACCCCCAATTTAGCCCCAGCTTTCAGATTATGAAGAATAACTAATGCTTTTTAGGATATATTATGAGTCAATTGTTATTGTATATACTATAAATGAATTCTCTCAATAAATGTTCAAAACAACCCTATGAGAAGGATGTTCTTATTATTGTTATCCCATTTCACTGATGAGAAAACAGGAGCCCAGATAGATCCAGCAATGTGCCCAAAGTCACAAAGTTAATACAGACAAACCAAGATTCATACTCAAGCAGTCTCTTGTTCACAGCAAAGTACACTGGGCTGTACTGCTAGTATTTAAGGCACTCATTTCCAGGAATTCTTGAATAAAGAGTAAATACCAATAAAATAGATAACCCACTAAGTTAATTTTAGTTGTGCATAATAAATGCTTGCTATTTATGCTACCTAAGTAATTGATACATGCGTTATAATTAATTCGTTAAACTATCTAGCATATCCTTGGGACTCAGTTATAGTAAAGTAGGATATATTTGGGAAGAGGGAGGGTTGAAGAGGAGGGAAGGATGAGTCTAGCACAAAGGAGCTCTCTGGGTGCTCAGGGATGTGGTTGGGGTACTGAGTGGGCACTGAGGCCAGTGGAAAGAAGAATAAAGGCAGTGAATGCCTTCTGGCATGGAGATGGGCTTCAGTGGATAGAAGATTTTTCCCCTGGCTGATCTTTGCCAAGTTTTTTTCAATTTCTCTTCATGACACTGAAGTATGGTGACAGTATGACAATCTGCTTTCCAAGTGGATTCAAATCTGTTTGAAACTCTAACATTCATAGAACAATGTTTATTTCACAAAATTATAAGTAAAACTCATTTACTTTGCACAATTCAAATGAATAAGCTATCAAAATGCAACGTTTAAAATTCAACCAATACGTACTGAATACCTACTATATGGTGGAACTTGGGCATATAAGTGAATTAGAGCATACGTAACTGGACATTATTTATTTAAACAAGCTTTTTTTTTCTAATCAAAATTCACAATGCAAGCTCTATGGAATCTGTGATGCTTACCCTTATTTAACTTACATTCTTTTATAAAGCATTACTACAAGTCTTTGAGCTACAGTACTAGGTGAATCACATAATTTACTAAGTGTGTAACCTTTTGAATAACTTGTTTCCTTGGGAAAAATTGAAAGATTTTATGATGTATGATTTCTTCCTAATGCTTACCAAAGGCAACCAAATTTAAAGACTGTTCTAGAATAGGTTACAATTGCTCTGATCATCACTTACCTAAACTATTCAGTTCCAGTTCTACTTTCTCCAAAACACTTTGATTACATCCTGGGATAAATAGCTTTATAAAGGGGGGGGTTTGCATGGGTTGATTGCAATGTTTATGTCAATGACTTGGAAGCTTGGCAGATGTCTTTGAAGAGGCAGGAACTTGTCCTGTTATTATTTCACTAACATGTTTGACAATGTTAAATTACCTTTCAAAAGTGGCAAATGACTTAGCCTGTCTTCTTAAAAAAAAGTGTTCTGATTTCTTAACTGCTGAGAAAGAGCAGAGCTTCATCAAGTGTGAGTCATGTTAGCAAATCCTTTGCCTTTCCTCCTCCTTCTTCTGCCCCTTCAAAAAAATGATCATGTGCCCAGTCATTTCCTGACTTGTCTAAACTGTCATAAAATTCTTGAGTGGGAGGGGAGGGGTTTGGCTTCATTCGTAATGGTAATTCACCCAATCCCTCCAAGAATGAGGGAGAACCGTACACATAATTGTAAAGTTTAATGATATTACAATGAATATACCAGGCATCTCCTACCAATTCATTTACATCAAACCCTGGGGTTCGAGAATAGGCCAGTGTAAAATAGCCCAGCATAGATTAGGTTTAGGCTACCACAGTGATTACTCTGAGCTCAGATTCTAGGAAAGAAATGGGCCTATATAGCAAACAGTTACACCAACTTCTCTCCCTCCCATTCTTCAGCTAGTCTGTCCAGAAATACTGACAGCTGTTCAAATCGAGAGCTGCTTTCCTACTCTCAGTCATGAGAAGTGACACCATAGTTAAAGAATAAAACCGTGAGCAAATTTCCCAGAATTCCAGGATGGGTGGATGGTAATCCTGACAGGTAACCAAAGCTACTTAAGAGGTTTGTTTCCTACCGCAAACAGGAATCATTTTGTCCTTGTTGCTAAGAGCTCAGTGTTTAACCTGACCTTTGATCTAAAAAGCTACATGTGCCACATCAATAGGTTCTTTCCAACGTAGTGTCAACATTTTTATTCTAGTGTATAATTAACACAATTCCAGTGAATATGCTATCAAAATACACTATTTAAAATTCAACCAATACTTACCGAATACATACAGCTTCAAACCATCACATCTGGAGAAATTTTTGGTTGTCACAATTGGGGGAAGAGGTATCAGTTCTACTGGCAGTTAATGGGTAGAGCCCAGGGATGCTGCTAAAAAATCCTACAATGTCCAGGACAACCCCTCACAGCAAAGAATCTGTAGGCCCCAAATGTCCATAGTAGTGAAGCTGAAAAAAAGCCTGCGGTAAAACACCTCCATGAACCATGGAAGTGAGGCAGAAAATAATTCCTGGCATTTCTTCAAATAAGATTGTTCTTTACAAAGAATACTGACCATCGATGAAGAGCCCTGTGTACAACTGAGAGGACTTTCTGTATAGAAACACTTCTAAATGGTCTTGCTTTCTGCTTGTAGGGTCCGCAATGGTTACACTTGAAACACGTCATCAACTACACCTTGAGAGAACTCCACTCTCTCTGAATTGCCTGCCATAGAGACAATTCCCATCACTTATCATGTGCTGACCACTGCCCTAAATCCTTCTCTTATTAATTTCACAACCACTCCATTGGGGTGGGGCTATTCTTATGCCCATTTGATAGAAGAGGGAACCAGGGCTAGAGAAATTGAGTTTCATTCCTGTAGTTGCACAGCTGTAAGCAGTAGAGCCTTGATTCAACTGCAGGTGGGTTTGGCCTCAGTCCCTGTTCTCAATCACAGATAGCTAAACTGACACTTCCTGTGACAACTTTGGCAATTTTATTCCACCAATGCTACATTCCAGGTCTCTGACCTTGGGTAAGTTATTTATTTCCTCTGGGACTCATTTTTATCATCTGTAAGATGGATCTACTACTCTATTTTGGTTGTGGTAGGGTTTAAATGATTTAATGCACATAAGGCTTTTGGAACTAGTTCTAGAACAGAGTAAGTTCTCAATAAGTTTTACCATAATGATGAGGACAATTCTTCCCGGTGGAAGGTGCATTCTGGTGGGGCATGCATAGCTTTTGGAATCCAGTAACATTGGTCTGTACCCTTTCACTGCCCATAATTATTAGCTGTGCATGTTTAATCAAGTTAAGAATTTCTCTGGGACTTTTTCTTCATTCCCAAAATGAGAACGATGCTTTGTAAAAATTATATAAAATATTTTTCTGTGAAAATTCCTAGCATGGTGTCTGATATAATGATACATTAAAAGAAATGAAATGTTAAGCACTGTGAGTGATTGGGGAATCATACAATCTCATATAAGCGTTCCTTGTGTCACTTGATCCATGCTATTTAAACGTGCTCCATCCTTTGGTGAGTTTATCTCTGTAACTGAGAATATTGCCCTCTGTGTTTACATGGCCAGCATGTAGTCACTAAAAAGTTCCACAGGTTATGGCAAACCCAATGTTGTGTGAGTGCGTGTGTGAGCGTGCATGCTCACATATGAATGAGCACGTGCATATAGGAAAACAAAGTCACAAGACTTGGCATCCCTTGTCAACTTGCCGTCAATTGAGGTTCTAAGCACACTGACTAGAAGACAGCACAGTGCAGTCCAGATGAGGCTGGGCAATGAAAAGGGGTTACTGGTAGCGTTTGCAAACATACTGACTGCTGGAGGATGCCGTTGGGCAATGCATATCCATATACATTATCTAGATATAGTTTATATGTTAGAGTGTTGCCCATACTTCAGAATTTATGTATTATATTATAGATATTCCTCTACTGCCGGTGACTTATGTACTATAACTTTTTGCTCTTTAAACCATTTAAATTAAGCTTTCTTTCTGACTTCGTGTCATCACGCAAGCTCCTTTGTAGGAAAACAGTGTATATGCTTGATTAGGATGAGATTATATGACTTGGAGTCAGCATGAAAAAGAATTGAAAGAAATCTGGGAAGTCATCGATTAACAACACCAGATGTTATATGAATCTATAATTGTGAAGGGGAAAGGGTGAAGGGTATAACCCAGGGTCACACTCTTCTTGGGTCGTAGTGTTGCCTTAATACATTGACTGTCCAGAGAAATGATTCAGACACAGGGAATAAGTTACTAAGATGCTGAATTATAGGGTCATTCTGTGTTATATTTTGAAGAGTATTGATTTATTCTGTCTTTTTTAAGGCTGAAATTCCTGTTGGGTTTTTAAAAATCATTTCTTCTGCTCTGTTGGAAGAGGAAACCTGATTTATTAATTTATTCTACATCAAATCCCAAGATTTAGAGAAAATCCATGACTCATCTTTGTAGTCTATTTCGTGAACATTAGAGTTAAGTAGCCGTCTCATTCTGCTGCTACCAACTAGATAAAGGTTATGTCTATGAATGGATCAGCACAATAACAAAAGGGCTCAAGTGAGAAGTCTTGGCTCCCTTCTGTAGGGTTTTCTTTGCTTCACTATCCCATCCTGTAACTGACTGTACTTCTGATCCTAGCAGGGGGCACAGAAGATACCAGATTCAAGGGAGGCCCACAGAGCTTCACATCTTCTTAAAAGACGGGCTTTCACTCTTCCTGAAACTCTAGTTGCAATTGGTTTCCCTCCTTCCTCTAACTCCATCGGGATGGATGGTCCCAGTCCTAATTACCAGAGATGTCCACATCTCCCACTATCCGTGCCCACCTAGATATGCAGCTCTCCCTCTGATCCCTCACCTTTCAAAGCCCCCACCATGGCTTCTAGAATCTTCTGCTGCCCTCATCAAAACCCTCTGTATGTAATCCTTCTCTCTGAAAATTCCCATCATCTTTTGTTTTAACACAGTGCTTCCCAAACTTGAGGGCTCAGAATCGCTGGAATGTCATTAAAGCACTATTTTCGTTTCCTGACTGCTAAAACACATATCATACAATGAGGTGATTTAGCAACACAAATTTATTGGCTCACAGTTTCAGAGGGTAGAAAGCTGGCTTCCTCTGAGGTCTGGATCTTCTGGCTGGCATGCCATCTTTGGTGTTCCATGGCTTTTCCACCACTTGGCAATGTACATGCCAGCTGTTTGCTCCTTTCTGTTCCAGGTTCTGTTGACTTCCAGCTTCTGGCTATTCCTCATGGCTTCTCTCTCTGGCCTTCTCTTTAAGGCCTAGTGGTATTAAGATTGTATTAGTTAGGGTTCTCTAGAGAAACAGAATCAACAGGGAACACTTGCAAATATAAAATTTATAAAAGTGTCTCACGTGACCGCAGGAATGCACAGTCCAAAATCCACAGGGCAAGCTGTGAAGCCAACGACTTTGATGGATGGACTGGATGAACTCCGCAGGAGAGGCTCACCAGCCAAAGCAGGAATGGAACCTGTCTCCTCTGAGTCCTCCTTAAAAGGCTTCCCATGATTAGATTTAGCATCACTAATTGCAGAAGACACTCCCCTTTGGCTGATTACAAATGGAATCAGCTGTGGATGCAGCTGATGTGATCATGACCTAATCCTATGAAATGTCCTCATTGCAACAGACAGGCCAGCGCTTGCCCAATCAGATAAACAGGTACCACAACTTGGCCAAGTTGACACATGTCCCTAACCATGGCAGTCCACCCCTTGTCAACTTGGCACCTATATATATATATATATCGCCTTAAACCATACTTAATTTCCAAATGAAAACAAATAAGCACACATTTTTTCTTTTACCTGACAATACTCAACTGTCCTGCATATAGCTGGAAATACATTAAATCTCTCCAGAATAGGGTGTAAATCCTTGGGCAACATTCATTCTTAAACTTGATATCTTACAACTTAAATAGTATAACATGAACAAAACAGAATTACAGTCCTCGTTTCTGTAACTGATCATGTGGTCGAAGTTCATATTTATCACTTCCTTCTTCCACTACCCATTCCATGTTCCCTTTCCCCTCAGCAAGCACTTCAGCTGGCTGTGGTTCTTTGCCTGGTGGGGTGACCCAAACCTTCATTCCTGAAGTTTCAGAGCCATTAGTAGTCCTGCCTGGATTGTATTGTTGCAGTTTTCCATTGATTTTAATCACAGGACATGGTAGTACTAATAGACACCCTAAGGGATCTCCTATATTCCAAGAAAACTCTTCTTTACCTCCATTATGTAGTTGCAGCCCTACTTCCTTCTGACAGTCAGGGTCAATTACCCCAGACAATAATGTAATCCCCTTCTTGGCTTGTTGATCCAGAGGCATAAGTAGCCCAAAGTGACCAGGTGGCAATCTTAACTTCCAGTTCAGTGGTATCACTGTTGTTTCTCCTGGAGGAAGCACACCCTGTTTCGGAAGTAAAATCTGTAGACCAACAGAACTCAGGGTAGCAGGGACAGGAAGCAAAAATTTTCCTAGTGGATCACTAGGGGTAATAGTGAGTGGTACTACGCCCATTTCCACCCCTTGGTTCCTGGACCCATGGATCCTGGCTATGGGAGAAACAGCACCATACAGCGGACGCTGATTCAGAGCATACACAGCTTCCTGGAGAACATTACCCAGCCTTTCAAGTTTTTGCCACTAGTTGGCAACGTAATTGAGTTTTCAAAAGGCCATTCCACTGTTCTATCAATCCAGCTGCTTCTGGATGATGGGGAACATGGTAAGACCAGAGAATTCCATGAGCATGCGCCCATTCCCGCACTTCATTTGCTGTGAAGTGTGTTCCTTGATCTGAAGCAATGCTATGTGGAATACCATGACGATGGATAAGGCATTCTGTAAGCCCACGGATGGTGGTTTTGGCAGAAGCATTGCATGCAGGGAAAGCAAACCCATATCCAGAGTAGGTGTCTATTTCAGTTAGAACAAATTGCTGCCCCTTCCATGAAGGGAGTGGTCCAATGTAATCAACCTGCCACCATGTAGCTGGCTGGTCACCTCAGGGAATGGTGCCATATTGGGGGCTGAGTGTGGGTCTCTGCTGCTGGCAGATTGAGCACTCAGCAGTGGCTGTAGCCAGGTCAGCCTTTGTGAGTGGAAGTCCATGTTGCTGAGCCCATGCATAACCTCCATTCCTACCACCATGACCACTTTGTTCATGAGCCCATTGGGCAATGACAGGAGTTTCTGGGGAAAGAGGCTGACTTGTATCCATAGAACGGGTCATCTTATCCACTTGATTATTAAAATCTTCCTCTGCTGAGTCACTCTCTGGTGTGCATTCACATGGGACACAAATATCTTCATGTTTTTAGCCCACTCAGAAAGGTCTATCCACATACTTCTTCTCCAGACCTCTTTGTCACCAATTTTCCAATTATGGTCTTTCCAAGTTCCTGACCATCCAGCCAAACCATTAGCAACAGTCCATGAGTCAGTATACAAACGCACCTCTGGCCAGTTTTCCTTCCAAGCAAAATGAACTACCAGGTGCACTGCTCGAAGTTCTGCCCACTGGGAGGATTTCCCCTCACCACTGTCCTTCAAGGACACCCCAGAAAGGGGTTGTAATGCTGCAGCTGTCCACTTTCGGGTGGTACCTGCATATCGTGCTGAACCATCTGTAAACCAGGCCCGAGTTTTCTCTTCCTCAGTCAATTCACTGTAAGGAACTCCCCAAGAGGCCATAGCTCTGGTCTGGGAAAGAAAAGGTAATGTGGCAGCAGGAGTGGAAACCATGGGCACTTGTGCCACTTCTTCATGTAACTTACTTGTGCCTTCAGGACCTGCTCTGGCTCTATCTCGTATATACCATTTCCATTTTCCAATAGAGTGCTGCTGTGCATGCCCAACTTTATGGCTTGGTGGGTCAGACAACACCCAACTCATGATAGGCAACTCAGGTCTCATGGTAACTTGGTGGCCCATGGTTAAGCGTTCAGTCTCTACTAAGGCCCAGTAGCAGGCCAAAAGCTGTTTCTCAAAAGGAGAGTAGTTATCTGCAGCAGATAGTAAGGCTTTGCTCCAAAATCCTAAGGGTCTGCGTTGTGATTCTCCTATAGGGGCCTGCCAAAGGCTCCAGACAGCATCTCTATTTGCCACTGACACTTCCAGCCCATTGGATCTGCTGGATCATACGGCCCAAGTGGCAGAGCAGCTTGTACAGCAGCCTGGACCTGTCACAGAGCCTCCTCTTGTTCAGGTCCCCACTCAAAATTAGCAGCTTTTCTGGTCACTCGATAAATGGGCCAGAGTAGCACACCCAAATGAAGAATATGTTGTCACCAAAATCCAAAAAGACCAACTAGGCGTTGTGCCTCTTTTTTGGTTGTGGGAGGGGCCAGATGCAGCAACTTACCCTTCACCTTAGAAGGGATATCTCAACATGCCCCACACCACTGGACACCTAGAAATTTTACTGAGGTGGAAGGTCCCTGTATTTTTGTTGGATTTATCTCCCATCCTCTGACACGCAAATGCCTTACCAGTAAATCTAGAGTAGTTGCTACTTCTTGCTCACTAGGTCCAATCAACATGATATCATCAATATAATGGACCAGTGTGATGTCTTGTGGGAGGCAGAAACGATCAAGATCTCTGGGAACAAGATTTTGACATAGGGTTGGAGAGATGATATACCCCTGAGGTAGGACAGTGAAAGTATATTGCTGACCTTGCCATCTGAAAGCAAACTGTTTCTGGTGGTCCTTACTAATAGCTTTGAGAAAAAAGCATTTGCCAGATCAATAGCTGCATACCAGGTACCAGGGGATGTATTGATTTGCTCAAGCAATGATACTACATCTGGAACAGCAGCTGCAATTGGAGTTACCACCTGGTTGAGTTTACGATAATCCACTGTCATTCTCCAAGACCCATCTGTTTTCTGCACAGGCCATATAGGAGAGTTGAACAGGGATGTGGTGGGAATCACCACCCCTGCATCTTTCAAGTCCTTAAGAGTGGCAGTAATCTCTGCAATCCCTCCAGGAATACGGTATTGCTTCTAATTTACTATTTTGCTTGGTAGGGACAGTCCTAGTGGTTTCCACTTGGCCTTTCCCACCATAATAGCCCTTACTGCACGAGTTAGAGAACCAACGTGGGGATTCTGCCAGTTGCTCAGTATGTCTATGCCAATTATACATTCCGGAACTGGGGAAATAACTACAGGATGGGTCCGGGGGCCCACTGGACCCACTGTGAGATGGACCTGAGCTAAAACTTCATTGATCACCTGGCCTCCATAAGCCCCCACTCTGATTGGTGGTCCAGAGTGACGTTTTGGGTCCCCTGGAATTAATGTCACTTCTGAACCAGTGTCTAATAATCCCCGAAATATCTGATCATTTCCTTTTCCCCAATGCACAGTTACCCTGGTAAAAGGCTGACGGTCTCCTTGGGGAAGACTTAGAGGAAGATTAACAGTATAAATTTGTGGCAGTGTAACAGGTTTCTCCCCCATAGGGACCTGGCCTCCCCTTCATTCAAGGGGCTCAGGGTCTGTAAACTGTTTCAAGTCTGGAAATTGATTAAGGGGCTGTGACTCTGTGTTTTTGTAATTCAGGTTAGACTTCTGTTCCCTTGACCTAGAACTCTTTTGTTTATACAGCTCCAACAAGAATTTAGTAGACTGCCCTTCTATTGTATTTCTAGGTACCCCATGATTTACTAGCCAATGCCACAAATCTCTGTGTGTCATATAATTCTGATGTCTCCTTTGAGTTTGTTGTCTATTATAATAGCCGCGTCTACCCTGTCTTTGGTGATTAAGTGCTGCCAGCTGGCTTCTGCCAACTCGGGATCCTGTCATCCCCATTGTGTTTAAGGATTCCAGCTCAGTGACAGCAGTTCCTACAGTAATATCTGACCTACAGAGAAGTGCAACCACAGAGCTCTTGAGGGATGATGGTGCTAGTCTCACAAACTTATTTCTCACTGTTCTGGTAAAAGGTGCATCCTCTGGACTTTCCTGGGGTGTAAGAGTAGGCTTTGCATGATAAATCCACTCTAACATTCCAATCTCTCTAAGCCTCTGGATCCCCTCATCTACATTATACCAGGGCAGTTCTGGCATTTCAACCTCAGGTAATGTTGGCCACCTTTTGATCCATGTTTCAACCAACCACCCAAACAAGCTGTTAACACCTTTTCTAACCACTTGAGCTATAACATTGAATGCAGAATCTCTGCTTAGTGGGCCCATATCAATAAATTCAGTCTGATCCAGCCTTATATTCCTCCCACCATTATCCCACACTCTTAAAATCCATTGCCACACATATTCTCCTGATTTCTGTCTATATAAATTGGAAAACTCACACAGTTCTTTTGGAGTATAACGTACCTCCTCATGTGTGATACTTTGTACCTCACCGTTAGGGGCCTGTTGGGACTTTAGTCTAGTTATAGGTCTAGAAGAAATGAGGGGTGGTGGGGGTGGGTCATGAAAAGAATTAGAAATATCTTCCAAGCCATTTGCTTCAGGGCCTTCATTTGCAGTTTCATCTGGTGAAACAGGAATAATCACTCTAGGGCTAATCCCTTCAGGAAGAGGCTGGGTGGCCAATTCCTCAAGGCAGGCTGGAGGTGGGGCGGCTGTGTCCTCAGGGCAGACTATTACAGGGTTATCTAGAGAAGACTCAGCATGGCCTAGGGTTTCAACCTTGCCCCCAACATCATTATCAATCCATATGTCACCATCCCATTTTTCAGGGTCCCACTCCTTTCCAATCAATGCCCTCACTTTAACGGCAGACACCATGCAAGACTGAGATTTCAGTTTACATTGTAAAGTTGCTACTCTAACAATAAGATTCTGAGTCTGATTTTCAGAGATCTCAAGTCTACGGCTACAGGAAATATGATTTTCCTTCAGGATACTCATAGAAACCTCTACATCTTTCAGACGGCACTTAAGCTTCTTGTTTGAAGCCTTAAGCCCATCCCTTTCACCCCTTAATGTAGACAGTGTATCTAACAACAACCAACCAACATCTCTATAACTCTTATTTCTACAAAACTCTGTAAAGGTGTCAAAAACATTATCCCCCAGAGTCTGGCTTCATACAAGCGAAGTATTAGGAGAATCGAATGATGATATTTTGGCTATCTCCTTTGCCAACTCTCTCCATGGATTGGGAATGTCATTCTGATTATGGGAATCAGAGTCCTTAGTGTCTCTGAGTCCAGTCAGAGTAGAAAACCATTCATAAAAACCCATTTTTAAGATTCTGTTTCTTAAGAACCACTCCTGGTACCAAGATGTATTAGTTAGGGTTCTCTAGAGAAACAGAATCAACAGGGAACACTTGCAAATATAAAATTTATAAAAGTGTCTCACGTGACCACAGGAATGCACAGTCCAAAATCCATAGGGCAGGCTGCGAAGCCAATGACTCCGATGATGGCCTGGATGAACTCTGCAGGAGAGGCTCACCAGCCAAAGCAGGAATGGAACCTGTCTCCTCTGAGTCCTCCTTAAAAGGCTTCCCATGATTAGATTTAGCATCACTAATTGCAGAAGACACTCCCCTCTGGCTGATTACAAATGGAATCAGCTGTGGATGCAGCTGATGTGATCATGACCTAATCCTATGAAATGTCCTCATTACAACAGACAGGCCAGCACCTGCCCAATCAGATAAACAGGTACCACAACTTGGCCAAGTTGGCACGTGTCCCTAACCATGACAAGACCCATCCTGATTCAACTGGGTCACACTTTAAGTGAAGTAACCTTATCAAAAGGTAGTATATACAATGGGTTCATACCTACAGGGATGGATTAAGATTAAGAACATGTGTTTTCTTAATCTCCAAACTACCACCAGCACAGATTGCTGGTCTGTCCCACCAGGGTTTTTGATTCAGTAGGTCTGTCATAGGGGCACAGAATTTGCATTTCCCACAACTTCCTAGAAGATTCTGATGCTGCTGGTTTGGCACCCCACTGTGAGAAACCAGCACCCCAAAAGAAACTTGGAGCCCTCTGAAGACACCGTTTCCCCTACATTCCACTCATATGGTGGCTGTTGCTTCTTTCACTCTTCAATGACAATTATGCTTTCAGATGACTTTGGTGTCTGCTCTGCTCCTGAGAGCTGTTTCCATCCTGTAGCACTTCCCTCCTTCCTCAGCTACCCTAGGAAGCCATCCAATTATGCAACTTGCCACATGTTTTTTGGCAGTTTTCTACCAACCTCACAAAAATCCCTACTCCTCACTGAAAAATGTTAGCCTGTTGTCTTTCTTCTATTACACCTGCCAACATTTTGTCTCCAGCATCTGCACAGATGACACAGGACTCTGCCCTGATTTCTCCATCACACCAACCATTCTCTCTCTCCTCCTTACACAGCTGAGATTCTAGAGTCAAAATCACACTTTTTATATACCTTTGGCTTTTTCTCTAAACTAAGCCTATATTTTCCTAGGAAAACACTAATGCTGACTAAACCCAGCTTGGCCTATTCTGGACCTAGATTCAAGAAGCCATGCCCAGCTGGAAAATCTGAAGTAAATTATATTTAAGCTAAACGAAACTAAAAAACGGACAACCATTTTGCCAGCTTCCACTTAAAATGCCTGATTTTAAAAAAAAAGCTTCTAGCACTGTCCTACAATTGCAATGCAGTTCTCTAGTATGGCAACCAGTAACTGGGTAGCAGTTGAGGAGGGAGCTCAGTTTCAGAGTAGAAGAAAGAAATGGCTGTAAGTTTGGATTCTTAAGTCAATCATGTCTGAGTTGAATTTAAATCTGTCTTTGACTTTTAACTATTGAGTTGCCTGAGGCAAGATGACTAGCTTTTACCAGCTCTGTTTCCTCCTTAAGAAAAAGGGGAAAATAATGGTTTATGCTCAAGTAAGAGTTTCTGTGTGTTTGTGAAGATTAAATTATATAAAACATATAAAGTACTTAGCAAAGTGCCCGGCTACTAGTAAGCCCTCAGTAAATACTGCATATTAGTATTGTAAATAATGTCATTGAAATTATAACCTATTCTTTAATTTTTACCAAGGTGAATGCTCCTTTGGAAAACAAAGTTGAAGTGTGCACTTATCAACCTCCCTCTGTGTTGCTTTTTCCCCAAAGCTAAATGCTATAAATGGCATAAGACTGAATGTATATGTGTTTTGCCATAGAACCGATCAAGTTGACTAAACTAGCAATTTAGTTACGTGGGTGCTCTGTAGAACTAATCTAAGCTTACAACCTTATATTTCAGGAGACTCTATCAGCACATATATGAGTCCTCCTCTTGGAATAACCACATGTTTTCTGAGTTCAGCCATCACCCCCTACCTTTTGACAAACAGAGTAAAATGAAAACAATTTGAAGGAAGCAGTAGTGCACTAACAAGTAAGTCTTACTTTATGCGGTAATAAATTCCAGTTTCCTTAACAACCATTAAGAGCTCCATTCGTGAAATGCAGTCAAATCATTAGGGAGAGAGCTGGCAACAGGTGCAAGGTTTTGTTTCTAGAATTCAAGTTATTCATAGACAATAACAGAGTATTTTTTAAGTTGATTAATAAATGACAGAGGAAATGGGGAGGCTAGAAGATACAGAGGTTTGGTAAGAATGTTTTTAAAAAATCAGGAACAACAAAAATCACAGAAACACTAAAGGCTAAAGGATAAATCACAGGTCAAATGACAAAGAGTCACCATTGGGAAATCCCCATTAGTGACAGCGCAGGCAGGATGAGGAGGTAATGATTAGTGGTAATGGCATGACTTACTCTTCTCCCATCTGCTCTTTACTGTGGAACCATAAACATCTAATTACACTAAATTTAATGCCTTAATAAAAGCCTTTGTTTATTCCTTAGTACTCTCAGAGAGCAAACATTTCATTTGAGCAAGGGGTGTTATAAAATTGATATCACTGTGGACACCCTTGTCAGGGAACAGGTTCTCTTCCCAGAAACAGATTTTTCAAAAAATTACCCCTAAAGAACTGACAAGTGTAATGAGATTTAGAGCATCACCATATTATAATGTATAGGATATAATGGGACAATTTCTGCAATGTAATTTCCTCTAGTCTCAGAACAAAAAAAAGAAAATCACACACCCAAGAAGGAAAAGGTGGGCTAAAGGGAAGCCGTTGAAGGAAAATTCATTTAGAACAGGCTATTTTAATTTTTAAGTGGCTGCAGAGTGAGAGAAATGATTATCCAAAAATGGAAAGAAATTTGAGAAAATGAGTTTCTGAACAGCAAAAGGGTTTTTGTACATCCAGACAGATCTCTTATTCAATCATAGATTTATCTTTTTATTATTTTCTTCCGCAAGTGCTCTAAATATGTTAAATCAATCTAAAACTAAAAAATACCAGAGCTACTGATACTCTTCAAAGCCCATTTATATATCTTAGGATTGTGGCAGTGATAACTAGTTAATGTAGTGTGTGATTACAAGAATGCCTGGTATATATTAAGTTCTCAATATGTTATTAATAGAAATAGCTCTCATCATTATCATCAATATCAACCGCATATAAGTCCTAGCTTATCAGATACACCAATTACCAGCTTTAAAAATATATGAATGTCAATTTTCCCTTATATAAGACACTTCTGAAAATTAAAAAAGAGATTCAAGGAGAGACTTGCCTGCCTGATAACAGGCCATATCATAGAGCTGGTATAAGTCAAAAGATAAATAAGCAGAAAAAATAAATGAAGCAGACTATATTGTCAAGAGATACTACTTACAACATTAGTTCTTGGTATTTTGAGAAATACTTGGTGGGATGTGAAATCTTTAAAGATCCACCACCAATTCCTTTTAAGTAAAGTTGTTTTGTTTATATTCAAATTACAGTATAATATTGGCTCAGAGAATTGCATTAATTACAAGTGTGCAGTTTGATGAAATTCTGCAAGATAAACTTGTAACCAGGACCCAGATCAAAATAGAGAACATAACAGCACCCAAGAAAACTCCTACTGGACCTCTCCCCGTAATTACTTCCTCACAAAGATAATCACTATTTTAACTTATTTAGCATACATTAATTTTGCCTGCTTTTAAAAATCTTACACAAATAGAACTTTTTGGGTCAGGCCCCTCTTTTCCTCAATATTATGTTTGTATAACTTGTCTACTTTATCATGATTTGTCCGTTTCTACTGTTATAGTGTTTCATCGAATGAATATACCTAATTTAATTATCCTTATACTGTTGATGGGCATTTGAGTTATTTCCTGTTTTTGAATATGATATTTCCAGTTTGGGTTATATTATTTAGTATATTATATTACTATCAATTCTGCATTTCCCATGGCTTTTTTTTTTTTCTTTTCCTTTTCCTTTTGGAAAGGTAACTATTTCCTATTATTCTCCTTTCCTCCTCTGTTTGCTTTTTGCCTTTCAAGGCATGTGCTCTCTGCTTTGCCTTCAAGAAATTGAATAGCTGATGTCCTGGAGAGCAAGAGGCACTGAACTGCTCCTGCAGGCTCTGGAGTTGGCAAAATCGGGGTTTGCAATGTTTCTGAGTGCATCCACCCAGACAGCTCCATCCCAAGACCCGGGGTCTGAGTCTCCCCTTCAGGGACTTGACCTTGGCATAAATAGGAGACTTGGCTCGACTGTGGCTAGGCCTCCTCAAAGTTCTCCTGTGCTTATACATCATACTTTTACTTGATCACACAGTTTAGCGTGCCTACAGCTGCAGAAATTAGGGTTCTCTTGAAATGCTGCCATGGAGATTTTTTGACTTTCCCACCATGCCATAAGTTGATAACTGGTTGGCTTGGATCCAACATTTTCCTCCTCAGTGCATCAGTAGGACTTCGCAACATCCCCCAAATTTCACAATCTTGTAGTTACACTTTTCCCCACGCTTCCTAAATGACAGAAATATTATACAAGCTAATGCAATAAAAGAAACTCATCACATGTGGACATAAATATCTTTATGAGTAATAACTGTATTTTCTAAATAAAAAATTAATGAGAAGAGAGGCCTTATTTCATAAATCTTTGCAAATCTCTGATGTCTGACTTAATTGACATCTTAATTCAATTTGTTATAATATGTTTTGATAGACAATTGTAAAGAAAATCACATTATGTGATTGGAAAGGGGAAAATAATTTCAATAGCGCTTTGAGGTAATTGTGACTATTTTTTGATACTGCATCAAAACTTGACAAGTGGTAGTGTCTTAAAGGTTAGTTGCAGTGTGAAAGCTGAAACCATATTAATGAACGTATTGTGTTCTGTTATATTAAAATCCATTGGCCTGTTCTGCTTTTTAAATCTGTCTCTTACCCATGTGTGATTTTTTAACATCATGGACCAATCATTTAGAAAATATCAGTTCCCTGAATTATGCAGACCTTCCAAATATTGACACATTCCATCCCATAATTTAAGAGCATTATATATGTGTTTTCTTTTTGTTTTTTTTTTGTTTTTTTTTGCATGGGCAGACCTAGGAATCGAACCCGGATCTCCGGCATGGCAAATGAGAACTCTGCCTGCTGAGCCACCATGGCCTGCCTGACATTATATATTTTTAATATCACCATAAAAATCAACAGAGGTTTTAACTATTATAAAACTGCAAGTTTACAGTGTCAGATACAAGTTTTCCAAAATTCCAATTTGGAATTTTTCCATAAAAAGCTCAAATTTTATTACAGGCAAAAAACATAGTCAGTGAATTCCTTGAAGTGACAGACTTACTTTGTTGAAGAAAATGTCTGCCAAATACCCAACACCCTGAATAACCATTGTTGTCAGTCAATTGTTCTTTCAAACAAAAAATAGTGCTCCATGAAACTAAGCAGATAATTCAGCTTGCTACTCAATCGCATTAAGTGCCTTTCCCTGAGACAGCTACTGTAGTTTACTGGCAGAAGTACTGTATGGATTTTTCCCATTTGGTACACATAGAAAATTAAAAGATGCATACTGGATGGTGGGAATAATAAAATTATTAAATCTTACTGCTTCATCAAGGATATCAAGTGAAACAAGCCATTTTTTTTAACTGCATGTGCACAGTAATAAAAAATACAATGACTATTAGTACAATTTAGTGTTTCTGCATTAGTTTTTGCCAAGGTACCAGCACTTTTACTCACCATGGCTTTTCCATCACTAGTACAAATACAAACAGTTTGAAATGTAAATAATATCTTAGTTATTGTTATGAAAATACCTTTACCACTTAACCCCCCTGAAATGGCCTTGTGGACCCCCAAGTCTCTGCAAACCACACTTTGAAATCTACTGTAATAGCTCATTATGTTCTCACAGCAATCTAGTAATTATAGTAGCCTCATTTAACAGATGAGCAAAGGGAGAAATTGGGAGACTAGTAACATGCCCAAGGTGATACAGCTAGTGATTGATGAAAATGAATTTTAAACCAGGCAGCCTGACACACTAGTCTGTGCTATGAACCACTGCACTGAGATGAACTGTCAGGGTAGATCTAAAGGTCTTAAAGCTGAGCTTTAAGGGACTGTGCATTTAGAGTATAGCTTCTCTCCATGCTCTCAGAGTCACTGTGGATGATGTTAGGGGCCTGGGCACAGAAGCAAAATATGAGCCAGTTGCTGAAATGGTGGAGGAAGACGAATATACATTTGGGGGCTTGTCTATCCATGATAATCACATGGATGCAATTAGGAGATGTTTAAGGAGATGCTGCAGATTCACAAGAGGAGAGATGGTTGGGATGGGTGGTGAAACAGTGACTTGGAGGTGGGAACAAAGCTGTAGAAGTCCCCTTCTTTGCCAAGTATTTGGTGGAGAGAAAAAAAATAACATCGCTGGAGAGGGTTGAATGGGAGATGCTCTTTGGAGATGTTCCAAAAAGCTTTAAAAGTGTAAAGGTGGAGTTTTTGTGAAGAAGGTCATGGACAAAGCTGGAGTTGCCCTTACTAAGACAGAATGTAAACTACAGTAAACAGTACATTAGAGAACCGACCTAATTCATCTCTCTGAGCAATTGGAGTTGGCTCTGTGTACATATTTCTTCTTGGAGAGTTGACCTGCACTATGTGTTCTCCACCCACCAACAGTTGATGCAAGTTTTTGATTTAAGAACAAACAAGCAGAACATACTTAACCTCAAGAAAGAGAACTTGCACAAGGATTTTTAGTCATCCTAAACCATGTGCTTACTTGGATTAAACAGTCGATAAACTGATTCTCTTAATTATACATAAACTAGCTCATGATTATATGCCAGCCTAACCAGGTAGAAATTTATGCTTATGGAGGGTATACTAAAAGAAGTCTTCCCCCGTCCCCCTCTTTTTCTTCCTTCTATTTTTTTTATAAGGAAAAGAAATAGCAAAAAAAAAAAAAAGTTTGAAAATTCTAGGTGACCTCCTTGTTTCCTCATTTATTTTTCCATAAACTATGTCTAATATCAAGCAAAGCGATTAATTTGCCATGTAATGATATGACCATTTAAATATATCATACATTTATCAATTGGAACTGTGAGTGAAGATCAGGATATGTGTAATTTCTGACACTTTTTTCTATCATGCCAGGATATTGAGATTTCAAATATTGAGATTTTGCACATTTTAGATACGTGTTCTTGTTATAACAGTACCTAAACTATTATTGGGATTCTTTTCTGTTTTTATTGTCGTTAAATTCTATTTGCATCATATAATTCCAGTTAAAACCTTGCAACAATTAACCATTTCTTAACCTGTAATAGTCAAAGTTTTCCAACTAGCTTTTAGTATCTGTTATAATTTTCCTCGAAGGTACAGCTGACATTGTAATTTCCATAACAAGCCTCCTTTCCTTAATCCTCATCAAATCCTCACTGGTTTCATCACTGTCCCCAGAACAATCCTTGCATCTTCATGTACATACTTCTTGCACTTTGTTAACAATCTCTTGACGTATCTCCTTAATGAAATTCTCACTGTCTCCTCTCTTATTGAACTATTTAATCCAAGAATGTCCATAACAGTTACAATTTTCACCACTGTTTTAGATGTAGAAGCTGCTGGAATGCAATACATCAAGAAATGGAATGGCTTTTAAAAAGAAGAATTTATTAAGTTGCAAGTTTACAGTTCTGAGGCTATGAAAATGTCCAAACTAAGGCACATAGGGATACCTTGATTCAAGAAAGGCTGAGGGGTCCAGAAAACCTCTGGTCAGCTGGAAAGGTATATGGCTATGTCTGCTAGCTTTCTCTTCTCATTTCATAAGGCTTCTCTAGGGCTTTTTTTTTTTTTCCATGTGAGTATCCTATTATTGCAGCACCATTTGTTGAATTTTTTTTTGTTTGTTTTTGTTTTTGTTGGTTTCTTTGTTTGTTTTGGGAGATGCATGGGCTGAGAATCGAACCCAGTTCTCATCCATGGCAGGGGACAATTCTACCACTGAATTACCCTTACACCCACTTCCCCAGGACATTTTCCTTCTCCATCTCCAAAATTCTCTGTGTGGGGGGGCTTTGTTAGCTTTAAAGCTTTTTCCAAAATAGCTCCCTCTTAAAAGGCTCCAGTAAGCAACCCCACCTTGAATGGGCAGAGACAGATCTCCATGGAAAACACCTAATCAAAAGATACCACCCACAATTGGGTAGCTCACATCTCCATGGAAACAATAAAAAAAATAATCACCCAGCAATATTGAGTGAGGATTAAAGAACATGGCTTTTCTGGGGTACACAACAGATTCAAACCTGTACAACCACTCAGATTAATTGCAGCTGTTCTTTTTATTTATTTATTTATTTTTGCATGGGCAGGCACTGGGAATCGAACCTGGGTCTCCAGCATGGCAGGCAAAAACTCTGCCACTGAACTACCATTGCCCACCCTGCATGCTGTTTTTTTGTATTTGCTTTTATTTCATACATTTTAATACTTGCTTTTTCAATACTACGTGTGGTCATCTGTTGGGGTCTCTGTCCCTGCCCTTGTCCAGGACCTATCTCTGATGCTTTACTCTGTTAGGGTTGGGTCCCCATGAAGGCAGAGTACCATGTCTTCTAGTTGTCCATTCCCTCAGCCATAGCAACCTGGATTTTGGGTGGACAATTGAACGAGACCAGGTCAATCAGACTCTTCTGGAAATTTTGAATTGTAACTGAGATAGGCTAGTTGGTCTGTATTTGTCACTAGAATGCAGAAAATGGGGACTCAGAATTTGCAAACGTGACCTTGTTTAACCATGTGAGTGCTGAAAACTGAGAAAACCAATGCATAGATTATTAGAATTGAGAGATGGACACTATTTCCTACACCTTGAGTGAGTTCTCAATTTTTGCTTGAGGTCTTCGTGATCCAAGCTGCTTTTCCTTCTCTTATATTCCATAATTCACCATGGAAACAAAAATACTTTCAAAATGAGGTTTTCTGATTTGTCAGCATAATGCTCTAAGCTACAAGAGATTGCACTTTTTAGCATGCATATTATCTGCTTTTTAAAATTATTGTTATCATAGCAGAGGAGATGATTTTTACAGGTACTTATAGTTAGGAAAGGAAGAAGATGGTACTCTTTGTACAAAAATATTGGACCAAGCAAGGAAGAACATAGGCTTTGGAGTTGGAAAGACTTGGTTTGAATTTCTGATCTGCTTTTAACTAGCTGTAAGCCCCTAGAGAAGTCACTTTATTTCTCTTAGTCACCAAATGTTCTGTCTTATTTATACTGTATCCTGGGAGCTGGCAAATTTCCTATTATATAGCATAATAGACACACAAAGACATTGACATTTGATTTGCCAAAGATATTTGGGGCAGAAGTAAGCACAATTTCATTTTCTTGTATATTTTGTCCAAAAAAAAATTAACTGAAACCTGTTGGATTAGTTTCTGTATATGAGACCTTAGTCAAGGATTATAGAAATGGACAAATGATATGATAAGTATAAATGGAATAGAAGTAAATGCAAACTTAGAGTTAGCACATTTCGTGCCAGGACATTTTCTTGTTAGCACACTAATGTACATTTGAGTGGAGAATCCCCCTTGGAAAATGATATCTTACATCATCATCAGATCAGCAAGGGTATTTCAGTGTATTCCTTATTTTCAACTTCTTGTTGGAATTGGACTCAACTATTTGTAAATTAACCTTAACAACCAAGTCCCATTTGAGAAGAATAGATATGTAAAGATTGTATTCTTTCATTTTCTATAAAGTTTAAACTCTTAGAATAGTGGTTTTCCCTTGAAAGGGCAGTTAGCTCTATTTTTAATGATACATTTGTTGGTGCAATTATTTTATTAAAGTCCGTCCCAGTGTTCAACATTGTATTGTTATTGCTTGCCAGTGTACCTGAAACATGATAAACATTCAATAAATAATATTATTTGAATAAGTAAGCAAATGAATAAATGAATGAACAGGAACTTACAGGTGACATTATATCTTTTTTGGGCCCCTGAAAAATGCATGACATCCAAAGATGTGTATATAAATTATTCAGAGGGCATTAAACTACTAATACCTGCTATGAGCAAAGTTTTTGTTTTTTTTAAGTTGACCACAGATTATTTTTCCCAGAGTGGAAAATGCAAAAATTAGCTTTGTTTCATACGTCTGTTAATCACATTTATATAAAATGGTGCCCACATTTTAGTTTTTAAAGTCTTCCTTAAAGTCACGTTTTAACATGTGTTAGCTGGTGTTGACTACTTCTCAGCTTTATAAATGCCTAAAACTATAGCTAAAAGGAGTTCATTATTATTTTGTTATTAAGGTACGATACTGAATAATTATTTATTGCATTACAGTTTAGATGAATCAAAATATTTTAAACCTGTAATTGAGATAATAACTATGAAAATGAAAGTTGTATATACGAAGAGGTGGAAATGGTAAAAAAAAAAAAAAAGTGTAAACAGATACAGAAAAGATTTGGCAGAAGCCAAAAACATGGATGGGAGTCAAGTCATTATTTTCAACGGTCAAAAGCCAAAACGCCAAATAAAACAGTCTCCCAGATTGGCAGATTTATGAGACAGTCATAAAAACTAGCCATCATAAAGTCATTAGAGGAAGAAAAAATCTAAACACCGTTTACTTTGATTGAACTGAACTGAATCTCAGAGGGGAAGAAGAATTTTACAGCCCAGAAAATGTCTCCATCTTATTCATAAACTCTGCAGCCATTCTGGGAAAGACAACAAGCAGGAAAATGTTTCATTTTGCCACCCACTTTCTTAACATGATAGTAACTAGTAGCTGATATGTATTGAATGTAGATTTCAGGCCAGTTCTTTCAGTACTTTTTGTGCAATAGCACCTTGGACCAGCGCAACCTGATCTTTGCTTAAAATCAGAACAGTGACCTTCCATCCTCTTGCCTCTTTCTGCTACCCTGATCTAACTGCAGTGCCTTCTCAACACGGCAGGCAGAGGGATTGTTTTAAACAAGTCAGATAATGCCCTTCCTTGGACTAAAACCCTGAGATTGTTCCTTCTTTCACTAAGACTAAACTCAAAGTCTTTTCCATGACCTGACCCCTTCATTCTTTATATCTCCTCTTGCTTTTATTTCTCCCTTGGCTCCAGATACTGCGACTTCCATGCTATTCCTCAAACATCCCAGACATGTTATCAACTTAGAGTCCCACAATTGGCTATTTTCTCCCACTGGATCTATTTTCCTCCAAATACCCACATTGCTAACTCTCTTGAATTCATTTTGTTCCAATGTCATCTTTCAAAGAAGTCTATCCGTATCAAAAATTCAACTCTCCTCATCACTCACCACAGGTAGAACTGCCCTTAGGCGGCTCAACTTTTTGCTTATTGCCTTCTAACATGCAGAATAATTTATTTATTTATTAGTTTACATTTTTAAATTGTCTGCTAGCCCTCATTGGAATGTAAATCATCAAAAGTAAGGAATACATTTGTTCACTGTTGTATTCCAGTGCCTGATGCATTCCAATCCCAGACACCTAGAGGGTGCCTGATAGATATTTGATAAATGGTTGAATTTTCTCACTGAATCCTCACACCAATCCTATAGGATATTCTAGCGGAATTATCTCACTTATCATTAAGAACCTTTAGTTGGGCTTCTTGACTTCTCATTAACTTTATAACTAATGTAGAAAAGTCTCATGTACTAACTACCCCAACTATTTCACAGTGGGAATAACTGATGTCAAGTATACTCCAAATTACTGATTTAAGGTAGTTTTTTTTTAATGAGAAGAACTGGATTATGTTTCAAAGAAACTTTAAAAACATAAATGACCTTTATGTTTTGTTTTTTCTTTCTACTGTCATGATGATTACATTATGTTTATTACATTATGTATGCAATAAAAAGTTTCCAGTTTTATCTCTGAAATACAAATGTCTATCAGATAAATATGGTACACCCTGGCTCAATCCATTCTCCTCCTTCCTCAGTGGTTTCAATTTTCTTTCCCTCATAATAGCGGACTTTCTTTTGAATTATTTTCTTGATTCAAATACCTTTAGGTTTTAATTAATTATTTTTTGTCCTATATAAATCTAAAATCCATAAAGCTGATATGTTGCATTTTACTGGATTTTTTGCTTTCAAACTCATAATACTATGATGCACAATTCTTTTTAAAACATTATAAACAATTTTCTATCTCTGTTTACATCTGAGATTTCCAAATCTTCACTTCCACAAAAACTGCAGTCATTTCTCCTAATTAGGCTTCTTGTGCACTCCATCTCAATTGCTGGGCAAAGCTGACTGAAGCTCCTCATTATAGAGGCAGAAATCTGGCAATAAACATCTTCTGCAATCTACATTTTTGCCAGGAAAAGAGTTTTGCTCCTCCATCTAACTAATCGTGTTGTATGTCTCCTAATTGTCTCATCAAAAATCCCCAAGTACTTAGGTGTCCTTACCAGAAAAACCAAAGTAGCCCCAATGTCAAGCCTGTAGATCCATGGTAAATTCTAGATTGAGAGAAACTACTCGGCTCTGCAGTCAGCCCCAGGGAAATGAGGAGGAAACAGCTTGCATCACTCTCCCGGGAGTCTCTTGGCTCTACCTGAGCAGAGGACCTAATTTTAAATTTCTTTTCCCGATCTCTTTCTCCCTCTCTCCCTTCCTCCCTTGCTTTCCTTTTGGCTCTACTCAAGGGTATTATGTCGGGAAGGAAGGCTGGAGGAGGTCAGGGAATTCTCATAGTTTACTGACACAAATAGTGATCTCTATACATATTGTTTAAATGTGACTACCAAATCAAGGGAGTCTTTATGAGAAAGATCCAATATCAGCTTCCCCGTACCCTACCTCCAGAGACCCTTATGAGATCTGAAAGCCACTCTAGTGGTTTGGAAGAAGAAGTTCTAATCCAGATAATTATTTTTACTTATTGAACATAGTGTCAAGGAGTCCAAGTTCTAAAACTGCACCCAAATCCTGTGTTTTCAATTTAAATAAATTAATGGATGTCTAATAACTCAGAACTGTAGAACTGTGCCTGGAAAATAGCAAACACCCAATAAATGTTAACTAGTATCAGCAGTAGTAGTATTGTTGTCATCATTGAGCATTAATTATTTTCTAGGTGTCATGATAAACCTCATTTAATCCTTTCAACAACCATATAAAGTAGATGCTTTATGTTTTCATATTTACAGTTGAGAGAATGGAATCTTAAAACACTACGTAGCTTGCCCATTGTCACTTGTCATGAGAGTATTGGCCTGGTTTGGCCCACAGCTATATATTTTTTTCAGTACACAAATAAAGTATTTGTTTTTCAACAAATTGATTCATAGTGTATTCTTTGGTTGGATGGAACTTGGGTTACTTCCTACTATGTTGTATCTTTGCTGGCTTTAATCATTTTGGTTTAGCTAACAATTCTGTCTCTATTTTCAACAAATGTTTATTGAGGACCTCCTATGTGTCATTCATAAGCATTAAGGTCATAGCTTTGAAAAGGATGGAAAATAATACCTTCTCTCATGGAGTTTACAACCTCTGCTGCAGAGCGTTCGTTAATCATTCCACCGTGGGAATAACTGATGTCAAATATATTGCAAGTAAGGACCACATTAAATATGCCATCTTTCAAATCTAAAATTAGAACCTGGTATATCTTTGAAAGTTCTCAACAGATCCTGCTAAAATGAAAGCACAGTTGGTGGCTATCTGAAGGCTACAAAAAAATGACATTTTTCCTTAAATAGCATCTGCATTTCTTTGTGGGACGCTAAAATAACCAACTCACAAACTAATTTTTTCTAGGTAAATGCAATGCTTCGGAATATTCAATGTACAGGATAGTAATATTAACATGGTAATTATCATATATTTGCATATGTATTATATATAGATGTCGATAGACTTGTGAGTATAAGGAGTTAATCACTGCACAATAATTATAAAGCTACTGCCATAGATCAGATTTGCAAAACAGACAAATTCTGATGAAAGAATGACATGGGCCAATCAAGGACCAAAACTGGGGCTGCAGGGCAGATGGGACAATTTTATGGATGAAATGGTAATATTTAAGCCCCATGACCAGCTGTAGAAGTGGATATGTGGTGGGTATATCTTATATTGTTTCTTTTTTTTTAAATATATATATATTGTTTCTTCTTTTTCTTTTGGCCTCAGTATTTTATACAAGTAACACTGGTATGATGATTAAAGTTTGTAAGTGGGATTATGACCAAACCAACATCACCCATGATGACTGCTGAGTGGATTTCATGGGCTCCTTCATTGGGACTCATATTTTTCATTGGGAGAATGACAAGAGTGGATGTGGAGGAGCAAATTAGGTGGACTGTGCTGGCTAACTCCCTTTGGCACCTAGAGATCCACCCTTCACGAAGACATAACCTACAATGGGCCTTGAGGATGAGTTTTGTAGCCT
Organism: Tamandua tetradactyla; assembly: GCF_023851605.1. Taxonomy (NCBI): domain Eukaryota; kingdom Metazoa; phylum Chordata; class Mammalia; order Pilosa; family Myrmecophagidae; genus Tamandua; species Tamandua tetradactyla. Next base: position 11,047,182 of record NC_135332.1, read on the forward strand.
TCAACAGGTGTCCTTTGCCTCCTGACTCAGTTGTGTTCAGCCTGGGGGACACACAGGCTGGTGCGCAGAGGGTGGGAGGAGAATGAAGTCAGCTATTAATTCCCTTGGGTCTCTCCTGTCATGCTGTGCTTTGGCACTGACTGTTTTCCTCTCCAAAGTGCATATTCTTTCCACTCCCTCCTCTTACTCAATTAAGTCTAGGCTGGGGCCTGCTTTCCTTTTTGGCTAGCCCCAGGGTCCTTTAGCACTCTTTTAGATCTTCATGAATACTCTCTTCAGTTTCTCCATTTGTTCTCTTCCTGCATTCTCACTGATAAAGATCACCAGATGACCTGATAATAGCTAAAGATTAATTGAGCAAATTCTCATTTCCATTTATGTATTGCCTTTCCCCTTAGATTGCTGCTTGTGTGTTGTCTCATTTCATCCTCACCTAATGAAAAAAGTTTGATTCATTTCCATCTCCCTATTTCGATTTGAATAAACTGAACAGGTTAAATAATCTGCCCAAAGTTAATCAAATATTTAAGAGCAAGATTTCAACCCAAGGAATTTAATGTCCGATTCACTATTGCTATGGATCCTAGAAGAAGTCATGATGGGGGGTGGGGGTGGGGCGGAGAAAATTCAAGGATCAGTCCCAGCAAATGTGACCTGAAAGAACAAAGAAGGCACACGAGTCTAAATTTATAAGACAAGTGGAAAGAGGAACCCATACCTGAAGTACAGGAAAACACCTTAATGTATTAGAATATATAAGCTAAAAAATCCTCAAGGGGCAAGTACTTATGGAGCAAAAGCATCGCTGAGTTGAAAGATTATTGGTTACAAATATCCAACTTACAATAAGAAGACACGTAATTATCCCAGAATTAAAATCCTATTTGAGTGGCATCCTCACATTTTTGTTCTCTTTTAAAACACCATTAAATTCTCTACTTCTCCCTAAATCTTTTGCTTCTGTCTGCCTAATGGGACTAAAATTGAGAAGGAAATAGGAATACTTACAAGTTTAATTCAAATTTAACTCACCCATTATTTCTTTCATGTTTAGTCACATGTGATAACAGATAACACATATTACTCAATTTTATACACACACATATATCTATTCCTAAACACACACATACACATAGATAAAATCTGACAAAGTATCAAGCAGAATCCTTGGAAAAAGATACGATAAAATCAGAAAAGCCAAGAAAATGAAACTTTCTAGTTAACAAGAATTAAAAAGAAACAATTTTGTTCCCTTTCTTGTTAAAATATTTGTATTACTTACAAGTGATTTTACCTCACCAACTTCAGTATAATAAACATAATCAAATTTGTTCTTAATTTTTGAAAAGTATTTAGTGATTGAGGATAATTAGAGTTGGGATGCTCATTGTTATAAGACCAAAGGAAAATCTATCAATGATAGAAAAAACAGAAGCAAACTCTAAATGCCAGTTGAATATCACTGGAGATCTTTGTTTTGTTTGTTGTGTGTGTATTTAAATGATTATTTAGATTCAATATTTCCTGTTTGGAAATTTATAGTATAAATTTCTTTAGTCAATAAATAGAATAATAGCAAACTATAGATTTATCCCATGGTTTGATAATATTTGTTATATATTAAAATGAATTTGTTTGTTACTTTCAATGAAATTATCTCTTGTGAGAAGGCAGCCACTTAGCATTCAATGAGGATTCCATTTCTCTTTAATTTCTAATATAATTCCTTCTCTCTGCATAGTTTTCATTGGGTGCAAGGTTGCATAAAATAATGTGCATAGGCTTGAGCAAAAATAGACAATAGGGTTTATCAAGTAACATTGGTAGACAGAGCGCCAGGTCCCAGCAAGGCCAGATATGCTAGTAATCTGTCAGCCTCTTTAGATTCTGCCTCTTGAATCTGCTTCTTTTACTGAGTCTGTGTCTCTATTTTTCTCTTTCCCCTAGGCTTCTTTTCTTTCCTTCTTACCTTGTATTTGTTATAATTTCGACCTTCTCTCAGTCCCATTCCCAACCCATGTGGAGATAAATGGACTGACCCAACTTGGATTTCAGTGTTGCAACTTAATTATGACCAGGTCACATAGTAAAGCATCAGTGATGAGGGGGTCATCTCTTATGAATCAGGGACATTCTCAGAGGAAAAGGAGGTTTGGAGTAACCTAAGAAGACAGGTTACTGTCTTCCAGGATTGCTATGTCAGGGGAAGTGAGGGCCTCATTCATTAATGGTTTCTGAACTCAACCAACGACTTTTGAGTGTTCTGCTTTAAATATGTTTGATTGCCTGCCATTTAAAGTTGTTTTTTTAAAATAAGTGGGCTATACATTTATTAAAGACAAAGATCAAGTGGTGTCATTTCAGATATGGAGCTGGAAATTTTGAGGACAAATTCTTAAATTGAAGATGGCAGGGAAGGAGAACTTATCTTTGCTGTTGTCAGTCTACCGTTCTTTCCCAAGATTTCATTGTCTTCCTTACTCTCCTTTTCCCTGCTCACCCAGCCATAAATACTGAAGTTATATTCCATTATAAAATATGATATTTTATACTAACAAATATTTCAAAATTATCAAAAATTATCAGGAAACTGGCTCAGCAGGCAGGAATGCTTGCCTGCGATGCCAGAGGACCCAGGTTCGATTCCCGGTGCCTGCCCATGCAAAAAAAAAAAAAAAAAAAGATTATCAGGAAACAAAAAAGTACCCATAACTCTTCACCTAAACAAACACTGTGGCCTTCACATCTTCCATCCAGTAGGACACCTCAAACACATTCAAAACGGTCAATCCAGAAGTGATTGCATTGCCCCACCGGACTTGGCTTACAAGCACAACCCTCCCATTCTCAACTGTTAGCTTGCTTTGCTAAGATTTTGCTTGCCTTCTCTTCTGCAGACCCACAGGCTCTGTATTTCTTTCATCCAGCCGTACATGCGGTAACTCCACTGGAAAGATTTAGTCTTCCACAAAGAGGCAAGAGGATACTACATTTGGGTGGAAGCTTTCATTCCGGTCTTTGGTCTTTAAATAGTTTGGATTTTTCTGTATGGTTTTTATTTGTTTTTATATAATTTATGCTGACATAAATTTTATATTCTATTATACTAATTAGGCACTGTGCATTTTGTCTCTGTTTTCACGTCGGTACAATTTCAACATAAACCTCAGCATCCCTCCCCAGCCCCCAAATAATCCACTTATATAAAAGGGAGCAAGGTAGAATTAAATATTTTGCACGGCACAGGAAAGAGGGAGCTAATTTTGCACTTCCCATCTCAAGCACTTCAACTTTTCTATCATCTTCATTAGTTTTCTCAATTTTTTCTGTCTTTCTTTACCAATCAAGAGTTTCCTTCCTTCAGGGCGGGCCATGGTGGCTCAGCAGGCAGAGTTCTTGCCTTCCATGCCAGAGACCCGGTTTCGATTCCTGGTGCCTGCCCACGCAAAAAAAAAAAAAAAAAAAAAAAAAAAAGAGTTTTCTTCCTTCATACCCCACCCTCAGGCAGTACCTGCTGTTTCCCCTCTTTTTAGCAATCATTCCCCTCTCTGTCTCCTTCCCATTCAGGGTTATTGTAAAAACACATTTCCAGAAAGCAACCCTTCAGTGACAGGAACTTGTTACTTAGAAAGAAATGAGGAAGTATGTATGAAAAAAAAAAGGTTTTATATTACCTATGTCTTCAAAAACCACAATTTCAAGAACTGATTGATATTAACCAAATAGATTTATTATAGTTTATTTATATCCATCCCTAGTCTCACACATTTAAGATATTTTCCCTTTTGATAACTACAATAATAAACGCTAAAACAAACATCTTTTTGTATGAAGCTTTCTCTGTAGCTTTAGAATATTCCTTTGTTTCATCAAAAAATGTACAAAAATGTACATAGCTCAAAACTATGAGTCCTTTTAATGTCCTTGATACTTAGTGAACAATTTCAAAAATATTTCACCTCTTTATGTTTTCTGCCGTAATGCATGGGAGTGTGTATTTTACCACCTCCAGCTATGGGCGGTTTTTAAGAAGGTGTTACATACTAAATTAAAATATCTTATTTTTATATGCCCGTCTATTTTCAACTGGTAATATGGGATCATTGTTTACTAATTATATTTCTGAACTTGTGAAGTTTACAATGTTGAATTTATGTTTGAATAAGTCGTGATGAGTTGGGTCCTGCTGTCATAATGTGCTGATCCCAAATATCAATGGCTTAATGCATTAACATTTATTTCTTGTTTATGTAAAGTCATTTTAGGATCTGACAGGTCTCTTGGGCAATTCCTTCCAAGCAAGGGCAGGTATCAGCCTGTCCCCATCTTGCGGCTCTGTCATCTGAAGTGCACCGCTTCCAGGGTTGCTATTTCAGGGAAGAGAGGGGCTCCATGCAGACCTCTCACAGCCTCTGCCTGGCAGGGACATGTTTCTCGGCCTCTCCCAGTCCATGGACCAGAACTAGTCCTCCCCTTGAGAGTGAATAAGCCAGCCATCCCTACACAGCTAGAGTCTTCATTTTGCCAAAAAGCAACTTAAGAAGCACCACCTCTCTTTATAGAAACATCCATCACTGTTTCTCCTTTGTGGCAATTATTTTCTTTTTAAGTTTTCTGCTCAACTTTTAATCTGTATTCTATTCTGACTTTGCAAAGAGAGCTTTCTATCAATTAATAAGATTGCTCAGGTCCAATCAGCAGTGTCATTCTATCATATGTAAAGGAAGTGCCAGAGAAAAGCATGTCAAACTTCAAGTGATTGTTCCTTTAAAGGACAGTTCATCAGTGAAGTCCTCATGGGGTGGAGGGTATGGAGGAGCTAAGAACAGCTGACTTAAGGCTCCCAAAGAAAAGAAGTGCAGAAAACCAATCCTGTTGGATCAAACTGGTGACTCTGGGTTATTCGATTTGAAAATGAGCAGTTTAGGTGCCCGTTTGTTGTAGTGGTTCTGCAACTTGCCTTGTTCTCTTCAGAGATAACATTTTCCCACATGATCATTTTGATTCCATCTTCTGGAATAAGAGCACCCACACACGTGAATTCAAATGTAAGTTAAATTCAGCTTTGTTCAAATATGCTTCCACCTGCCGTCTCTCCCCAGCTCCCCGTCTTCCCTCCCACCCACAGCCCCAGGGAGATTGAAGACAGTATGAATTTATTCATGTTTAAAACTAAAATGAGCTATCAAGTCACTGTTTACTTTCCTGGCATCTCTACCGACTACTAATGAAATGAAGGTTGCGTTTAAATACGAACATTTATTACCGCTCTTGAGTAAGCATGGCTCTCCAATTTGTGTCAAGTCAGGCAAAGAGTGTGATGCAAACTTTACATCATTTCTGTATTTCACAGGCAAGCTGGGCCAAGATACTTCCCTATGCTCCTTTCCCCCATTCCTTCTTTCCTAGTTATTTGCAAAAAAAATTTCTGTTATTTTAACAGGTGTCACCTACCTGCTGGATTCATTATGCAGGTCAAAATCACATGCTTTTTTTTTTTTTAATGAAAATAGCAATTTTAGCTTTGATAGTTTTGGGAAATTTTACTGTAGATTTTTGACTTGGAGAAATTTTAATTCTTTGAATTTTGATTGAACTCTTTGGTTCTATAATTGCTGCTCTGTACTTCTTTATGTCAGCTTTCCCTTTATTTCCATTACTTCTGCAGTTTCGTTTGCTGCTGATTTTATGCTGTTAGAGTGACCAATGACAAAATATCTCTAACCTGCTTCCAAAGGCAGCTTGTCACCGACGGAGTTTTGCAAAAGAAATGATTGTCAAGTAAGAAAAAAAGAATAAAATCTCAGCCAGGCAATGACTCATACCATTTAGTACTAACTTCTCCCTAACTCTGCGAGCTGATCAAAATCAGTTGTTACTTACCAGTAGGAGGTGTAGATAGCAAGATGGCAGTTTCCATAATAGAATAGAATTTATCAAGAGGGGAAATATTATAGAATCTGTTCTCCTGAAATATGCTGTACACATCCACAGCACTTAAAGGAAAACGTCTGATGTTGTTACAACTGGAGAAAATGGAAAGTTATGAGCTGGAATTCAAAAACCTAGCAAAATAATCAGCAATGAAGAGGAAGGAATATCAGGGATTTACTCTGAATGTTCAGAAATGGGACCCTTCTGTTATGATATGAGTTAACGGCTGACTTATGAGTAAGTACGGGTGATTTTGTTAGGAATTGCTCTTTTCCTAGGTGGTAAATAGCTGCTGAAGAAATTGCTACCTCTAACTACTCTCACTGTCAGGAATAGGCTTGTGTCTGGTAAAATGTTCAGTGTGGAGGACGTCATCAGAGAGGCAAGGACAACTACTACCTACATTGGGTAACAGCACTCTGCAAAGACAGTTCCTAGAATTCCTTCAATTCTATTGAAAGCATTTAACATAGATTAGGCTTAGGAAGCTCATTAAGATCTAGGATGCCAGTAGGAAGGGTAAAAATACGGAAGCTTGTAAACTTGCCAAATTCCTAAGTGTTTTTAGCTTTTCGGTGGCAGAGGGGAAGAGAGTTTTGTTCACAAACATATGGCCAAAGTTGATAAGATCTAATTATATGTTTGCAGCTGTTTCAAATCTGTAAATATCTGAAGTTGGTCAACATTATCGACACATGACAGAAGCAGTATAAATAAAGGAAATTAGCTAAAAATTGAAACAACAACAACAATCCCTTTTGAAGGGAGGAAATTAGGGGCTGATTTTTCGAAGTGTGACTTAAACAGGATAAAGAACAGAACAACAATGCTTTACATACACAAAAACTTTGCACCTCGTTAACAGGAGGTCTGGAAGCAATTTATGTGTACTGGGAACCCTCCAACAAAAATTCTCACCAGTTTGGATGCAGTTTTAGCACATCCAATTAATCTTTTTTTTTTTAAGTGACTACTTTGGCTAGTCATATAACCTTTAAAAAATACAGTTAAAGACTTATAATAGAATATCATCGAGTGGCTTTTTTTATAGCACTTAAAATAAATGTTTAGAAGCTGTCCAGTGAAAGATCATACTAAGTCCTGACTGAATGTAGCTAGAGATGAAAGGCCGATAGTTCTAAACATGAAATTACCCATTTTAAAAAGATCTGTATCAACCTGAGAACACATGAAGTTACAAATAAGGTGCATCTAGTGTGTTTAAGTGAAGGAGGAAGGATGGGGGAAAGATGGAAGAAATAATGGATGTTAATAATTCAAATTTTAAAATAAATTTCAACAGGAAAACTAGGTAACTTTATGTTGTGGTTACCAGTGAAAATATTTGTGGGAACAGAGAAATGTACCTCTAATTTTTTTCTTCTTCTTTTAATGTCTCTTACCAAAATCTATGTCTACTGCATAATAAATATTCAGTATATTTACCAAATAAAGGCAATTATCCCACTGCACCAAAATAATTACTATTATACGTTTGATGTCTGTTCTTCAATACTGTTTATATTTTACACGTACATTATATGCATATATAGGCACAGTATATATCTGGGTATGTATGCATATATATAATATATATTAGTAGTAGGGTACAAAGTACACAACTTGTTATTTACATATGAAGGTCAGAGAGAGGGACCACTGGACTGGTAAGGAAGTCCCCTGAATATTTGTGGGTTTACCTTCCATCTGCTGCCACTTGTAGTTGGTTGTTTATTTTTGTTTTTTGCTTTTGTTGTTATAATTTTATCCATCTTGTTCAGTATTCTACATTTCCCAAGCTGAACAAATAGATTTTTTTAATTTTATAATTTTTGTTTCATTTAAAAATTTTTAGACATCCCTCTTCTCCCTTCCCCCAAATCTGCTTTCTGTTTCTGTGAATTTGCTATTTCTAATCCTCTCTTACACGTGATAGCATACAACTTTTGTCCTTATGCATCCTGCTTATTTCACTGAGCATAATGTTTGCAAATTTCTTCCATGTTACAATATGTCTCATGACTTCATTTTTTCTAATGGGCACATGTGCATGCTCCACCTTGTGCTTATCCATCCATTGTTGATGCACACTTGGGTTGCCTCCAGCTTTTGACTATTGTGAATAATGATGCTACGCAAACTGGCATAAGGCACTTGTGTATTACCAGGGCACCCAGAGCCCTAGCCCTTCCATGCTAACCAGGTCCGGTAGGCATGCCATTGTCAATACAATTGCCGGTGTGGCGTTGCACAGAAGGTCAAAATGACCAAGGTCCTGATGATACTATCAAAGAGAGTAGGATTACTCTGGAGATCGAGAAGAAAACATTTACCAGATCAGTAGCTGGACCCCAAGTGTTTTCCTGTTCTAGTGAATATAACTCAGCCTCCCCAGTAACCATGACTGAGGCAATTAGTTAAGTTCGTGTGATTCCATTATAGTCCTACACAGTACATCTGGTTTCTGCAAGGACTATAGTAAAACCTGAATTGGGATATAATGGGGGACCACCAAGCCCGTTTTCTTTAACTCTGTGAGGGTAGTACTAATATTGCTTCCAATTCAATATTTTGGCTGGGGAGGAAGAAATATTTTTCAGGGGTTTCTACTTGGTACTTCCTACTAAACAGGTTAAGGAACCATAGGAAGGATTCTAATAGCAACCAGTGTATTTATTCCAAATATCCACTTGAGGTCAGGGGTAGTAATCATAGGATAAGTCTGCTGGCCCATTTGATCCACTAGCCTCCACAAGCCATCATTCTAACAAAGCACTATGATGGAGTTTTGAGTTTCTTGATTGTTGGGAACAATTAAGGTAGCATGTATAAAATCCACCCTCAGCGATGCCGGAAACATGCAACATGGCCGCCAGGGCTGAAACAAAGAACAGCCTAAGCTATAATCAGCCTTCTTCACAGAAGTAATAGTAGTTTGTGCCTAAAGTTCGCGCCAAAAGTACTAACCGTACATCTGCCCTCCACCCTAGCAACAGCAGTCACCAATCCCAAATCATCCCTTTGTCCTTATTTACCCAATCAGAGATCGTCACCTATTCCTACTAGCTACCCCCTCTCCTAGAGTATATATATATATACCCAGCCTTTTCAATAAACTTTTCCAGTTTGATCAGAATATTTGTCTTGTTGTCGTTCTTCGCGTCTCTTTGTCCCATTTCATTCTTCCCTCACAGGAGTTGGTGCCTCGGTTGATCGTCCCACGGGCCAGGACACTTGATAGCAAAAGCAATTTAGGCCTTGCATCCAACATGCTTTAGGAAGTCTAATATTCCCTTTCCTCAAGCAGTCTAGATCACCCTTTGAATCAATCAATGGGTTCATGAACCGACTTTGATCTGAAAATATTATAGTGCTTTACCCTTTACCAGTTCTTAAATTTTTCCAGTTAAGTCAAATAATTCCCTAATTATTATCAGAGCCTGAAACACCATTACCTATTAAACATCATCATAGATACCTGTGGGTCAAGGCATCCTGAACAGCACTCTGCTCTTGTTGCCCATTGTGTTAATTACATCCATCTTTCCTCTATTGCTAAGTTTATCACTTGGCCTTGTCCATTCTGGAGTCTGTCCATCCTCACTGATACCAGAGAGATCATATCTCTAGTACCTCCTCCTGCCAGCTCTGGAAGTAGGACATCCATTGCTGTGCTCCTTAGAGACCCCAGGGACTCCCCATCAGTATTCTCTATGTGTCTACAAAAGGAGTGTCCTCCGCACCTCCGTCCCACCTACCCCCCCACCCTCATCAGGGGATATCGGTAGGTAGTGGATTCTCTCATCTCACGTAGTAAACACATTTTAATATCCCCATCTTCCTGAGCTCTTTGACCCCTCTTTCTGCCAAAACCATTCTGGCTTTTCCTTCTCATATACCTTTGACCCTTGTAATGTACAAACTTTCAGCAGCCAAATATACTGCCTCCAGGTATATTTGCAAAAGTGTTAAACTGCAAGTCTCAGGAAAATATTTCTAGGTTAATAAATGATTGCTTATCGAGTCTTATATTCTATTCGTCTCTCAATCCAGCATGATCAGTATTGAGTCCCTCATGTGGTCTTCTGGATCAGGTGAGTGCATGTTAAATAGGTCCTTAGAACTGCCTCTTTAAAAACATTTTTATTATGAAGTACCATAAACATACAAAAAAGCAATAAATTTCAAAGTACATTGTAACAAGTATTTATAGAACAGATTTCAGAGTTTGATATGGGTTAACGTTCCACAATTTTAGTCTCTTCTAGCTGCTGGAAGACAATGGAGACCAAAAGAAATATCAATACAATGGTTCAGCAGTCATACTCATCTGTTACCTTCTATCTTCTCTGTTATAATTCCTCCTCCTTTGATCCTTCTCCCAATCTTTAAGGGTTTTTAGGCTCTGCCCTTTCTAAATTTTTCATATTGGAAAGGCGTGTCATTAATATTGGATAATGGGATAGAATTATTTGATGTTCTTGGAGAGGCTGGCCTCTCTGGATTTCAGGACTTATCTGGGCTAGGAACCATCTGGAAATTTCAGGTTTCTGGAAAGTAATCTTAGTAAGTGAAACTTTTATAGATTCTCATATAGAGCCCTAGGTGTTCTTTAGGGTTAACAGGAATGGTTTTGGTTTGGGTTTGGAAAACTGTGGTAATTAGCAATATCTAGTTAAAGTTTGTGTAAGTAGCCTCCAGAATAGCCTCTCAACTCTGTTTAAACTTTCTTAGTCAGCTACTGATACTATATTTTGTTACATTTCTTTCCCCTCTTTTGGCAAGGAAGGTGTTGTTGATCCCATGGTACCAGGGCCAGGCTCATCCCTGAGAATCATATTCCACATTGCCAGGAAAAATTTCACCCTTGGATGTCATGTCCCATGTGGGGTGTGGGGGGGGAGAGTAACGACTTTACTTGCAGAGTTGGGCTTAGAGAGAGACAGGCCACATCTGAGCAACAAAAGAGATTTTCTGGAAGTAACTCTTAGGCGTAACTTTAGGTAGGCTTAGGTTCTCTGCTACATAAATAAGCTTCACAAAAGCAAGCCTCAAGATCAATAGCTAGGCCTATTGACTTTGGGGTCCCTAGTGTTGTGTGACAGTATCAGGGTTTTTCCTGGTGGTAAAGTTTAATAGTTTCACATTTCTTCTCCCTTCCCTCAAGGAGCCTTGCCAATACTTCTTAGTTAACTGCCCAACATACTCTGGGATGTATCTGGGTACCACCTCAAGGCATTTCAGGTTGTCCAAATGCGCTATCCAGACAGGTTACATTAGATTATGTGCTACAGAAAATTTAGGTTCTGGACAAAATAAACCTTTGTTCCTTTGGTTTTGCACAGTAGGTGAAGCTCCAAAATACGGACAATGTCATGCTTCCCTCTACACTGTGACTCACCCCAGCACCAACCTGATCGGCTTTGTTCCTATCTCTAATTGAAGACTGATTTCCCCTCGGCTTCTTCAATAGTTGCTGCATGTGCTGACTTTCAGAGCTGCAGAATTCCAACTCTGAGTCTTAGGTATCACACAGGAAGCCAAAGTTCCAGGGAGATGTCAGGTTATATATATATATATATATATATATATATATATATAGAGAGAGAGAGAGAGAGAGAGAGAGAGAGAGAGAGAGCACAGCATCTCAAAATGCAAAAACAGTATTAACAGTTCTGGAGTAAATGTGATTGCTATGAGTTTACAATCTAGGTCCCAGTTTTCTTCTAGATATTTTCTAAAAGTGACCATTCTTTTGTTTCTGGCTTATTTTGGACTCCACCTCCATTCATTGGGCATCATATATAATGTCCACAGTCAATATTGCATGTCTCACATTATCCTCTATTAGTTATACAATCACCAACACTCATTTTTAGAAAATTTTCATTGCTCTAAAAAGAAAAACAACTGATAAACTCACCCATACCAAATAGAAAGTCCAAAGGTCCTGTGTGCTTTTGTTGGGTAAGCATTCCCTCCTAGAGCAAAGACTATATTCCCCTCTTCAGGCTATGATAAGGGCTGACCCTAATTACAAGTTTGGAGGCAAGGGATGAAGATAGAAAAAGACTTAAAAAGGCAAGCATGACAAGCGTGACCTCACAAGGAACTTACTTCATGTGAGGCTTTTTTGCATTATCTCCAGGCAAGGGCAGGTGGCTCTTTTCTCTAAAGGGAGAGGAGCCTGCTTTTCTTGCCCTGGAGAGTCCAGGAGAATGTGGGGATTCATGATTCTCCAACTCATGTACTAAAATGCCTTCATACCAGGTTTCAGGGTCCTACCTTTCCTCTTTGCAGATATCCAACCTTGGCATAGAAGTCTTGTTGAGTCTGTGCTTTTAGTCACTTTGCAGTTCTGTTACTCTCACAATTGAGTCCCAGAACTGATATTTATCATAGTCAACACTGAAGATTGGCCTCATACTCTTCAAATTCATTACCTACAGCATAACCCAGCTGTATTCATGCCAATTCACGTGTGGCGGGCAGAATAATCCCCACCACCCAAAGGTTCCCATGCCCTAATTTGAAGATCCTTTGAATGTGTTACCTTATATGGTAAGAGGGTCTTAACAGATGTGATTGAGTTTATGAACCTTTAGATGAGGAGATCATTTGAGATAGCCCAATTTAATTACATGAATCCTTAAAGTGGAGAATCATTCCTGGTTGTACTCAAAGAGCAGTGTCATGATGACAGAAGGGTAAGAGAGATGTGACGTGGAAAACACTCATCATGTCATTGATGGTTTTGAAGACTGAGGAAGGGAGGCCAAGACCCAAGAAATGCAGTGGCCTCTAGAAGCTGAGTACAATCTCAGATTATGTCATTAAGGAAATAGGGGACTTATGTTTTACAACTGTAAGGAACCGAATTCTGCAAATAAATTGAATGATTAAGAAAATGGATCCCCCCATGATCCTCCAGAAAGGAACACAACCTTTCTGATACTTTTATTTTAGCCTGGAGAGACCCATGTTGGACTTCTGAGCTACAGAAATATAAGATAATACATTTTTATAATTTAAGTTGCCAAATTTGTAGTAATTTGTTATAGTAGCAATAAAGAACTAATACACTATTTCAGAGAGAGCTCAAGTAATTATAATGCTATGACTGCCAGGAGGTTCTATTCTATAGACCACCAACAATGAGGTCTTTATTGTCCTCTGATCCATGAGTCTTCAAAATCCAGGATCCCATCTTGTAAGTCTGCTTTCTAGGGTCACTTCTGCTAACAACTCAAAGTCTGGATTCTCCTAAAAGCAGAAGCTAAGGTAGGGATTTCTTTACACACAGTTAACTTCAAAAGTAAACCCACAGAACAAGGGTGGGAAACCAAAAGAGTAAAATAAAGAAAAGAAGAAATACAATTTAAGAATTCATAAGCTGGTTAGCCACTGTTGTGGGCAGCTGAAGAGTCTAAGCTCTGACATCAAATGTGGCTGGGTCCACCTTCAAAGTTTGGGGGAATTTCTCTTTTGGATTTTGTTTCCTCAGTATTAACTTCATTCTCAAGCAGACTTTCCCAACGTAGTGGCAAAATGTCCCAGCCACTATAGAATTATGCCCTATGTGTTTTATAATCACAGTGCAAAGAAAAAATCACTTTTACAGTGGTTTCAGCAAGAGATTCCCACCTAATGTTTTAGTTTTTACAGTTTTATACATTTATTAACAACTATTTTTCTTCATTTGACAATGACTTTCGAATAACAAATAAATTACTGGCAAATTCTACCATAAATTAAAAAATGATTAAAGTAAAAAAAAAAACTTAAACATTTCATAAGTGCTAGCATAATAACATATTTCAAATACGTTGATTACAGAATTACTATGTTCTTTATGTAAGACGAGGCAAAGTTCATTCCACTCTGCAATGTTTCAAGTTCTCAAAATTTATGAATAGGCTTCAATTTTTTTTAGCTTAATTAACTGCACTTCAGTTGAACACCACAGATGATAACTGGGGTTATTAGTGAGCACACGTGATTTTCACTGGACATCCTTGGGCCATGTTTCTGTCCTCTGCCTAGTCCTTGCAGTCAATGGCATATAATATGCACATTAACCAAGTCTGCATAACTCATTGCCCTCTGGGACCTGGGATGATAGATGCCACTACAGTGCTAACTAGCTTATGAATACTTAAATTTTATTTCTTCTTTTTGGTTCCCCACCCCTGTTGCCCTGGAGCTCCCTTGGGGAACACAGGGGCTAGTAAACTTGCTTTCCCTGCCCATAGAGACCATCCAACTACTGCACTAAGCCTGCCACTCCCCTCTACATATGGAGACCCAAAGTCCTCAGGAGTGTATGGACAGGGAGGAGGGGAGAAGGAAGTAAGCCCCACAGTACCTTTAGACCCAGTGCCCTGCATACTGGCGCCCATGCACCCCTGTCCCCCTATGCCCCACACGCTCACCCCCTACAACCAGCACACACGTTCCCAGCCCCCTGGCAGCCCAGTCACCAATGCACTTCGTGCCCCAATCCCGAGCCCCATCCTTCACCTTGAACCCCCACCCTCCATGCCTTATGCTCCCATGCATCTCACACCTTGTGGTCTGATGCACATGCCCTCTTGTGCCCCACCCCACATGCTTCACATACCTGTGTATGCACTCCCCACCCATATGCATACATGCCACATTCTGCCCCACAGTACTGTATCCCTCCCAGTGCTGCATCCCACATCTGTGCCAATCCTGCACCACCCCCATGCCCCCAATGCCATACATGCCCCGCGCCTCACCCTGCACTGCACTCCACCTCCCACAAACTCCATGCTCTGCCTATGCCTGCCCTGTGCCACACTGAACCCCCAGGCCAATCCCTGTGACTGCCCTGTGCCCATCCATGTCCTAACACCATGTGCTGGTCCTTGCATTTTGCGGCTGATGTCACACTACACACCCCCACTCTGGGCCACTCACTTCACTCCATGCTCCATGTCACACCTAGTTAGCAGGCATTTCCTGCCAACTGTGGACAGGGGCAGCTGACATACCCAGTCCAACAACCCAAGGTCATTTTAAGTGGATGTCTGGGGTTCACCAATCCTATTGAGCCCACCAGCAGAATCTTCACTGAGGTGCACACTGCTCAACCCCCAATTCCAGTGTAGGAGTCTTTCAGTGCTCACTGGTCCTAGTGTATCTGACTAGAATTGCAGAGGGTTTCCAGACAGCTTACCCAGTTTCCACAGTTGGGAAGAGGTGGGCCTGAGGGGAAGAAGAGGCCCCAAAGTGCCATCATCTGGGAAGAAATGGAAAGTGCAGTCTGGCAAACCAGCTATCTGTCTACCTTTTAACAGTTCCTTAAGTAGAGTTACATCCCCTGCAGTAGGTCCGGGCCTTGATTCTGCACAGAAATACTGATGAACCAAGTGTCAAAGGAGGCCTTCAGCACAAATCCAAGCAAATACAAAACTTAGAAGCCTGAAGGAAATCAACTTCCAAAATAATCCTATAAAGAAAATCAAATGCTTCATAGTCAACAGAAAATCATAAAGCATATGAAGATGCAGGCAGATGTAGTCCAGCCAAATGACTAAATTAAAATGCCAGAGGAAATAGACTCCAGAACAACTAATCAAAGATGTTCATACAACTCTCCTAAATAAATTTGATGGGTTATCTAATGGCATAAAAGATATTAATAAGACACTAGAAAAGCATAAAGAAGAATTTGAAAGAATAAATAAAAATAGCAGATATTATAGACCAAATTAAAAATATACTAGAGACACACAACAGCAGATTTGAAGAGGCAGAAGAAAGAATAAGTGAACTAGAGGACAGGACAATTGAATCTGAGCACACAAGGAAAAAATGGCAAAAAAAAAAAAAATTTGAATTAGATCTCAGGGAAATGATGGACAATAAGAAGCACCCAAATACAAGAAACATTGCTGTCCCAGAAGGAGAAGAGAATAGTAAAGGGCTAGGAAGATTAGTTGAGTAGATAATGGAGGAAATTTCCCAACCCTTATAAAAGATATAAATATGCAAATCAAAGTATCCCAATGAACCCCAAACAGAATAAATCCAAATATGCCTACTCCAAGACATATACTAATCAGTATGTCAAATGTTGAAGAGAAGCAGTAAGTCCTGAAATCAGCAAGAGAAAAGTGGCTCACCACAAACAAGAGAAACCACATACGATTGAATTCCAACTTCTGTGAGTTCTGACTACTCAACAGGCAACATGGAAGTGAGTAGGCAGTGGTATGACATATTTAAGACCCTGAAAAAGAAAGACTATCAGACAAGAATCCTTCATCCACCCAAATTACCTCCAAAACTGAGGGAGAGTTTAAAAGTTTCACAGACAGACAAAGGCTGAGAGAATTTGTCAACTGGCCCTACAAAAACATGAAACGGAGTTTTGTCAGCTGAAAAAAAAAAAAGATGGGAGAAGGAGGTCTGGAGCAGGGCACAGAACTGAAGAGTACTAGCAAGGGTAACTTAAATGGTAAAAAGAGAAAGAGGGGGAAAAGTATATAGATCTGACAAATAAAAACCAAAGGGTAAGATGGTAGATTTCAGAAATGCTTTTACAGTAATACCTTTGAATATTAATGGACTGAACTCACCAATAAAAAGCCACACATTCAAATAATGGATTAAGAAATATGATTCATTTATATGCTACTTACAAGAGACTCATCTTAGACCCAAGGATATGAATAGATTGAAATTTAAAGGACAGAAAAAGATGTTCCATCTGTAACTAAAAGAAAGTAGGAGTAACTATATTAATATCAGACAAAATAGACTTTCTTTTTTTTGTGCATGGGCAGGTACTGGGAATAGAGCCAAAATAGGCTTTAAATGTAAAGACTACAAGGAAGGACATTACATATTAATAAAAGGGACAATTTACCCAGAAGAAATAACAAACATAAATGCATATGCTCCCAATCAAGGAGCTCCAAAGTACATGAGGCAAACATTGGAAAGACTGAAGGGAGCAACAGACATTTCAACAATAATAGAGGGAGACTTCAATATACTGCTCTCCTCTATAGATAGAAAAACCAAACAGAAGATCAACAAGGAAACAGAGAATTTAATTTAATAAATGAATTAAACTTAACAAACATATATAGTTCATTACACCTCAAAACACCAGGATTTCATTCTTCTCTAGTGCTCATGGAATATTCTCCAGGCTGGGGCACAAAACAAGTCTTTATAAGTTCAAAAGGATTGAAATTATTAAAAGTACTTTCTCTGATCACAACAGAATGAAGCTGGAAATCAATAATCACCAAAGAAACAGAACTTTCACAAACATATGGAAATGAAATAATATACCCTTAAACAATCAATGCATCAAACAAGAAATTACTAGAGAAACAGGTCAATATCTGCAGATGAGTGAAAATGAGAATACAACATAAACATATCAGAATTTATGGGATGTAGCAAGGGCAGTTCTGAGAATGAAATTTATTGCCCTAAATGCCTATATTACAAAAGAAGAAAGAACAAAAATCAAGAACTTAATGGCTCACCTGGAGGAACTTGAGAAAAAACAACTAAGCCCAAAGCAAATAGAAGAGAAATAACAAAGACTAATGCAGAAATAGATGAATTAGATAACAACAGCAACAACAAAAAAAATAGAAAGAATCAATAAAACCAAAAGTTGGTTCTTTGAGAAATTAATAAATTTGATGGACCCTTAGCTAGGCTGACAAAGATAAAAGAGAGAGGATGCAAATAAACAAAATCAGAAATGAGAAGGAGGTCATTAACTTGGTGTCTGAAAAAAATTTTTAAAAATCATGAGAATATTATGAACAGCTATATGCCAACAACCTAGAGGAAACAGAAAATTCTTAGAAACACAAAAACAAGCTACACTGACTTGAGAAAAGATAGAAGATATCAACAAACCAATCACAAGTAAAGAGATTTAATCAGTCATCAAAAATCTTTCTACAAAAAAAGCCCAGGGCCAGATGGCTTCACAGGGGAATTTTATCAAACATTGAAAAAGAGCTAACACCAATCCTGCTCAAACTCTTACAAAAAGTTGAGGAAAATGAACACTACCTAACTCATTTTATGCAGCTAACATCACTTTTATACCAAATGCAGATAAGAACACTACAAGAAAAGAAAACTGCAGGCCAAACTCCCTAATGAATATGATGCAAAAACTCTCAACACAATACTAGCAAATCAAATCCAACAACACATTAAAAGAATTATACACCATTGCCAAGTGGGGTTTATACCAGGAATGAAAGCATGGTTAACACGCAAAAAATCAATCAGTATAATATAGCACATTAACAAACTGAAAGAGAAAAATCCATGAACATCTCAACTGATGCTTAAAATTCAGCTTCCGTTTCTAATAAAAACACTTCAAAATTCAGAATCGATTTCTGATAAAAACACTTCAAAGGAAACTTCCTCAATATGACAAAGGGCATATATGAAAAACCCATGACCAACATTGTACTCAATGGAGAGAGACTGAAAATCTTCCCCCTAATATTGGGAATGAGATAAGGATACCCTCTGTCACCACTATTACTCAACATTGTACTAGAAGTTCTAGTTAAAGCAATCAGGAAGGAAAATAAAATAAAAAGCATCCAAATCATAAAGGAAGAAGTAAAACTTTCATTATTTGCAGATGACATGATACTATACTTGGAAAATTCTGAGAAATCTATGATAAAGCTTCTTGAGCTAATAAACAAATTCAACAAAGTGGTGGAATACAAGATTAAGGTGCAGAAATCAGTAACATTCCTATATGCAAGCAACAACCTAACTGAGGAGACAATTAATGAAAACATTCCACTCACAATAGCAGCTAAAAGAATCTAGTATCTAGGAATAAACATAATCAGTGATGTAAAGGACCGGTACACAGAAAACTACAAAACATTGCTAAAAGAAATCAAAGAAGATTTGAATAGGTGGAAAGATATTTCCTGCTCATGGATAGGAAGGTTAAATGTAGTTAAGATGTTAATTCTCTCCAAATTGATCTATAGATTCAATGCAATACCAATCAAAATTCCAACAACGTACTTTGTGACTTGGAAAAGCTAGTTATCAAATTCATTTAGAAGGGGAAGAGATCTCAAATAGCTAAAAATATCCTAAAATAGAAGAGCAGACTCTTCCTGATTTTGAAGCTTATTACACAGCTACAGTAGTCAAAACAGCATGGTACTGGCACAAAGATAGCAGTGTTGACCAATGGAATAGAATTAAGAGTGTGGAGATAGACCACCCAATCTATGGTCAATTGATCTTTGACAAGGTCACCAAATCCACTGGACTGGGCCAGAATAGTCTTTTCAATAAATGGGCATGGAAGAATTGAATATCAATAGCCAAAAGAATGAAAGAGGACCGCTGCCTTATACTCTATACAAAAATTAACTAAAAGTGGAGCAAAGATTTAAGTGTAAGGGCCAGTATCATAAAACTCTGAGACAAAAATACAGAGAAACATCTGCAAGACCTAGTAATAGGACTTAGTTTGCTAAACTTTACACATAAAGCATAAGCAATGATAGAAAAAATAGATAAATGGAAACTCCTCAAAATCAAATGCTTCTGTGCCTCAAAGTCTTTGTCAAAAAGGTGAAGAGGCAGCCAACTCAATGGGAGAAAATATTTGGAAATCATGTATGAGATAAAGGTTCGATATACTGTCTATATAAAGAAATCACACAACTCAATAACAAAAGAACAAACAACCCAGTTCTAAAATGACCTAAAGACATGAACAGACATTTTTCTAAACAGCAAATATAGATGGCTAAAAAAGCACCTGAAGAGATGCTAATTTTCATTACCTATAAGGGAAATGCAAATCAAGACTACAATGAGATATCATCTCACACCTATAAGAATGACTGCTATTAAACAAACAGGAAACTACAAATGTTGGAGAGGATATGGAGAAATTGGGATACTTAGGCACTGCTGATGGGACTGTATAATGGTGCAGCCACTAGGAAGACAGGTTGGTGGTTCCTTAGAAAACTAAACATAGAGTTGTACTATGACCTGGCAATACCATTACTTGGTATATACCCAGAAGAACTGAAAGCAGTGATACAAACAAACATTTATACACACTGATGTTCACAGAAGCATTCACAATTGCCAAAAGATGGAAACAATGAGTGGATAAACAAAATATGCTGTATACATATACTATTCTATGCACACACAGAATAGTATGCAGCATTAAGATGAAAAGAAGTTGCGGAGCATACGACAAAATGGATGAAACTTGAGGACATAATGCTGAGTGAAACAAACTAGATAAAAAAGAATGATACTGTACGATTTTGCTATTATGACCTTGGTAAAGGTAGACTCAAAGGCTTATAATCAGAATATAAGGGACCTAGAGATACACGGAAGCTAGAGATGTGTGAATGGTTAGCTAACGAGGTTGAACTTAAATGTAAAGGAATGACTGGATAGCAGTTAAGGCAGTTTATTAGTGGATCTATTATTAATATTGCCATATTGAAGGTGAACATGATTGAAAGGAACATGATTGCATGGAGCCATGTATCCCACCGAGTAACACTGCAAATATACATAAGTTCTTGCATGAACTACTTCGAGGGTATGAATTTTGCACAAAGAGTAAATAATAGAGCAGTATGGAGGGAATACTAGTATTTCAGGCTGTGATCTATATTTAACAGGAAGGCATCAACAGGACCACTGCAATACCAGGGGTAAATAATTGGTAAGAACAAGAGTTGAGAGGAGGTTTGGATTTTCTATTTGATGAGAATGTGCTTATCAGTTATTTTTCACTTTTGAACAATGAAAATTCTCTAAAATTGAGAGTGTTGAGGATTGTATTATTAAGTGAGGATAATGGGAGACACAGATTGTTCACTGGATATTACACATGATGCTGAATGGAAGGAGGTGGCTGAAAGATACACTGACTGAGAAATAGAATGGCAAACTGTGGCGTATACATATGATGGAATGTTGTGTGGTTAAAGAAAGGAATGAAGTCATGAGGCATGCAACATAGTAAATGAACCTTGGGGACATTATGTGGTACAAGATAAGTGAGAAAGGAAAGAACACATATTGTATGGTCCCTTTTAGAAAATACCTATAAGAAAATTTGAGCCTAGATTGCAAGCTCTTATAGCAGTCACCTTTAGTTCAGAGCTGTAAATGTTATTGCTAGATTTTGAGATGCTGTGCTATATATGAAAATCCTGGTATCTCCCTGGAATTTTCTACCTGTGTACCTAAGACTCAGAGTTGGAGTTCTGAAGCTCTGAAAGTCAGCATTGCTACATACAACAACCGTTAAAGAGAAATCAGGCTTCAGTTAGAGGTAAGAATGAGGCCAGTTGGGTTGGGTCTAAGGTAAATCAGAATACAGGAGCAAGGACAACATTGTAGGTGTTCCTTTGAGGCCAGAGGCAGAGACATTTAGGTTATATAAAAATCTAAATTTTCTGTAGCACATTCTAACTCAACCTGTCTGGATTGTTCTTTAAACAACCCAAACACATGGAGCCCAGAGTGGGAATGAGAGCTTGTAATGGAACACCTAGCTATATCCCAGAATACGTTGGGCAGATAATTAGAAAGAATTGGCAAAGTCCTTTGACAGATGGGAGAAAAAATATGGCTGTTAAACTTTACCTCCAGTGAAACCCCTGATACTATCTTAAACATTAGGGACCCCCAAGTCAATTGGCCAAGCCCTTGATCTTAAGGCTCGTTCTTGTGAAGCTTATTTTTGTGGTGGAGAAGCTAAACCTACCTATAGCTATGCCTAAGAGTTACTACTGGAGAACCTCTTTTGTTCCTCAGATGTAGCTTCTCTCTCTCTCTCTGAGCCCAACTCTGCAAGTAAAACCATCATCTCCACCCTATCCCACCCCCAACACGGGACATGACACCCAGGGGTGAAAGTCTCCCTGGCAATGTGGGACATAACTCCTGGGGATGAGCCTGGCCCTGGCACTGTGGAATCGACAACACTTTTTTGACCAAGAGAGGGAAAAGAAATGTATCAAAGTAAGGTAACAGTGACTGAGAGAGTTCATATAGAGTTGAGAGGTTAATCTGGAGACTACTTTTATGATAGCTTCAGCTAGATATCAGTTTGCCAAACCACAACCAAAACCATTCCTGCCAACCTTAAGGAACAACTTGGGCTTTATCTGAGATTCTACAAAAGTTTCACACAGTAAGATTACTTTCCAGAAACCTACAAACCTACCAACCTCTGGTTCGTAGGTCAGATAGGTCCTGAAATACTGAGGGGCCAGCCTTTCCCAGAACATCAACTCGTTCCATCCCCCTATTCCGCATGATAGACACTCTTTTCCAACATGAAAAAGTTAGACTGGTATAGCTCAAATACCCCTAAATTTGGGAGAAAACATAAAGGAGAAGGAAGAGACATAACAGAGTATTCAGGATTTAACAAATGAGTATGACTGCTGAATCATTATATTGATATTTCTTTTAGTCTCCAGTGTTTTGGAGCAGCTAGAAAGAAAAACCTAAAATTTTAGAACTGTAACCATTACTAAATGGTTACATTAAATCTGAAATCTGTTCTATAACTACATGTTAAGATGTACTTTGACATTTATTGCTTTTTTGTATATATGTTATATTTCACAATAAAAAAATGTTAAAAATATATTAAAGTACCTGAATATCATTTGAAACGCTAAGGAAAAAAATAAAGCTGCATAACAGGAATAGGATAGAAGGTTCTAGGGAAGTCGCCACTGCTCAGTGCCCATCTCCTAGCCCTCACTTACCTGCTTCCTTTTCTTCCTGTGCAGATGCTTCAATATGTTTCCATTTTGCAGCCCTGGAGAAATGTTAGTCTAATGAAAGACTTGGCTGTTCCTTGAATGCAAATCCAGGAACAGGTAGCCCAGGTTTCTATCAGGTAGACATTCTGCTCAGAAGTTGCTTGATGCAACCTTTTTACTCAGAGTCAGGGCCCTTTCTCCCTGGGGTATAAATATCCACTCTTGGGTGATGCAAGTTTCTCTCCTCTCCCCGTGAAGTGGGGCAAGCAGAGCCTCCATCCACCCACCCTGACCCTAGCAGCTTCACCTTCCCAGGAGACTGGGTAGGATGGAGTTTCCTTCCCCCGTGGTTTGGACCCTCTGTGTTAAGTAATAGGCAGCTATTTCCTGAAAGCCTTTGTTGGGCTTGAGCATGTGCTCCCCTAATGCACCATATGGCAACTCCGAGGTAGGGAAGTCACCTTCTTATAGGTGAGGGGTCAGGGAAAGTTTCTTTTCTAGTTTGCTAGCTGCCGGAAAGCAACACACCAGAGACGGATTGGCTTTTAATAAAAGGGGATTTATTTTGTTGGTTCTTCAGAGGAAAGGCAGCTAACTTTCCACTGAGGTTCTTTCTTACGTGGAAGGCACAGGATGGTCTCTGCTGGAGTGCTGAGATGAGGAATGCCGAGCTGCTTAGGCTGTGCTACAGTGCGTTCTCTCATTTAAGCACCAGCCAATTAAGTCAAACGTCACTCATTGCAGCAGACAGGCCTCCTAGCTGACTACAGATGTAATTGGCAACAGATGAGGTTCACTACCATTGGCTCATGTCCGCAGCAACAAGACTAGGTATGCTCACCTGGCCAAGTTGACAACTGAATCTAACTAACACAGTTTCCATTCATCAGCTGGGCAGATGAAGGGCACAAGATGTATGAGCAATAAATGATACAGACACTCACTTATACACATATGTGTATATATCTTTTAGGAGAAGTAGAATGAATCTGAATAATTTAAACAGTGTGCTAGCATGTATATTAATTTTATCCATGTTCATAGAACTTTATCAATGGCACATATTAAGGCCCAAAGAAATGTCAGTACATTC
The DNA here is from genome assembly GCF_023851605.1 of Tamandua tetradactyla. Lineage (NCBI taxonomy): Eukaryota > Metazoa > Chordata > Mammalia > Pilosa > Myrmecophagidae > Tamandua > Tamandua tetradactyla. The sequence goes on from NC_135332.1 coordinate 11,071,032, forward strand.
TACAAAGCAAGCATGTACCCAGTGTTTTATTATGAACAGGTGCTGAATATAACAAACATGGAAATGTAATAAATTACAATGCAATGAACCTACAAATTAATAAAAAGCAGGTTACTAAAACTTTCCCCCAACACTTAGAAATTAGAAAATATTTGTAAATAACTCTTAGAGCATAATAAAAGGAAAGCTTCAATTAGCCTATTTTGTAATTAGCCTGATTAGAGCACTGCAGGCTGAAGCCAAGGTTAAAATTCACAGCATTCAGTAATTTCCATTATTATTAACTGGAAAAAGAAAATAAATCAGTAAGCATTTATTTGAAGAAGCTAGGAAGAAAATAAGAACAAAAAGCCAAGGAATACAGGAAGAAAAAATTCATAATAGAAAACCAGAAATTAGTGGCTTAGGCAATAAAAGTGGACTTGCTAAGAAAATCCCTTTTTAGCCACTTTAATATACCAGTGTACTCAGAAGAAAAATATAAAATTTTAAGAACAAGGATGGTGCTTGTAACTGCTGGTAAACATATTTTAAGACATATAAAGGGCTATTTAAGTATATATTTTAAAGAATTATAAGGGACTATGTAGGATTTCTTTTGAAAATGTGGTTGTGCAGGATTATTCAGCAAAATGTAAATTATGTCATTATCTCATTAGAAATATTAAATGATGTTAAGCCAGAAGAAAAAAAATAATTGGAGAAAATGCATGAATGGAGGAAAGAGAGGCAGATACCAGAGAACCACAGCTCTAAAGGAACCAGATCCAGAATAATTATAACAAAGTTGTATTAAGTTATATTAAGACCAGGGAATGTCTACCATATTGTTTTGCAAATTAGGCCAAGATATATTGTTTTTCTTAATGACGTTATTGAAAAGAAAATGCGTAGCCCAACCTCACTATTGAACACAGATGACATACAGCTATGAAACAAGCCCTGAATAATAGATTAATAGGTCAAACTCAGCACTGCATTAAAATAATGTTAATGGTGACAGCGTATGAAAAAACAGGGTTTACTTCAGAATTGCAAAGATGACTTCAACTTATGAAATCAATATAATGCTTCACATTAGTCTATCATAAAGATAAAACAAGCTTTTGTCTTTATTAATATTGAAAATACACTTAATTACATTCAATATTTGTTCATAATAAAATTTAAAGATGGAATAAGAAGAGGATAATAAATTACCATTTACTTCTATCCTATGACTAGCATCATGCTCCTCACTGAAAATCTAGAGGGAATGCCCCCTAAATCTAGGAATCACTTCAAGATACTCATTAACTCCACTATTATTTGCTCTTAAAAGTTTGGATAGAAAAAAAGCTTGGGTCATGAAATAATAATTTAAAAAAATGATAAATATGTAAATATATAAGGAAAAAGATAAAATGATCATTACCTAGGAAATTGAAGGGAACAAAAATATTTGAAGAGTACTCTGTGTGCTGGTTTGAAAAGCCATGTTCTTTTATTTCTAATCCAATCTTGTGGGGTGTTTTAGTTTGCTAAAGCTGCCAGAAAGCAAGACAGCAAAGATGGATTGGCTTTTTTTTTTTTTTTTTTTTATTACATGGGCAGGCACCAAGAATCGAACCTGGGTCCTCTGGCATGGCAGGCAAGCATTCTTGCCTGCTGGGATTGGCTTTTAATAAGGGGATTTATTTGGTTAAAATGTATAATTCTTCAGAGAAAAGGCAGCTAGCTTTCATCTGAGGTTCTCTGTTACATGGAAAGGAACGTTATGTGTCTGCTGGCTTTCTCTCCTGGCCTCTGGGTTCCAACAGCTTTCCCAGGGGCAATTCCTTTCTGCATCTCCAAACATCTGGGCTGAGCTGGAGTGTTGAGATGAGGCATGCTGAGGTTCTGAGCTCTCTTCTAAATTCTCTCTTTTAAGCCTCCAGTTAATTAAGTTAAACCTCACTCAATGTGGAAGGCATTCCCCTTACCCAACTGTAGGTGTAATCAGCTATAGATGAATTTCATGTGCTGATGATTTAAGTCCATAGAAACAGAATGGGGCATCATCACCTGGCCAAGTTGACACCTGAACCTAACTACCACATAGGGGCAGACCTATTGCAGGGTGGGATCTTTTGATTAACTGTTTCCATGGAAATTGACCTTCCCAATTATGGGTGTGACCTTTTGGTTAGGTTATTTCAGTGGAGTTGTGATCCCACCCATTCAAGGTGGGTCTTAATTAGTTTAATGGATTCCTTGAAGGAGCTTATGGAGAGAGAAAGAGGTCAAAACAGATACAGATAGCAGATGCCTAGACACAGACATTTGGAGATACAGAAGGAAAGCTCCCACAGTAGAAGCCATAGGACCCTCAGGAGCTGAGAAAGCCAATTTGAAACCAATGCAGGAGAAAAGGGCCAGCAGACATTGCCATGTGCCTTTCAACATCACAGAGGAACCCAGATGCTGCCTGTCCTCTGAGAAGGTATCCTCCAGTTGGTGCCTTAATTTTGGCCATTTACATGGCCTTAGAGTTGTAACTTTACCTTAATTAATCCCCTTTATAAAGGCCAACCCATTTTTAGTATATTGCATTCTGGCAGCTTTAGCAAACCAAAACACTCTGAATTTGGTAACATCAATAAGGAGATAACTTCTTCATAAGTTTGCAGTAGTTAGATAATAGTGAATGTGATGATGACAGTGATGTCACCTTCTATTGGGAGCTCACTGTGAGCTCCTGGCTTGGCTATTTAAATATATTTTCACATATAACACAAAAAAAACAACAGCATTCAGATAAATTGCACATTTTTCTCACTTTTACAGAAGAGAAAACTGAGCCTCAGAGAGGTCAGAAACAGATTAACTTAGCAAGGAAAATGGCAGAAGCAAGGAAGTCTAAATAACTTCAAAGCTGGTATTTTTATGCCCTTCACAGTAGCAACAATGATGTAAATATATTGTAGCTTTTTTTCCTAGGATCCTGGAGTTATGTAAATTAAGACAGATCGGCCCAGGGTTGAAACATTTTGTTTGTGGGTCCTGACATCCCCACCCACCTCTACCATGGTAGGGAAGTCAGACAAAATTTGAGTCCTCTCTTCTCTAGGACAGAGGCTTTCACAAATATTTTGAAGTTATGCATTGACAGACTTCTAAAATCCATGGCATCTAATTTCTTCTCCCTTCCACAAGTTTCTATGTTTCCCAATCAGATAACCTAACCATCCATTCCTCATAGGTACAGAGGTGATGTGGAGGCACTCAGGTAGGTGAAGGAAAACAAGACAGGAAAGAAAATGGCTTTACTGTTGACCTTGAGAGGTCATATCTTGTCCTTTAATGGTGATCCAGCAATCATTCAAACAATATTTAAGTTTATAATGGAGACTGCTGTCAGTGCCAGAGGTACCTCCCAAAGGAAATGACTTGAAGAGTGCTAAAATTGCAAGAGAGAATTTACTCTCCTGGTCTTAAACTAGGTTTCTGTAGGACACATATTCTATGACTTGGATAAGGGGTTACGACTCAAAAACGAAATGATAATGATCAAGACCACACTTGTACTAGTAGATAGTATATAAATTACGATGCTGGGAGGTAAGAGTTGGCACACTCTAATTGGGTAACTGGAAGTGAGTTTTAAAATGTGGGTGAGGGGCTACTTACAAGGAGTGAGCTGGTTCAGAACAAATCAACAAGGGATGGTGTATCACTCCAAGGCCATTCGGAACCCACAGATACAGCTGAGTCTGAATGGTCTTAGAAGGGGGACCATCACCAGAATCTAGGCGAATATGAATAAGATGATGCCTGTGAAAGAAGATGCAGCTTTTAGTAAAAGGCTACAGCTAACCTGTAAGAACACGGCAAGGAGAGGGCAAGGGAAATCACTTCCCCCAACCCCACCCCTGCCCCCAATTCTCCCTACTCCTCTACACCTTGCAGAGAACAACTTGGAAAATGGTAGAGAGCAGATCTGGAGGGGCAAATGGGATATCTGATACAGGAAGAATTTGGAAGACTTTATGTTCTTGAACTGTGGAACTTGCTATTACTAGTTTATATTGGAATGTATCATAAGAAATTTTCTTACTTAACAAAAATCTGAATTGACATAAACTAAATGATATCATACACTATTTCATGATTTTGTGGAAAGAGTATTAATGTCCTCTCATTGTTTGGCCACATGATATTATATGAGAACCTGCTTTTGTAATTTGAAGTATTGGTCCTTGGATCTACTATTTAAATGTTTGTTAGTAGGTTTGCTGTAACATTAGTAATGGGACAAGAGTCCCATCGGAGGTCAGCGTGCCATATGTCAGCTATTTAAAAGTTATCTATCAGCCCAACGAATGTTAAATAAATTCCATTCTTGACAAGTGTATTTTCAAAATGATGAAATTGATTACTATGTACTTACTATTTATTACTAAGTCACTATGCTAATTATTCAATATTTTCACCTAATTGGTATTCTACTGAAAGAAATGAGTTAAAATCTTAAAAATTAAATAGAAATGTAGTGAAAGCATACAAATTATATTTTATATTTTAATTAACAAAATATTTTAATTTAAAATAATTGTAATAATTAAAGTCCTACATTTTAATCCAACTGAAGAGTAAATAAAAATATTTTTTCATACATATTTTCAGAAGCCATTTTTCTCCTAAAATATTCAAAATATCTATTAAAGTTAGAAGGCAAAATGTAAATTATAATTAGAGATATAATAATTTATATCAGAATTATACAAATCTGAATTTTAAATTTGTTTATGAAAAATTAAGTTTTAAAAATATATTTTATGAACTATAACTACTAGGAATTTAGCATTCAACGTGCATTTGTCAATATAAAGAATCAGTATCAAGGTGCATATTTGTTATGCCTAGAACTACATATAAGGAAAGTCAAAAGTATCAATAATTTTTAGAATTTTGTGACTGAACTATTATGAATATCTCCAGAACCATGAAATGAAACACAAGGAGAATCAAGAAAATGGAATTTCAGCACTACTAAAAAAAGGATACTTTTTAGCCAAACAATCCACTGACTCTCGGTGAGGCACCCATGTGTTTTCAAATAAATGCTATATGTATAGTTGTGATATGCACAGTCATCTAAAGTTGTGATATGCGCAAGTTCAAGACTGGGACCCTGGTTGCCCTGATGCAAGTATGGGTCTGTTTGGTTAGTAGGAAAAAAAGAAATTTAAGAAAGATGGAAAGATTTGCAACCAAATGCACATTCCAATGTCCATCTGTGCATTCTAACATTTCCACTGGGCCATTGGTCAGATGTTCACACTCTTCGGATTAGGACTTAAATACAAATTTATCTGACAAATAGGCTTACCTCTCTAGATATGAATTCTATCAGGTAGTTGTTGAAATATGAGGAAAATGGCAGCTATGCAATGAGTTTGCATCTTAAGTAGGTTCCTGATTCAGCTCAAATAGTAATGATCCTAAAGTGATATAAGGTTATAGTGGTACATATAAACAGCAATCTCTAGTGGCAATTGCCCAGAGCTCAGAGTTCCTCTCGTAGCTATGAAATTATGGGAGATTCCATTTGAGAAAGAGAATGGCTTCATTTAGTACTGTGGGAAGATTTTGCCATTGCAAAGTTTTTTTCTTGTTGTTTTTACTATAATTATATTCTCCAAATCTAGTACCCACTCAAAATTCATATGTTTAGAGTTACAAATAAAAAATCTGTCTCATGCAGTGTTCAAATTGTTTTACTGTTAGTCAAATGAGTTTTCTGGTTTTCTTTTTTTCTCTTTTTTTTGAGAGGGGGGAGCTACAAAAGTTGGCATGGACGTTACATTTCTTCCAAAGAGAAAATTTCTAACTTGCTTAAAAATAAAGGTGCTCAAGCATATATGTTTCAGTCTTTTAAACTATATGTCTTAATTGCAAACATTTTGGGTTTAGTAAAATTCTCCAAATCTTTAAGATAAAGTTTGGTAATTTTCTAACTTGAATTCCTTTATCTTTTCAATGGAGCTACAGAAAAGAGAGCAGGTTAACTTTTAAAACAAAAAAGAAAAATATGTAATTTAATGACAATTGTCATTAAATAAAAAATAATTAGTTTCTTAGCTGTGCAAAGGAATTGACTTAATATGGAATACCCATATGAGTAGTTCAAAAATTCACTTTTGGTTTAGAAAGCCAATAGGGACTTGGAGTTGACCCAAATTTCTATTAAAACTTTACCCTTTCTCTGGTTCTATTCTTTTTTCATGAGAAAAAAATGAAACTAAATAAAAATAGAGCCAATATGAGGTAAATTGCAATCTATAAATCTTGAAATCTGACTGGTGATGGTGGCACAGAACATAAATTATATTCATGAATGAACTGTTGGAACAAAAGTTCAGAGCAGTTTTACTGCACAGAGTTCATGAGCAGTAGCTGTTTAAAGCTCCTCTGTTATGTGATAGAGGTGGGGAGAGAGAGAAAGAGAAAAAAGAGAAAGCGAAAAAAGAAGTCTTCAGCGTGGGCTTCCTTGCTGAAAAATCAACTCTCTTAGGCTGCTGGGCATTCATAATAAGTGTTTCAAAATGAACCAGTTGGTGTGATACATATAAAAAGGATCTCTATGAGCAGCTGAGCATATGTGTAGAGAGGCTAACGTTTAGAATAATTCAAGAAAAAATTGAAAAGTGTCAGTATACCAATTATAGTAAATTTTTGTGAGGCTGCTATGATTTATCTCCCATTTATTTCTTCAGAGATGTATCCTAGAGGTTTTGAAAACTTGTAGTCCACTGGCCAAATTTGTCCAGCATTCCTATTTTATCTCAGTCAGCTTTAAAAACTATATGAATATTAGGGCATAAGATAAGTCTCAGTAAATTAAAAAATATTGAAATAATACCAAGTAATTTCTCTGACCTCAATGGAATGAAGCTAGAAATCAATAACTGCAGGAAAACTGGAAAATCTACAAGCATGTGGAAATTAAACAGTATACACTTAAACAACCAATGGGTTAAAGAAGAAATCACATGGGAAAGTAGGAAATACTTTGAGAATAAAGAAAATGAAAACACAATGTCCTAAAACTTATGGGATACAGTTGAAGGCAATGCTCAGGGAGAAATTCATAGCTACAGATGCCCATATTAAAAAAGAATGAAGAATGCAAATCAACAACCTAACTTCATATTTTGAGGAACTAGAAAAAGAAGGGCAAAATGAATCCCAAATTAGAAAGAGGAATGAAATAATTAAGATTACAATGGAGATAAATGAAATAGAGAATCAATAAAACTAAACAATTTTTCAAAAAGTAATCAATACAATTGGCAAACTTTTGCTAGATCAATAAAGAAAAAAAGAAAAGATGTAAATGACTAAAATCAGAAATGAAAATGGTGCCATTGTTACTGACCTTACAGTAACAAGTAAGAGGATTATAAGAGAATGTTGTGAACAACTGTACACCAACAAATTAGATATTCTAGATGAAATGAAAAAATTCCCTGGTACACAAATTAACTAATCTGACTTAAGAGGAAAGTCAACAGACCTGTGACAGGTACATAGATTGGAGCAATAATTAAAAACTTTTAACAAAATAAATGTCCAGGACCAGATGGCTTCACTGGTGAACTCTACCAAACACTCAAAGAAGAACTAATGCCAATCCTTCTCAAACTGTTCCAAAGAACTAAACAGGAAGGGACACTTCCGAATTTATTCTATGAGGACAGCATTTCATTATCCTGATATCAGAGCTTGATAAGAACATCACACACAAAAAGAAAATTACAAACCAATTTCCCTTATTGGTGCAGAAATTGTTAACAAAACAGTAGCAATCTGAATCCAACAGCATATTAGAAAATTATACACCATAATCAAGTGGGATTCATCCTAGGAGTGCAAGAGTGGTTAAATATATCAAAGCCAATCACTATAATATAATACACCACATAAATAGGTTGAAGTAAAAAAAACAAAACAACAACAACACATGATTTTTCCCAATAAATGCAAGGAAAGCCTTTGACAAAATCCAGCACCCTTTCTTCATAGAAACATATAGAAAACTGGGAATAGAATGAAACTTTCTCAAAATGATAAAGGCTGTTTATGAAAAACTCATAACTAACATCATACTCAATGGTCAGGAAAAAGAAAAGGGTGTTTGCTTTCACCACTGCTATTCAGTATTTTACTAGATGTTCTAGACGGAGCAATTGGGCAGGAAAAAGAAATAAGTGTTATCCAAACTGGTAACAAAGAAGTTAAACTATCTCTGCAGAATTTTTATATGTAGAAAATCCAAAGGAATCCACAAGAAAACAACTAAAGCTAATAAACATATTCAGCAAAGTGGCAGGGTACAAAATCAATATGCAAATATCAATTGTGCTTCTATATACTAACAAAGAAGACTCTGAAGAGGAAATTTTAAAACAGAGATCCATTTACAGCAGCATCTAAAAGAACAAAAGATCTAGGAATAAATTTAACTAAGAATGTGAAAGACTCATACTGTAAAAATTATAAAACAATTCGGAAAGAAATTGAAGATTTAAATAAATGGTGAAGTATCCCATGTTCATGGATTGGAAGATATATTTGTGTTAAGATGTCAATATTATGCAAAACGCTCTACAGATTCAATGCAATCCCTATCAAAATTCCAGCACCCTTTTATTTGCAGAAATGGAAAAGCCAATCCTCAAATTCCAATGGAATACCAGGGGTCCTGCATAGCCAAAACAATTTTGAGAAAGAAGAACAAAGTTTGGGTACTTACATTTCCCAATTTCAAAATGTACTATAAAGCCACAGCAATCAAAGCAGTGTGGCACTGGCTTAAGGACACACAAATATACCAAGGGAATAGATTTGAAAGTTCAGAAATAGACCCATAGATCTATGGGTGTCTGATTTCAGCAAGTGTGCTAAATACATGCAATGGGTGGAGAATAGTCCCTTCAACAAATGGCATTGGAAAAACTGGATCTCAACATGCAAAAGAATGAAGTTAGTTCCCTATCTCAAACCATAGACAAGTACTAACTCAAAATGGATCAGGGACCTAAATATAAACCCTAACCCCACAGATCCTCATAAAAGATTACATAGAGGTAAATCTTCATGACCTGGGATCCAACAATGAATTCTTAGATATGACGTCAAAAGCATAAGCTACAAAAGAAATAATAGATAAATTCAACATCATCAATATTTTGCATCAAAGGACGTTATCAAGAAAGTGAAAATACAATCTACAGAATGTGAGAAAATAATTACCAGCCACATATCTGATATAGGCATAATATCCAGAATATATAAAGAACTTTTATAATGCAACAACAAAAAGACCAACAACCCAATTAAAAATTAAAAGTTGAATATAGAATTACCGCATGACCCAGCAACTCCACTCCTAGGCATATATCCAAAGAAAGTGAAATCCAGTATCCCAAACAGATACTTGTATACCAATGTTCATAGCAGCATTATTCACAATAGCCAAAAAGGAGAAACAACCCAAGTGTCCATTAACAAATGGAGAGATGAAGAAAATGTAGATCATATGCCCAGTGGAATATGTGGCCATAAGAAGGAATGAAGTTCTGAGACAGGCTGCAACATAGATGAACTGTGTAATATTAAACTCAATGAAAACAAGCAAGGCAGATACACACAAATAATAATTTTAAAAGCTCCCTAAAATCCCTTTGGCGGAAAATGGGGTTCTTATAAATACTGAATTTGTAAAATGTGATAAAACCTATAGTGTATTAACAAAATATTCAAGATGTGGTTGATTAAAGTTTTGGGTGTTGGCTTAGAAGGATAGGCAGGAAGTTTCCTTAGTTCAGGCTAAATTTAGTTAGTATGAGCTTTAGAACCACTATCCACTGGTAGATCTGATGATACCTGTTTCTTTGCAGCCTCAGTAGCTTCACTGTTTCTTTCTACAGCAGAAAAAAATCCAAAGCCCAAACAAGTGAAATGATTAGTGACAAAGCTAGAATCAAATCTCAAGCCTACTGAATTTGAATCATTGCTTAAATGAAAAGAGGGATGAGTTAGGTTTGATGATGGGCAGTCTAACAAAATGTATCCTTTGCATATATATGACAAAACATTGCAACTGATGTTATGGACTTTTTCAACTTCAGTCACAAAATAAGATTTAAACTGTCCTTCATCAACAAAAAATGTTTGAAATGAATGTCTTCCTTTATCTCTTATATTTACCCTGAAATCATTCCAGAATATCAGAAATGAGGGAGAGTCTCAGAGACACAGTAAGGTTTGAAGATGATTTGGGAGTTTCACTGTAAATTTTTATTGGTGTTAATCAATTAACCAATCAGTCAAAAGTAAAAAAAGCTTAAAGTAAAGGCTTGGTGGAGGTAGGATGTCAAAATAGTCTCGATATAAAAATGACCATACGCAAATGTCATGCCTGTGATAGTCTTCTAAAATAACTCAAAACAATTGTGATAATTAACATTGATAATTCACCACATTATAAAAAAAATCAATGAAACCTAACCGATAGGGATTTCCAAATTAAAACCACCATGTAAGTCCACTGCACATCCTTCAGAATGGCTGAAATTAAGGGAAAAAAGACATACTTTTAAATTTCAGGTTAAACTTTGCTTGAGTAAGTGGTATGGAAATAGGAGTATAAGAAGCAAAGAGTCCTATTAGATTTCGTGGTATCGAGAGCTGGTTCATGTGTTACTTAAATAGATAATGATGCTTACCATATTATCTTTATAACTGGTTCTCATGCTCATTTATAAAACACTTACCAAATCACTATGAAATTCAGATTCTCTAAGTAAAATTAAAGAGTGGGCTTACAGTGTTATTTGAAATATTAATGTTTGTAAATTAATATCCTTGTTCTTAGGAAATGTATATGGAAGTATTATGTGTTCAAGGAGTATAATGGGTACAATCTGCTCTCAGATGTTCAGAAAACAGATCGATGATAGAATGGTGGGATAAAGGTAGCAAAATGTTAAAATTGCTTTCTGAAGGATGGGTAGTTGTTGGCATTCTCTATACAGACTTTGCGTTATTTTTGCAAATGTCCTGTAAGTTTGACATCATTTCAAGATAAAAATGTTTGTTTTTTAAATCGATGCTTGCAATACACCAGAAGATATAGTCTATACCACTTCTTAAATTTAATATGAAAACTTAAACATGTCAAAATGTCTACTTAAAAACGTGAGAGAAGGGCGGGCCGCGGTGGCTCAGCGGGCAAGAGTGCTTGCCTGCCGTGCCGGAGGACCCCGGTTCGATTCCCGGCCCCAGCCCATGTAAAAAACAAACAAACAAACAAAATATAATAAAACAAGAAAATGTTTAAAAATGTTTCCCTTTCTTCCTCCCTTCCTTCCTTCCATCCTTCCTTCCTTCTCTGTCTTTCCTTCCTTTAAAAAAAAAAAAAAAAAAAAAACGTGAGAGAAGATTCATAATTCTTAAAATCATTTAATCAATACTCGATTATCTAGCTGATACGAGAGCTCCAGTGAGATATAGCTTGTGAGACCTTGGCCCACTTTGAAATGTTGGCCTTCTCCTTGATTATGCTCTCAACAGCAAATGCATCCTGTCAGCTGCCTGTACCAAGCATGTGGGCAGATGCCCACGAATGCTGGAAGAGGCCTCCTTGGTATTTTATTGGCAATAACTCAAAGCTTATTAAAATCCAGATGGAGAGGGACCTGCAGCATATTCAAGCCCATATGCCCACTTGGGTACTTCACTATTTAATTACTTGCATTCCAGCCATAATTTATTTCCCTTGTCCTACTTTGATTTTCTCCAAAGTGTTTATGTAATCTTTTAGTTTACCTCGTCCCATATTATCTTTATAACTGGTTCTCATGCTCATTTATAAAACACTTAGATTAAGTTTTATGTATGATATTTTACTATTTTTATATTGGCATTAGATGGACCTTGACTATGCAGATGCAATTGGTGAATCATTTGTGAGTCTTTGTGTTGCAGCTCTATTAAATTAAAAATGCCTGGTGTTTTAATCCAATAATATTTTCCTAAATACAGTAAGGCTATTATGTAGACACGGCAAGCCATCTCTGCAGTATGGATAATTTGTAAAAGAATTCGGTCATTGCAAACATGATGCCCGTTAATAAGCACATAGAACATAACTCATGTTGGTGAAATCAGAAGTGCTATTTATAGTTTTAACAGCATGAGATCAAAATAATTATAAATTTAAAAAGTTAATTTTCCCCCCAAAGGCCAGACACTGTGACCTCATTATTCCACGCTTCACCGTTGGTTTTGTTGTTTTTGTTTGTTTCCCAGCAACTCAATCCAAAATTTCTTAAGTTTTATTTCCTTTCTGAAATCTCTCTGTATTAAAATAGGAAAATAGGCACAGCTCTACTCTATTAATTCTCAGTGCATTTAAAAGGTATTACCACTCACTTTAAACTTAATCCTGTCCTGTCCTGCATTATTATTTACTGCTTCCTGACTTTGTCTTCTCTCCCAAATTTATAACTTCTGAAAGGCAAGGACAACGTCCTGTTGTTCGATAGTCCATACAGTGCCCTGTGTATGCTGCACTTTACAATCTTTCCATGAATGTCCTATGATGAAGTGTGTTCCCATAGCTCTAGATTATTAATTAATTAATTTATTTATTGGCATGGGCAGGCTCCGGGAATTGAACCTGGGTCTCTTGCATGGTAGGTGAGAACTCTGCCGCTGGGCCACCATTGCCCCACCCTAGATTTATTTTTAATAATAGCTTAGAATATGTTGTAATGTAACTGTCCATTTATTGCTCTGCAGCCCTCATTTGATAGTGTGTTTTTTTTTTTATTTTTATGCTATATTACAGGGTCACATTTCATTATTTTTCCATGTGAGTATCCCATTACTGCAGCACTATTTGTTGAATTTCTCTTTGTTTGGTTTGTTTTGCTTGTCTGTTTGTTTTTGGGAACTGCATAGACTGGGAATCGAACCTGGGTCTCCTGCATGGCAGGCGAGAATTCTACCAATGAATCACCCTCACACCCCTGATAGCATGTTTTTTGAGAGAAGTGTTTGTGTGCGTCTGTTTGCAAGTTCGCTTTAGTTATTATATAACTAGAACATAAACAGCCCATGAGATATAAGTATCAGCCGTACTTGTCTCGCAGGCATTTACTGAGTGAAGAAACACAGGAATGATAGGACTGTGGTAGATTTTTCTGTCTCATTATCGACAAATTACTGAGTTTCTTCAAAGACGTCTCATTGGCCAACTCTCTTCACTGTGTCTATTTGAAGAGCTGAGTCCATAGGTAAAAGTTTTCTCAAAACTTTTGAGAGGAAAACAATCAATCCCTTTGAACTCAATTACAAAACTCTCATTCCTGGCATTCCTAATTCTGACAAGGCACTAATGGAGAATACATCATAAGGGACCTTAAAAGTCTGAAAAAGCTCTCAATAAAGTGGTAACAAGAATTTTGGCATTTAAAATATGGTAAAAGAGCTCAGTGGCTATGATGTTTTGAAGCTGTAATACCTCAGAAAATGATGTTCTTAGAGCTAATCCATTCCTTTTCCTGTGGACCTATTGTGGGTGGGATGTTCTGATTAGATTATTTCAGTTGAGTTATGTCCCAGGTGGGTCTTAATTCTTTTACTGAAGCCCTTTGTGAGAAGATGGAGGACAGAGAGAGAAAAAGGCACAGAAGTTCAAAAGAAAGCCACTGATGGAGCAGCCAGAAGTTGAAAACAACGAAACCCAGGAGAGAAGGGCCAGCACACGCAGCCCTGTACCTTACCACGGGACAGAGGAGCCTTGGATCTTCGGATTATCAGCTGAGGCCTTGATTTGGACATTTTCAGGGCCTCAGAACTGTAAGCTTGTAAAGTAATAAATTCCGGTGTATTGAGTTTGGGCAGCTTTAGTGAATAGGTTTTGGTACCAGAGGAGTGAGGTACTGTGCTTGCAAATGCCAAAAATGCTGGAACAACTTTATAAATGAGCAAGGGGAAAGAACTGTGAGGTGCTTGATAGAAAAGGCCTAGACTGCTTTGAAGAAACTGTTGGTTAAAATATGGATGCTAAAGGTATTCCTGAATACCATCAGATGGAAGTGATGAATGTGTCATTGCAAACTGGAAGAAAAGCAACCCCTGTTTTAAAGTGGTAGAGAATTGGACAGAATTGAGTTCTGGTGTCAGAGGCAAGGCAGAATTTAAAAGTGACAAGCTCGGGTATTTATCTGAGGAGATTTCCAAACTAAATGTGGAAAATGAACCCTGGCTTCTTGCAACTTACAATAAAATGTAAGAGGAAAGGGATAAGCTGAGAACAGAACTCTTGGGTACAATAAAAACCCCACCAGTAACAGGAATTGATGGTTTGGAAAATTCTGAGCTTCCAGAAAGCAGGTCCCCAGAGAACTGTGCCTTCCCTGTGCCCTGAACTGTTGTGTCCTTTGGAGAACTTACAATACTATGTCACACACAGGCATGACATCTTCACGTGGCCTTTGAAGAAAAGGTTCTCAGCATATTTATCATTGCATCCCCAGAGCTGAGCAATGACAGACATTTATCAGTGATTTTACTGCAAAATATAAATGGATACAGGAAACTGCATAAAACAAGTGTGTAGCTTAATGATTTATTTGTCGAAGAAGCCAGAAATTTTGTCCTGCAGTGTTCTCCACAGTCCTGATTTTATTGATTGCAATTTCATGGTGAATTTTAACATATTCTTCAGTATTTCCTGAAAATTGGTGGTTAGATATAAAGGTTTGATCAGATTCAGGTGTTTAAAAGTTGAAATCATTTCATTTAATCCTTTGAAGATTCATCCTTAGCCACAGCTTAAAAAAAACAAAAAAAACCAAAAGACATTGTTTCTAGTTTGGAGGTATTACAAATAGTGCTGCTGTAAACGATCTTGTACATATCTTTTGATGAACATGTGCTCTTATTTCTATTGTTTTATAACTAGGGATGAAATTA
Organism: Tamandua tetradactyla; assembly: GCF_023851605.1. Classification (NCBI taxonomy): domain Eukaryota; kingdom Metazoa; phylum Chordata; class Mammalia; order Pilosa; family Myrmecophagidae; genus Tamandua; species Tamandua tetradactyla. The sequence goes on from NC_135332.1 coordinate 11,086,041, forward strand.
GTAGATCATATGGAATGCTTATGTTTAGCATTGTTGCATACTATCAAACGGATTGTCAAAATGGTTGTACCAACTTACTCTCCCACCACCAGTAATGACTCTATCATCAGTTGTGCTACATCCTGCCAATTCTTGATATTGAGAGTCTTTTTAAATTTTAGAGACATTCTGGTGGGTATGTCGTGGTATCTCATTATGCTTTCATTTTATTATCTATTTTCTTTCTCATTATGGATTTTAATTTGCCCATACCTCAAGACTAATGAAGTTGAATTTCTCTATGTCTATTTTCCATTTTAATATCTTCTTTTGTCAAGTGCTTGTTTAAGGCTCAGGCCCATTTCTTTTCTGGGGTTTCCTGATTGATTTGTAGAAGTTTATTTTCTTATAAAGGCAAATCACTTCATTTCTTTCCTCTTCTGAAGGATGGTCAGATACAATGTCTAATAGAGTCCATGAGAGGTTATGGAAAGAAATTCAATGACAGGATAAAGATGCTAATATAATGCCATCCACATGGAGATTTCCAAAATTTCAATAAGAATTCTGATTCATTTCAAAGTGCACAAGATATTAAAATCCAAAAACCATATAATGTTCATAATTCATAAGCCAATGTCCAAATTAATTGAGGTAAATGTAAAACCATCATATTACTAGTCTTAGCTAGAGGGTTTTACTTAGATGGGAAACTAGACCAGGGATTTATGGAGCTGCTGAAGCAGAGGTTCTCTTCCACTGGAATGGGTAGAATTCCTCCAGAGTTAGTAGAAGAGTTTCATAGCACCAACAGCACCACCATAAAACGTAGAAAAGAAGCTAATCTCCAAGCTCTAGAGTAGTTAGCACACTGATATTACAATATCATAGTATGTAATGAAGACAACTGTAATCAACACCATAGAAGAGATTCTAGAATTTGATAGCCAGAAAAAAAAAATCTTAGTTTCAGTTTCTCTAGGATGCACACTATGACAGTTGTCTCATTTTCATGAGTTGGAACTAAATCCAACTGGGAGAACTCTTCGCTGCATCTGTTACATATGACACTACCCTCGCTATGTGGATGGGAAACGGGTAGTAAAAATCAGCTTATGCATGCCTTTACCCTGCTTAGAGGAGCATTTACATATAATACAGGCAGAATTTATTAAATCTTAATATGTGCCAGACACATATTAAGTACTTTGTCTATATTAATTAATAACTCTATAAGTAAGGCAATATCACTATTAGCACCACTTTATGAATTGGAAAACTGAGGTACTGATTGGTTGTAATATACTCACCCAAGTCTGCAAAGCTAGTTGGCAATTTTGACAGTCCCAGGCAAGAGGTTTTATTTGAGATTCCCTTTTTCCACTTTCCCTCTAAGCCCTGTGTTTCCTCACATGAACAGGCATTTTTTAGATCTGTGCCACAATATCTGCCGCTCCACATTTTTTCTATGGCTGCTCAGACTCATAAAGAGTGTTTCTGAAGCAAAGGCTCTGTTCTAGTTTGCTAGCTGCCAGAATGCAACACACCAGAGATGGACTGGCTTTTAATAAGAGGGGATTTATGCCGTTAGTTCTTCAGAGGAAAGGCAGCTAACTTTCAACTGAGGTTCTTTCTTACATGGGAAGGCACAGGGTAATCTCTGCTGGCCTTCTCTCCAGGCCTCTGGGTTCCAACGGTGTTCCCTGGGGTGATTTCTTTCTGCATCTCCAAAGGCCTGGGCTGAGTTGTGAGTACTGAGCTGAGGTATGCTGAGCTGCTTGGGCTGTGCTACATTGCGCTCTCTCATTTAAGCACCAGCCAGTTAAGTCAAATATCATTCATTGCACCAGGCATGCCTCCTAACTGACTGCAGTTGTAATGAGAACAGATGAGGTTCACATGCCATTGGCTCATGGGCACAGCAACAGAACTAGGCACCTCCACCTGGCCAAGTTGATACCTGAACCTAACTATCACAGGCTTCTCACCCACACTGTCAGTTGGGCTGGAGAAAATTAGCCAGAGTGGATTTCTAGAATCCAGCACCTGGGGGTGGATTTGTAGCTTTCATCTCTAGAGCCTCTTGAGGACAAATATTTATGGCTTGTATGTTTTAAGACAGTGGCTTTCCTCATCTTTTGAATACTGTTTGCCTTAGAAGTCTTCCTGCTATGTCTTTTTTCAGTGGAGGTAGTTTATGTTCTATTCCATTTGGTGCTGAGCAGAGCATGCTTACCTTTTTCTTCTGAATTCATCTATCAGATAAGTCACTTCTTCCTTGGGGACTTTGAGTAAGAAGTAGGGAAAGTGGCTGGGACATTTAATAGAAAGGCCTCCTGTTTTATTATATATATATATATATGGAATTATCCCAAATGCCAAAAAGAGAAAAGTTGACAGCTAGAAATTTCAAGTTTTTCTTTTTTAAGAAGTAGAAATAGAGGATGCATAAAAATATATTGGATTGAACCAGATGAAAAGAGAGGTTGATTATACAACTGAGAAATGGAAAAATTTGTAAAGGTTCCTAAGAAAGGTGAGAGGGGAATAGGATACAAGACACAAGTGAAGTCAGTTCTTCCACTTGTCAGAAGGGAATATGTGATAGGGACAGTTGCATGTGTACATATATTTATATGGCAGGTGGAGGAAAGAGAAGTGGTTTTTCATCTTATGGCTTCTGCTCTGTTTAAGAAGTAGGAAGTGAAATACCCACCCAGGGTAGAGGTGTAGGAGGCAGTGCTGACAGATTTGAGAGCCACCTCGAAAGTTAAAAAAAAAAAATAAAATAAAGAAGCCATTTCAGCTCAAAAGAGTGAGTTAATCAGAGAAATCTGAGTGGACTTTATCATGAAAAGCAATGGAGAATTGTAGGTTGTGTGCAGAGCAGGTGAAATGCTATTGTAAATTGAGTTTTAATTAACTTTATTATATAGTTGATTTTCAATGTGCAATCTACCAATCCTTCATCTTTCAAAGCTATCTTATGTTTCATCCATAGAAGAATCTTGGCAGTAAGTTACATGACCATTTTTGAATATCATATTCTGTGGGTCAATATAATGAAATACCTTAAAAAAAAGCAACCCCTAGTGATATAGGCCAGTGGCTGCAGCCATCTGTCTAAGCCAACAGGAATGTAATCTTCTCTCTTGCTGCAAATCTCGCCCTTTCCTTTTTTCTCTCTTAAAGCTAATTTCAGTAGAAGAGAGTCTGCCCTTTACAGCTGAGATTGGATTCATAATCCTAGTGTTTCAGGTTTGTGTTCCAAACTGAGGTTGCATATCTATTTCTGTTATAACTAAATGGTGCTTATCACACAGCTCCTGAGCAAGCCTCAGCTGAGCCCTGAGCATTAGTTTTTAAAGAATAATAGAAACAGCGAGCAGGGGCAAAGCATCTCCCTTTCTGCTGCTTATCTCTGCTGCTTGCTCAGTGGTCCAAGTGCTGGAAGCCCATGCAGTCTTCCCCCATAGGCCTCTGCAGCTTCCTCATTTCCGTCCACAACAGATAACACAGGCAGTGCTCAGAGCTTTCACCCTGGCCTGAGAATTCCTAAGAATTCAGGCTGCTCTCCTTTCAAGGGGAAGCTGGAGAAGAGATGGAGTGCGGGTGGGGAAGGAAGCAAAATCCTGTCATGTGTGTCAACAGGTGAAGCCTAAAAATTAGACTGGAAAAAGTTATGAAAGAAGTAACAGCTGCAGGCCTGTTTGGAGAAAGTCAGCAGAGTAGTTTCCATCGAGCATCTGTTTCATCTGTAGAATTCTTTTTTTTTTCCTTAAGTAAGGGTTGAGCTGAAAGCCCACTTTATTTAGGAGATGTTAAGTCCCAGGATACCAGGGACTTAACAAACTGCTAACCTCCCCTTCTCATTCCCTTCCTCACACACCACCCATTAGCCTGTTAAAGTGGACCTCAGTGGAAAAGAAAATCCAGAGATTAAAATAGTTCTAGTGTGGGGTAAGGACCTTCAAAGCATATCAGCCCTCTCAGTCTTGGTGAGACGTGTCAGCCAGAGATGGACCTGACTGAATGGAAAAGGAACAGAACTTTACTTTTCTAATCAACAGATCGGGCCTCGAACGCAGCAGACATTCAATCAGCTTCTCAGGTTTTTTTTTTTTTTTAATAAATAAAAAGCACACATCTGACATACTGTTTGATTTTGTGTAACTAGGAGGAAAGAGTCAAACCATTATGAAAAGGCTAAGATAATATTCTGGGGCTTTAGGATAATATATGGCCTTTAATGTGAAAGTGATAGGGCTGACTAAAATGAAACTGCATGATCTCTGCCAGAAAGGGTGTTGCTTAATAATAACCTTGTTTCAAAATTGAATATACACAGTCAAAATATAAACTTGATGAAGTGGGGCTAATTATCACAATGAGAAAAATAGTCAGGGAAAGAGCCGATGTGTCGAGAATTAGGTCTACCTAGAAATCCTTACTATCCTATAATTTTCGGAATCAGCAGAAGGCAAAAGAAAAACCTCATTTACTTAAATAAAATAGAACAAAAGGAAACATCTTTTTCACAGATTTGATTTATTCTTATGGTTATCTTCAATTTCATTTTTCTTCACCTAGTACCTGAGACAACACAATGATAAGCTTCTTATTATATTGTTGGCCCAAATTATTGCTAAAAACATGGGCAATGAGGGTGAAATAAGGCAAACGACAGGCAGAAAAAGGGGAAGGTTAATTGGAGGTAAAACTCCATTAGGATGCGACATGGTGTTATATATTTATTGGCTTATTCAGAAAGGATTTTCAGAATCAATATTAAAAAATGAGAGTTGACTCATAATAACTCTGAACTGGATCCTCTACCCCGGGGGAGCTTAGAAATAAATTTCTCACTGTCACTCTCCACCAATAATACATCTGAACTTTAAGAAGGTCAAATTTCAAGTTACCTCAATTCAGATCCTCCAGCTAAGATGCCTCATGGTTTCAATCATGGAGAACAAAATAAACTTACACCTAGTTTAAGATTTTAAGTATATTAAAATGTGAAGATTGTCTCTTTATTAGGATGAGAGTGCGATGTCAATGAGAGGAGAAGCATGGGAGAGGAAAAATTAGACCCCCCATAACTCTTCTTTTATCACTACTTAAGGATCTTTAGAAGGTTTATTAAATTATGATAATAGATACACCAAGGAAAAGCTTGGTTTTCAGAATTCCTTTTAGGAAGACCATTATTTGTCATTTTTGTTTAGAAGAAGTGTTTTGATACATTGACTAGAGTCGCAACTAAGACCCCGGCTGCATATTAAAGTAAAAGAAAAAAAAAAAAGGAATTTCTGAGATATGTGCAGAGAAACATAATAGTGCTTGTTCCATTATTTGTATGGCCCCATTCTTTTGTGATGAGAGCCAGACTTCACAAACCCTTACCATCCAGATGAATCACCTGGGGATGTAGAAAACACTCACCATCTTGATTCAGGAGGGCTGTGGGAGGCCTGGGAGTCTTTGTTTCTAACAAGCTCCCAGGTGCTGCTAAGGCTGCTGCTCCATGGAGGACAATTTGAACAACCACCTGGTAGAAAACACTGACTTACATTTACTCTGCACATTTTGGGGTAGGTGTTGGAAGAAAGTGAATTTCCTACCTAACAAGAATGGGGGTATGTGGGGAGCACAATCTACCTAACTGAAAAGATTAAACTAAAAAAAATTGGAGTAGTTCCCACTATAGTAGAATTACTGGGGAGGTTCAATAGACAATATGTATAACTAAGGAGGTTTAGGCTATCATCTGTGTCTCCTCCAATGGCTCTATCTCCTATTCAAGAAAAGGTTCCCAGCTACTGAGATTCCCAGTTTTGCATCCAAGTAGGTCTTGAAGAAACCAGGAGGATAAGAGGAGAAGCTAAGAAGTCAAATGATGTCTGAGTTACAAGAACCAAAAACAGCTGACGTTTATTGAGCATTTATTTATCCGTGTCACCCACTCTAAGTGCTTTGCATTTCCTACCATTTTATTACCATTTTACATACAAGAAAACTTGAGATGTTGCTGGGGAAGCCACACTCAGTGGCCATGAAGTCATATTCAGTGGGCATCTCCCAGACCTCTCCTTCTGCTCCTTTTCCCTTTACCCCTCTTCTTTTCTGTGCATATGTTTCCATGCATTTCCCTTCCCCAGCCTGGGGAGACTTTAGATCTGATGAAAAGGCCTGACCTTACCTTCACCCCTGAAATTGGGACTAAGTAGCTCCAGGTGCTGATGAGGGTGGGAACGCCCAGCAGCCAAGCCCCGCCTCCTAGGCTTGTATAAATACCCTGGCCCGGCTCCCACAGGGTTGTCTCTTCCTCTCACGCCAGGGGGGTGGGGGGATGTGAGGAACTGCCACCCACCGGTCCCCAGCTCTTTGGACCCTGTGCCGCATAAGGAATAAGCGACTATTTGTGGAAAGTTTCTTTTGTGCCTGAGCCCGTGTACCTGCGACACACCATAGAGCAAGCACCCAGCTCCACAGACATGGACAGGTTAAACCTGCACCCAGTTAAATCTTAACTGCAAAGCCAAAGCTGACCCTAAATCAGACTCAGAGCTGAACTATGCGTTTTCATTTCCAACTCAGACAAGGAGAAATCCATCCTTCTTTCTCCCTCCCAATTTGAGGAAAATACACCTTAAGAATTCCTGAGAGGACTTCCTGGAAGATGGCGGCTTAGTAAGACGCGCGGATCTTAGTTTCTTCTCCAGGACACCTACTAGGGGAGTAGAAACGATACAGAAAGCGCCCAAAGCCACAACAGAGATAAAAAAGACAGCGTACCCCATCCTGGAACGGCTGGCTGGCTGAGAGAAGCAGCTCGGGTGAGATCGCCGAGGCGCGCGGGCCTTACCGGGCGGGGCGGGAGGCGGCCGGAGTTACTCCCTTCCCCCTTCCCGGGCCGGCTGGGAGAATTGGAGAGGCGGTCCCCTGAAACCAAGGCGACTGGCGCCCACACCACGCGCAGCCCCCGGACCAACTGAGAGAATTGGATCGGAAACCCCCAGGCCGCGGAGAACGGTGACGGGTGGGGGAGGCCCCTTCCAAACCCGTGACTCCTGGGGAACGTGCACTCTCTCGGGCGGGCCGCTGCCGCTGGCGCCCTCCCGCCACGCTTGTTGCCCAGGACCGACTAGGAAATTCGGACGGGCTCTTTCCCTGGCTGCGGCGACCAGCAACCCTCCCTGCGTTCGGACCGAGGGCCGGCTCAAGCCGCTTCGGCTAGCGAACCCCCAGGACGGCGAGAGTTTTCCAAAGTTTAAGGTCCCACAGCACCTTATACTGGTGGGACCCGCAGACAAACGTGTGCCACGAGTGCCACCTACTGGGCAGGATAAGAAAAACAGAACCCAGAGATTTCACAGAAAAATATTACAACCTTGCTGGGTCCAACACCAAGAGAAATCTGAATAAATGCCCAGACGCCAGCAGCAGAAGATAACTGTCCACGCTCAAAAGATTGAGAATATGGCTCAGTCAAAGGAACAAACCAATAGCTCAAATGAGACACAAGAGCTGAGACAATTAATGCTGAATATACGAACAGAAATGGAAAACCTCTTCAAAAATGAAATCGATAAATTGAGGGAGGACATGAAGAGGACATGGGCTGAACATAAAGAAGAAATAGAAAAACTGAAAAAACAAATCGCAGAACTTATGGAAGTGAAGGATAAAGTAGCAAACATAGAAAAAATAATGGATAGCTACAATGATAGATTTAAAGAGACAGAAGATAGAATTAGTGATTTGGAGGATGGAACATCTGAATTCCAAAAAGAAACAGAAACTATCGGGAAAAGAATGGAAAAATTTGAACAGGGTATCAGGGAATTCAAGGACAATATGAACCGCACAAATATACGTGTTGTGGGTGTCCCAGAAGGAGAAGAGAAGGGAAAAGGAGGAGAAAAACTAATGGAAGAAATTTTCACTGAAAATTTCCCAACTCTTATGAAAGACCTAAAATTACAGATCCAAGAAGTGCAGCGCACCCCAAAGAGATTAGACCCAAATAGGCGTTCTCCAAGACACTTACTAGTTAGAATGTCAGAGGTCAAAGAGAAAGAGAAGATCTTGAAAGCAGCAAGAGAAAAACAATCCATTACATACAAGGGAAACCCAATAAGACTTTGTGTAGATTTCTCCGCAGAAACCATGGAAGCTAGAAGACAGTGGGATGATATATTTAAAATACTAAAAGAGAAAAACTGCCAACCAAGACTCCTATATCCAGCAAAATTATCCTTCAAAAATGAGGGAGAAATTAAAACATTCTCAGACAAAAAGTCACTGAAAGAATTTGTGACCAAGAGACCAGCTCTGCAAGAAATACTAAAGGGAGCACTAGAGTCAAATACAAAAAGACAGAAGAGAGAGATATGGAAAAGAGTGTAGAAAGAAGGAAAATCAGATATGATATATATAATACAAAAGGCAAAATGTTAGAGGAAAATATTATCCAAACAGTAATAACACTAAATGTCAATGGACTGAATTCCCCAATCAAAAGACATAGATTGGCAGAATGGATTAAAAAACAGGATCCTTCTATATGCTGTCTACAGGAAACACATCTTAGACCCAAAGATAAACATAGGTTGAAAGTGAAAGGTTGGGAAAAGATATTTCATGCAAATAACAACCAGAAAAGAGCAGGAGTGGCTATACTAATATCCAACAAATTAGACTTCAAATGTAAAACAGTTAAAAGAGACAAAGAAGGACACTATATACTAATAAAAGGAACAATTAAACAAGAAGACATAACAATCATAAATATTTACGCACCGAATCAGAATGCCCCAAAATACGTGAGGAATATACTGCAAACACTGAAAAGGGAAATAGACTCATATACCATAATAGTTGGAGACTTCAACTCACCACTCTCATCAAGGGACAGAACATCTAGACAGAGGATCAACAAAGAAATAGAGAATCTGAATATTACTATAAATTAACTAGACTTAATAGACATTTATAGGACATTACATCCCACAACAGCAGGATACACCTTTTTCTCAAGTGCTCATGGATCATTCTCAAAGATAGACCATATGCTGGGCCACAAAGCAAGTCTTAACAAATTTAAAAAGATTGAAATCTTACACAACACTTTCTCGGACCATAAAGGAATGATGTTGGAAATCAATAATAGGCAGAGTGCCAGAAAATTCACAAATACGTGGAGGCTCAACAACACACTCCTAAACAACGACTGGGTCAAAGAAGAAATTGCAAGAGAAATTAGCAAATACCTCGAGGCGAATGAAAATGAAAACACAACATATCAAAACTTATGGGACGCAGCAAAGGCAGTGCTAAGAGGGAAATTTATTGCTCTAAATGCCTATATCAGAAAAGAAGAAAAGGCAAAAATTCAGGAATTAACTATCCATTTGGAAGAACTGGAGAAAGAACAGCAAGCTAACCCCAAAGCAAGCAAAAGGAAAGAAATAACAAAGATTAGAGCACAAATAAATGAAATTGAAAACATGAAAACAATAGAGAAAATCAATAAGGCCAGAAGTTGGTTCTATGAGAAAATCAATAAGATTGATGGGCCCTTAGCAAGATTGACAAAAAGAAGAAGAGAGAGGATGCAAATAAATAAGATCAGAAATGGAAGAGGAGACATAACTACTGACCTCACAGAAATAAAGGAGGTAATAACAGGATACTATGAACAACTTTACGCTAATAAATACAACAATTTAGAGGAAATGGACGGGTTCCTGGAAAGACATGAACAACCAACTTTGACTCAAGAAGACATAGATGACCTCAACAAACCAATCACAAGTAAAGAAATTGAATTAGTCATTCAAAAGCTTCCTAAAAAGAAAAGTCCAGGACCAGATGGCTTCACATGTGAATTCTACCAAACGTTCCAGAAAGAATTAGTACCAATTCTCTTCAAACTCTTCAAAAAAATCGAAGTGGAGGGAAAACTACCTAATTCATTCTATGAAGCCAACATCACCCTCATACCAAAACCAGGCAAAGATATTACAAAAAAAGAAAACTACAGACCAATCTCTCTAATGAATACAGATGCAAAAATCCTCAATAAAATTCTAGCAAATCGTATCCAACAACACATTAAAAGAATTATACATCATGACCAAGTAGGATTCATCCCAGGTATGCAAGGATGGTTCAACATAAGAAAATCAATTAATGTAATACACCATATCAACAAATCAAAGCAGAAAAATCACATGATCATCTCAATTGATGCAGAGAAGGCATTCGACAAGATTCAACATCCTTTCCTGTTGAAAACACTTCAAAAGATAGGAATACAAGGGAACTTCCTTAAAATGATAGAGGGAATATATGAAAAACCCACAGCTAATATCATCCTCAATGGGGAAAAATTGAAAACTTTCCCCCTAAGATCAGGAACAAGACAAGGATGTCCACTATCACCACTATTATTCAACATTGTGTTGGAGGTTCTAGCCAGAGCAATTAGACAAGAAAAAGAAATACAAGGCATCAAAATTGGAAAGGAAGAAGTAAAACTATCACTGTTTGCAGACGATATGATACTATACGTCGAAAACCCGGAAAAATCCACAACAAAACTACTAGAGCTAATAAATGAGTACAGCAAAGTAGCAGGTTACAAGATCAACATTCAAAAATCTGTAGCATTTCTATACACTAGTAATGAACAAGCTGAGGGGGAAATCAAGAAACGAATCCCATTTACAATTGCAACTAAAAGAATAAAATACCTAGGAATAAATTTAACTAAAGAGACAAAAAACCTATATAAAGAAAACTACAAAAAACTGCTAAAAGAAATCACAGAAGACCTAAATAGATGGAAGGGCATACCGTGTTCATGGATTGGAAGACTAAATATAGTTAAGATGTTAATCCTACCTAAATTGATTTACAGATTCAATGCAATACCAATCAAAATCCCAACAACTTATTTTTCAGAAATAGAAAAACCAATAAGCAAATTTATCTGGAAGGGCAGGGTGCCCCGAATTGCTAAAAACATCTTGAGGAAAAAAAACGAAGCTGGAGGTCTCGCGCTGCCTGACTTTAAGGCATATTATGAAGCCACAGTGGTCAAAACAGCATGGTATTGGCATAAAGATAGATATATCGACCAATGGAATCCAATAGAGTGCTCAGATATAGACCCTCTCATCTATGGACATTTGATCTTTGATAAGGCAGTCAAGCCAACTCACCTGGGACAGAGCAGTCTCTTCAATAAATGGTGCCTAGAGAACTGGATATCCATATGCAAAAGAATGAAAGAAGACCCATCTCTCACACCCTATACAAAAGTTAACTCAAAATGGATCAAAGATCTAAACATTAGGTCTAAGACCATAAAACAGTTAGAGGAAAATGTTGGGAGATATCTTATGGATCTTACAACTGGAGGCGGTTTTATGGACCTTAAACCTAAAGCAAGAGCACTGAAGAAGGAAATAAATAAATGGGAACTCCTCAAAATTAAACACTTTTGTGCATCAAAGAACTTCATCAAGAAAGTAGAAAGACAGCCTTCACAATGGGAGACAATATTTGGAAATGATATATCAGATAAAGGTCTAGTATCCAGAATTTATAAAGAGATTGTTCATCTCAACAACAAAAAGACAGCCAACCCAATTACAAAATGGGAAAAAGACTTGAACAGACACCTCTCAGAAGAGAAAATACGGATGGCCAAGAGGCACATGAAGAGATGCTCAATGTCCCTGGCCATTAGAGAAATGCAAATCAAAACCACAATGAGATATCATCTCACACCCACTAGAATGGCCATTATCAACAAAACAGAAAATGACAAGTGCTGGAGAGGATGCGGAGAAAGAGGCACACTTATCCACTGTTGGTGGGAATGTCAAAGGGTGCAACCACTGTGGAAGGCAGTTTGGCGGTTCCTCAAAAAGCTGAATATAGAATTGCCATACGACCCAGCAATACCATTGCTAGGTATCTACTCAAAGGACTTAAGGGCAAAGACACAAACGGACATTTGCACACCAATGTTTATAGCAGCATTATTTACAATTGCAAAGAGATGGAAACAGCCAAAATCTCCATCAACAGAAGAGTGGCTAAACAAACTGTGGTATATACATACGATGGAATATTATGCAGCTTTAAGACAAGATAAACTTATGAACCATGTAATAACATGGATGGACCTAGAGAATATTATGCTGAGTGAATCCAGCCAAAAACTAAAGGACAAATACTGTATGGTCCCACTGATGTGAACGGACATTCGAGAATAAACTTGAAATATGTCATTGGTAACAGAGTTCAGCAGGAGTTAGAAACAGGGTAAGACAATGGGTAATTGAAGCTGAAGGGATACAGACTGTGCAACAGGACTAGATACAAAAACTCAAAAATGGACAGCACAATAATACCTAATTGTAAATTAATCTTGCTAAAACACTGAATGAAGCTGCATCTGAGCTATAGGTTTTTGTTTTGTTTTGTGTTGTTTTGTTTTGATTTTACTATTATTACTTTTATTTTTTTCTCTATATTAACATTCTATATCTTTTTCGGTTATGTTGCTAGTTCTTCTAAACCAATGCAAATGTACTAAGAAATGATGATCATGCATCTATGTGATGATGTTAAGAATTAATGATTGCATGTGTAGAATGGTATGATCTCTAAATGTTGGGTTAATTTCTTTCTTTCCGTTAATTAAAAAAAAAAAAAAAAAAAGAGAAGGGATAATTGGAGATGAAGGGATACAGACTGTACAACGGGACTGGATATAAAAACTCAGAAATGGACAGCACAATACTACCCAATTGTAATGCAATTATGTTAAAACACTGAGTGAAGCTGCATGTGAGGTATAGGTTTTTTGTTTTTGTTTTTTTTTGTTTTTTTTTCTTTCTATTATTGTTTTAATTCTTATTCTGTTGTCTTTTTATTTCTTTTTCTAAATCGATGCAAATGTACTAAGAAATGATGAATATGCAACTATGTGATGTTATTAAGAATTACTGATTGTACATGTAGATTGGAATGATTTCTAATTGTTTTGTTAATTCTTTTTTTAATTAATAAAAAAAAAAATAAAAAAAAAAAAAAAAAAAGAATTCCTGAGAACCGCTTTTTAAATTCATACTCCCTCACCTAATACAACATCTCAGTCTTCTTTCCATTGTTCACTGTTACACCTTCAAGCTGTATTAACACATCTACCTTCTGTTAAATCATACTTTGAGTCATGAGGTTCTTAGGGTGAAATAAATGTGATCCTAAATGTGTATCAAATTTTATGAATGAATATCCTTTTTTAAAAAAAGTGTATCTACCACCCAGCTTAAGAAATAGAATATTACCAAGAGCTTTGAAGCACTCCAGATCTTTCTCTTTGTAACAGCTATCCTGAATTTTGTAATTATCAACTCCTTGCTTTTCTTTAGCGGTTTAAAATGAATGTATAGTTAGATAAATCTGGCGTTTTGCATTTTGAGGTTTGTGTAGATGATATCATATTAAACCCTTTATCCCGCAGTTTGTTTTTTTTCCCAACCAGTATTGTGTTTGGAAGGTTCATTGATGTAGACTTTTATGGCTGGAGTTATTCATTTTGTTTTTGTTTTCAACCCCGTAACCATGTAGCAAAGCATTGTGTGAATATAGTAGTACATTTTTCAATCAGCAAATGTAAGATTTGCTTCCAGGCTGTTTTGTTTTTGTTATTACAAATGGTTTTCTTAAGTCCGTGAATTTCTCAGTCTATTTTCTTTCCATTTGTCATGCCCTGGCCTTTCTCACTTCCATTCAGTAGATCTTGTCTTTGGCTACATATTAGAATCACCTGGGTTGACTTTTTAAAATCCTAAGGCCCAGGCTGTACTCTAGACCAATTATATTAGAATTTCTGGAGTTGGAATTCAGGTATTAATATTAATAATCTTCAGGTACTGTCAATGTGCAATCATGGTTGAGTAATATGGCTCTAATTTTACCTCAATTGAAAGGAAAAATTGCTTTTCTGGCTCCAATTGCATTTAATGTAATTTCCCAGGAAGATGCCCGCAAATCAGAAGCTAAGATATCCCATCACAAATCCAGAAATCCATCCTCAATATCTTGTTTCATTTTGAGCAACATGGTTTGCATGTCCACGTATCAGATTTGACCAGTGGTGATGCTCTCAGCAGTGGCTTTTTGAAGCAGTATTCATTCCTGGTACTTGTCTCTCCATTTGCCAGGTTGCGGTGACAAGTACCACCCAATGAGGTGGTTTTAAACAGAAATGTATTGGCTCGTGGTTTTGAGGCTAGGAGAAGGTCCACAACTGAAATCAGCAAGATAGTACTTTTTTCTCCAGAGTTGTAACATTTGGGCACTGGCTACCAGTGATCACTGGGGTTCTTGGCTTGTGTCCTTGTCCCCCATCACACGATATCCTCTCCTTTTTCTTCGGGGTTCCTTTAACTTGCGATTTCTGGCTCCTCCTTGTGGCTTTCTCATAACTTTGGCTTCCAGATTCTTTCTCTTTATAAGGCTTCCAGGGATCTGGATTCAGATCCAACCTCATTCACAGAGACTATACCTTAACTAGAAACACCATTGAGAGATCCTATTTACAATGGATTCATCCCCACAGAAATGTGGATTAAGATTAAGAATTGATCTAAACTAGGGTACATAATCTATCTTCCATAGTACCTCTAGGTAAGTTTTCAAAATAGAATTCTTGTTTAACCAAGGCTGAAAGGTTTAGCTCCAAAATCAGAGTCAAACTTTAATAATCTGAATCAGAAGTGGGGAAAGTTATAGTGTTTTGCTCTGAAGTCAGTATTTATTAGACCCAGTGTCACCTGATTTGCTCTGGGCCATTCCAAACCACAGATACACCATCCCTTTCTGGGAAATATGTTCTTTTGGCCATTGGCCATTTCTTCAAGCAGAACCCTTGGTGGAGGATGAGTCAATAGGGTGACTGGTGTCAGGCTCTAAGACAAAGGGAGAACGAGTTGAGAAGTAGCTTATTTTGCAGAATGCAGCCCAAATCCAGAAAAAAAAATCCAGTATGATGTTGGATTGGAGCTAATGCCCTATTACCCCAGCACGACAGCCTTTAGGTAAAGTGTTACTATTATTCATTCTTCATAGAGCTTGATAATAACAACACAGAGGCAATTTGAAGCCGTAAGCAAAAAATAATTTCCCTGAGCAGTGACCAGCTCATCTGCTAGCTGCTTTCTCTATCCTTCCGAGTGGAGACTTCATTTACATTCTTTATCAAACGTTGGTTTTCTTCAAGGTTTCTGGAATCAAGGTATTAGGGACTGTCCTCATCACTTCTTTATCTCAAACTCTTTCTTCTTGACTCTCCAATCAATTTTTTATCTTTCTCAGGAATAAAGGTTTGGGGAAAACTTGCTAAAAAATATAATTAAGTTCTTTGTATCTATACAGGTCTGTGATGTGGGGTTTAACAAATGTATACCATATTGTCTAGCCCAGGACCTTAATCAGGCAACAGCTTTTATGCAGTTGATATTTAGTGTTAGAATGAAACTGTCTTCTGTGTCTCTCGACCAAGAGACTGTTTCTGGCCTTCAAATTCTCTCGGAATGGAGGTCTGCAGAGGATAGATAAATGATGCTTATTAAAAATTTCCACAACCAGAATGGCACGTTGAGTTTGTCTATATTTCTCTGCTGGGCTATTTGTATCACCAGAAACTTGAAGTATGCCTTCAATACAAGTTTATTTATGGGGCATATGTAAGCCTATTCTTGGACAGATGAATTTAGAGCTATTTCTAAACACTCCAAATTAGTCACTGGCAATTGAATACTGGCAGAAAAGCAGAAAATAATTAGCACAGGTAAGCCAAAGATTATTTGTTTGCTGGCCTATTCTTGTTGGTTTTTGGTATATGTGTTCATTTGCTATCTCAGGATGTAAATTAAATAGCTGGTTGATTATCAGTGTTCTCTTGGTTATATTGCCAGTACCCTGGTTTTCCTTCTTCCTCATTAGAACGTTCAAG
Organism: Tamandua tetradactyla; assembly: GCF_023851605.1. Lineage (NCBI taxonomy): Eukaryota > Metazoa > Chordata > Mammalia > Pilosa > Myrmecophagidae > Tamandua > Tamandua tetradactyla. The sequence goes on from NC_135332.1 coordinate 11,102,062, forward strand.
AATAACTCAGAGTAGCTTGTAAGCTCTTTATTTGTATAAAGGGTAATAGGAGGACGTGCATTAGAGGGAAAATGTTCATATAATTTTTTCTTTATTTGCACACTTTAATTTCAGAACAAATTAACAAAAAAACTCAATAAACAACATCCAATCCTATTGTCAAATGGAATGGGGCTCGTGGATCTTGCAACCTGCCTTAGACACAAGGACAGGAAAGTAGAGGGAAGAGAAAAAACATTAAACATCAGTAGATTGAGCCAAGAGGGACAGGGCTACTGAGGCAGCTGTGGGAACCTGGGGAACACTATACAGTAGGTACAAGGTTTGTGGGTAGAGACACCTAACCTACTTCTATGTAAGATGCATCTTTGTCACCCTCAGGGGTGGGTATCTCATCAGAACAACAGCACTGGGCTCCTCTGCTGTGCTTCATCTTCTTCAGTGCCTAAGCCTTGATCATGTGGTAAGCATGGTTCGAGTGGGTCTTGGGATCCTCAAGGGAGGAGCGAGAGACAGAGTTGAGCAGCACAGTTTCAAACAAGAGCACTACCAAGTCCTTGACTGTCTTGCCTTTCTTTTCTGCTTGAGATTTCTCCTGATGCAGCATCTCCACTATGGGGTGGTCAGGATCGATCTCTTTGTGCTTTTTGGCCATAGTCTAGCCCATTGAAAGAGTTGTCCTGAAGTGCCTGGGTTTTCATGATCTGCTCCACATTGGCTGTCCAGCCATACATTATAGTTACAATACAGCAGGGTGAAGACAGGCAGGTTGGAGATTGCCACCTTCTCAACCTCTTTTATCAAAGATTTCCTTCAGGTTCTCAAACTTGGCTTTGTTCTCTTTCATTTTCTTTTCCTTCTCAGGTGTCTCCAAACACTCCTTGGTGAGTAAGACTAGGCTTTTCCCATCAAAATCCTGTAGCTGCTGCCTGTTGTACTCATCAACAGGCTCGGTTGTGTAGACTATTTCAAATTCCTGCTTCAATACTCCACAAAAGCGGAGTTGGCCACCTGCTCTTTACTCTCACTAGTGACATAATAGATGAATTTCTGGGTCTCCTTCATATGAAAGACATGTTCAAAAAGAAGCCATCTCATCTCCAGACCAGAAGGTGTGAGCATAGCTGCTCAGAAAGGCATCACTGGTTAGTGGATGGATTTCAAACTTCAGGTTTTTAGAGAATGCCTTGTAAAATTTCTTGTGATTCTCCTTGTCTTTCACCAGCTCAGAGAAGAGCTCAAGCTACTTCTTCAAAATGTCTTTGTGAATGACCTTCAAGATTTTGCACTGCTGCAACAATTTGAGATGTTCAGGGGCAGGTCCTCAGAGTTGACCACACCAACAGTGAAGTAGAAATACTCTGGGATCAATTCATCACAGCTGTCCATGATGAATACATGAGGACTAAAGCTTGATGTTGCTCTTCTTGTTTTCAAGGAAGCCACAGGAACCCAGTGGGGGATGAAAAGCAATGCCCCAAACTCCAGCTGACCTTCTACGGGGAAGGGCTTGACTGCCAGGTGTTCTTCCCAATCATTGGTAAGGCTCTTACAGTATCTTCCATATTCCTCCTGGATACTGTCATCGGGTTTCTGGTCAAAATGGGCTTGGTCTTTTTCAGTTTTTCTTGATCAATGTACTTCTCCTTAATCTTTTCTTTTCTTTACAGCTATCATCTTTTCCACTTGAGTCTACATCTTCAATATTGGGCTTCTTTTCATCATCCTTATCTTCTTTCTCACTTCTCTCTTCCTCTGCCTCATCACCACTGATTTCCTTCTCTCATCCCTTCTCCAGCTAAAGGGTTATGGGGGTAGCCTATGAACTGTGAGTGCTTGTTTACCACTTCTTTGACCTGCCTTGCCTCTAAGTACTGTCTGGTCTTCTTTAAGGTGTATAATCACATTGGTACCCCAGCCTATTGGTTTTCTAGGGTCAGCACGAACTGTGAAGGAACCCCCAACAGAAGACTTGCAGGTAAACTGCTCAACATCATTTTGCTTTGTGATCACAACCATTCTCTCTGCTATCAAGTAGGCAGGATAGAAGCCAACACCAAATTGCCTAATCATGGCAATGTCTGTACCAGCCTGCAGTGTCACCGTGAATGCTTTGGTACCAGACTTGGTAATGGTTCCCAAATTATTTTAGATCAGCCTTGGTTGTGCCAATGCCTATATCCACCAGAGTCAGGGTACATTCCTGGGGCTTGCAGGATGATGTCAATTTTCAGCTCTCTTCTACTGTCCAACTTGGAGAAGTCTCTCTGGCTGTCATAGTGACTCATGTCTAAAACATCAGAAGCAGTAGATATCAACTCATGGAAATTTTCCTTGTTGGAATAGGAGGTATTGATAACATACCTTGAACAATCACTGCCTGGGAGGCGAAAGTATCCATCTCCTCCTCTGCATGGTGTACTTCCTCCTGCATCTTTCAGGGAATGGGTAGTAAGTACCATGGAACACAGCAGGCAGGGACTGTTCTGCTCGTACGTAGCAGAAAGGCTGCATGGGGGTGACTTGAGCCATTTATTTTTAACTAAAGTAAATTAAATGATAAATAATTCTGTAGAGGGTCACTTCTCTACGTAGGAGTTGAACTTAAATAACATAAGAGATGGTGGAAGGAACTGTAAATCACTCAAATCAAAAAAGAGACAATCCCTATTGACTCATTGTTGCTTATTTGTGAATGTAAGTGGTTTGTGGCTAAAATCGTTAAAGAAGCATAGCTAATACTCTAGTCTTATTGAGGCTTTAGAATATTAACAATCACTGGACAGGAAAACAATTATGCAACTGAAAGCAGAAGAACAAAGCATGTTTGCATTCAGGACTCCTCAGTGAAGTTTGTCTGGATAGCTGTCTCTTACCATTCAGCAACAGCTGTATGAGCATAGAGTACTTCACTTTAAACTACAACTTACCACATTTTAACATTTCCATTTCTATATATACATGGTATGATCCAAACTCTGGGAAGATGATTGAATAAAGCATATTATGGAGTTTGCTTTGCATTTTGAGTTTAGATACTGTTAAATTGTGGCAGAAGGCATATAAGAAACTATAGCAAGTCAGATCACAATTTTATTGGCTGTGGAGTTTATTCTGTAAACTCCAGTTGGATAGAAGATACCAGTGAGTGTAAGGTTGTAGGTTCAATCCAAGTATATGCCAACAATTTTGCTCTATTCTTGGCCAGAGGCTTACCTCTTCCTTACATCTTCCAGATGCAGCATTTCTTTTGTAAGAGAATCAGAGTAGAGATGGAGCAACATATGTACATATTTACACACACACCTTAAATTAGATATGTTTCCTGATGGTTGCTCAGTTATAATCTATTTATATATGACAGCACTATTAGTATGTGTCATATGCCTCATTGCTCTGATTTAATAAACCCATTCCAATAAAAACAGAATCCAGCAGACCCTTCTAATTTGCTACTCTTGAAATATAAGACACTTCATGGAAACCTGGGCTTATTCCATATAAGCAAAATAAAGTGGAAAATTGAGACTGTTTCCAGCAAAACATATTAATTTTAGCTCTTGTACCTATGGGTCTTCCCCTGAAATTGTACTGTTTTCACACCCCAAAATAATACTGTTCTGTTTCTTTCTTTCTCCTTCCTTTCTTTCCTTTCTCTTCTCTCCTCCCCAAATGCTTACAACTAATATTAACAATGGCAGATAGGTATTTTTATGCATTCTTGGAATTACGAAACTACTTATTACCAGGAAAGTATTGGTCTATGAAGTCCATATAATTACAGTAGATATTTAATTTACTCAACTTTAGTAGGTTGTATGTATTATAGAAGATTACTATAATTCCCTTTAATTATCAGTGGAAAAAATAGGTTGAAAGATATATTTCCCAGACGACTTGGGGGACCATTGTCAATCTTCTAACATATACCAAAATTATAACATACGCAAAATAGTCAAGCATAATTACCAAGGAAAAATCTGTTAAGACAAATACTTCGATTGATCATGTTTACTCAATTACATTAATAGCTTTCAGTAGTTTTTGTTTATGATGTACAATGGAGCAGGTGTGGTATTCCAGAACAATTCATCTTATTTATGTTTGAGACATGCAACTGAAATAGCCCTGCTAACCATATGTTTTTGGTGTTTCACTCATCTTGTAAAACTTTGGAGGGAACCCAAAATAGTCATATCACAGAACACAATATCAACCTTTCTGTACAACCTTGAATTGTCTGAGCATCTACATGTATTACAAATATATTCCCTAGGCAACATTTCCTCTTGAGTCTAATTAGATTCCTTCTGTGTATTTACAAACAGGAAGCAACAGGGCTGTGACTTCACAGTCTTTACCCAGAGGCCTCCCCAATTAGCATGAGGTATTGGTGTTATTTGGGAAGGGACATTGGGGTCACTGGAAGGTCTCTGTGTGACAAGGTCAAGCTCTGTTTTTTCCGTCTATTAAACGTGATATTTTGTTTCCATATTACTAAGTCAAATAAAAGATACTTTCTAGTAATTTTAATGATATGATTTCAATGGTCTCAAAAAATGGGTGGCTAATAGGTAGTAATCATAATTTAGAGATCAAGTAAATTTGAAGGATAACTTGTTTGATAAATAATAGCATTGAAAAGTTCCCATTAAATGAAGATGAATATTAATTGGAATAAAATGTAAAAAGCTGCACATTTTCAAAATTTTAAGAAAGCAGTGACCACTTATAAAATAATACCATTCTCATAGCTTTCTGAAAAATATTGATGGTCTAGCTCCATAAAAGACAGATGGAAGGGGGTATAACGTAGCTCAATGGTAGAATTCTCACCTGCCATGTGGGAGACCTGGGTTTGCTTCCTAGTCCATGTACCTCCCCAAAACAAACCAATAAGACAAAAACAAGCAAAACAAAAACAAAAAATTCAACAAATGGTGTTGCAGTAAAAGGACTAACATATGGAAGAATAATGAAATGTTCAACCCTACCACATAGCATTCAAGAAAAAAAAAACAAAACAGATGGAGGTTCTAAGATAATTCAAGTGAGAAAAAGCTTTTCCCATTGTTTAGGGTAGGAAACTGTTTTAAGATAGTCAACTTCATTTTACCACAACCTAAATTATTGTAATAAAGACCCTTCAGGTTACTCAAACTTGTTCACATTCTTCTGAATTTTCTTTTAGGCTATAACATATTTAGATGATTTATGGAGACTATGTTGAATTTTTATTTGGTATTGATAAGAATATATGCTATGTAGATACAGGAAAGCTTGAACCTGCATTATTTTAATTAAAAATGAAAATAGCTATTTAGCTATTAATAGCATTTACTCTATATTCTATGTTCATGATTTAATCTATGTTCATGATTTTATTTCTAATAGAGCAATACAGGCCTCAGCACAGGATCTCCTTTATTTAGGTGCCACCACAAGTGAAACAAATAGGGAGATACATTTTCTGATCCTGAAGCATTAGTTTACAATGGCTGTTCTGCCTATTGTTAAAATAATCTGAATATGAGTCTGGATAGGATTTGGTTTTTGCAGACATTGCTGGAGATACAGTTGGCTCAACAATATTGCTGAAAATTAGCAAACACAAATCTTTAACTGCTTGCCTGCTGTTTCTCAGTTGCATGATCCTCGAAGAGGCAAGGTTATGAATTTCTTATTAAGCTATCATTTTAACTTGAGGGCACATTCTATCTGTTCCTTACTCTGACTTTTAGTAGTGGAAGGCGTTTGTAACACACAAAATGTAATCTTGAATTAATTTTCAATTCATCATTTCCAATCGCAAGAAAACTTCTATTATAGCACATACATAGACAAAGTTTACATATTTTTACTATATTACAAGTAATTGGTACATAGAGAAACTTAACAGATTTTGAATTAACCTGATGGTAAATATAAACTTACCAGTTTCCAATGTTCCCATACATTTCACATTTAACCATTATTTATAACTATTATAAGAATGAATTATGTTTCAGAAATTGTTAACCTTTTTACATGGGTTTTCTCTACCTCACTATTAATGTAGAGATTGTGACTACAAATACCCTTGTTTTAGATAAGGAGAAACAAAGGCTATTGATAGTGTTGAAGGCAGTGAAAGGTGAGGGGTTAGAAATGAGGTGGCGTTTCTTGAAGTGACAGGGAAAGGGGTAAATGTAGCACAATTACTATCTTCCTAGGAATAAGCTTTTTTCAACATTTTCCTCAGAGAAAAATAAGCAGAGACTTACCTACTTATTATAACAACTGTGAAGCAACTCACAGATCCCAGAAGTATGGAGCTAAACAGGCTATGAATGTTATAAAATTGTCCTTTTATCTATATTTCTATAATCACAGTTTTGACTTTCCATTTTAGGGTATTCATTTAGATGAATGAATGTTTAGATGGCTGCATGTTTGTTTTTGGAATCTATGAAGCAAAAAATGTAATTCTGAAGCTTTGGTGGAAACAGTATTCATTCTGGAATGGGTGAGTTAAAATATACATTAGATCAACCGACATTTCTGGAAAACATAGGATCTGGAGATTCAATTCATGGACATTGTTTTTTGATAAACTTGTTTATATTGGATTATCTTTTAGAGTTTGGAGCCCTGTATACCACATATCAACTAGAGCATTCCCACTACATGGGCTGGAGAAATTTCCAGCTGTTTTGTTCTGGGGTGGTTGTACTCGGCTGCTCTACCCAGTTTGTGGGACTTACTTTGTAAAGCCCCTTTACTCCACTCCTCTGGAAGGCCATAGTAGGAAGTATATAATCAAACACTATTTTCAGTGGAGCATTTTGCTGCTTCTCAGAAGTTACGGAAGGAACTTCAGTGAGCCATGAGATCAGAGACTAGAGAAGGGGTGTGGCTGAGAGGACGCTGCTCTTTCTTACCCTGGTAGATTGACAGTGTGAGGGATAATAGAATTCTTCATCTCTACTTCATGTACCTCTAGACCCACAAAGGCTAAGATTTTTAACCTTGTAAGTATTCAATAGACTAAGTAAGGTCTCCAAACTTTTAGTGTGTCACTTTAAGTCAATCTTAAGACAGTGTCCAGAGAAGGCTTTAAAAAGTACGTGATCAATGAAACCCTAGAGAGTTTTCGTCCTCCAGCTGATTTCCTATGTGAGCCTGAGGTTAACACAAGAAGCCACAGTTGGGCAAAGTTGGTGAGAGTTAGAGAGATGGTTCTTAGAGATGCCAAAAGAGGGGGCAATGCCGTGAGGAAATGGTTAGTTCATAAACTCAGAGAAACCAGACACTTAAAATTCTCTTTGTAGGAGAGAACAGTTGAGGTCAGTAACTAAGGCAAGTTATGGGCATTGTTTTAAGAGGAAATGGGGAAAAAATTGGAAGAGTAAAGGAAATGCAGTAGCATGACTTGTGAAAGGATTTATGGACACTTGATGTTGAGATAACATTTGATTTTATTTATACTCTTTGTGTTTGGAAACTGGCCCTTACTGGTTCTTGTGGCCTTTTCCCCTGGTTAGGAAAAAATCATTTCAAACTTAAATACTCTCTTTTAACCCCTAGGGTTAGCACTATGATTAATAGGAATTTTGAAAAAAAAAAAAAAAAAAAGAAATCCCAGGCTTACTTTTTTTTTTTAAGTCTTTTTAATTGAGAAATATAATATACATACAAAAAAGCAATACATTTCAAAGTCATTTTAACAATAAGTTACAGAACAGATTTCAAAGTTTGTTATGAAATAGTCTTACAGTTTCAGGTTTTCCCCTCCAGCTGCTCGAAGACGCTGGAAACTAAAAGAATTATCAATATAACAAGTCCACAGTCATACTCATTTGTCAAATCCTAATTTCTCTATTATAACTCCTACTCCTCCTTTGATTCTCCCAATCTTTTGGGGTTTTTGGGCTCTGCCCATCCAAACTTTCTGCGTTGGAAAGGGCTGTTGATAATGTGGGATAGGGGGATGGAACACGTTGATAGCCTTGGAGAGGCCGGTCCCTCTGGGTTTCAGATTTTATCTGGCCTAAGAACCATTCAAAACCATTATTCAAAGTAATAATCTTAGTGCGTGAAGCTTCTGTACAATCTCGGAGTCATAGGTATTCTGAGGGTTTATCAGAAGTGGTGTTAGTTGGGGTTTGGCAAACCCTGGTAATTAGCAGTATCTAGGAGAAGAGTCTATAAGAAGAGCTTCCAGAATAGCCTCTCTATTCCATTTGAACTCTTAGCCACGGATACCTTATTTTGTTACATTACTTCTGCCCCCTTTGGTCAGGAAGGTGTTGTCAATTTACAGTACCAGGGCCCGGCTCATGCCCTAAGCTTATTTTGAATGAGTTGAAGCAACCAGTTAAATTGAAAACAGAACTCTAAAGAGAAGCCTATGTCTGCTCTGTTGAGTGTATTCATTTGCAAATTCCCTTTTCACACTATGTGTAACATGTAAATCACTTACAATGGGATATGCTTTACAGAATGAATTAATCTTCTTTTTCAATTCTTTAGCTCTAAATAGAATGAACTTGTTTAAAATATTCTTACCCCTTTTACTTGGCCAATATTAGTTCCCAATTGAGTATAATCTTGTGGTTTAAAGTGAAAAGGGAATTTTTGGAATGACCATAACACCCTGATTGTGAAGCCCAGTACAGAGATCTAGAAAAGAGATCTGTAGGCAAATTATAGTGATAAGTCAGTGAGTAGGCTAAATTGAAGCTTAAGAACCCCTATTGAAGTTTGAATTGCAGTTTTTGTTTTGTTTTTCTTCCTCACTCTGTGTCCTCCTAGGCAAACTTACTTCTCTAAGCTAAAATTGCATGTTCATTGTTGTAACCCTCTGATCTTTGGAAAGTCACCTTATCTCTTGTAGCCTCAGTTTCTTCATCTGTAAAATGGAGATAATAATAGGACCAATCCCCACAGAGTTATGTAGATTAAATAAAATAACCTCAAATTCGTAGGACAGTAAGCTCTCAACAATGTGAGCCTATCATTATTAAAAGCAATGAGATATAGTAATTAAATCTTATTAAAATAGTTAGTAGTCTTAAGTACTTGAAGGAAATAAATATGACCATGTAATTAAAAAACAAAAAACAAAAACAAAACAAATGTGACCAAGGAAACTGTTCTAGATAAGGACTTAAGGAGGGCTTCTCTGAGGAGATGCTAAGATCTGGATAAGACTTCATGAAAAGATATTCACCTCTAGTGGTAGCCAATTAGTATTTAATCCAACTAAATACTACAATTAGTTCATGGGACTGACAAAAATAAAAGTTAATAAAATGTGTCAGTGGGGGAATGGAAATACAGGCTCTTAGAATGGAATCTTTCTAGAGGAAAGATACACTGACTTATTCTAGGACCTCTATTCATACCTCTAGAATATTACTTGTTATGGGTTGAATTTTGTCCCCTAAAATATGTTGAATTACTAATCTCCAGTACCTCAGAATGTAATCTTGTTTGGAAAATGAGGTCTAGAGATGGCATTAGGCTAGTTAAAATGAGGTCATACTAAAATTGTCTGGGCCCTTAATCCAAAATGATTGGTGTCCTTATAGGAAGGGGAGAGAAAGCACAGATGGATGAGGGGAGATGGCCACGGATGGCGGGCAAGCCACTGCCAGAGGTCAGCAGAGAGGCATGGAAGAAATTCTTCCCTATAGACTTCAGAGGAAGCATGCTATTGCCAACACCTCAGTTTCATATTTCTAGCCCCCAGAACTGAGATAATCTATTTTAAGCCATTATGCTGGTTTGAAACAGTCATGTACCCCACAAAAAGCCATGCTCTTTTCATCTATTCTTAATTTAATCTATTGTGGGTAGAACGATTGCTCAGTTTCCATGGATATGTGACATACCCTACTCAAGGTGGTTCTTTATCTTTTACTGGAATTCTTTATGAGAAGGATCTCAGAGCACAGAGATGCAACCAAGTGGAGGAGACAGAGAGAAAACACCCTGGGAGATAAAGAAGGCTCCTCAGAAACTGAGAACCATTTTGAAACCAAGGCTCAGGAGCGAAGGCGCAGCAGATGTTGCCATGTACCTTCTTGTGTGACAGAAGCACCCCAGGTGCTGGCAGCCTTTCCTCACAGAAGTAAGCATCTTCTTGATGCTTCAACTTGGATACTTTCACAGCCTTAGAACTGTAAATTTTTAATCTAACAAATCCCCATTGTAAAAGCCAATCCATTTCTGGCGTTCTGGCAGCTTTAGCAAATCAGAATGTCCATCCAGTTTGTATTGCATTAAAGCAGCCCTAGAAAACTAAGCCTTTGCCTAGAGACATAAGAGGCCAAATATATGGGTACCATATTATGCCAGCATTGTTTTTTTTATTTATTTGTAAAAGTAATTTATATGTTTAATTTCCTTGGCTGCTCAAGCAAATACCATGCACAATGGGTTGACTTAAAGGGAATTTGTTGGCTCATGGTTTTAGAGGCTAGCGGTCCAAATCAAAGCACCATCAAGGTGATACCTTCTTCTGAAGACTGACATTCTGGAGCTGACTGCTGACATTCTTTTGTCCTCATTTCTCTGTCACCTTATGGCCTGGTTCCTTTGACATTCAACTCCTGTCTTGTCCCTCTGGCTTCTTCTCAGTTTATAAGGGATACCAGTGATAGCATTAAAACCCATTGTCATTGAATTGGGTCAAACTTTAATTGAAGTAATTTTGTCAAAGGGCTCCATTTATAATGGGTTCACACCCACAGGAATAAATTAAAAACATGTTTGTCTTGGGTACATAGTCCTAAACTATTACAAATATTAAGGATGCTTATGTCTTAAAAAAAAAAAAAAGAATAACCTAAATGTGCATCAATATAGAGATTGGCTAGTGAATTTATGGTGCCTACATGCAAGGAAGCTTTTCAGAGATAAGGGGAAGATTATATAATCATCAGTCTTATGATTCAAATGTTGCAAGATAGTCAATTCATGATTATATTTCTGCTTCTTAGACATTTTGATCACTCTGTGTTCTATGGCAAAAGGGTATAAATTTGTTTGACTTTACTGTATACCTCACCTTATAGGTTGCTATCACTGAATCAAGTTGCTATTGCAGAATTTAATTTTGGCATTCTTTCTAAGTCATCACCTCAAAAATGTTCGTACTTCCATACCTTCTCTTGGAGACAGCAGTCAGGATACCTAGTTTTTCCCATTCTACAAACAAGCTATGAGATCATGGAGAAAGTCATTTTGCATAAAAATCCCCATGCCAAAGCTTGATATTTGTTCTGATATTTTCCCATGAAGCCTATATTGCACTGTCTGCAACTGGATCTGAGCTCGTGACCTTGTGTGAAGCTTGACTCAATTTGCAACTCTACTCTTCAATTCAGAAACTTGTGAGCACCTGCCATGAGTCAAGTTCAGAGCCTGGGAGAGTGGATGTCATAAAGATACATAAAATCTGAACTTTGTCTTCAAAGGACTTTCATTTGAATGAGGTGTTTAGGTATGATATCAGGGAAGGGAAGTCACGTCTTCAGAAAGTCAGATTGGACTAATACTACAAGGTTTTACAAACAGCAAACTTGATTTTATGATATTAACAACTGAATTTGAGCAGTCGAGCAAATCTAAAATACAGACCTCCTGCTTCCAAATTCAATGCTTTGTTTAACTTAGTGAAGCATTTGAGTGATGGACAATTGTTTTTTAATCAATATGATTTCTCAAGGGATAAATAAGGTCTTCTTCATGTTGATAGACTCTTCTATAATTTTAATAAGTTTTGGGTTTTAATGCTTTTCCAAACCATTTTTAACATCTTGGGACAGTTTGTGCAACTAAACTTTCAATGCCTTAGATACACACTTCAATTCCATATTCAATTTTCTTTTTTCCTCCAGGTTACTAGAGAGATGGTATTAAAGAAGCTGTGAATAGCTAAGGTGTATTTAAGTCAAAGTTGACCAACCACTGTCATGGCCATACCTTAGATATTTAAAAAATACCATACTAACTACATCTATGAATTCTTGATCTCCAATATCTCCGTGTTGCACTTGGACTCATCCTGGCCATCTACATCACTCACCTTCTGACTTGATCTGCATCACCATGATTCTTCAAGTTTACTGTCTCTCTTCTGGTTTCATTTCTTCCCCAACCTAGCCAATACCTGATGATATAGCATGTCAGACTAGCTCAGGCCAGTACCTTGTTTTACTTATTTTCTCTATCTTCTGCCCTACAAATGATGAACAATGCTGATTTTGATGCCTGAGTTCTCTGCTCTCATTTCAGAGCCTCCTGAGTGCCTTTCAGGGAAATTAGGAAGCAAATGTAGGCCATGGCAAATTTTATCTTGATCTCACATGTGTTCCAGCTTAGCTAAATAACTGTCTTTTTCACTATTAAAGACCATCTCAAATTTCAAACATTTTAGAAGTCTATACTTTAAATTCCTTTTTACTCCAAGGAAACGAGTAACTAATGAGACTGGTTGGAAGTAATGGTTAGGCCACTTCTACTATTCTTGGTTCCCAGATCCCGAGGTTCTAGCTCTCAGGGCACAGCCCCTTATGCCAATGACTTGAAATAAAATAATAAACTGCACCTTAAAGTGCAGAGAGTCTTCCCTAATGGGACACCTTGGCTGCACCTTTCAGAGGCCATTCCAGTGACCAGCCAGTGGGGCCAACTTTACCTACTAGTTCTGTAAAACTTAGGGTCCCAGGGAAATGTTTTAACTTCTGTCTCAATCAAAAGGAAAAACTGTATTTAACAGTGTACAATCCAGGTTGGGTAATACACATATTCCTCTTTATACCAATGAAGTCATAAACATGATTACTTATATCAATCCATATGTGTATATATGTGTGATGTGTGCGACTCTTTCCAATTCTGTTTTCAGTGACATCATATTACCCTGAAACTGGCCATGGCTGGAGTATTTATACCATGGACACTGGTCAACACTAAAGACAAAGGTTTTTATTTTTTTTCCTGAGAGAGAGCCTGTTTACCAGCACTCTTGAGTTTTTCTGGTGGCTCTTTTATTGGCTCTTCCCAGGGAAATCAGATATTATAATTCTCTACCATTCACATTTCTAGTACTCTAGTAAGTGATCCGGTTTCAGAATTCCATCCTGAGGGGATATTTCCTGGAACCATTTCTATACCAACTATCTCATCTTGTTTCCCTAGAAACTAACTAAAAAATTTTAGTACAAGTACCTGAAAGGTTTAGGAGGTGAAAGGGTGAGAAAGAAGAAAGATACACCAGGAAATTTAAAGTGGAGGAGGGTTATTTCTGCGCTCCCGGGCAGAACTCACCGAACCCAAGATGGTGGGAGGTGAGTGCGCACGTGAGCTTCAGCGCAGGCAGCTTTTAAGGATGGAAGTCAGGTAACATCCAGAAGGGGTGGTTCATTAGTTCCTGAAGTCAGGTTGGGAAGGGTGACACAGCCTCTGCAGCTCCAGTTGCAGTGCTTTTCCCCATTCCCCCGACCTAACAGTACCCTTATGTGATAGGTAACCACAGGAAATGCTGGTGGGAGAGTAGAAGATGGAAATAGGGAAGGGAAGTAGCCAACACTAAGGAAGTGGAGCTCAGTTTGGCTGGGGAATCGTCATACACCATGCGAGACAAGCCTCAAAGTTTATCCCAACTGAGGGGGGTGGGTTACCTGGTGTGTAACTTATAAACTTCCTGTATCTCACTGGTTAAGAGCTGCATCTGGGTAATTTCTTGCCTTTTGCATAGGCAGATCAGGCTCTCCATGCTAGAAATAAGCCTGCAAGCAAAAGAAGAAGAAAAAAAAGTCGCAGGTGTTTATATTTAACAGCCTTTGCATGAAGGAACCAACAGCATTTACTACAGGAAGTAACACATTTATTTTCCATGATTTTCTTGTACGTATTTGGCACAGTTTTCATTCAATTCCTATAAGTACTAAATTAAGCCCTTGAGACCTCAGCAAAGGGAAATCTACCTAAAACAAAAAACAATGGGTCACACAACTGCAGGCTCTCTTAAGGAAGAAAACAATAGTAATACAAAATAAAGAACAACATTGGTAGCAGGAAAGAGACTCGGATAGAATCTACGTTTCAATACTGCTTGTTAAAGAATAAAAATTGGGCAATGACAAAGGGATTATGGAACAGGTGTTAACAACTAATACCAAGATCTAAAACTCTCTAAGCAAAGGGTCTGAATTTGGTGCAGAGAACTCTTCTTTCAAACTATGACCTCCAAACAAAACTAGGTTTTAAAGTTTTGTACAAAGAGCAGCACCAAAAGCTCTGGATGAAGTGTCTTCACAGTAACTGCTGACTGAACTACCTGGAAGATCTAAGCATCCTTTAATTTTCTTTCTTAATAAGGTTAATATAGGGAGATTAAAATGGCACCAAAATTACCAAAAAAAATCACCATATAGATATGCAAAAAGATAAAACATTCCCTAAGGCTACTCACCATGTTATCTCTGTAATTCTCTCAGCTCCCTTTAATTTCCTCCTGGTACCTTAACAGCAGCTCATCTTTGCTCAGGATTAACCTAGAGGAAGCACAACTGCTGTGAGAAATGGCTTTGCAAAGAGAAAAAGAGTGGAATTTAATTGCGGACATCCTGACATAAAGACAAAAGCAGGAGGTGAAGAGGTAGAGAAGTTCAGGCTGAAAGCATGGTTGGGTGGAGATGTAGAGATAAAATGGTACTGTGAGTTAAGATAAGTCCAGTTTTACCTGCAGTATTATGTGCATCAAGGGTAGCGAAAGAAGCAAGGTAAGAGATAGTTGTGGCCAAGGTTATGAAGAATGCTTAATGTAAGGTGTGGTGGAAAATCAGACAATGGACCCACTTAAAATTAGGCTCTGTTTGTAACCTAATAGAGGAAGCAAAGGAAGAGGGGCTTCACTGACCCCAAGCAGGTTGACTATCCTATTCAGTGCTTTGAAACAGTAAGATGCAGGCTTGCTTACATATAGTTACAACCAAGCCTGTTTAGGGATGTGTCTTGGTGTATTCAAGGAGGTGAACTCCGACTAATAGGCTGCCAAACTTGATAAGCTCCTTTTAAGGGTTGCTGATAATACCCGTTTCAAAGATTTTAGTATTTGAGCTCAGGGTTCTAGCTGTTTGCTGAAGCGCTAGCATGCTTTCTCTAACCAGCAGATTACATTTCGTTCTGCCCTGTTTTTATGGTCCTGACTTCTTACCAAAGGCTAAAAATGTACATTTTATTTGCAACTTGTCTGGAAGCTGTCACTTATGCATATCTAATATAACCCTTCTGGGAATTAAAACGCATTTGAATTTGAAGGCCTCTAGTATCAGAGTCCTTGGTCAAAACCAGAAGTTCAGGTCCATTAATCCAACTTTATCATAGGTATTCCTCATTCCTCAAGGTTTCCTTTATAGGATTCACGAAGATGCATTTGAGTCTCTTCAACAATTAAGTCAGACAGACATGAGAAGCTCAGAATCCAAAAAGCAGAAATAGGTATGAACTTTAACAGAAAGACATCCCTGAGTTCATCTCCTTTTCGTGGAAAATTTCTAAGGTATAAAAATAAAACAAGCCAATAGCATTATAGAAAATGATATCCAAATAGAATTGTTTATAAATAGAATGTTTTACAAAGTTTCCATGAGGCATCAGCTGTTCCTTAACCCCCTGCATGCTGACATTTTCCAGCCCCCTAGCTAAATTAAGGCTTAGGAAAAAATTACCTATGCATTGTGTTTTTATGTGGCTGTTAGTCTATTTTTACATGCTATCAGTAAATAGCATCGGTTCATTGTAAACATTTCAAAGATACCTTCTCGCCCCCCTACCCCCACTGCCCGCAACATGTATATAGGCAAACATGAGGAAAAATGGACTAGTTCTTTGGGTTTTAAGTTGCCAAAAGAACTGTAACCAAAACAAAGGTCTGGAGTGAGTCGAGTAACCCCGTGAACCTGGTGTGTTTGATTTTCTGGAGCTTTTCCGCCTGAGCTTGTTGGTCAGGGGTAGCTAATGATGGCACCAGTTCTTCATGCTCAAGTGATTCAGTTTAGGTGATAAATCCTATAATCATCCCAAGTGTGAGACAATTTGTCAGCTGTTTGTGAGTTATGGTGGCACTTGGAAGAAGTCAGATCAAAAATATTGAATAAATTAGTTGTCAGGCAGAGAGTATATCATTCCGTTAAAACTAGGTCTCTTTCTTTCTATTTTGTTTTTTTTTTAAGCTTATCCACACCATCTTTTATTTTCTTGCACTAATTTAGAATGATTGTACGTATTTGTACATGAGGACACATTCACTTACAATGTACAATTGAAATCATGAATATTTCGTGCAACTTCGTAATAATTTTCAAAGGTATGTAATTTGTCTATGTGGTGTTCTCTTGATGTTTTATCTTGTCTTTGTGCCTACTGTGAAGACCTTAAGAAATGAAAATGTCTAACTTCTCTGTGATAGTTTGATCATCACTTGACATCTGGGGGATGAGTCTAATGATGGCTCCAGATAAAATCGGTTTACTCCTAAAATATCCAGGGAAAACTAAGATTCCAAAACCAAGAAATCAAGTTGTAGAAAGGAAATTGTAAACGTTTCCAAGCAAGGCTGGAAAATCCAAAGTCAATGTCAGATATAAACTAAAAGTTCAACTACAGGAGAGGTGCAAGATCATTGGCTTTTCCAGCAATCCCAGAAAGGATAACTTGGATGATTATTTTATTAGATGCAGGATATATGTAAAGAGCACAGACATGGAAGGTAGGCAGTGAGCTCCAAACTTACTAGCTATGTGACACTGGACATACTGTTCAACCTCATTTGGAGTTACAAGGGTTTGATGGAGTTATTGATATGAACTACGTAGTACAGTGCCTGGCATATGGTAAGGACTTAGCAAATTGTGACTGTTCCTTGTAGAATATTTCTGTAAAGAGAGACTGCCTGTCATCCCTTCTTTATAAAGGGTCTCCTAACCTTGCTTGCTAAAGGAGCTTGTGATATGAAGAATAACTGTTTCATCCATTAAAAATCCTTTTAAAAGCCAAAGAGGTCAATAGATCAAAACTCACCTTCTAAGTTCCACCTGCAAAATTAAACTGGAAGAAGGCTGGCCCTTCCTTACCAGCCTGGTAGGCAAACTTATGAGTCTCTGGAATGTTTCTATTTTCTCAGACATCTGTTTTTTCTATAATCATGATAATTATATTTGCTAGGCAGATTTGGATGTGACCTTAGCTTTGGGAAAGCAGATTTCAAAAAAGTTCATAGAGAAAAAATAAGTGTGACCCATGGCAGAGGTTCTTAAAAAAAACAAACAAAAACATGATTCTGATTTTAATATTCCAAATAATTCCAATGAGAAATAATTAGAGACAGTGGGATAAGTCATCCTCCCTGCTAGATAATATGTTGAAAAACTTTTTAGAAGATACTTCAAACACAAAAGGATCCCACAGATAAGAGACAAATTTGAAGTGGTAGAGGTGGAACTGAGTAGGAGAAAAGTCCGAGAGGATTGATAAGTTTCTTCAGGAGAGTAATAAAACTTTAAAAGCATTAACCAAAATAAAAACAAGGTAGGAAGAGGCCCATAACAGCTTAACCCTGATTTTAATTTTGGTACTTTTAGCAAAGGAAATAAAATTGAAGGTGCAAAGTAGAATACCCAAAGGGCAAACATAGTAATAATAGATGATCAGAATTAATTCAAGTGATTTCCTAGATCTTGATAAATAATCATTGTTTATTGGGCTTCTGTCATTCTGGAAGCTTCCGTAGCTTCTCTACAAGGTTGAATTTACTCTTTACTAGAAATGTATAAAAAGTGAGCTTTCTAAGTTCATTTGCCTAAAAGTGACTTTATTCTACCTTCATTATTGCTTTGTTTGTGATTTAGCTGGGAATTAAAATATGTTAAAGAATTACGTTAGTGTAGAAATGTTCAGACATCATTGTGCCTTCTAACAAATCTGATTCAATTCCTCTGTAGATGAACTTTTTCACTCTTCTCTCTGCGGAAAGTTTGAAGGTCTTCTCTATCTTTGTGTTCTGATTTATTGCTTTGATAATTTCTCCCTTCCATTTTCTCTGTTCTCTCTTTCTGAATCAGCTGTTGCTGGTAGGTTGAAACACCTCAATTTATTCTGTGTTGTATTTTTCCTTGCATACTATTAACAGTCATTGCTCCATGTTGCAGGTTTTCTCATTATTATATGAACTTCTCATTCCTCAAACAGAAACGTTTGGTATATTCATGGGGCAGCATGAAGGGCAAAGCAGCTGGAGTATACTATGGTTGCATGATGTGTGATCACAGGAATGGAAGAAACAAAAGTGTACCATATGCCATTCTGTGGTTAAAAAGATAGAAAACTTTAAAGGGCTGACTTCCTGGGGAAAAAAAAAAAGTACCAAAATTGAGTTGCGAGATTTTACTTGTATTCTATGATTTTGTATTTTCATCTATTGTCTTATACCAGAGGTCTTGGTTCCTAATGATATTAAAGTAATTCCTTATTTTAACTTATAATAGCATAACAATTATAACTCATGAGCGGCATATGTTAACACTATTTAAATGGTCAGCGCTATTCTCTTTCGTATTCCATTCTGTTCTTTGAGTATACCGCACTAGATGTCCAGAATACTGCATCTTATGCCACTCAGAATAATTACTTACTTAGTGTTTATGCTTCCAACCCAATACAAATGAATATGTTTCATTTTCCTTTTAACTTTTATGAATTGGTTTTAACTGTAAATTTGTTTTACAATTGTATAAAGTATCACATGACTTCCAAGATCAAATCTACAAGACTAAATGGATTTAGAGATGTTTAATTTCTACTTCTGTTTCTCCAATATGTTCACTCTCTTCCTCCAGTAATTGTTACATTTTTAAAGATAATTTCTTTCTATTGTGACTTTTTTAATAAGAAATTTGTAGATGTGTCCTTATCCCCCTTTCTTAGGTAAGTAGTTTCATACTATCTATACTTTATTCCACCTTGCTTTTTGTCACTTAACTCAGTTGCCTGGAGATTAAGCCAGAGCTCTATGTGTATATGTGTATTTATTCCTTCTACAACTAAATGACACTTAGAATTCTATATGTGGGGTATCATAATTTATTCAGTCTGTACCCTATTACAAACAGTGTCACAACAAATAGCCCTGTACATATTATTTCATATTTTTCTCTGTGTATTTTGGGGATCAATACCTAGAATTAGGATTGCTGTGTCAAAAGATAAGGTCATATGTAACTTTAACTTTTGCCAAAGTTTACTGTGCTGAAATAACACATTTTGCAATCTTGACACTTATATTTGCAAATGCCTTGTTTTTTCCACCTTCACCAACAGAGTGTATTGTCAAACTTTTTGACCTTTACGTATTGGGTAAGTGACAAATAGTATCTTAGTATCCCTAGTCTACTTGTCATTGTCTAGGAATTGCTTTTCCAAGAGTTGATCATGGAATCATTTCAGAAGATCACAAACAGCACTTATTTTTAATGCAGTAGATTAGAGTAGAATAGAATCAAATTTAAAACTGGAGAATGCATCACAAGTGTTATTTTGTAAAGCTTTCTTTTGGAGTGGGAGTGTGTACATGTGCTGAGTCACAATAGAAAGTATATCCTTACAGATGATTATAGTAATGATAATAAAAAGGTATTAAGTTCGCTACTTTAAAGATAAGGCTAAGATAATCCCATGATCTCATTACTACCTCCTCTTCTAACTGTACCGTTCACCTTTTTATTTTACAATTGTGGGATGCATCTTGTACAAACATGCAATTGGATTTCTCGATGCCATTGATCATACTGTTGAAAATATCTTCTACCCATTTACTGAATAGTACATGCCTATTTATTATTTAAAATTCTGTTTAAGCATCACTTATATTTTTAAACTTTCCCTTTTTCTGCTTCCACTATGACTGCAAAGGATTATTTTGCATTGCATATGACATTTCATTGTATTTATTGTATAAATATATTTCTTTCCCTACCACACTATATGATTTAAGGTTCTTGACTAGAGGGACTGAAACATGTTCTCTTCTCTAATAACAGTACAATGACTTAAATAAGTGTTAAATGAAAGAATGATGAAATAAATGATAGCATCATGAGTTTGTGCATTTATTATTTCAGTTATTGTTTAACTCCTTTCAGGTTGCTAGACCAGAGAATTTCTCCTTATATTATATCTTGCTTTTGGTGAGCATTTTACAAATCTTGTATCGAGACAGTTGCGGAAAAGGGGATTAAGTACTGACGATAGAAGAATTAGGTGACACCCTTAGCTGAATTTCCCTCATAAGCAGAGTCTGTGACAAAGGCTTACATGTAGGTAGCTTATTTGGAATTTATCCCAAGAATCAGGAGTGAAGGAAAGAGGTGTGGGGGTGGGCGGTTAAAGCAGGAAGAGGAAATGTAATACAGCGATATTGGCCACTGCTAATGGGAAAATGGTACTTGATCGTTGAGAGAAGGTAAAGATAGAAAGTAAACCCAACATCCACAGTGGCTCTTTCTGAAGGCATTTTCTAAATCAGAAGGAGAGACCAGCAGTCTTTCTGATTAGATATTAGATCCAACAGTTTGGATTTGGGGAGAAGAGTACCTGACAGGAGATTGCATCAGAGGAGTTCAAAAATTCCTTTAATGCATTTGATTAATTCTAAATCTGTACAAGTTCAGGGAAACACTCAGGAGTCCTAGCAGACATGGGCTGGTAAGAGACAGAGATAGAGACTTCAGTTTCACAGGCTGGGGAGATAAGGAGTATTTAGTCATAAACATCTTGGTAAATACTCAGGAATTTGGTTGAGGTTCCAGAAAAGCCATGGCTTTTCTGTCCTAGGAAAGGGCAACTCCCTAGACTTAAATGCAAAACCCAAACTTCTCACCCTTAATAAAGTCAAAAGCCAAGTCTTGACACGTCAAAGTGATCCATCAGCAATTTTAACTGCCTGCTGGGGGGAAAAAGGCAACAATATTTATAAGAAGGTAATATAATCCAGAACGTCTACAGTAGCCCTCAAAGTGCTTTATATGTAAAGAAGCAGGAAAAAGTAATCAGTCACTGAAAGACAAAGTGATTAATAGAAATGGATTCACTTACTAGCAACATAACATTGGACAATACTGAGCTTCAAGTTTCAACCCATAAAATGATTTAACAAAAAACTTATGGGTTTGTTGTAACCTTTAAATTCATTAATTGTATTTGGAAGTGAATTACAGTGGTAAAATAACACTGTATTATCATTATGCAAAAAAGCTTTAGTAATAATGCTGATAGAATTATAATGTCCCAATTATGAGTAGTAATAAGTTCCAGCGAAATTTTCTAAAGGATGATGACATGTTTTCAGATGTACACTGACTGACGTTTCTGACCAGAAGATAAGAATCATGAAAACAGCTGGAGATGCTGATGCTGGAAAATGGGAGACAAGAGTAAGGCATTTGAAGAGCTGTGGTATTGAAGAGCTCATGTACTCTGAGCTGTTCCAAAAGCAGGCCTGTGATGATTGTTAACTGTGGGAAAGCATCTCAGTTTTAGGGAGGATTTTTTTAAGCAATTAGTGTAATCCAAGGAGAGAGAAGAGAGAGAGAGAAAAAAGGCCTGCCTTAAGAAACTGTATTCTCCCTGTCACCAAAAGCTCTTGAGCAGACGCTGACATGCTTTTGCTCTGGATCACTGTAAAGGATAATTCCTGCATTGGGTAGGAAGTTAAACAAGATGGCTTCTTGTGCCCCTTCCAGCATTAAGTTTTTATTTTGTGGAAATTCCTTAGATGGGCTTTCTTTTTTAGTTGCATGCCATAGCTTTCTTTCCATATAGAGTAAGTGGATATAAACTACTTGTTATTGAAAAGGTGAGTCAAGGAAAATAGCACAGCAGCCCACACAGTTCATTATGCATCTTAAAATCACAAGGCAGAGCAGTGGACAACTTCAAAGGGGGCCACATCACTGCCAGAAGTGATTGCCAAGAAGCTAGCCACTCCTGGAAAAGTACATTGCGTTTCCCAGCTTGGCATCTGAGCCTTGTGGTGGTTTTCAGGGAAGTGGAAGAAAATGGGTTTATGGACTAGCCTAGAATAAGGGGCTGAAGTTCTGAAAATGGCCCAGATTCTTTACTAAAGACCCAAAAAGGAATGAGGTACCTCCCCAGTTCAAAGGTAAGAGAGTTTGAACTACCCACTTCTGAAAAATCTGATGAAAAGAATCAGAACTCTGCAGAAAAGATAGGATTTAACAAATGAATATGATTGAATCAATATATTGATATTTCTTTGGGTCTCCAGTATCTTGGAGCAGCTAGAATTAAAAATGAAAAATCTTGAAACTGTAACTCATACCAAACTTAAAATTTGCTTGTATAACTACTTGCTAAAATGTACTTGGAAATTTATCACTTTTTTGTATGTATGCTAATTTTCCCAATAACAGAAGTTAAAATAAAAAGAAAGAATTAGAACACTATATTCTTCAATCAAGTGGTCTGCAAGCATCTCCTTACTCAATCTTGAATTACGTTCTTGTCTTTGAAGATGTGGGGAGAAGGAAATGGAAATTATTTGCATGAGACATTAGGGCTCCTTATCAAGAGGAATAATGCATACTATGTAGCTATATGTCTACATAATCTGACATTAGGCTTATGTTCCTCAGAGGACCGTGGGACACACAGCCCTGGAAGTTGTTTGGAAACCCGCTGCCTCCAAAAAATGGATCAGGATTAAAGCATGGCTTTTCTAGGTACATAACCTTGTAGACCAGCACAGCTGGTATTCTAAAAATGCATCCTATCATCTGCATGGAATTTCTTCTTCCTTGTATCCATTCACAAAATAATCACTTACTACTCTTAGTACATTCTAGGCACTTTTCTAGATGCTCAGTATTCACAAATGAAATAGACTTGCTTCCTGATCTTTATGGGAACGAGAAGCAATTCTCATTTCAATGCTCATCTCAATGCTATCTGCTTGATATTTGCACGGTTTGTGTGTGAATTACACTAAAGTTGGTAACAAAGAAAGGAAAGTGATTGGGAGGTCACTTGCTTTTTTGTCCTGTAATATCCTTTTCCTTGCAAATGTAACATGTCCTCTGGTTAACTTTTAAAATATTATGAAACACACCCACATGCTGTCTTCACTTCAATTCATCAGTGCTTGAAGAGAATTATTTAATGGAGAAGATATGTAGAAAGGGCACAGAAAGGAACAATTAGTGATAGAATTTCTATTTTCTTTAAGGTAGGGGTTTTAAAATTTGTATATAATCAAATTTCTCTATAGAGTGTTTAAAAACAGCATACAGAACCTGACCTTATCCTTAGAAATTCTCATTAGGTAGCTGGTGCCAGTTTGAAGCTACTATGTACCCCAGAAAAGCCATGTCCTTTAATCCTCATTCAGTATTGCTGGGTAAGATCTTTCTGATTGTTTGCATAGAGATGTGGCCCACCCAATTGTGGGTGGTAACTTTTGATTAGATGGTTTCCATGGAGATGTCTCCACACATTCAAGGTCGGGTTGATTAATGGAGTCCTTTAAGAGGGAACCATTTTGTAGAAAGCTTTAAAGGCACCAGAACCAAAAGAGCCCATATAGCCAGAGACCTGTGGAGCTGCAAAGGAAAATGCCCCCAGGGAAGCCGTTGAAGAAGCCTGGAGAGAAAGCTAACAGATGTCACTATGTGCATTTGTAGCAGAGAAAGAAACCTCAAACATTGTCGGCCTTCTTGAGCTGAGGTATCTTTCCCTGGATGCCTTAGTTCAGACGTTGTTATAGACTTGCCTTAATCTGGACAGTTTCACAGCCTTAGAACTATAAACTTGTAACTTGATAAATTCCCCCTTTAAAAATCCATTGCATTTCTGGTATTTTGCATTCCAGCAGCTTTTCCTAATTAAACAGTCTGGTAAGGGCCTCTGGGAATCTGGATCTTTTCTGTCTGTACCTGAAACTCTTCTGATTGTTATCCAGCCAGGCTTTTAGGAACTATTTATTAAGGCAGGGATTGTCAACCATGGTTTGTGAATAGGATCACATGGGGAGCTACTGAAAGGTGTGCTGTCTAGGCTGCACCCCAGACCAATTTACTTGGAATACGTAGTGGTGGGACCTGAGCATCAGCATTTGCTGTTTCTCCAAGAGAAGCAATAGATCTTGACTGCCCTGAAACCTCAGTTAATGAGAAAGGTGTGTTAGATTCAGTTGTCAACTTGGCCAGGTGAGCATACCTAATCTTGTTGCTGTGGACATAAGTCAATGGTACGTGAACCTCATCTGTTGCCAATTACATCTGCAGTCGGCTAGGAGGTGTGTCTGCTGCAATGAGTGACGTTTGACTTAATTGGCTGGTGCTTAAATGAGAGAATGCAATGTAGCACAGCTAAGCAGCTTGGCATTCCTCATCTCAGCACTTGCAGCTCAGCCCAGGCCTTTGGAGATGGAGAAAGAAATCACCCCGGGGAAAGTTGTTGGAACCCAAGGGCCTGGAGAGAAGACCAGCAGAGACCATCCTGTGCCTTCCACGTAAGAAAGAGCCTCAGTAGAAAGTTAGCTGCCTTTCCTCTGAAGAACTAACAAAATAAATCCCCTTTTATTAAAAGCCAATCCATCTCTGGTGTGTTGCATTCCAGCAGCTAGCAAACTAGAACAAAAGGTAAGAAAGAAGATGAGGAGACAGAAATTTAAAGACAAGGAGAGTCTGGGCATAGATTAATTCCCTCTTGTTGTGCATCTCAATTGGGAGTTAGGCACTGGCTACTCTTTCAACTTAAGACTAGGCTTCCTTGGTATGGAGGAGACAAAGCAAAGAAGCTGAACCACAAAAACCTTGGCAGTTCCCTTGTTTCCTCAAATTGTACAGATATAGGCATGTAACCCTAGAAATGGCATCAAAAAGGGCTTGTGAGAGTGTCTGCCTCCCTCTGCACAGGTGCTGAACATACCAGTTATAAATGTTTATAACATAAAATTGGACTTGAATTCAGGAATCGCCACTTCAAGTGCAAGTATCATTTCCCATGAATTAGACAGAATGGTTGATCACAAGAATTCAATTCTGAAAAATTAGTGGGATGAAAAATCTGTAAAGTCCTTAGTCTCATATCACCATCATAGCATATTGCCTCTTTATTTTCAAAAATATATAATTAAAGAGACTTAAATGATTGCAGAAGTTAAGGTACATAGTTTAGCAACCCAGGATTAACAGTAAATGAAGCAATTTGTTTTTCTCCTAGCCCCCTCCTTCCCTTTCCTCATATTTTCATTTAATTCATTTATTGTTACCCTTAAATACTTCTCTGCTTTACTTTTTCCATTATCATTAAAAGCCCTGGAAAACATATCCTCCTCCTGTTACTATGTTTCTCCAAAAAAAAAAAAATTAAAAAAAAAGGTGAATGAGCTTTGAGAGTTATAAAAGTTTCAGAAATAATAGAGGGGAAAACAACCTCAAACTATTGTAGTGAATCAGTCGTAATGTGAATAATGTCCTAAGGTCACATACCTGGACTTCATTTACCAAATCACATGCTACAGTTCACAACTTACAGTAAACAACTAAAAAGAAATACTGACTTCACTGTTTGGTTTCTAGGACTAATCATTACCCATTCCTCCTATCCCTCCCCACTGCATCCAGTAGTATGCAAGGGAATTGAAAAATATTCAGATTTTATGATATCAGATATAGTTTTTTGACCTAAAACTCAAAGTTAGAACTAGAAAAGCATATTAGCACTGAGTATCCATAATCTTGACCGCCTATCAGTATCATTGTTATCTGAAGCTGCTTTGCTTTCAGAAAGTGCTGAGCTCTCTCCATCATTGACCTAATATTTTAAGTAACAGGTTTTGAGTAAGTATTAAAATTGGAAACCTTTCCTACAATTATGAGGAAAAAAAATCCACAGCAGCAAAATACTTAAGGTCCTGGCCTGTTACTTAAATATAAGTTAATGACAGTTAAAAAAATGTCAGGAAAAAATAATTAGCTCAAAAGCCCATAAAAGCAAAGGCCCCTGTATTCATTTTTTATAGCTATTGTAACAAACCACCACAAACTTAATGACTTAAAACATACAAATTTATTACCTTATAGTTCTGTAGTCAGAAGTCTGTTGAGGAGCTGACTGGCCTATAATCAAGGGCTTGTCAGACCCAAATTCCCTTCTAGAGACTGTTTCTCTTGCCTCTTCCAGCTTCTAGAGGCTATCTGAGTTCAATGACCCATGGCCCCATTCGTCCATCCTCAGTAGTTCCCACAGGGGGTCCTTCATACTCTTCCACTTTCAAGGACCCTTGTGTCTATACAAGACCTACCCAGGGACCCCAGGATAATGGCCTTATTTTAAAGCCAGGTGACTAGCAACCTTAATTCCATCAGCAACGTTAATTTTCTTTAACCATTGAACGTAATATAGTCACAGGTTCTAGGAATTAGGAGTAGGTATCGATGGGAGGGGGGGGGAGTCCAGCCTTATTTTTCCTACATAATGGCTCATGTGTTTGTTTTCTTATGGGCAGCGAGGAAAGGTATCCACTCAAAGACCATTGTTTCTTAAAGAATTCCCCTCTATCTGATAAAAGGCAGGGCCTTTCGTCCCACTATACAGAAAACATATTCTATCCTTGACAGGGTAAAGGTATCTGTCCAAGGCTTAGCCAGCTCAGTGTACATTGACCCTCAACTTTGCATCTTGAAGGAGCATGTTTTAGTTTGCTAGCTGCCAGAATGCAATATACCAGAAACGGAATGACTTCTGAAAAGGGGAATTTAATAAGATGCTAGTTTGCAGTTCTAAGGCTGAGAAAATGTCCCTATTAAAACAAGTCTATAGAAATGTCCAATCAAAGTTGTCCAGGGAAAGATACTTTGCTTCAAGAAGGCCGGTGAAGTTCAGGGCTTCTCTCTCAAGAAGGTGAACACAGTCAGAGCTTCTCTCTCTCAGCTGGAAGGGCACATGGTGAACATGGCATCATCTGCTAGCTTTCTGTCCTGGCTTCAGGTTTCATGAAGCTCACCAGGAGGCGTTCTCCTTCTTCATCTCCAAAGGTCACTGGCTGTGGACTCTCTGCTTCATGGTACTGCAGCACTCTCTGCTCTCTCTGAATCGCTTATTCTCCAAAACGCTTCCTCTTTTATAGGACTTCAGAAACTAATCAAGACCCGCCTGAATGGGTAGAGACATGTTGTCACCTAATCCAGTTTAACAATCACTCTCGATTATATCACATCTCCAGGGAGATGATCTAATTACAGTTTCAAACATACAATGCTGAATAGGGATTAGAAGAAACGACTGCCTTTACAAATGGGATTAGGCTTAAACATGGCTTTTCTAGGGGATATACGTCCTTTCAAACCAGCACAGAGCGTTTCTATCATGCAGGGTATTCCCAAGGATGGCAATAGTGGTAAATGGGAAATGTTGGAGTGTGTGTTATGGGCACGGGGCTAGGAGTTCAGGCATGGTGGTGATGAGTGGTGGCAGTGCCAACAAGAGTGACCCCAGGACTTTTGTGGTGTGATCTTTCCTTGTTTCTTGCCATCTTGGTTAATCTCATTGTTCTTGCATATGCTGGTTATTAACAATTTTGTCAGCCTGGCTCTCCAGGCTGTGAGCTACTGACTATCTGTGTAATATGTCAGGTGTCTTCTTAAGTTAGCCGTCCTCAGGTTCCGGGGCTTGCAAACCAGAATCTTAATGAGAGAAAATGTTTGGGGTAAGAACTCTCACTTCAGCAAAATCTCACTTTCCATGTCTTGGTGTCTAGAACACAGTCTGACTTGTAAGGGAAGCTGGCATCACAGAACTGAAAACTATCAGAAAGATGAAAGGGGCAGAGAAGACTGATAATCTGTAGGACTGTTTTTTATGGGACTGAGAGGAGAGTCTAATACATAGGTTTGTGTTATTGTTATTTTCATATGCTGTGTGGTGGAGGTCACATTTCATTCTTTTCCATGTGAATATCCTGTTGTCCCAACACCATTTGTTGAAAAAAAAATTTTTTTGGAGTGCATGGGCTGGGACTCAAACCCAGGTCTCCTTCATGGCAATTAAGAATTATTCCCCTGAACTACCCATGCACCCCTTAATATGTAGGGTTTAAGATCATTATAGACCTTTACTTGGCTTCGGCCAATCCTGATAATGGAATTGATACATGTATCATGAGAGACAAATCAAGAGGAACGTAGGGGCAACTAATACTTGAGATTTTTTACTTTGTTCCAGATAATGGCATAAAATTCACAGAAAAAAAGATGTATTTAGATGCTAAGTAAACAGGATACAACTGCTTAGAGGAGGTAGGCAAGCTGGCTTGAAATTGTTGGCACCATTATAGTGTGACAGAAATAAGAGTGGTTTCAATGACATCAGGTACAATACCTGTCTCATGGCCTGAGTCACCACGTTGGGAATGGGGAAGCTTGTGGGCACCTGGAGCTCACTTGCAATCAAGTGGACAGTCTTCATCAGTTGGCACACTGAGATTTTTTTTTCTTTTTGGTGCATGGTCTGGGAATTGAACCCAGGTCTCCTACATGGAAGGCACGCATTCTTCCACTGAACCACCTGTGTACACCCACACTAAGATTTTTGATGAATATTTTGCTATGACTTTATGTGCCAGTTTGAAACTGTTGTGTACCCCAGAGAAGCCAAGTTCTCTAATCCTCATTCAGTATTTCAGGGTAGGATCTCTTTGATGGTTTCCATGGAGATATGACCCACTCAATGTGGGTGGTGATTTTTGATTAGATGGTTTCCATGGAAATTTGTCCCCACCTATTCAAGGTGGGGTTGCTTACTGTAGCCCTTTAAGAGGGAACCATTTTGAAAAAAGCTACAGAGCCAACAGAATGGACAGAGCCCCAGGGAAACTGTTGAAGAAACCTGGAGAGAAAGCTAGCAGATGCCACTAGGGGCCTTTCCAGGTACGAAAGAAACCCTGAACTTCAACTGGCCTTCTTAAGCCATGGTATCTCTCCCTGGATGCCTTAGTTTGAACATTTTTATAGCCTTGCCTTAATTTGAACATCTTCATGGCTTTAAACTTGCAAGTTTACAGCAGTAAAACTTGCAGTATTAATAAATAAAACTTGCAGTATTAATAAATTCCCTTTTTAAAAGCCATTCTGTTTCTGGTATGTTGCATTCTGTCAGCTTGCAAGCTAAAAGAACTTTGAAATTGGAAGCAGGTGAACCTCAGGTAAAGGGAATCTACTTTCTCATTTGACCTTACTTTGCGAAGAGAGTAGTGTCAGGCCTGCTTCCTCAACACCATTGGGCATTTTCATATGAAGATAAAAGAAACTGGGCAAAATGTTAATAGACTAGAAAACAAATTTCTTTAGTGTTCAAAAATCTGCACCACCTTTTCAGAACTCTATAATGTCTGTTACAAAAGTTGTTCTGAAAGGTCTTGTGAAATCTCACAGAGGTGGTATCAAACCTAAATAACAAAATTATATCTGTTACTATAGTAGAGAGGGAAAAGAAAGAGAAAGAAAATTTAAGAGAAATTTCCCTGTAGAGCAGAATCCATAAGTTTAGTCAATAAATTTGTTTTGAATTATTATTATATTACAAATCAACTGTAGTTGGAGATATGCAGTATCCTCATGGATAGAGACACCATGGCAGAAGATTGTTGCATCATTGGGCAACCAGACAACCTGACCTTGACAATGACCAGAGACCTAGGAAATTGTTATTTCTTGATCATGTTCCATTCCTCCTCTCTTGACCATGCTTAAAGTGCAGTGTTTTTGTTGTTGTTTTCTGACCGCATGGGATTCTCTGCCTTCTCTTGGCATGGTTTCCCTCTGGCTATGTTTTCAGGATGCTCTGAAGGACGTAAACAATCACATTATGGAAAGGACACAATCCACATTCATGTTCCCATTAGGGTAAATGCACCTCGGTTATGTTTCTTATTCTCCTCCTTGCTGCTGTTACCCTTCCTGTGTTTGTCCCCAGACACCTGAGAAACATGAGTCAGTATTAGTATTAGTGTTTAGGTGTTGGGAAAGCGGGAAAGGGGGAGGAGTCTCAATAAGAGGGCACAGAAAATTTTGTTTTATTCCCCAGGCTAAATTTACTAAACTTAAACTTTATTCCAGGGCTTATGTTTTACATCTGTTGCATCTGTACCTTCATTTGGGTATCTGATGAATCTACACACATGATCTGTTGGTGCTCAGGCAATGTTATTTTTATTGGGCTAACTCATATACTGTTTTCAGTGTCAAAATACTCCCTTTTCTATGCCCTCAATGTCCCATCTTTTATGCTTCGGATGAGTCACTGGAAGTGAAAACTGTTCTACTGGAAATCTCTCTCTACCTGTTGTTTGTGTACACGTGCACACATTGTTTTTATTTTTTCACACAACTATGGGTAATAATCCATTATCAGGTAGCATTTTATAAAGGAGGATGTTTAATCCAGATTTTTACTATCATTTGAGCAGGAATAGCAGACTTTTCATATAAAAGTCAGACAGTAAATAGTTACAACTTTTTGGACTATGTGGTCATTGTTGTAGCTACTCAACTCTACCATTTGGGTGTGAAAGCAGCCATAGGCAGTAATGAATTAATGGGTGTAGTTGTGTTCAGATAAAACTTAATTTAGCAAAACAGGAGGTCATAGTCTGAATTTGGTCCCCAGTCTGTAGTTTTCAACCCCTAATCTTGACTCTTATAGTCAGGTAGGGGAGGTTGGGTATCCAGGTATTTATATGTAATGACACTTAGAGGTTTTCTTTAAACTGTAGCTTTATGAAGAAAAAAAATAAAAATAAAGGCAAAATTAAAATAATAGGTTGGAATTTACTGAACCTATACTCTATAATAAAAGTCATACACATTTATTGAAAACAAATAAGGTACATAGAATGTATGAACGAATGATTTAAAGAATACATGAACACATTCTTTAATGGGTAGATGAGTGACTAAATAAGTTGATGAAAATATTCCCTGAAACACATAATTTATAGAATGACAGTTTATGAAGGTTTAGTAAAGTTATGTGAAACCTTACTAAGCTTCAAAGACATATACAAATACACAGTGTGGCATTAATAGAGCAAATCATTCCATGACATATAGATAATAATCGATAGAATACAGTAAAATTCTCAGATCCTCTAATTTGTATGTCTTTATTTTGTATGTAGCTTAAGTTTCTTAGCTCTCATTGGTAAAATGCATGGGAAAATATTCTCTAAGGACTATCGCTGACGACTACACAACACTTCCAAGTATTGTTTGCTTGTTTGAATTGAAGACTACTCTCCTGGAAGCATGCTCTTTCTCTCTTTTACATGCGCACACATGTGTGCATGTACACACATGCACGCACACACACACACATTCCCAGCAGATGCATGCAACTTTCAATCGCTTCTTCATTGTGAGGACCAACAGGGAAATCTTAGCTCAGCAACGTGGTTGGTTAAAGAAGCCTGAAGAGATGAACATTTTCAGTCATTTGAAGTAGAGTGAAATGTACATGTTGTTAAGCTCAAATAGCCATGATCTCCAAAAACAGATCATTTCTTTGATAAGAGTGTGCATCAGGGTTGGTCGTAAGCAAACGTTCAGATACATAAATAAAACTAAACAAACTATTTTGATGATCCACCATAGATTTTGATGGATTTAGGGGCCACTGGACTAAGAGTGATGACAGCGTGACTTGCCTGACAGTAATGTTGGAACTTACATTAATTACGTTAAGAAGTCAGGTGTGTCACAGCATTAAATTCAGGGTGTTTAAACTTTAGTTATAGTTTAGAGCTCATACAGGACAATAAACGACTGAAGAAAGTTAATCTACAATCCATTAAGTTTAGCTGAAGGAGGAACCCAGCCTCAGAATGAATTGAACTAATTTGTGGTACCAAGTTTCCCAGGTTATTTATATACACAAGAGAATCCAGAAGGACTTGGAAAGAGAGAACTCAAACATAAGTCTGGAAATTTGCAATTCATAAAGGTCAAGAATGGAGCCAAAGGTTGTATACAAACTATATAACGTACAAAACTAGAATAAGATATTTAATACATAAATATATATCACACATTTGACATATTTTATAGGAAGGTATTTTATATTTTGGGGAGAATATCAGAATTTTTAGAAAAGTGTCAGGTAAGTGTGGGGGTTCTTGCTAACTTTTTAAAATTACACTGAAGGAGATAATTTTGAAAACTAGACAATTACTAAACAAATGATCCAAGCTAGTTGATAAAACTCATAAATAGGATCAGCAATTTTAGATATTAAAAAATTCCAAGGGAAAAAAGAATGCCATTTTGTCATTGTCAAACTAACCACATTTGAAATCAACCACTGATCAATGCTAAAGAGGATGTAACTCATAAACTG
The DNA here is from genome assembly GCF_023851605.1 of Tamandua tetradactyla. NCBI lineage: Eukaryota > Metazoa > Chordata > Mammalia > Pilosa > Myrmecophagidae > Tamandua > Tamandua tetradactyla. The sequence goes on from NC_135332.1 coordinate 11,134,519, forward strand.
ACTTAATGTTAACACTACATTGCTGCAACCCTTTAGAAATAAATTTTGAACCATATTTTGTGAAATAACCCATATCTAGGAATTCATCCTAACCTGCAAAAAAAAAAAAAAAAGCACAAATGGGCCCAATTTAGCATTACTTATGATAAGAATAGAAAGAGGAAGCTAAATTCCTCACATGTACATAAATCCAGCTATTTAAATGAGTTTGACATACCATGTAACAATATGGAAAGTGTTTATTCATTAAAAGGATCATCAGATTGAATCAGTAAAGCTTAAACATTTAGAAATTTAACCAAAAAAATGTGTGAAACTTATATAAGGTCATTTTTCAGCTCTGCTGAGAGTCATAGGATAGATTTGAACAAATGGGAAAGGATCCCCCATTCTTAGATAAGAAGATTCAACAAGAAAAAGATGTCAGAGCTCCCTGTGTGTTAATGTATAAATTCTATGCAATGCAATGTTGGTGAAACTTTTAAGCAACTTATGGAGTTAGGCAAATTGACAGAATTCACCTGTGTAGGCATCTATGTACTCATCTATACATATGTGCAAACAGTTGTGCTTATATGCACATATCATTCTCCAAAGGAATAGGACTTCTTGGAGAAGTGGTTGACTCCAAGGCTGGGGAAGAGGCATCCTGTACTATCAAGTAGGAAAGCATTCAGTAAAGGATGGACCTCATCAAAGGGACACAGGCCTGTATGAGGGAGCTCCTATTGGACAATGCTGGAGCAATTCTAGTAACAGAATGAATGACAGCATTAGATTAAAATCCATAGAATAAGAAATACCCATTAGTCCATACTAACCTGAATAACTAAATGAATAAATGAATGACATAGAAGGGGCATAAACATTATTTCTTTTAATAGCGTGTTGCATTTCAAAATCATCCATTTACTTTCTTTTTGGTTTAGTCCCTGTTCTAGTTTGCTAGCTGCTGGAATGCAACACACCAGAGATGGATTAGCTTTTAATAAAAGGGGATTTATTTCATTAGTTCTTCAGAGGAAAGGTAGCTAACTTTCAACTGAAGTTCTTTCTTACGCAGGGAGGTAGAGGGTGATCTCTGCTGGCCTTCTCTCCAGGCCTCTGGGTTCCAACGTCATTCCCCGGGGTTATTTCTTTCTGCATCTCCAAAGGCCTCAGCTGAGCTGTTAAGTGCTCAGATGAGGTATGCTGAGCTGCTTGGGCTGTAATACGTTGTGCTCTCTCATTTAAGCATCAGCCAATTAAATCAAATATCATTCATTACAGCAGGCATGCCTCTTAGCCGACTGCAGATGTAATGAGCAACAGATGAGGTTCACGTACCATTGGCTCATGTCCGCAGCAACAGAACTAGGTACCTTCACCTGGCCAAGTTGACAATTGAATCTACCTACCACAGTCCCCCTATGAGAAAAGAAGTGCCATTAAGGGTAGAGGCCATATCCACTTGCTCTGCCGTAGACACTGTCTTAAGTTCTTACTGGCATTCTTCTATTTAATCCTCTCAGCAACCCTATGAAGTTGAAATGACTTCCATTTGACACTTGAGAACACAAAATTTTGAGAGGTTCAAGAGTACATCAGGTTGCTACAGCTTGTAAGGAGAGGGGTTGGAATCCAGACATAGGCTGAGAGACTCCAATTCTTCTTAACCACTTTGTTAAACTGTAAGGATTAAATAAAGTACTTAAAATCCTTAGCACTGGACATGACACAGCACTTAATAAACAACTGTGGTTGTTAGTATAAGTTCATAAAATCTTCAAAACTGCCCTCAGAGACAGAAGGATGCCTTATCTTCATTTAATAAAAAAAATAATTGCTGCTCAAAGAGGCTAAATGATTTTCCCCAAATCGTGGTAGAGATAGGTTGAGCCACTTTTCCTGGCTTGCACAGTACTTTTCTGATTTTATCACTAACAATCTCACTTCTGAGGAAACTCTTTTGTTCGAGATAAACCAGAATGGTTGGCTTTCTATTTAGAGGCCATAATATAATCAGGACTTTTTTTTTTGTTATTATGAAATAGAACATATATACAAAAAAATCAATAAATTTCAAAGGACATTTTAACAGGTAGTTATAGGACAGATTTCGAAGTTTGGTATGGGTTACAGTTCTACAATTTCAGGGTTTTCCTTCTAGCTGCTCTAAGACACTGGAGACTAAAAAAAATCATCAATATAATGATTAAGCAGTCATGCTCATTTGTTAAATCCTAGCATCTGTTATAACTCCTCCTGTGATCCTTCTCTGAATCTACAGGATATTTGGGTTATGCCCATTCTGTTTTCATGTTGGAAAGGTGTGTTGATAATATGGGGTAGGGAATGGAACTAGTTGATGCTCTTGGAGAGGCTGGCCCCTCTGGATTTCAGGACTTATCTGGCCTAGGAACTATGTGAAGGTTGCATGTTTCTTAAAGGTGATCTTAGTGTGGGCAACCTCTGTAGTATATAAGATATCAAGGCCTGGGTGGTCCTCAGGGTTGACAAGAATTATGTTAGTTGGCATTTAGAAAACTGTGGCAGTTGGCAATCTCTAGGTGAAGCTTGTATAAGGGTAGCCTCCAGAATAGCCTCTTGACTTTATTTGAACTCTCTTAGCCACTGATACCTTATTTTGTTACATTACTTTTCCCCCTTGTGGTCAGGAAGATGGTGTTGACCCTGTGGTGCCAAGGCCAGGCTCATCCCTGGGAGTCCCACCTTGCCAGGGAGACTCACAACCCTGGATAGGCTTAGAGAGATGCCACATCTGAGCAACAAAAGAGGTCCTCTGGAAGTAACTCTTAGGCATAGTTATAGGTTGGCTTAGTTTCTCTGCTACAGAAATAATTTCATAACAGCAAGGCTCAAGATCAAGGGCTTCGCCTATTAACTTGGGAGTCCCTAGTGTTTGAGAGAGTACTAGGGGTTTTCCAGGTGGGAAAGTTTAATAGTTCCATATTTTTCTCAGTCTTTCAGGGGGCTTTGCCTGTACTTTTAAATTATCTGCCCAACATACTCTGGGATGTATCAGGTGTAATGTGATATTTTTTATTCTCAGTCTCTTTTTCTCTATTTGACAATATTTTCACAGATAGGTTTTCCCCCCAGGTCCTATAATACTATATTAGATTTAATTCTCTTCCCTCACTAGACTTCCCTCATGTTACAGCTTCTTGGAAACATCAGAAACTTACAGAAGATGTTTTATTTGAAGACAGTTACATGGAAGCAGTTAGGTGCTAAATCAACCTGAGGACCCTGAGAATTGTAGTTTTGCAGATGTAGCACTACAGACCAGTGAACACCTGACCTTGTAACCATGAGCCATGACCCTGAAGGTAAACCTGGGGATTGCTTTTACATCTGACCTTTAATCGAAGCCTTTTGAGAAAGAACAAGGTGTCCTGTGAGCACTGAGACTATTCCAAAGTTTTATGTGAATAAGCACAGTGCCCATAGATGATGAAAGCAGCCTAATGACATCTCTTCACAGTGGAAATTCAATGACACTTTTGAGGGAGCATTAGGGATAAGAAGGTTTTCTTGGGCAAGGGATTGAGTCTCCCCCCACCCCCCTTCAAAAGACTGAAGAACAGAGAGGGAGGAAGCATATTATTTGAAAGGATTTGTATTGAGTATTATTCTTTATGCTTATTAAGATTTTTTTGATCAGTTTCAAGACTGTGCCTTTCCTGGCTGAATGAACTGAAGAGTTGAAAGAATTTTACTTAAGAGTTTTGCACCATGAGTTAATTTTGATAAGGAGTATCATCTTAGGGCAAAGAATGCCCAGATTCAATTTTCCACACTGCTTATCTGCACAGGGTAACTGCAAAACCTCTGATTTGTTACTTGAAAACTGTATAATTGCTGGCTTTCTAAAAAAGAATCAATTCAGTCAGGTTCTGGAAGCCTCTCTGTGAGCCACTTTGCCTCCCTGTGGATTACATCTGCCATGCAGGTATTTAGATTACACGTGGCTTCACCCTCTCCCCCACATTCCAGTAACCTTTTTTGGCCTGGGACTTTAGGTGGATAGCAGACCCTTCAATTTGGAAACCTACAAAAGAATTTGGTATCCCAAGATTCAAATGCTGAATTAATTCCTATGTAAGATATTTAGAGTAATTACATAATTTGCTATCTCTAACGTTTTGCTGAGCACTCACTGTGTTCCAGCACTTTTAAAAATTTTATTTCTTTGTGACAGTTAGTGCTGGATCAGCCAAGCAATAAAGAAATGGGTCATAGAATTCTATGACTTCTTCTGTGAAAAATATCAAGTAGTCAGGAATATGTTAAGCAGATTAAATAAGCACATAAGTAAATGTAGAAATATTTGGGAAACAAAAGTACATTTGCTTTTAAATGTGAGTTGAAGAAAACTTATAAAATTATGTAAAATGAAATCAAATACCATAAATAATCCCAATGAAAATGACATAAATTGCCTGGTATATATTATGATTAGTGTTCTTCAGATGCTAATTAAGCCTACTAAGGTTTAGACTAGAGTTAACTTGTGTATGTACACATATCTCTCAGTTAATACTGAAATATTTTATGTGCGAAGTCTTGTACAGATTAGACAACACTTCCTGGGAATACTGGAGAATGATCTTTTTAGCAAGCTCTAGCAACTCTGCATTCACCTTACTGCTTTCCTGAACTGTGTGAAGCCATTATAAATTGTCTGGACAATTTAAAATCTTTTGCATCCGCTGGTGTTCCCCAAACCAGCAGTTAACTTCTAAGAGATAGGTCCATGTTTGCACGTAATTTCCTAACAGAATCACCCACAGCCTGTAGATTGGAAGTAGGCGTTGGCACCAGAAGTTTTAGCAATTCTGAAGTCCCTGTATATACCAGGTTGAAATTTGTCACCACCACCACACTTGAAGAAAAGGATTATATTTTTCTAAATAAGATTAACCTGGGATGGCAAAAAAGGTAAGGAACTGCAAGTATGTGACTGACCCTGAGAAGAAACACGACTTTTGGCTGCTAAAACCAACTTTCCAGTCTCAGCCCAATTAAGGTGGTAGAGTGAGGCACTTTAGGGCACTTTCCCACCATAGAAGCTTTAAACAACATCAAGGTCTGGCAGAAACATCTTTCTCAGAGCTCCAGAAAACTGCCAATAGACTGTAGTAACTGGGCGAGCCCTGAGAGATTAAAAAGTCTATTTAGCAGCAGAGTCTCATAGTGCCCTAGCTGGCCCCATTGGCATGGAGCCTGCCTGCAGTGCCAGTGTGGGTCCTTGGTCTCAGTTTTGGAGGAAGCAGAGTAACCCTCAGGAATAGACTAGGAACATGTATGTCTGGCCCAATCTTAGGGATTTGCTGTCGCAGAACTTGCCCTGATGTAGAAGGCAAGTTCATGAGCTTTCCTACAGAATTGCTGCTTGGAAACTAGTCAAGGGGCTACCTGGTGCAAGGAATTTCTGGCTGTAGGACAACAGTGTGGTGCCCAGTACAGTGAGGAAGGAAACTGTTTCCTAGGGAAGAGGCGACATTTGTGTCCACGTCAATGGGGGGAGTTCCCAAAGCCACATGTGCATGTCCAAGACAAAGATTTCTGTGCAGAAAAGATCTCGCACCCATTTTGCAGCCCTTGCACTGTGGCCTTGAGCTATTCTCTAAACACATTGTAAGGTTAATCTTTGAAGGAGAGCACTCCCACAGGTCAATCTACAAGGACTTGGGAAGGTGTTTGTTGTTGTTAGCTCCTGGCGTTCAAGGAAAATTCTATCATAACTCTGCCTGGAATCAAGCTTAAGGAATATACGCCTCGGTGTCTATATTCCAGAGACAGAATATTAAAACATTAATGTTCAGCTTTCAATAAAAGATTATAAAACCTACAAAGAACCAGTAAGCAAGGGCTCAGGCAAAGGAAAATATCAAAGCATTAGAAACCATCAATGGGGAAGATCAGATCTGTGAAATACAGGACTTTAAAAATATGGTGCTAAATATACTCTGAGAGCTAAAGGACAGCAAAGAGCTAAAGGAACCTAAGGAAATGAAAGGTGAGCACAAAGAGGGGTGGAAATTATGTAACGGAACCAAACAAAGCTGAAGGCCATGGTAACAGTAATTAAAAATCCCCCAGGAAAGTAGAAGAATCCGTAAGCCAACTTGAAGATAAGACCATTGAACTCATTCATCTGAGGAGCAGAAGGAAGAATGAAAAAAAGTGAACAGTCTGAGGAACTTGTGGGGCACCGCCAGGTGTACCCACATATGCATGGGAGATTCTCAGAAGAAGAAGAAAGAGAAGGGGCCAAAGAGAATGGTCAAGGAAACAATGGCTGAAAACTTCCCAGATTTAGTGAGGCATATTTTAATTTGACAGTCGAATGCTAAAGAAAGTATTGTGAAAATCCCAAGAGAGAAGAAACATGCCTTGTACAAGGGAGCTCCCATAAGGTTAAGTGCAGATTTTTCATCAGAAACCATGAAGGCAAGAAGGCAACGGGATGACATATTTAAAGTGCTAAAAGCAAAATAAACTGTCAACCAAGAATTCTATATCTGGCAAAACTGTCTTTCAAAAATAAGGGGGAGACTTAGACATTCCCAGAAGAACAAACTTTTGGAAGAGAGCAAGAATGATGTTATTGCAAAAAAAAAAAAAAAAAAAAAAATTGTTCATGGTTGTATGGGTACATTTCTCAGCTTCTGTTTTTTTAAAAAGGGCTTTACCAATTTACACTACTCCTGAAATGCATGTACTAATTTCACGAACTTTGCACCAGCCCAGGTTTGGTTAACACTATTTTTGGACTAAGAAATATTTTATCTATTCATACCTGATGGAGTTATCTTAACAGAGCTACTTATTTTTTGAACAGCCTTTGCACATCCTTTTAATAATTACAAACAAAATGAAACAAAAACCCTAAATGCCTGGTCACAATCTTTCTGAAGGAGGTGGCCAAAATATGGCTGCTCACAGCCTGGGTTTAAAATTTAATGCTAGTTTCTCGTAGCTCTGTGGGATATTTTTCAAGTTTCTTTTTTTTTTTTTTTCTTTTCTTTTCAGAAGTGAATTTTGATAGAATGTCTTGTATCAATTTCCTTTCTGTACAAATCTTCTGCTGTTTAGGGAACCAGTTAAATATGGTAAGGAAGATAAGATTCTGAGTCCCTGGGTGAATTACAATCTGAGTCAGAAAAGGCACTGTTTCAGTTATAATTAATTCTTTTTATTTTTTTCATTAATCATTTACGGAGGTGGTGTCTTGCAAGTTTAACCTGCTTTACCGCATGTTAAGGTATTTTAGTGTGTGAAAATTTTCATTTGGCTCTCACCAAGGATAAGAAGCACTCCGCTTTCAAATTCCTAATACCCTAACCACCGAAACCAGGAGTCCTGGGTTTCTGGAGAGAGGAAAAAAGATGTCAGTTATGATCATCTGCTGATTTTATTTAACTCTTTATATAAAGCATTGAGGACAGGAATATTCTATAGTTGAGTATAATCTCTGGTTTTGAAAAAATGGCAGAATATAACAGCTTTTAGGATTCATCAAAGGGTCATAAGCTAAAATTTTTAATGCTCCAAGTCTCAACAAATCTAACCTGGCCATTTCCCAACTTCTCCGTTTCCAGTAATATTTCAATTGGAAAAGAAAATGGTATTAACTTAACACTGGTAATTTTCCCCCGGAAGGAACTAATGGTTCATGAAGTCATAGGGAGTCACCTTAGCAAGGTGACCTTCACCAGCATTTCTGGATTTCTTTAATGACACATACTAATCCTTGAGAACTACTGCAAAACCTTCACAATGTGCTCATGCAAAATAGCAGTACAAGAAGATATTACTGGCTTCTGTCAACATAGGTCTTTAGAATCAAGTCTAATTCTTAAATTCAAGTGCTTTTAACAGATTTGTCCTTATATTACTTCCCTTCAGTCATTAAAAATTCCTTTGTTTTCTGAAATTCATGCCATATTCTGTTGAAGGACTAAAGGGCTAGCTTTCACATTTCAAGATTGTTATATATCATGAATCATTCAAATTTATTTAAAAGCTAGATAAATAATTCTTCTTTAAGCAAGCAATGAGTTAGATGCAATTTGGAGCCAGTATTCTGATATCACCTGCCCACTTCTCTGGCACATGTATGCAGTCAGCTTTACCTTTTTTCCTGACATGCATTCTAAGGAAGAGCTGAAATGAAAAGAGGTCAGTAGATAAAAGACATTAAAGATTCAAATGTACTTAAAATTTTTCCAGCAATGGTATTTTGGTTCTCATGTGTGGGTTGGTTTTAAAACCTGGGCTTTTATAGATCTCGACTTTTTGTCTTTGTTACTACTAACATCTAGCTCTGGCTAAGTCCAAAATTTGCAACTCTGGGCAAATACAAAACGATCTTTAGAAAATTATTCTAGCAGAAATTTGCATAACGAGTTAGAGAGGCTTGAAGAATTAAAGCAGTTACTTTCATACTTTGTATTAGAAAAACTTTTTCCCTAGAGGAAAAAGTATGGCGACTTAAGTGGTTTCATTTTAAAGATTGAGGATTGATCCAATATTCACTGAAATGGAATTTTCCATTGCTGCATGGGTTGACTTCAGTGATAGTTAAGATATTCGTAGAGCTGAGACTTTTGAATTCGTCCAAATTCAACCTAGTTTCAGTACTGAATCATTTGTGCTTTTTCTCAAATTGTGAAGGGTTTACTATAAAGGGATTAGAGTCTTACAACCAGAGGTGAAAGTCAAGGCACCTCCCTAAGTTAGCCTCAGCAGCGAAACAGGATGGTCAGGAGCTTGCCTGAAAATTTCTGCAGAGCTTATGGACTTCTGGGAATCTTGTACTGACTTTTCTCGGTCTGAGAATTACATGCAGGTGACTGTCAGAAGTTCACTTGCTAGGTGCATCAAGCACTGTGTGCATACATCTCCCTGTCCCTCCCCATTCCAGACTGCCCAATGTGACTCCGTTGTGTCTCTCTGAGAGCCTCTAGCCTAGAGTTATTTGTGGAAGAGAATTCTAGGAAATATAGATCCCAGCTCCCCTTCTGCACTGAAACGGACACCTTAGACAGAGCTGTTTTTGATCCCCTGAAAAGTCATTCAAGCCATCCGAATATAATCCTATCTCTCCAACCACCATTTCTGTCACTTTGAGGGCCCTGATCCAATATATGCACAAATGTATTTTGAAAAGTAATTGTAACTCTAGGATATATGCCTGGATTATTTATGTTATTGCCATTTAGACAGTGTGAAGATGTGTCATATTAAGAATTAGCATATCAAATTCATAGAGAGGATGGTCGGACAGAAGGAGGAAAAGTTGCACATGACTACAATCCTGTTTTTAGAACATCATCCCCACAAGTTACCTACAACTAGTCTGTTGTCACTCCCTGGTCCCACCACCAGCCCCAAGCAGCCACTTCTGTACCTTCTGTTTTTATAAATTTATCTGTTCTAGACATTGCTTACAAATGGAATGATGCAATATATGATCTTTTGTGCCTGGCTTTTTTCATTTAGCATTATTTTTAAATTCATCTGTGTTGTAGCATGATCACTATTCCATTCCTTTTTATGGCTGAATAATATGCCATAGTATGGATAATATATTTTGTTTATACACTCATCAGTTGATAGGCATTGATATTGTTTTTACTTTTTGGCTATTATGAATGAAGTTTATAGGAATATTGGTTATAATGTTTGTGTTGATGTGTTTTAATTTCTCTTGTGTAGATTTGTTCAGGTTATACATTCATGATATTTTGATTTCAAAATCATGGGATGTCCCTTTTTTCCTGAGTTATATTTCTCATCTAAAGTTTATTTCCTTGGTATTAAAGAACATTCTCAGCTCTCATGTGTTTACTGTGAGCATGATACTTCTTTTTCCCATCATTTACCGTCAAACTATTTTGTCTCTGAATCTTCACCATATATTTCTTTTAGACAGCATATGGTTGGGTCTATCTTTTTCCAGTCTGATAATCACATCCTTCTGAGTGAGATATTTAATATATTTACATTTAAAGTAATCACTGGTATATACAGATTTGCTTCTGCTGCTTTGCTATTAGTTTTCTATTTGTCTTGTGATTTCTTGGTTATTGTATTCCTACTTTATCTTGTTTTGTGCTAAATATTCTCAACCATTTAAACTCCTATACTCATTTCTTTTTAGTAAATTTATTTTCTTAATTGCTTTTCTTGGGATGACAGCATGCATCATGATTTATGATAATCTGTATCAGAACAATACTTACATAATTCTGGTAATGTAGAGGATTTGTTCTAATATATCTTTTTTTCTCCTCTCTCCTTTGTGCTATTTATTAAGAAGTTAAGAGAAAAGATGAAGTCTTTTTTATTAATCATAAATTTATTATTTCCCTCATTATTTAGTATAGATTTGGATTGTTTGGTGTCAGTTTCTTTCAAACTGAAAGAAGTTCTTTAGCATTTCTTCTTCTTTTTTTTTTTTTTGTATGCCTTATGGTATAGGGCACATGTCATTCTTTTTCCCATGTGACTGTGCTGTTATTGCAGCACCATTTGTTGAATTTTGGGGGTGGGGAAGAGTGCATGGGCTGGGAACTGAACCCAGGTCTCCTGCATGGCAGGTGAGAATTCTACCACTGAACCCTTATTTAGTATTTCTTTAAGGCAAGTTCTCTCAGTCTCTGTTTATCTTGGTATGCTTTATTTTCACTCTATTTTGAGGGGTAGTTTTGTGGATGCAGAATTCTTTGGTGACTATTTTTCTGTCAGGATTTTAAGTATATATATTTTATTGCCTTATGGCCTGAATGTTTTTCTGGTCAGAACTCAACCCGTTAAGCAGAACTTTGTTCCCTTTACATGATGAATTGTTTTCTGTTGCTGCTTTCAGGACTTTTTCTTTTTTCTTATTTTTTCGTCTTCATCTTTCAACAATTTAAGTATGGTGTGTCTGGGTATGACTTTCTTTCTATTTAACCCACCTGAGATTTACTGAGCTTCTTGATTTGGACATTTTTGACTTTTGTGAAACATGGGAAGTTTTGCCCATTATTTGTTCAGATGTGTTTCCTCCCCTTTCTCAGTTATCTCTGCTCCCATCAAACAGATGTTGAAATACTTCATAATATTCCCCAAGTCTGAGAGTCTCTTCAATTTCTTAATCTTTTTTTCTGTCTTGTTTTCAGAGAAGATAATTTCTCTTGATCTATCATTACATTCCTGGATTCTTATTTTTTTGCCAACAGTATTGATCTATCTTTAAATTCATGGATTCTTATTTTTTTGCCATCAGTAACCTAGTTTTGACCCTCAGTGGATTTTTCGTTTCAGCTATTTTGCTTTTCTCCTCCAGTATTTCCATTTGCTTCTTTTCTATATTTGCTATCTCTTTGAATAACAGTCCCTGTTCATTGAGTCATTGTCATCATACTTTTAATTATTTAAACATGACTCCCTTTATTTGAACATATTTATCTGGAGATAAATCAGAGAGTTTCTATCGATTGCTTTTTTTCCTCTTCATTAAATCTGTGGCGTCTGCCTCCCAACTACAATGTGTGGCCACTGATGTTTCGCTTTCACTTTGGTTTTTGTTTTTCTTTGACTTTTTTTTGCATGGGTAGGCACCAGAATTCGAACCCGGGTCTCGGACATGGCAGGCGAGAACTCTGCCACTGAGCCACCGTGGCCCTCCCTTTTCTTTAATTTTTAAACATGATGTCACAAAGTTTATCACAGCATCTTCACAGTTTAGTATTCAACCAACAACTGATGGGAGGTTGTGCTCAGAATACTTCAAGCCATCATTAGGGCATCTACTCCCTGCTGATGCAGCCGTGTGAGCTGAGGAGCAAACGGCAGTGTCAGGTTAAGTCTTCCCATGTTTTGCTTCCTGTGGAGCTTTCTTGTCTTCTCCGAGCACATAGACCAGGGATGTGTAGGTGACTCAGGCCCATTCAGATCTTGCTGTATCTACACACAGACTCCAGTCAATCCCAGATATGCGGAAAGCTCAGCAAGCTCCCTATGGCTGTCTTACTCCCTAGAACTCCTTGTGTCATCTCCAGCTGGTTACATGCACCAAGGTGCCAAAATTCACTGGTAATGCTCCAGACCCTGCGAGCCCTTCCTGGCAGCAAGAATAAAACTGCTGGTTTTCAAAGCCTACCCCTTCCCATTTGAATTATCACGGACACAGCTTTCAGGGCATGGGAGCAGTCCTGGGCAAGGACAGCACAGGCTCAGGCTGTTCTTTACCCAAAGTTTAGCAGTTTTCAAGAATAAATACTAGTCCCATTGGTTTACAGCCTTGGTTGATATCCAGATGTTCAGGAATCTGTACTGTTTGTTCTTGACAGTCATGTCCAGCTTTATATTTGCATTTTGAGGAGAGGATTTGCTGGCTTCCAAAGTTTATCACGCTGGTAAGTAAATATTATTACCTAGAGATGTATCTAGAGTGTATAAAGTAACTCAGTTTCAGGATATTGTCATGCCATTCCAAGCCTGCAAATGGGGTGGGGGAGGGAGAGAGAAAGATCAGTGTACACTGATGAAATTATCTAGAAAATGCGTCACTTCACAACAGAGTGGACTCGAATAAATGAGGCTTTGAATTTGGAATTATAGCTTCCTGCTTTATGAACTTTGTAAAAAAGAACTCGAACTCTCTGAGCTTCTGCTGTAGAGGGAAATAAAAGCTGTTTTGTCTTTAAGATTAAATGGCTGGGTTATACTATGTACTATATTAGTGCTAATTTCCTTTATTATGTACCCTTTCCCTTCTTTGCTTCATGTAAATGTGTTAAGTATGTCATGTATGCAATCCGCTAAATTTCATTTCTGGTGATCAAGAAATTGCATTAAAATGCATTTATTTCTGATGCTTAAAAAGTATAAGGCTGAGATTATTGGTAATTCAAAAAACACAATGGAGAAATGGTTTCTGAAGCAACCGACACCCCTCTGGTTCGATGCCTAAGTATGCAGTCTACTTTTGTGTTTTTACAAGCCTTATGTTGATTTATGTTTGCAAATGTACTTTTGGTAGATTTCTTAGGCAGTATTCCCAATATTTTTCTTTAGATAGCCATTGCATATATTTTCCCAATATTTTCTAATTGTTAAAAGGGAGATGGAATGAAGAGGACAAAATGCATTTTAGTTTTTGTGGGATGAATTCCAAACCAATTTAACTCTAGTAGTTTAATCTTTTCTTTCTTTCTTTTATTTTTCTTTTGGTCAGTTACATGCATTGCCATTATTATAGCATTCTCATCATTTCTTCCTTGAGTCAAGTCACTCAGCCACAACTAGTTAGCAGATGAGTATTTCAGTTTTAACACTGAAAGTGAAGCAAAACAATGTCAAAAGGTTTTAATCTAGCTGCAGACTTAAAGATATGCATTTTCCTGTGTCTTGCTAATACATATTTGTCCCCAATATATTCCGAAATACATTGTAAGTTTGAGAATTTTTTCCTGTGCTTATTAAGCCATAATAATAAAAGACAGTTTATTTTCTCCTTAAAGTATTACCTCTTTTATAGAGAGAGCACAAGACATTAAGCATGTAGCTGGTTTTCAAGATAAACATGAAAACAGCATGTAAATATCATTCTGGTATTCACCATTTGAATGCTCCTATTTAAGTAAATCAACTTCTCTGAATTTTGGTTCTCCCATTCTAAAAAATGTAGTTTAATCCCTAAATTTTTTTTATTGGTATTAAAAGTCTGTATCTCTCTAACCGTCTCCTATCAACTTGAATTTTACTGAATACATCTCTAAATACCTCTTAATTAAATGCTGATATTTGTTGTTTGCTTAATCATGCTAAGGATTGTTGATGCATTTGTTTTACTGGGTGTAGCACGTTGTTTTCAGAAATCTGATTTGAGATAGCTTGCAGTTAAAACTCTTCACTATTGAGATTGGCCCCTTGCTTTTTTATAGTGTCATATTAATAATCATTTAATAGAGGTAAATATCAGTTTCTCCTTTGATACATATACCCTGGGACCCTGTACTTAAAACCCTAGAACATCTTGGGATCTATTATTTTATTTGGAAAAAGATCTTCTCTCAGTGTATAAAATGGTACCCCACGTGACATTAAGCTATTTTTTTTTTTTACATGGGCAGGCACTGGGAATCGAACCCAGGTCCTTGGGCATGGCAGGCAAGCACTCTAACCTGCTGAGCCACCGTGGCCCGCCCAAGCTATTTTTTTTTAGCGTGTTTGATTTACATCCAGTGAGCAGGATAGGCATGGAGAAAATAAATTACTTGCCAGACCCTGTGCTGGATTTTTTCTATTTGCTTAGCTTAATTATGAGTCCAGCCAAGAGTGTAGCTATAAAATCAAATCCTTTGCTCACCCTCACTATTCTGTGGGAACAATGAGAAAGAAAAGCAGCCCATTATAGGCTTCAACCAAAGAATGAGCTCAAGTTTGCACATTTTAACCTCACATATTCTCAATCTTGTTAATGCTTTCATTTTGGCAGCTATGCATGAAAGAATGAGAGACAAAATCCACAGTTTTACCACAGCTGTTTCCTACTTCCTTCTCAAAGTTATTTAAACACCTTGCAATAAGTGGGGTGGATGGATAACTTTCCAAAAGAAATATCTCCTGTCTGCTCTGTCATCTCAAAAATACTGATTATATGGTAGAGTAATCTTTCAAAATTATCTCTTGCGATCTGGAGGTTTAAAAATTATACTCATTCTACGTTCATATTATATGCATTCTTAAATTCCTAGTACACACAGAAGCAGAACTGCTGTGAGATATATGGACTCATTTGTCGTATTAAAATCAAATAGTATTTACTGAACTCTGAAGTTCTTCTGAAAATCTTCTTTGATACAAAGTTTCAGGATCATGTCTTCAGGATTTGGAAGTCCAAGTTATGATGTCAAAACATTTCCTTTAATTTTTTTTATTAACAATGAGATAGCTACCTTCTATTTTGCAATACTATTCTGAGAATAGGAAGTCCACATTAATTGGAAGTTCAAAAGAAATTGAGCCATATGTGAGGAACTCCTCCCAACTGACCACCTGTTAACAACACCATGATGAAAATTATCTCAATAATAAATCTTTCAGTACGATGAGATCCCTCTACTCCTCTACCACATAACTCATACACATACCCACAGAGAAAGAGTGGGAAATGAAGAGAAAAAGAGCTAAAACTTTCTATTATAACAAGTCAATTTGTACAATATCAAATATAATGCCTTTGGATGGAATAAAACAGGACCAATCATTAATTTTAGGTTAAGATATAATCTTGCTTATTTCTTTCACTAATAAGAGGTACAGAATGGCTCTATGGCTGAAGGTATACTGAAAAGAAATGTGGACTTAAATGAACTCTGCCACCGACTATGAATCTTGACTGGTCATGTTACTATGGGACTCTTATGTTCTTAATTTGTGCAACAGCAATATACCATCGGTGTTTCCTTAGCTCAAGATGACTCTTTCACATATTCACCTCATCCATATACATTTATCTCTACCAGACACACTTGAATGTGGTTGATTGAGTGAGGGTAAGCATGCGAGAAAAGTGGAGCCAGTCAGATCCTCGTTCCCTGAAACTTAAAACTGGGGCTAAGAAATTCTTTCCAACTTGGGCTGCTCTCTGGCATAGAGAAGATGGGAACCCTCCCAGGTTGGTGTGGCAACCTTGCACCAATCACTGAGAGGCGAAGAATGCTGCTCTGTGGGGAGGGAAGAATGAAGGACATGACCGGAGAGATGAAAAATGTCTCCATTGGCTCTTTGATGTTGCCATTTCTTGGTTCCATTGTACATATGTTCCCAGCCCTTCATTTCCTGAAACACTGCTGTTTTCGTAACAATTTCCTTCTCTGACACTTAAACTATTAGAGAAGATTTGGATACACAAACTCTAAGATTTCTGGCATACCTAATTGTAAAAAAAAAAATAATAACTGCCTTACCCAATTAAAATTTTTTCAATAAAAATAGAATCTAAAGATGTGATGACAGTTTCAAGGAACTGAACTTTCCAAAAATATATATAAAAGTATTAATACTTAGCACATAGCGATTATTGAATATTTCTGGACAATACTGACCCAATTCAAAGTAATAACTTAAAATATTCTGTATAAGGTAGCTTGAAAAAATTACCATTTAATTGGCATATCAGTTCACAAACTGCTTTAGGACATGCTATCTTAATATTGACCTGGTTTATGCTGAATTGGTGTGAAGAGTTGTGAATCCTTTTCTTCCCAGCCTATTTTTTTCTGAGATTCCCTGCTCTCCAAACTTGTGGAAAGACCACAGATGGTTTTTCTCTCCAGTTGGAATCACCAAAACATGGCTTAGGCATTTATTTCTTGTGTAAAATGTCTTTTATTTAATAGAATCTATTCCCCAGGTGTTAAATTTTTCAGAAGAGTTATATTCCTTGTTTTAACTCCCGGTCTGGTATTAGTCTCTCCTGACAAGTCACTTGCATATAAAAAGAGTTAATTTAAACTCAAGTCCATAACCTACTTTCCACTGTTTGTAGATATTACGTAGTGGAAATTAATATCGGTCACCTTTATAACATTTTTTCTACTTAAAATGATGTTATTTTGAATTCAATTCCCTACTTTCTAGTAAAATCTAATTCAAAGATGTTCCATTTAAGTAGATCAGAGAATAAATCCATGTAATTGTGACAATTTTTTTGGCTTGGGTGAGAGATATTTTATATGGGTAGGATTCTATTGTCATTTTAACAGTAACTCATGTGGAATCATAAAATCTAGAGTGGTATAAACATTAGTCAGTAAGCCACACACTTCCTTTTTGACTTTATGCAAGCACTGAAGTCCACCAGAATCTGTTATGCTAGGAGGTGCCTTTTTATAACCTTGTGTCACCACTTGTTGGAAGAGAGAATACTGGAATAAATGTTTTTACCCTAAGTCATAAGGAAACAAGATCTCTTCTGTTGTTGTTGAGCCAATGGGGAATTACAGATATCTTCCTGTTCCACTTTTCTCCACACCTGCAAGACCTGTGCTTGGAAAATTTAGTTTTAAAAGATTTCCTCTTACCGTGTACAGGTTGTGATGCAAACCAGGTATTAAATTCTTGTTTAATATCTTAAGTAGAACAGATTTTTTTTTTTTGAATCCCTGAGTTTCTTTGTTCTTTTCATCTCCTCTTCCCTTTTGACTTGACACTTTCCAAGAATCTCTTGCCACTTTTTCTCCACTATTTGCAATCCTAGTGATCCTTCAAGGCTCCTGAAGGCCTCTTTCAAAGTGTTTCTCAAAAACTCAAGCCCACAGTTACTTACCACTCCTGAGTCACCACAGCAGGTCTATGCTGTGTCATTTATAGGAACTAGGAAAGAGAAACCACTATTAAAGTTCAGCTTTTACATGGTAGCTATTTTAATCCTATTGTAATTTCTGGTTTAGCTCTGGTTTATCAAATTTGGTAAAATACATCTTTAAAATATTAATACTGCAGTAACACCTTATTTCACCTGCCATCACCAAGTGAAGTTTTTAAAAACTCTTATGCCCACTTACAGAATGAATTTACTTTTCATTAGGTCTCAATTCTCCTAATTTTACTGAAAGAGGTTAAATCTGTAGGATATCTATTTCTTTCCTTCTTCCTTAATCTGTTCTCTCCTTTGCCTCTTTATTATTATCTCTTGATAAAAAGATACAGTAAACGCAAAAAAAAACAAAAAAAAAGGGAAAAGGAATCTTCAATTTTGAAATTATTCAGGGGTAACTCATTGATGAGCCCATTCCAGGGGACAGCTCCCACAAGTTGGGTTGGTATGCTTCCTTCAATTGCTTGGAGTTCTGACCATTTGAATCATGATCTTGATTGTAGAAGTATTCTTTTGCTATTGTATTCATTAACATGGCTCCTGATATTGCAATTCTGAAGTATATCAAATTCCCATTCAAATGTCCCCATTTCTCCATAGGGACTTAATTCACATGCTCATAATCCTAACCCAAGCCATCTTCTAGCTTTCCAAACCCACACCATAAAATACATGGTTTAAAGCTGCAGCAGTATATACTATGAAGGTCTGTTCAAGGAAGTTGTAAATAAGGAATGATTAGTTAAAAACTATATATCACCCTACTTGAACTTGTTAAACGTTTAGAAGCTTGTCTGGAAGTGCACTGTGCTCCACGTTACAACATGGAGGTAATTAGTGTCAATCTGTAAATGAAAGCAGTTGTAAAAAAAAATGTTATTATCATGATTCCCTATTTTAAGAACAAAATCTCTCTTAACCAAGCTGGTTTATGAATGCAGAGGAATGTAGAACTGTATTTATATTCTTAGGACACCCTGGCTTATGATATGTGATAGAAATGTGCTTTTAAGGTTCAAAATTATGTTTTTCTTTTTTCATGAAAGAGAGAATAAATATATCTGTTGATGCATGCCACTTATCCTTTAATGTATGAATTTAATCTTTAAAAGCAGTATAAATGAGATAAAGATTTGATTCAGGGAAAATAGGCTATTGAATAGGAATACATTTTGCATAGCTCGAGGTAGAAGTTTGAAATGGATTCAAACTATCTTATAAATGGAAAATTATCAGGAATGAGGAAGAAAAAGAAGATTTGGTTCTTTTTCAAATGACAGGTTTTAGAAGATAATGAAAACAAACTAAAAATAATTTATTAAAAATGCTACTCTTCTTTGGGCAATTGGTGCTGAAATCCAGATTGTGCAACAGGACTGATCGTAAAAATTCAGAAATGGATAGCACAGTACTACCTGATTGAAGCACAGTAAGTACACTGAATGAAGCTGAATGTGAGTATGAAAGAGGGAGAAGGGGTAGGGGCATGTATGAAACCAGAAGGAAAGATAGCTGATAAAGACTGAGACGGTAAAATTTAGGAATGTCTAGAGTGGACAATGATGGTGATTAAATGTACAAATTAAAAAACATTTTTGCATGAGGGAGAACAGATGAATGTCAGCATTGCAGGGTGTTGAAAATAGGTGGGATATGGGAAAAAGTACAATCAATGCAAGCTAGGGTCTACATTGTAACAACATTGTAATATGCTTCCGCTGAATGTAACAAAGGTATTGTGCCAAAACTAAATACCTACAGGCAGGGGGAGTGGGAAAGGAGAATGGAGTCTTTGTGAAAGAAAAGGGAATGTCTTCAGATAGAGTATGGTGGCAAAGGCATATGTACACACTTAGGTTGGGATTGTATGATGCATGAACGAAACAGTTTAAAAAGTAAGAAAAAAAACAACAAAAAAAGCTACTTTATGTCTCCTCCGGACTAATGGAAATGACAATCTATGGCAACAAGTAGGTTGCAATAAAAGTAAATTCCCATTTGCAAAAAGCTGAGGGCCAAGGAATGGTCATCTGAGTAAAAAGCCAAAGCACAATTCTCAGCCAACCCACTCCTTTGTTTGGTAAAAACCGTAGTAGATTCCCACTGTTGTATGTCTGAGGACCTTACTTATCAACTGACTATAAGAGTGAAAGTTGCCTTAAAGTACTTTCTTCCCAGTACAAAATAACTTGGATCAAGAGAGTCAGGGGAGAAACAGATGGATTAAAGCTGCTTCAATGGGGAATTTATAGGCATACCATGTGTGCTTTTTGAGGAGAGTGGCAACCTAATGGCTTCTTAATTATGCAGAAAGGTTATCTCCAGTTGGCACTGAGGTGAAACCATGAGCTCTGTTCCCAAGACTTTAAGTGCAAGCTGCTGAAATGGACCTTGGCCATCTAAAATAATACTTCACCCACTACAGAAGTTTTGGTGCCTTCCTCATTTGTTTCTTCAAATGCTTTGCAGTACTGCTCGTGACACATATCATACATACTGGGCCAACTCAGGGGGAAATCTGCTCTGTCTGCTTCTGCAATAGAGGAAACACAGATTAGCCAGTTCACATACAAATCAAAATTTAATATAACCCATGATAGTTTTATTGCATGTTATTTCTTTCAATAGAAAAAAATAAAGCTTTTGCTACCTGGGATCTTTCCCTAATTAATTTGAAGAGAGGTAGTAAATTTTTCTGTTACGCCCTGCCCTAATTTAAAAAAAAATAATTAAATGAATAAATCCTGTGATTCTTATTTTGCCTATTAAGCCACTGTACATACTACATCATATTTATAAGCATTGTGTTAGTATGCAAAGAAGGCTTATGTGTAACGTGAAGTATAAGAATATTAATTCAAAGCATCTAAGCTACAGGAAGATCCTATAGGCCATCTGTTAACTTATTGGTATTCTAACAAGAGAAGAACAGTAGTACACCACACACTGCATAGCAGCAGTTCTCAAAAGGAATTATTTTGGCCTATAGGGAACATTTGGCAGGGTCTAGAGACAGTTTTGACTGGAGTGACTGGTGGGATGGTGCTATTGGCATCTGGTGGGTAGGGGCCAAGAATGCAGCTAAAAATCCAGCAGTGCCCAGGATGCACGCCTGCCACCCTGCCCCCCAAGAAAGAATTATCTGGTCAGAAATGCAAATAGTAAGTTTTAGAAAACCTTCCCTACGCGCAAGCACACTTTTATGGCCCCGATATAATGAAGATTGTCTCTTTCTATGTTTTAGGGAGTTTGTTGGTGTGTGTGTGTGTGTGTGTGTGTGTGTGTGTGTGTGTGTAGAGAGAGAGAGAGGGAGAGATACAGATAGATACAAAAATATATTCTCCAGATTTAGGCCAACCGGAGGTAAAATGTCTTCCTATCATAGTCTAATGTAATATTTGAAATTATTAATTTGAATTTCAAAATCCTACTTTTGTGTTGAAGAAACAAAGGTTATATGTTATCTGTAGAATACTGCAATAGTACATCATGTCATTATTTATTAAAAGATACTACAGGGGATGCAAATGTATTTCAGTGGTAGAATTCTGGCCTTCCATGCGGGGGACCCGGGTTCAATTCCCAACCCATGTGCTTCCCGAACAAACAAGCAAGCAAGGAAAACAAAGACCAAACAAACAAAAATTTGACAAATGGTGCGGCTATAACGGGATACTCACATGGAAAAATAATGAAATGTGACCACACCATATAGTATACAAAAAAAAATACTACAAATATAATCAAAGCAAAAATTAAAAGTATCCTATACTCTTGCCCCATATTCATAAAACAATCTCTTTCTGTGCTGGTTAATGTCTGAGGCTAGGAATAACAAAAAGGAGTCCTCGGTATTTTTCTTTGCACGTGTAATTTTATTCCCACAGTGACCTCTTGGTCTGTCTGGAATTCTTTTATGATTTTTCTACATCTGGGACTACTTACAAACTCAGCTGTATTTCACAGGTTCTTTGCAAAACTAATCCATAATGATAGGAAGTGTCCCAGGGTTTTCCTTGGGCTAGGTGTGTGTGTGTCAGGTGGGGAGCAAGGTAAGGGGGATTGACTATGAAGTGACACTGAGAGAGTTTCTTGAAATGATGGAGATGATAGCTCAGTTGTGTGTGGTTTGCATGAGTATATGCACTTGCCAAACTTCCTCAAGCTTGTACTTGGAATGGGTGCATTTTGGTATATATAAATTTTAAGAATTTTTAATTACCTACATTGGATGATAAAATATGCTATTTTACGTATAACTTAAATGAACGAGGGCCTTACACTCAGACTTGGCAGTGAGGCAGCACGATATAGTATATTAGTGACATCTACCAATACCCAGCCTTGTCTGTGTGGTCTAGAATACTTGGTCATTTAAATCTCACAGGGACCAAGCCCCAGAGATACTGATAGTATATGGCGGGGCTAGAATTGAAGTTGGGCAGCTAGGATGTACACTTGCAATACTCATTTTGAGAGGAGCCTTTGGGTGCATATTATAGCACCTAATACTTTGAGATATGTACTTTTTCTAAATAGAAGCTGGTGAGCTTTGTCTAGGGCCAATTTCTTTATTATAAATTCTTTTGCACTGATCTAATGCTTTGTTTCAGGTGAATACATCATGGGTGCAGATATTCTCAGATCTTCACTGTTGCCTTTGATATCAGTTGATTTGGGGCTTCAACAGTTTACAGTTCAAATAAGGATGGATGGCCACACTCTAGATAGGCTAATAATTCAACCCCCTTTCAAACCGATGATCTTTGGATATTTCTTCAGTGTGTTTCTTGTTGGTGGCAGAGTGGTCCTGGTGCCATTTCCACTTCAGAACGAGGTTAGCAGAAATGAGCCTAATTTATATAATGCCAGTGCCCCGAGGACTCGTGAGAAGATCTGCACTAACCAGTGTTATGTTTCCAATTTGTTCCAGAGCTCTTTAAATATCCGCAATTGGTTTCCCTGCTGCCCATTCCTTCCATTGGATTATCTGTATTGGTCACATATGACCCCAGAAGAATTGAGAGATGGGGGAAAGAGGGCAAAGAGGAAAGTAACATTTCCTAGTGTACAAATTTCCATGACATGACATTGGTGAACACAGTATTAAGGCACCTACAGATAATGAAATTGATGGGTATGCTGAATAGCTATGTATCCAGATCTAACTTCATTCTCTGAGATTGTTTTTAGGGCTATTCTATAGTATGCTCCAAAACTATATATTTTATATTTATAATTTGATTTTAACATAACCATGTTCTACAGCAAACCAACATCTTTCCATAACATAACAATGGTATTTTCATATTGACTCTGTACCATAAGGCAGCAGGAAAGTTCCCTATATTTAAGCAACATTTCAAAGCCATTTCAACAAATGCCAGGAATAAACTGCAGTTGTTCAATATGAACTCAAAAATAATCTTTTCTCACAGGAAGTGGTATATAACTTCTGTAATAGTTGCTACATTTAATTTAGTAAATTGAATCTTAAGTGCAAACTCATTCAAATATGCGTGTGTATATTCCATTTCTTTAAAAAAAAATCCAAGGATCATTCTGCAAGTATTATATTCATAAGTAGACTGTGGGTTTTGGAGACGAGCTACCTTGCTGTAGAACACACAGGTATACAATGAATATACCAAGAATAATGGGAACTGAACCCGGGTCTCCAGCATGGCAGGCAAGAACTCTGCCACTGAGCCACTGTGGGCTGCCCCTTTTTTTTTTTTTCCAAAACTTTTTTTAACCATGATGCTCAGGGTAACCCTGTATCAACCTGGAGGGAAAGAGAGAGCTGTGAATGATTAAGCTGGACCATACATAGTGCAGAACCATTGCAGGCCAGCTGGGAGGTGTGATGTATACTCATATGTGCTACTTACCTGTTCTTGACAGAATGTGGTACACCCTGTCGGCCAGCAGAGCTGGTTGCAGTCTTTGTTTACGTCGAGGTAGTTTAGGTACAGACGCGCTGGCATTCTTCATAAACCAGGTACAAATCAAGACACACCAAAGGAGAAGACGTCTAAAATGGATTGATTCCAAACTTGTACTCAGTTCGGTGATAAAACGAGAGACAAGATAGAATGTCAGCAAGGGTCTGCATAGAAATTAAATGGCATAATCAAATAAACTCTCTTCAGGTATTTTATTTCCAAAGGGCCAAATGATAACCTGTGAATGGAGCAGGGAAACACCAAGGGTGTTCCCATTTGAGAGGCCAGCAAACTGTCACTCCAGTCATGCCCACTCACTGGTATCATTTCTAGGGCTGCCAGATAAAATGTATGGCACCTAGTTAAATTTGAATTTTAGAAAAACAACAAATGTTGTTGCCCTAGATCTGACTATCCTTAATTCCTCAAAAAGAGGCAAAGGAAGGAAACAAGGTTCCTGGCTAAACAGAAGGGAGCAATTTGAGTAGAGTAGCTACTTAGGACTATAAGTGGATGGAGGAGTGAGACAGGGCTCCCTCACATGGAGGGAGCTAGGAGAATGAATAACTTTGCCTCGCTCTCCTCCTGAGCTCCTTACAGGTTTTCTCCGATACCTGAACCTGTTAAAGATCAGCTTCCTAGGACACAAAGCACAGGCAAGGAGGAAGGTGAATCTAGAGGAACCAATAAAAACTTTCTGGCTGAGATAGGATTACATTCCCAGTACAGCAAAGAAATCTAAAGTGACACCCAACTAATAATTGAATTTAGAGTTAATTAAAACATATCAATAGTAAATCAGTACTTTTGATTTTCATTAGAAATACCTAAATTCTGTAATTAAATTCTGAACTGGGAAAATGAGTACTCCAAACAATATGTTACAATAAATCAAAGGGATAAGTCCCAAAACTAGTATCCTAACTTCCTTTAAAAGGAAAGACAACTGGGCAGGCCATGGTGGCTCAGCAGGCAAGAATGCTCAACTGCCATGCCAGAGGACCTGGGTTTTTTTCCCGGTGCCTGCCCATGTATAAAAAAAAAAAAAAAGGGAAGACAAGTCATAAAATAGTATCCACATTAGGACAATGCATGAAGGTTGTAATTCTATGGTTAAAATCAAATATTCTCATTTGGAATTTCTGATATTCTTGCAAGCAGTGGGGACAACCAAATTAACAGACTGAGCCCTCAATCTTGGAGTTCACCCCTATGAAGCTATTCCTGTAAAGGGTAGCCTAAGCCTACTTAGAAGTAGGCCAAGGAGTCAACCCCAGAAAACCTCTTTTGTTGCTCAGATGTGGCCTCTCTCTCTCAGCCAACTTGGCAGGTGAACTCAACGCCCTCCCCCCTACATGAGACATGAATCCCAGAGGTGTAAATCTCCCTGGCAATGTGGGACAGGACTCCCAAGATGAGCTGGAACCTGGCATCTTGGGATTGAGAAAGCCTTCTTAACCAAAAGAGGGCAGAGAGAAATGAGACAAAATGAAGTTTCAGTGGCTGAAAGATTTCAAACAGAGTTGAGAGGTTATCCTGGAGGTTATTCTTATGCATTATATAGATATTCCTTTTTAGTTTATGGTGTATTGGAGTGGCTGGTGGGAAGTATTTGAAACTGTTGAGCTGTGTTCCAGTAGCCTTGATTCTTGAAGATGATTCTATAAAGATACAACTTTACAGAGTGACTGTGTGCTTGTGAAAACCTTGTGTCTGATGCTCCTTTTATCCAGGGTATGGACAGATGAGTAAAAAAAAACAAAAAAACAAAAATGATAATAAATAAATAATGGTGGGGATAAGGGGTAAAATAAATTGGGTAGATGGAAATACTAGTGGTCAAAGAGAGGGAGGGGTAAGGGATATGGGATATATGAGTTTTTTCTTTTTCTGGAATGATACAAATATTCTAAAGAATAATCATGGTGATGAATATACAACTATGTGATGATATTATAAGCCTTTGATTGTACACCATGTATCCATGTATGGAATGTAACTATGTGAAGATTTTTTAATAAAAAAATTTTTTTAAATATATTCTCATTCGGATAAAATAATCTTAAGATATAAAGACATTTTTGCACCATTGCAGATAGGTTATTCTACAAGATTGTTTATGTATACAGATAAGCATTTTCTAAGAAAAGTAGCTTACAAAATGTATCTGCATCCATGACATTGGATACTTTAAACAGGGTCATTGTTATTGAAAACTGAACTATTAATGTATGCAGTGTGATCGCAAATTTATGATAAAGAAGCACAAAAGTATATACAAAACCAGTAATTTTCCATATGAAATCAGTATTTTATAATCAGTCAAAATGCATATTTTAATATTGTGTTTTGTGGTCATGGCATAAGACTTTATCCCAGATCAAGTGTTTTATGAACTAAGATAATATTAATTGCCCTTATACGTTATTTGTAATTCTGTTGTAAAAGAGGATTCAATTGAAGAACCTATCTATCCAGTGATAATACACTGTATCTGTCCGTTGAAAATACCCCAAGAAGAAAGTTGCTAGTTGGTGTGGTTTTTTAGTTTTCATAATAAAATGGAAATTGTAGTCGTTGCCAAGAAAAAAGCTTTGTAACTTTGAGTTTGACTCAGACCATATAATGCACGTTGCTGTCCAAATGTGGATGGAAAATCTGAAGACTTTTTCAGACACTTTTATAAGAGTGAGTGAAGTATTATCTTATCAATAATCACAGTAAAGAATTATATGTTCATTCTCTTGAGTGAATAAAGAGGAAAACATCAAGGGACGCTCTGACCTGACATCTCAACTGCCCATATTTGGCATAGGACTGGCTGTAGTTCCATAATTGGGCCAGTGTGCGGGGAAAGGAGAAATGGTTCGCAGTAGGGGACATACGTTTGGCACTCTTTGGGCCATTTCTCAACATTTCAGTAACTGGAATGCCTCATTTCTCTGTGTCAACAGTCCTGAGTAACATAGTAGTACCCAGGAGATCATTTAAAGTCTAATTTTTTTTTAATAGGTAGCTTTTCCAGGCAGGCATAGCATTTTGCATTTTAAGTCCTGTCATCACCCATAGAAAAAAAAATATATGATGTATTTCCTTTCATGCATTTAAGTTCAAATTTTTGAGGTCATTCTTTTTTTCCAAATAATCGCTGAGTGCACTTCTCTTTCCACCCCCTTTTCTAAGTCTCAACAGCTTACCCTAAAAAGACATAACATTTAAAAAATGCTAGGATTTGCACTTTTTTCTAAAACTAAAGCTAGTGTTCACCCTTTGAAGCTGATATCCCTTTACAGAAAAAAAAATCATTTGAGGGTTTCTGAATTGCTGAATAAGAGCATGGAAAGTTTCTTAAAAGTGCATTCTAAAGTCTCGAGATGTAGTTTACAGCAAATAGAAAACAGAACATTATCAAGAGAACAGAAGAGATTGTGGAGTCATAATTTCTTGCTACAGTTTCAGCTTCTGCCCAGGTCTATAAAAAGGGTCAACTGAAAGAATCTGATGCCACTTACTCATAAGGGAGTTAAGAGAAAAAAAATCTGTTCCTTGTGAGTCTTTATGTTAAATACAAAAATATAAGAGTGTCCTTTTAGCCTTATTTGTTAATGAATAGGAAACAATTTGAAATAATAAAAAATGTGAATCTTAGAATCAGAACTTTAAATTTAATCAGAGTCACGCCTACTTGGTTAAAATATGTCCTTGGGTTACTTCATTTGTTCACATCTGAGAAGCATGGATAATTGCTTTGAGAGGCATGTAAATCAGTAATTAATAG
The DNA here is from genome assembly GCF_023851605.1 of Tamandua tetradactyla. Classification (NCBI taxonomy): domain Eukaryota; kingdom Metazoa; phylum Chordata; class Mammalia; order Pilosa; family Myrmecophagidae; genus Tamandua; species Tamandua tetradactyla. Next base: position 11,161,628 of record NC_135332.1, read on the forward strand.
TTAAACTTTTATTCTAGGAAAGTTTATATACAGATACACATGTGTGTGTGTTTATATATATGTCATACATATGTTACATCTATTATAATAACTTCAGACAAGAATGAAAACTGATCCAAATACCTAAAAGAATCCTTAATCCTAACCCCCCCCCAAAACTGCCATATCAAACCGAAAATATTGTCTAAATCCCCAAAAATGGAAACCGAAATTTACTTTGGAACAGCTTGCTTCTTTATTGTGGAAAAACCACCTCAGTAGGACTTTTAGTTCTGCAAACTGTAAATCCAGTACCTGCCAGTTGATTTGCAGGGGCAGGTTGAGGGGGGCTGATGTTCAGGAACCCTGAATGCAGACTTTTCAATACCTTAACTTGGGTTGTACTTGTCAAAGCTAAGTCTTTACATCTTTCTTTTCTCTTGATTGATTTACCTTTCCTTTGCTGGCACTATGTTGCCTTTCTTGGGGAAGATATGTGGCTGTGAGCTTTTTCTAATTCATGCATTTGTAATTCAATGATGGTTTGGGAGCAGAGATGGTGATACAGGCCTGCTATTCCACTCATACAGAGTGACAGACCTAGAAGAGGATGGGACTAAGTCTTCCATGGCTCCAGACTGTTGATGCCTGCTTATTACATTTGTCATGGTTGCATAGCTTAGCCTTGTGAAATACGTGAGATACTGCCTCGTGTGTATTAATGAGTGGCTTACTGGAGCTGGAGAGCACAGCTACATGTCAGGCTAAGAGTTAGAGGTTCCAGGGAGGGATATGGGCATTGCAAACATTGAGGCTCCCCATTAGATGCTTTCTGAAGACGATGCTGGCTCCAACCATGACTTGTTAGTGCTAAAGGTTGCTATATCTAACTGTGGTTATTAGTCAATCCTTGTCTGTTGTTTGCTTTCTATATTTGATGTGACAGGAAATCCTCTTAAAAGGTGCTTCCTGTGATGTATGCAAATGCAGAAATGGTCCTTGGTCTGTCCTCCCACGGGATAAATTGGGCATGAGAGCTGGTGCATTGTGAGGAAAGACCAAATCAGTCCTTTAAATAATTGACCAATTAAAAATGGCAGATAGCCCACCTTTCTTTCTTCTCCCTCGACAAACTTCATTAGTGTAAAAAAAAAAAAGGAAAACCCCACAAAGCCAAAAAGCAATGAGTAGATTCAACTGCAATTCAGAAATTTCGACAGACTGAGAAAACAGCAGTGTGAGGACAGGAACTGACTCAGCAGATAGCAACAAGTTACATCGAAAGAGTCTGCTGATGGGAATCAGATAAGGAAGTGTACCACCTGATCCTGAAAACTCCATAAGAGTTTAGACCCCTGAGACAATAGGCGCTGCCCAGGAGTGAAGAAAGATGCAATGCTGTACGTATTGAAAGTGGTTAAACTTGGTACAAAGTGCTTGGACTCCTAGAACCTGTAAAATCATGTGACTGTCCCTCATCCTACTCTTCCTCCCACCCCCAAATGAGAAAATGGGGTTTCTTACCTAGAGAAATTAAATCTGAGAGGCCCTAAAAATGCAGGGATGACGCTTGCCTCCCAATGTAGAGAATCTCTACGTAGTGAACCACAGTTTTTGTGATAGACAGATCTCAAGGGGCATCTCTTCACCCACCCACAAAAATTCACATCTGATATTTACATCCTACCCTTGGAGTATGGGTGGGACCTGAAGTTTGCTTCTAGGTAAAAGAATATCACAAAAGAATGAGTTGTTACTCCTGTAATTATAGCACATTATCTAACACTGGGTCTTAGCTGACTAGAGCTAGAGAAACTCCACTCACTGGCTTTGAAGAAGAAAGTTGCTGTGAAGTGGCCAAGTTGGAGAAACCCATGGATCTCTGGCTAACCACCCTAGGAACTGAAGGCAACCTCCAGTAAGAAACCAGTACCTCCATCCTGCAACTACAATCAAGTAAATTCTGCCAACACTTTGTGGAAGCTTGGAAGTAGGTTTATCCCTCAGTGAGTCCCTAATGAGGCTGCAACCTTGGATTTCAGTCTATTTAGACCTTAGGATGGAGGAAACAGATAAGACGTGCCAGTGCTTCTGCCCTATGGAAACTGTGATAATAAACGTGTTTTGTCTTAAACCACTAAGTTTATGGCAATTTGTTGTGCAGCACAGAAAATTAATATTCACTCAACTTTTTCTCATGGTTTGCCACTAGAATATAGGCAACAAAGAATATAACCCCATCACATCAAATAGAAGATTTAAGAGCTTCACTTTGAAATATGAATAGCTAGTCAAGAATCACCAGAATTTTGAAGAAGGATTTCCACCCTGAAGAAAGAGACCAAACTAATTAAAGGAACCTAGAAAGTGAACAAATAAACCAATTAAAGGAACCCATAGAAACTGAATCAATCCAGGAGATCCGACATTGAGAAGTAGAGTTTCAAAGAACAGAGAAAAAGGTGATGTACTGGTTTGAAACTTAAAAGCCGTATCTCGAGGGGGCAAACCTATTGTTGGGTAGTACTTTTTGATTAGGTTGTTTCCATGGAGATATGACCCCACCCATTCAAGGTGGATCTTAATCTGCTTACTGAAATCTTTTAAGAGAGAGACATTTTGTGGAAACCTCAGACAGAATTGCCTTGGGAGATGTTAAACAAGGACTTACAGAACCTGAAGGAGTCAAGAGAATTTAAGAGATGAAATCCAGAGTTTGCCCCAGAGAAACTAAGAGAAGACCCACAGATGGCTAGAGAAAGAAAGGCCCCGGCTACACTAAGAGAAGTACCACAGGACACAGAGAAAGCCACTGGAATCAGGAGCTGAAAGCAATGAAATGGGAGCATGAACCATCATTGAAAGCAATGAACTGGGAGCATGAACCAGTAGAAGCCAGTCACATGCCTTCCCAGCTGACAAAGTAGCCTTTCTTCAGAGTCCAGATATCGTCTTGTTGATGCCTCAAATTTGAACATTTTATGGTCTTAGAACTATAAATTGGTAACCTAATAAATCCCTTTATAAAAGCCAATCCACTTCTGGTATATTGCATTCCAGCAGCTTTATGCAGACCACAACAATAGGTTTTGGAAGCAGAAGTAGGGCGCTCTGAGATGCAAATATCAAAAATGCTGAAACAGCTTTATAAATGGATAATGGGGAGGTTCTGCAAGTATTGTGATGTGTTTGGTAGAAAAGGCTTAGACTGCTTTGAGGAGATGGTACAAATATGGATGCGAAAGGCACTTCTGATGAGGCCTTAGAAGTGATGAATGTGTCCTGCAAACTGGAAGGAAGGTGACCTTTGTTTTAAAGTGGCATATAATTTTCCAAAATTAAGTGCTCGTGTTGAATGGAAGGGAAAATTTGAACGTGACGAGCTGGGATACCGAAATGAGAAATTTCCAAACTGAATGTGGAAAATGCAGCCTGGCTGCTGCTTGCAGCTTATAGTAAAATTAAAGAGGAAAGGAATAAGTTGAGAACTAAACTCTTGGGTACAAGAAACCAGAAACTTAGAGTTTGGAAAATTCTGAGCTTTGGGAAAATGAGTCCTCAGAGAATAGTGCCCCACCTGAGGATTTAACCAAACATGGAATCGTACAGCCACTTCCACACAAGCCAGGACTGGAAATGGAGCTATCCAGAGGGGAATTTTGCAAAGTCCTATTGTCTGATGGCTTTGACCCCTGCATGTTGTATGCCAAGCCAAAATATTTTATGCAAAATCTGAATGAATGGAACCACTGCCAGTCTGAACTAAAAGGGACAGAAACAGGACAGATTGAAGGAAAAATGACTTCAAAGGCAAAACCATGGGAGCTGAGGTCTGGAGCCAAGAAATCTTGGGTCAGGAGAGTGGCTCCACCCATGCATGTGGAGAGCATGAATTTGCCCTGGAGTTTACAGAGCATGGGTCTTCCACCCAGTTTTTTCAGGAAGTGTTACTACCCCTGGGTCTCAGCTGCCTGGGGAGCTGAGAGGAGATCACCTTCCCCACTGTTCAGGAAGAATGCTGCTGTTCCAGGGAGGGTGGAGCACATTCTTTGGGGATTGGGGAAGACCTAGTTACCACCCCATCATTCTAAAGGGGTTAAATGTGTAACCTAGAGATGGCAGAGAGTCTGGGCACTGCCCTGATACATGGAGAAGGTGGACCCCAAAGCAAGATGGTCTCTCAATGCTTGGAGAAGTTTGATTCCTTACCCCAGTGTTTGGAGAGAAAAGGGCCATTATGTAAATCCTTGGAAAGGGTGGGACTGCCACTCTGTCAAGCCCCGATGATAAAATGTCATTCTATAAATGACTCTCAGACCTTAAAATCTAGTGGAGTTTACCCTGCAGGCTTTAGGAATTGTTTGGTTCAGGTGAACCCTGTGTTCCTTCCAATTTCTCCATTTAGAAATGGGATCATATATCCTATGACTGTTCCTCCCTTGCATGTTGGATGCAGATAACTTGTTCTGAGTTGCACAGATTTACATCCAGAGGAAGATTTTGCTATAGGACAAACCACCCCAGTAACTGACTTTGATGAGATTTTATACTATTTTTGACTTTGTATTGTATATGCATTATTATTAAAATGGTTTTAAGTGAAACGATAGAATAAATGTATTTCGTATATGGAAAGAACATGTCTTTTGGGGGTCCAGAGAAATGTGCTGCTTTGAACCTGTTGTGTACCCCAGAAAAGCCATATTATTTCAATCCATTGTTGGGGGGCAGACATATTGTCGGGGGGACCTTTTGATTAGGGTGTTTCCATGGAGGTATGACCCTACCCATTTAAGGTGGGTCTTAATCTGCTTACTAGAGTCCTTTAAGAGACATTTTTGGGAGAACTCAGATAGAATTGCCCCAGGATATGCAAGCATAGATGCGTAGAACTTGAAGGACCCAGAATTTGTAGAGAGCAGAGAGAAGCTAAGAGAAGACCCTCTGGACACAGAGAGTAAGCTACTGGAATCAGAAGCTGAAAGCAACGAATTGGGAGCAAGGAACAGCAGATGCCAGCCACGTGCCTTCCTAGCTGACAGAGGTATTCCAGATGCCAGCAGCCTTTCTTCAGAGTCCAGGTATCATCGTGTTGATGCCTTAAATTTGGACATTTTATGGCCTTATAACTGTAGATTAGTAGCCTATTAAATCCCCTTATAATAACCAATCCACTTCCAGTATATTGCATTCCAGCAGTTTTAGCAAACCAGAACAGATGAGAAGAAATTTTCAAAGAAGTAGAACAAGAAAAATTTTCAGAAAAACTGCTTCCAATTCCTAGATTGGAAGGTCACTGAGGTAGATGACCAAGTAAGGTAGTGTCAATTAAGTGGGTTTTTCGCTTTTTAACCCATCATTTGGCACAGTGCCTGAAATGTAATTTGGTCTTCTATTGATGGAAAGAATGTATAAATTAATAAATGCAGTGTTCTCCAATAATTAGAATTAGATTAAAACATAATAGAGTGGCCCAATATGCTTTTCACATGTCTTTTTGATGCTCAATTTTTAATCATTTTCTGGGTGCTATAACTTATTTGTAAGTACAGAAAAAATTTTCCCTTGTTACTGCTTCCTGATTTGGGAATCAGTGCTAACTCAACACTTAAGTAACTTTAATTCAATGTTATTACAGAGATCTAAATGAAAGATCCTTTCAAAACCACCTTATTTTCAAATGTGTCAAGAGTCCAAGTAAACACACAACCAAATTATAATTTTCAATTTATTTTTTGCGGGGGGGAGGGGGGGTGCATGGTCCAGGAATCAAACCCATGTCTCCTGCATGGAAGGTAAGCATTCTACCACTGAACTACCCTTGCACCCTGTAATTTTCAATTTTTGATAAAGGCTGAAGGAAATCTAAGAATAAAGGAAAGACATCTTGTAAAACACTGCTAGCAATATCTTTTTAAGCCTGTGTTACTAACCCTATATATCTTGCATCAAATGTATTATGAGCTTAGCTGTGCCTTCCTCATACTCATTTGAATTCACCTTCAATAAAACATAAATTCCTGGAAGATTGGCTAATTACAAATGAGGGCAAAAAAATTCCTTATTTTCTGTTTATATTCCATCAACACCTGATATTTCTATTTCTTCTCATTCTTATTTTGAGAAAATTCATGGTGTTTGGCCCAAAAAATACCCTTTGAAGTATTGCATCAGATCATCAAAAAGATCTGTAATTATGATAAATTTCATGATCATTTGCAGCATGTATTCTAAAAATAGAGGGTGCGGTAATTAGAGAAACATAATTCTACCCTTTTCCCAGAGCATACAAATCACAGAAGAATTCATTAGGAAATGATCTCCCACTTTTTGCTTTAATTCCTGTTTAGAAATCTTTTGAAATATTTTCAATTCCTACATTAACATTTAAATAGTTAGATTTTGAAATCTTCATCTGATATACAGACAGTGTTGTGCTAGTGAATGTTTAATAACTGGGAAATTAAAAATAAAATCCGTGGTTTGTAGTGTTTGCAGATTTCCTTGGTATAAATAATCCCACCATGGGCATTTCAAGTGACCAATGTGCTGTTGGTGAATGTGGAGCCTGGAAGAAATGTACCCTATGATGTTCATGAGCAGGTGTAAGCTGGCTCCAATAAACCACTGTCTTTAACCGCTGTATTTCAAGTTAAAGATTCTACAATTCACAGGTGCCCGTGTAACTTAGAATTTAAATAATGGAGGATTCTTTTTTTGTGCTAGTGGCCTGAAATGTTCAAGGTTGTATTTTCATACATAAGACTACCAGGAGGCCTCAATGATTTCATGTGGCTGTGTATGCTGGTTATGACGCTGTTGGAATCACAGTAAAATTGAACTCTGAAATGTAAAATTTGCTTTATTTCTTCTTGATGGATCCTCTAACTCAAAAATGTCAATGTGTACTTCTGATCTCTAGAAAATTAAGTGAGAAAGGGGAGTTCTCCCTCCTCTCATGAAATTGGCACAATTTCCATGTGAAGTTATAAATATGCAAAAAGTAAGGTCTATACAAGATTAGAAAACAAATGAAAAGTCAGAGTAGGTAGTTTGAATGTGGTTCAGTTATGAAAAAAATATTCTATGACTGTACAAACATCAGTCCGTTCCAGTTGCCAACTCAATTGCCAATTTTGCAGCAGTCACTTCCAATTTCTCCACACCCTCACTTGGCTGAGAAGAAGGTGATCCAATGATTCTCCTAACTTCTGTTGTGGTCATAAAATTCCTCACCATTTTTAGCATCAAATGAAAACCTGATGTGGAGAAGGGCTGATAGTAGTATTTGTGTGCACTAACCGAGCCCGATACTTGTGATGAAAATGGTTTTGGTAAGCCTGGACGGAAAATGAGCCACGTTTGTTAATGATAATGTCTGCCTGTTTCTTATAACTCATCTATCATGGGTCAGGCTCCTCAACAAACAGATTCTGAGATGGAGATTTTTGTGCCAAAGATTAATTTGGGAGTTCTCTTGAGGCACTCACCTCTAAGAAACTGGTGAAGCAAGACTAGGCAGAGGGGCAGTTGAATGGAGACACAGGTGCACTAAGGGCTTCAGGCAACCCCACGGGGAGCTCTGAAGCTGGAATGGCCTTCAAAGAAGTCCTGGATCAAGGCATGGGTCCAGACCAACTGCTTAGATAAGTCACTGGATGTGGGCTGTCCCCAGAGAGTGGGCATAAACTCATGGGTGGGGAAACTGTCTTCAGCCAAGAGCAATCTCATAGAAGGATTCAGCTGCTCAGCAGGCAACGCTCCCAGCACGCGGAATGAGCACCAGAAATGAGACCCTGGGTCCTGAAGTAGGGATTCTGGAGATTCTCGGCAAAGCACTGTGAGAAACACAATGCTATTAAACCATGATCCTCTTTTCCTAGCTCTGGTTTTTAAAACAATTAATATCCTGTTTCAGTCTTTTTGAAACAGAGTAGATCATAATGAACTCTTGCCTAGTTATGTTGTTTGAAAAGGAATGTCCTATCTATATTCAACTGTTTGTAAAATATTTCTCATTCTTTCTCATAATCTGTTGAAGCCAGTGGATCCCAATGAAGAGTAAATAGAGTTTTTAAATGGTATCCTGGGTTGAAGAAAAACTTTTACTTCTTTGTATTAAGAAATGAATATGATAGAGCATAATCTTTATTATAGTTAATCACGGAAAGAAAAAGTAAGGTACAACTCTTTGTTTCTTCACCAGGTAAATTCAAGTCATTTGTGCTAGTTATATTACAGAGTAACATCATATGGGACATAAACAGTGGATTATATTTCACAGAAGATTGCAATGATCTAAGACAATCAAGCTGTCTCAAGGGAACAGCTCAGAAACTAGCTACCAAGCTTTCATGGTAACAAGATACAGGACAGGAATTAATTAGATAGTAAAGGACACCCTATATAGATTATGCTTTATAGTCTTTGTGTTTTTAAGGTAAATGTTTGGAAACACTTCCTAGTTTTTATCCAGATTGAACAAGGTACTGCTCAATGATTTCCTTCTTCAAAGTATCTGTATTATAATCTATCTTCTGGAACTAGTAATTTGTTTAGACAATTCTGGTTTGATCTTTCAGCAAAGTTAAATTAATGTACAGAAAGTTTATAATTTTTTGTAATGTAATAGCATATATTCTCAAACTGGGGAGAGCAAAATAAATATCTGGTTTAAAATGGTTAAAGATAATAACCTCATTTTCTACCTTTCTTAGTCGCTATACGCTATATTCAAGTTTAGCATCATTACTTTGTAGGTGTTTGAAGCCACTAAACTTACAACTACTGACACATATGAGATTAAAATAGTTATTGGGAATTGTTTTAGTTTATTATTGTTTAGTTATTGGGAATTATTGCCAGAATGCAATAATACAGAAGTGGAACATCTTTTAAAACAAGAATTTATTCAGTTGCAAGTGTACAGTTCTAAGGCCTTGAGAAAGTCCATATTAAGTTACCAACAAGAGGTTGCTTCACTCAAGAAAGCCTGATGCCATCTGGAACACCTCTGTCAGCTGAGAAGACATGTGGTTGGTTTCTGTTGGAGTTTTTGGCTTCTGGACACTTCTCTCAGCTGGGAAGTCACATGACGACATCTGCTAGCTTTCTCTCATTTCATAAGGCTTCCTCAGGATCATTTTCCTTCTGCATCTGAGAAGGTCTCTGGCTGTGTGGGCTCTAAAGCTTTTTCCAAAATGGTTCCCTCTCAAAGGACTCCAGTAAGCAACCCCACTCTTAATGGGTGGAGACACATCTCCATGGAAACCACCTAATCAAAAGGTACCACCTGCAGTTGAGTGGGTCACATGTCTATGGAAACAACATAATCAAAAGATCCCGCCCAGTAATACTGAATCAGTGTTAAAGAACATGGCTTTTTTTGGTTATTCAAATTTCAAACCAGCACATTCTACCCTCTGGACACCGAAAAGACATGTTCTTTCCAAATGCAAATTATAATAATTCTGTCACAATATTATAAATCCTTCAACAATTTCAGTAACAATACAAATACAATATCAAGTCAGAAACGGTACAGAATCTCATCCAAGTCAGCTACAGGCATGGTCTGTCCTAAGGCAAAATTTCCCCTGGCTCTGGACCTGTAAAACTCAGAACAAGCTATCTGCTGCCAACATGCAAAGAAGGAACAGTTACAGAACACATGTTTCCATTTCCATAGGGAAAAACTGGAAGGAACACACGGGTCAAAGCTCACATACAGTTCCTAAAACCAGCAGGGCAAACTCTGTTAGATTTCAAAGCCTAAGAGTCATTTATATTTGGGGCTTTAGCAAGCAGCAGTTCCACCCTCTCTAAGGGCTTATGCAGCATCCCTGTTCTTTTAAAATGCAACTTTGAGGAACATTGGAGAGACCACCATTTTCTTAGCTTTACCTTCTCCAAGCATTGGGATCACACCTGGGCTCTCTGCCATCTCTGGGCATACACTCAACCCCTCCAGAAAAATGGGGTGGCAACTAAGCTCCCCCCAATCCTCAAGGGATGTGCTCTACAATCTGAGAGGCCTGGGGTACAATAACTCTCCAGAGCATCTAGGCAGGAGGCCTGCCCTCTGTCTTCAGGGCAGAGGTGTTTCCATGTACAAGAGTGAGCCCACTCTGCTGGCCTGAGGTTTCTTGGCTTCAGACCTTAACTTCCATGGTTCTACCTTTGAAGGTATTTTTCCTTCACTTTGTCACTTTTCTGTCCCTTTAGTCCAGACTAGCAGTGGTTCTGTTTATACAAATCCCACAACACTCTTGTTGTTTTTCTATTCAGTACACTGGCATCATGCCCATCAGACAAAAGGATTTTCCACACATCCTTTCTGGATAATTCCATCTCAAATCCTCATTTGTTCTGTAATGGCTCACTGGTTCTATGTGTAGTTTAATCCTTATGTTCTCTGGGATCTCACTTTCTGGAAGCCCAGAATTTTCCAGACCACCAATTTCTGTTTTCTTTGTACGCAAGTGTTCAGTTCTCAACTTATCTCTTTCCTCTCATATTTTACTATAAGCTTCAAGGAGCAGCCAGACTACATTTTCTACATTTACTGTGGTAATTCCTTCTGCTAAACATCCAAGTTCATCACTCTCAAAATCTGCCTTCCATCCTCAAAGAACACCTTCCTTTCAGTTTGCAATGACATGTTCCTCATTTCTGCCTAAAGCCTTGTCAGAGGTATTTTTAGAATCCACATTTCTACCAAGTCTCTTCAAAGCATTCTAGGCCTTCTCTATCAAGATCCTCACAACTCTTCCAGAATCTTCCCCTTATCCATTTAAAAAGCTGTTCCAACATATTTGATATTTGCAAACCAAAGCACCCCACTCCTGGTACCAAAATCTGTATTAGTTTGCTAAAGCTGCCGGAATGCAATATACCAGAAATAGAATGGCTTTTATAAAGGGAATTTATTAAGTTGCAAGTTTATAGTTCTAAGACCATGAAATTTCCAAATTAAGGCACCAACAAGAGGTTACTTTTATTCATGAAAGGCTGATGCCATCTGGGATACTTCTGTACCTGGGAAGGCATATGGCTGGGGTCTGCTGGGATCTTTGGTTTCTGGACAGCTCTGAAAGCTGGGGTGGCACATGGCAATATCTGCTTGCTTTCTCTCCTGGCTTATTCTTTCATGTAGCTCCCCTGGGGATGCTTTCTTTCTTCATCACCAAGGTCTCTAGCTGTTGGGCCCTAAATTTTTTTACAAAATGATTTCTTCTTAAAGGATTCCAGTAAGCAACCCCACCTTGAATGGGTGGAGACACTTCTCCATGGAAACTACCTAATCAAAATGTACCACCCACAGTTGGGTGGGGCACATCTCCACGAAAACAATAGAAAAGATCCCACCTAAAAATGTTGAATTAGGATTAAAGAACATAGTTATTCTGGGGTGCACAACAGTTTCAAACCAGCATAGTGATATTCTTTCAAAGGAAATTTACAAATATCACATTAACATCTTGAAAAAATATTAATAACCCAGAAATCATAGTTTTGACTGAAATAGCATTTGTTCCCAAGTAAATTAATGGACATTTCCATCTGTATAATTCTTTCTGAATGGATATATAGAAAACTTCATTTTTATTTTTAATTGTTGGGGAAAAGAATTTCATATTTGTCTCAAATAATCTGAATGCATTGATAGAAATGTTAACAATATCCAGTGGAAAATTCCCACCAGAGATGAGTTCCATGGTAAACCATTACATTTGATTGTTTCCAAGGATCCACGCTTTTGTCTTGCTGATGATAGGCAATTGGGCACTCAGGATATTACACTAGGATATTTTGTTTCACTAGGGAGGAAATTATATCTCCATTGGGACCAGGGTCATTGGAAAGAAAACAAAGAATAAAATTTCCTAGAATATTTTGTTCCTCAGTTCTACAATTTAAAAAGCCACAATTTTATGTCTTCTTATACTACTTCATTTTCATTCAAAAATATATTATCCTAATTTATATTACAGAAATCTTTTTATTTTTTTTAACTTACATTTACTTCTTTGCCTATCAGAATGTAAACTTCTCTTGGGTTGGGGGGAGAGGCCTTGTCACTTTGGTTCACCATCGAATTTCCAGTACCCAGTAGGTGCTTAATAAATGCTTTATTGAACAAACAGTTCATACATCTGATAGTGGACTTGTATCATATAAAGAACTTTCAAAACTCGAAAAAGCAAACAATTAAATAAAAACGGGGAAATGTTTAAACAAACACACCACCAAAGAAGATAAACAGATGGCAACTAAGAATATGAAATCATGCTCAGCGTTGTTCATTTTTAGAAAAATAAAATTTAAAACCACAGTGAGATACAATGGCACATTTAATGGAGTTGCTCAAAGTCAAAGACTGACCATTCTAAGTTTTAACAAGGATGTGTCAGCACTGGACCTTTCATATATTGCTGGTAGGAATGTAAACTGGTACGTTTTGAAAAATGTTGGGCAATTATGTAAAAAATTTAAAAAATATCTACAATATAATTTAGCTATTCCACTCCTTGATATTTACCCAAGAGAAATGAAAATGTGTGTACATGTCAAAGCCTGCACAGGAGGGTTAATAGCAGTTTTGTGCAACTTTAATGAAATGATCCCAACAAAACAATTGTCTACCAAAGTTAACGTGGATAAAATCAGTATTATATGTATACAATGGAATGTTACTAATAAAAAATAAGGAGCTATTAATAAATGCAACAACATAGATAGATTTCAAAACAATTATTCTGAGTGAAAGATCAGAGAAAAAAGTACAAATTGCATAATTCTACTTCTAGAAAATTTTAGGAAATCCAAAATAAAATGCAGCAACAGCAGGGAGATCATTGGAAACCTGGGACAAGGGTACAAAGAGGGGTTACAAAGGAGCATGAGGAAATTTGGGGGGGGAGCAATGGAAACCTCCCTTGATTGCTTCGATTGTGGTGATAGTTTAACAAACATCTACATATATCAAAATTTATCAAGTTGCAGACTTTAAATATGCACATTCAATTATACCTCAAGGTGTTTTAAAAGCCAGGAAAGAGATTACCACTAGGAGAGAGGGAGAAGTTTATGGTAGGGAAGGGGCACAGGAGAGCTTCTAGAATTAAGGAACATTCTGTTCTTGGACACCGATGTTCTTTTTTTGTAACAATTCATTAAGCCAAATATGACACTATTTCGCATTTTAGGTACTATTTTTTTGTTCATTAAATGCAAATAAAAGCACTCTTAAATTTAAATATATATTGAACTATTCCATAAATTTAAAGGTTTAAAAGTTTAAATATATATGGATGTGTGTACATAATTTATGTACATATATTTGGAGATTATACTGTCTTTAAAAAGGTAATTATCCCTCATACTTATGAATTTCTTTATTATTCCTCCTTTAGTAATAGCCAGTTTGGGTATTACGTGAAGCATATGTATTCCCTTATTTGACTTTATAAATTGCATATAGATAGATGATTCTCTTGGCAATTGAAATCTGTTTCTATTCCATTCACAGACACATTCCTATGCTAACTGCTTTTGAAAGATAAGCAGGAAACTATTAAATTATATGTACGTGAGCCTCCTTGGTGGTCTGTACATCATGGAAATGTCATCTGTTCTGTTCCCGTAGTGCTGATGAGTTGATAGCAACATTTGGGTGGTGGCTATTGGGAATAGTGCATCATTTCATTTTATTTTTATAGCTTTGTTGTTTTCTGTAGTCATTGGTATACTGCTTTTGTCATCCCCTGGGACATAAGAATATTTATTCAAAGCATTTTATCTTGTCTCTGGGTGATCATTTTCTTTTCCGTGCATGAGTATGATGAATTTCCTTTTTGCCTTCCATATCACATCCAGGTGTCCTTTCATTCAATTGCTCAACATGCCTTATCCTGGTGTGCACTATATGGTGAGGAATCTAATGTCTATAAATGAATCCAAGAAAATATCCTCAGTATCCAAAGAGAGCTATTGTCATTTGTATCCCATAGAAAAAGGAATGGAAAAAAATTTAAATGGAAAAATATCTTGGACCATTATAAAATAATGTCAGTAGGGAAAAATGAGAGGAATTCTGGAGTTAGAAAGGAAAATAAAAGGAATGAAAGAGAAAAAGCTCGAGAAATAGTGACAAAGGGAGTGATTCTGGTGAGGGCCTTGGTCTATGAAGCTAAAAAGCATTGTTTTTCCTCTGAATATTCCTTGGATCTGATGGAAATATTATTTCCATTTTAAAGAAAGGGAGTGTGTTAGTTAGATTCAGTTGTCAACTTGGCCAGGTAAGCATACCTAGTCTTGTTGCTGCGGACATGAGCCAATGGTACATGAACCTGATCTGTTGCTCATTACATCTGCAGTCGGCTAGGAGGTGTGTCTGCTGCAATGAGTGACGTTTGACTTAATTGGCTATTGCTTAAATGAGAGAGCGCAATGTAGCACAGCCTAAGCAACTCAGCATTCCTCATCTCAGCACTTGCAGCTCAACCCAGGCCTTTGGAGATGCAGAAAGAAGTCACCCTGGGAAAAGTTGCTGGAACCCAGGGGCCTGGAGAGAAGACCAGCAGAAACCATCCTGTGCCTTCCACGTAAGAAGGAACCTCAGTGGAAAGTTAGCTGCCTTTCCTCTGAAGAACTAACGAAATAAATCCCCTTTTATTAAAAGCCAATCCATCTCTGGTGTGTTGCATTCCAGCAGCTAGCAAACTAGAACAGGGAGTTAAGTGAAATGATCCTTTTTTAAAGGTCTTTTTAATTAGAGAATTTGTGGGTTTATAGAAAAATCGTGCACAAAATACAGAATTCTCATATACCACCCTATCATTAGCACCTTGACTTGACGAGGTACATTTGTTAAGATTATAAAGTCCCATTTTTATAATTGTACTATTAACTCTAATCCATGGTTTACATTAGGGTTCACTGTGTTGTACCGTTCATGGATTTTAAAAGAAAAATTACTCTAGTAACATATTTACAACCTAAAATTTCCCCTTTAAACCACATTCAAATATATAATTCAGTGTTGTTGATTACATTCAATGCTGTTCTACCATCACCACCATCCAAGGCCAAAACTTTTCCATTCATCACCCCAAACAGAGACTATTGTCTCCAACTGTACTATCCTAGGTATTGTGGGGTTCTGATGGATCAGTTCCAAGAATCCACAAGTACTGTGTCTTAGATATGAATTCATTGCTTTACTGTGGCAACTGACATGACTAAAGAGTTCAGGTAGTATGAGCTAGGGAGGTAATTGGGCACAGTAGAGCATTAAGATCTGAAGCATTAAAGGACAAACCAAATATGTTTGAGGGCAAAATCTGGCACTACTGAATTTATTAATTTCAAGAACAAGAAGTTGATTGTTCTTTGTGATAATCCCAGAGACATTCATAACTGCTGTGCAAATTTAAATATTTTCATTTTCCAGAACCATGCAATGTATGCTAAAAAATGCATGAAATTATTTTTTAAATTTAACTTATTTTGTATTAACAAACCAAAACAACATGCAAACATGAACATTCTTGACACACATTCTGTGTATGATGTACAGTCAATGGCTCACAATATCATCATATAGTAGTATATTTATCACCATAATAATTTTTTAGAACATTTGCATCACCCCAGAAAAAGAAATAAAAAAAAAAACTCATATCATATCCCTTACCCCTCCCTCTCATTGACCACTAGTATTTCCATCTATTCAATAGATTTTAACCTTTGTTCCCCCTATTATTTTCAATACCCCTTACCGCTCCCTTTCATTGTTCACTAGTATTTCAGTCTACTCAATTTATTTTAACATTTGTTCCCCCAATTATTTATTTTTAATCTGTATTTTCTACCTATCTGTCAATATTATAGAAAAAAAGGGGCATCAGACACAAGGTTTTCATAATCACATAGTCACATTGCAGAAGCTATATCATTATACATTCATCTTCAAGAAACATGGCTGCTATAATACAGCTCTATGGTCTCAGGCACTTCCCTCTGGCCTCTCTAATATACCTTAAACTTAAAAAGAGATATCTATAAAATGCATAAGAATAACCTCCAGATAACTTCTTGACTCGGTTTGAAATCTCTCAGCCACTGACACTTTATTTTGTCTGATTTCTCTCTTCCCCCTTTCAGTTGAGAAGGTTTTCTCAATCTCTTGATGCTGAGTCCCAGCTCATTCTAGGATTTCTGTCCCATATTGCCAGGAAGGTCTACAACCCTGGTAGTCATGTCCCACATAGAGAGGGGGAGGGCAGTGAGTTTGCTTGTCATGTTGGCTGAGAGAGAGATAGATGACATCTGAGCAACAAAAGAGGTTCTCTGGATGTGACTCATAGGCCTAGTTTTAAGTAGGCTTACTCTATCCTTTGCGGGGATACATTTCATATGAACAAACCCCAAGGTTGAGGGCTCAGTCTATTGATTTGATTGTCCTTGCTACTTGTGACAATTTCAGGGAGTCTCCAAATGGGGAAGTTGAATTTCCCCCCTTTCTTGCCATTCCCCCAAGGGGACTTTACAAATACTTTTTTATTCACTGTTTTGATCCTCTGGGATTTATCCAGGCATCGCTCTGGACAAACCTACAAAATTTCATGCCCCATTCAAGGTTCCTTGTACTTATGATGGTCAATTAAACTGTCCATATAAGTTTTATTAGGAAATACAGTAGTCACAATACAAATTTTGTACCAAATAAACATTTTTTGCTTTGGTCTCACACATAAACTCAAGTTTTAAAATATGAAACACCATCTGTTTCCAGTACAATGCAATATTGACATTCCTTTGTTCTTCCTCATACAAAAAGATTTTTTAATTTGTACATTTAGTCACTAGTATGAAATTATTTTGATACCCTCAGTTCTTTGCAAAAATGTTGCTTATGTGCATCACAGGTCTAGATATAAATGGTTCCTTTGCTAAGTTTTATTTTTAAAAACTTTATTCTAGGTTTACACAAAGACCAAACAATCTATTCAACAAATGAGTCAAGTGTATCTTCTCCAAATATTTTTCTGGAATAATGTAGGCTTTCTGTTTCATTTTGAGTATATGAGCTTTCATGCTTGGGAAATGTTTTCTGGTGATTTTTTTAAAAATTTTTGTCCTTCCCACTCCCATGACTTGTTAACAGTACTAGCAATTTGGTAATGGTTTTCATCTTTTCCGGGGGTGGGGGGAAGAGACCTTGTTTCTAGACTATATTACTTTTTGTCAATTTAATAAAATAGCCTGACCTTTCTTCCACCAGCAGTTGAAGGTACCAGTGGGCTAGGAAGTATTCCCGTAAATCTCCAGATCTTCATTTGTAAGGAAAGGATGTTTGAGGACTTCCTGTGTTACCTTGTCTGGAGGTGCAATATAGGAAGTAACCAGGAAAGAGTCATAGAGGACAATAGTTTCCATCCATTCAATCGATTGTTGTGGTTAAGCAGGTTGAAATGCAGTTTTATACTAACAGATATTTTACTAAAAACCTACCTAAAATAAGGTCAAACTCATGAAACACTCCGGGCAGGGTCCCTGTTACTACCCCAATTTTACACTTGAATAAATTGTCTCAAGGAGGTCATCTCGTTAAGAGAGAACTGGGCTTTGCTTCCAGGTCTGCCTGACCCCATATATAGCACATGCTTTTCCCATTTTATTATTCCTTTTGTTTCTCACCTTGAAAGCGATATAAGGAAGCCATTTTAAGGGTGGGCGAAGAGTCACTAGTCTGAATCCCCCTGTACATTAAAGTGTGCATGAAAGAAGCAAATAAATTAATAACATAACTAAATAATGTATCTCTGAACTGGTATTTCAAAAGCAGGGACACCCCACATGGGGCCCAGAGGAGTTGGTGCAGCTTTCCGAGATTTATTTCATAAATGTGCTTTGGGAGTTTGTAGGCCTTTAACTCTGTAAAGAAAATCACTGTAATCATGGTAACAACTTTGTTGCAAATCTGCATTTCTAACCAAATTCAGGCTATTAAAGCTTTCGGGCAGCATTGATATGTAAGAAATCGTGTGATGATTGGATGGAATGCATATATAAAAGTCTACTTCAATTAAGTGAGAATGGAGTAAAAGTCAAGAACTAATGAGGTACGTAGTGAAAAATATACCAAAGCTTGTGTGAAATAAGAGGTAAAACAGGCATGTTATCCTTTATGCCGAATGAAGAGGCACCGTTGAATGGCTTTACTTTTAACTTACTTTTAGAAGATCATGTTTTGTCTCAGAACTGACAGGAGTTTTACATTTTTCATAGCTTTACAAGCACAGCCTAAGAAAAGGACGAGTTTTAGGGCAAGCACACCTGTGAAATTATTTATCTATGCAATTGCCTCAGTTCCAGTTTAGGCATCATTTTAATGTTGGCTTGTTTTAGGATCTTCTGGGTGTTTTTGAAGTGATGTTTGATCCTCTGCCAGATAGCAGGACTGTTGCTGTTTTATTTAGTTTTCTTTTCATAATTTTAGGGGAATTTAAAAATAAAATGGGTAATTAACTTCTTATGTCTAACAAATGATTGACACGATACAAGCAGAAGGAGTGTACAGTTTTGAAAGTTTGACTTGAGATGGGATTTCAGAATCAAATATGCCTGTTGATTACTTTACAATGGTGAGCCTTGCTCTTAGATTGTCCTTTTTCCATTCACCATTCCAGGATTTCTTTCCAGAAATATCCTGTGAGGTCCACATGGTAGCCAGCATTCTGTCTTGTTGATGAGCCTAGACATTTCCTAATCCAACACTTTTATTGAACACAAAATAGAGTGTATTGCAATCGAGGTATTCTATATTTTGTGGGGAAAATTGGATACTTGCCAGCTATTCTTTTTCCTCCTTTGGCTGATAGAAAAATAATCCAAATTCAAGGCAGAAGGAGGCATGCAGGGACCAGAACTTCAAACTGGGCTGATGAGCCACACTGCTTCAGAACCTTTATTCCATATGTCATTTTGTTTATTGGCCATTCAGGATTTCTTTTCTTTTTTTTTTGTAAATAAAAATTAACATTCCTAGTACCTGCCCATGAAAAAATAATAATAATGACTGTCATGGCGGTGCGACAGTGGCTCAGTGGCAGAACACTTGCCTGCCATGCTGAAGATCCGGGTTCAATTCCTGGTACCTGCCCATGCCAAAAATAGAAAATAAAAAAAAATAACAGCTTTCAAAAGCACAGCATTCCTGCAGTACAAAATGTTCATACTTGCAAAATATAGCGTTCTCTTTTATTCAGTGTTATTCTATACACATCTGGGTCTAAGAATTTACTTGCTTTAATGTTACATTCAAATGCACTCTGAGCCTTCTCTGTGGGTTTTCATCTACACTGAACTCCTCTATGTGCCTATTTTCCTTACTTCTGGTCTATATTATTTTGCTCTTTTTCCTCTATTTTTTTCCTAAGACTTTTTTTGTCTACAGTGATTGTTTCTTAGGACTTAGGGACTCGAGGTTGGCAACAGAACTCATTTTTCTGCTCTGAAACTCAAAGCATTAATTCAAACATAAACTTCTTGGGGCTTCCCCAGAGTCCTGCTTTCTTACTCTCATGGGGGCTCCAGGGCTCCCAAGGGACCGATGAGAATGGTGACAACAGCTTCCACTAAGACTGATTTATTGAGTGCCTAACATCAAGGCAGTATCATATTATATCACAGTGACCTTGCCCTCGAGAATTGTGCTTACCCAGGAAAGTGAGTGGGTGTGAGTTGGACTTATTAAGCATCCGAAAAAGGAAATAATAATAATAACAATAATAGAAGGAAGAGAAGGAGGTGGGGAAGGAAAAACAATTGGATTCTAAGTTAGAGTTATTCATTCACTAGGCAAAACTCCAGCAAGCGCCTGAGTAGAGAATAATGTTTGCATATCCAAAAATAAAAGAAATAGTGGTTCAATAGTTCATACATAAATTTTATCTTCTAACAACCACAAAAACTTATTGAGATGGCAAAGAAGAAATTATAGTAAGAGTGATATATGCTAGAAGTAAGGAAGCACAAAGGTTTCTGAGAACACAGTGAAAGAAGTTGGAAAATAAGTCCTTGGAGAGGAGTTAGTGTTTTTTTGTTTTTTGCATGTGCAGGCTCTGGGAATCAAAACTGGGTCTCCAGCATGGCAGGCAAGAATTCTGCCACTGAGCCACCATCACCCACCCTGGTATGAGTTTTGGAAGTAAGAGAATCAACCTAACTTAATCAATGTCTATTTTAAAATATGAATTAAGGAAACAAATCAAGACTGTAGAATTCATGCAGAACCAACAGTGATGGGAAAATCTTGGTTTTACTTTTGGTACAGCAATACTGGACTGATAAATGTATAAAATGCCTTCTTAAGTTTAGAGTCATATATTCAGGGATTGAAAGAAGAGACTTTACAGAACATACATTCCAGTTTGTTCTCATTACAAGTCAGAAAGACATAATCCAGTAAAGCTCACATTGTCTGAGATCACACAATTAGTTAATGGCCAAGATTGGACTAAAATTCAATGTCCTGGCTTTTTGCTCATGATTCTCTTGCAAGTAAATTAGAGAAAAAAAGACTTGAGCTAGAAAGTGGCAATTCTGAACATGACTTTTATGAAAGAAGGATCAACCTAGGATGGAGTGGGTAAAAACAAAAGACAAACCTGATTTGCACTCACTTCATTGCTATCGTTTTTAAAACAAAATAGAACCCAAAGGTGATCGTTAAATGCAAAATCTTAAGGAGAAGCATAGATAAAAAATGAACTTAAGATAATTAAGCCATTGTTGGGGAGAAATGAAAAAAGATGATTTGGGGGAAACCTTATGAATTAATTTTGGAAAAAATACTGAATTTGAGGTGACTTCATTGTTTTCTAGCTTGTTCATGAGAAGGGTAGATATGTAGATTGATGAAGAATATTGATGTCTTTAGAACTTTCACAGGAAGAATTATCTTGAAGGCTTATCAGTTGATGGAGTGATAATTCTTTCACATTGCTAGAATTTTTATTTCATGCATAACAGCTTAAGAAATAATGATTTTGCTTGTGAGAACTTTCCCTCTACTCTCAACTTCTGAGGTTAATCATTTAAATCAGGTTATAGGAAGAGGAGAGTGAGGCCCTAAGAAGTTCAGAGAAGGGAAAGGGCTGGGGTTGCTAGTAGAAGAGCTGTAAGAAACAGCTCCCATTCAGAGGGATTTTTGATGCACAAAGTGTTTTTCTAAGAGCACCTGCATTTGTCAGCTGAATAAATCCTTCTGACAATATAAATGCAATTGTTATTATGGCTTTCATTATGAGTGAGGAAACTGAGCCAGAGAGTGGATAAGGAACTGGCTTAAAGACCCACAACTACTGAATTTGAGAGCCAGGCCTGGAAAGTGGAGACCTAGGAGCTGGTGCTTGAGTTCTAAACCTTCTACTGTAGCTGGTCAGATTTGATCCCAAAGAAGAGAGGAAGAAGAGTCAGGAAGCCAAAGAGATTCCACCCTTCTGACAGAGCTAGGAGAAGGGATATTATTTAAAATAAAGCTGTGCATTAAGAAAGTATGCCCTCTCCTTTGTAATTAAGATTTGAATTGCTTACAAATAGCTAAGCTATTGTTTCTTTGAAAGACAAGAAATGCTGAGTCCAAATTATGAGTGAGAAGTTCAAAATACATGATTTATATTAATGTATATATCTTTGAACAAATCGAAACTATGACTTACATACAATAAGCATATATCAGAGTTTATTCGACTCATTAAATGAATGAGGAAACCAATAAGATGTTAAAACTGGTTCAAATGACAATTGGACTTATGGAAATGTATGTGCTCTAGTAGACAAAGTTCATTTGCATTCATCGCAATGAACAGGAAACATTTGTGTTGCTCTTAGGTCTTCCACAATTTAATTTCTACCCTTTTAAAGTAGTCAAATAACTAAATCAACGGCAAGTCAATCGGAAGTGTACAGAGGTATAGAATTAGATAATCTCTAGTAGGCTAACTAGACAATAACCAGCACTCCAGTGAAAGGACACCAAGTTACCTCTTTTGCTTGCCCATTTTTAAGACCTGGATAATTCTCTTACCATGATGAAATTCTTAATAATTGTAGGGAGAAACTATGGAAGGAAGCTAAACTAAGACAAAGATCATAGCCATGCGATTTTAGTGGGAAAGAATGTAGAGGGCAAAGCATTTATTTAAAATGTTGATTTTATGCCATAGTGTTCAGCAATATCAAATTTTGTTTGTGTTTTTTAATTGAAGAGTCTCCCCTTTCCTTCAAACAGTCAGTAGCACCCAGTTCTGCTTTATCTTTATCTCCTCTTCTAGCTCAACCCAGATTAGACATTCTCAAGATGTGAAGCTTCTTCACCAGGCAGGTCCAAATAGAAAGGTTGGAGTGTCTGGGAAAGTCTTCTGCTGAACTTGGAGGGAAAAAGGAAAAGAAGAGCTAGTAGTCCTGAGTGGTTCAGTCACCTAAACACCCTATCATAATAGGAATCTTTGTTCCTGTCATCATAAGACAAAATCTCAGTGACCAAGAGAATTTCCGAATCTCCCAGCTATTTCAACATGTGTAAACTCTTGATTTACTGGAACTGACTCCAGTTGCGCATTTGGAGCTCTCCACTTTTATAGGTTGTCAAAGTATCAGAACTGGTTTCAGATGAAAGGTTTCTATTTTCTTCCTGGTATACACAGAAAAGAAATTTAAAAAAAAACTCTCCCTTTTCTCATTTCAACCAGATAAAGCTTAAGGCTTGAAAAGTGACTACATTTATACTTTGCCATGTTTGGCTGAAAGTTTAAATTTGAAATAGAGCTGAGACTGATAGCACTTTAAGTTCTGCCACAGTGTAATTGTTATTGAGTTTCTGGAAGCCAAACAGAATCTAAGACGAGCATGTATATCATGTCTTTTTTTTTCTTTTCTAAGTTTGATTCTGTTCCCTCTCATTCACAGGAACCCTTTACATCTGTCCATCAAGAAGATTTATAAACATTTAGTGTATAATTCAAAGCTTATCCTTACTTTTAACTGCTTTGGTGTTTTAAAATAGGGTTGGTTTATTTCTCTCTACATTAGAAAAGTGTCTTATGATGGTCTGTTAAAGTTTAAAAAGGAAATGAGGGTGTGTAGCTTAATTTGTTTGGAATTAGCAGCTTCTCTCCAGCGGAGTTGGAAGTTCTGTATGGTCTTGCCATTTGGGTAAGGTTAAATCACCCCATTCTTAGCTATTTGAGATTCCACACAATCATGAGATAACAAAGCACCTGAAGTCATAGAGGAACAACCCAGAGATGTTAAACAAAAGGAAAAAAGAAAAGCTTTGAAATTGGCTTCTTCTATTGAGCAGAATGAGAGATGAGACTAATGTTGGGAAGAAGAGAAAAGGGAGACTTACTCCATTTTATACAAGTCCTTGCCTTTTAACCGTAGGCACACATTGCCTCTATATAGCAATAAAATTAGCTTTATATTAAATCATAAAATAAAGCTATTTTGCTGCTTCTATGAAATGAAGAGAATTTGGCAGATTTCTATGAACCACCATGGTAAGGTTGTCATAATATTTAAGTGAGAAGTGCAAGGCTCAACAATAAATATGGATGTTTAAAATATACCAATTATGCAAAAACTAAAGTGCATTCATTTGTCTGTGCCTATATGTATTAAAATGTCTGCAAGTTATTGCTATGTATTTGTAAGGAGCAGGATTTGTCAGAGGTGGAGGAGAAGTCAAAGGACTTAC
The DNA here is from genome assembly GCF_023851605.1 of Tamandua tetradactyla. Taxonomy (NCBI): domain Eukaryota; kingdom Metazoa; phylum Chordata; class Mammalia; order Pilosa; family Myrmecophagidae; genus Tamandua; species Tamandua tetradactyla. The sequence continues at coordinate 11,185,374 of NC_135332.1, forward strand.
ATAACAATCTGCCACGTTGTAGTATGTGAATATTTTCTTAACAACTATTGGCATCCGTAAGAGGATTGCTATGCACCAGGCACTGTTTTGGGCATTTTGCATATATTAGCTCATTAAATAACGATTCATATAATAATGAGTCATATATAAGTAATACAATGAAATTACATGGGTAACTTTTAAAAAAACAAAGTATCCACAAGATTATGGAATAGCTATGACGTTTTTCCTCTCCTTCACTGCCCCCACCCCTAAGCAAAGTATCCACAAGATTATGGAATAGCTATGATGTTTTTTCCCTCTCCTTCACCGCCCCCACCCCTAAGCATCATTTTCTACTCTCCCTCTCCAACTCTTAGAGGTTGTGCTAATATTGTGAATTGACATTTGCATTTTAGAGTTTGTGTCATGGTGATAAAGGTAAGAAATTTTTAAAATCCTCAGAATTGATGGAAGTTACATTATATTTCATGAGCATTTCATTCTGTCTGGAGTTTCTCTTTAACTGATTCATCTATATCAGTGGTTTTCAAAGGAAGACTCTTAATCCAGCAGCATCAACTTCAACTCTGGAACTTGTTAAAAAGGCATATCATTCTTCAGTGCCAGCCCAGACTTATTAAGTCTGAGACTCTGGGGGCAGGGCCCAGCAATCTGTCTTAACAGTCCATCTGCCCATCAAATCTATAACCAATTAATCTTTAACAAGACCCCCAAGTCCATCTGTCCATCAAATCTATGGACAATTAATCTTTGCCAAGACCCCCAAGTCCACTGAATTGGGACAAAATAGTCTTTTCAATAAATGGGCATGGGAGAAGTGGATATCAACAGCCAAAGAATGAAAGAGGACTTCTATCTTATACTCTATACAAAAACTAACTCAAAGTGGATCGAAGACCCAAATACAAGAGCCAGTACCACAAAACTCCTAGAACAAAATATAGTGAAACACCTTCCAAGCCCTAGTGATAGGAGGTAGCTTCTTGAACTTTACATCCAAAGCACAAGCTATGAAAGAAAAAATAGATAAATGGGAGCTCCTCAGAATCACATGCTTCTGTGCCTCAAAAGACTTTGTCAAAAAGGTGAAGAGGCAGCCCACCCAATAGGAGAAAATATTTGCTAACCATCTATCAGATAAAGGTTTGATAACCTGTGTATATAAAGAAATTATACAACTCAACAACAACAAGCCAACCAAATTATAAAATGGGCAAAAGATATGAATAGACTTTTTTTTCCGAAGAGCAAATACAAATGGCTGAAAAGCACAGGCAGAGATGCTCATCTTCATTAACTATAAGGAAAATTCAGATCAAAAGTACAGTGAGGTATCTCGCACTGATAGGAATGGTAGCTACTAAACAGGAAACTACAAATGTTGGAGAGGATGTGGAGAAATTGGAATACTTATTCATTGCTGGTGGGAATTTAAGTACAGTCACTGTGCAAGACAGGTTGGTGATTCCTTAGAAAACTAGCTATTGTGTTGCCTAATAACCTGGCAATACCAATAATTGGTATATACCCAGAAGCCTTGAAAGCACTGATACGAACAGACATTTGTACATCGTTGTTCATAGTGGCACTATTTACAATTGCCAAAAGATGGAAACAATCCAAGTGCCCATCAACCAATGAGTGGTTAAACAAAATGTGGTATATATATACATGATGGGATATTATGCAGCAGGAAGACAAAATGAGGTCTTAAAGCATATGACAATATGGGTGAACCTAGAGGGTATAATGCTGAGTGAAATACGCTAGACACTAAAGGATAGATAGTGTATGATTTTGCTATTATGACTAGGGTAAGGGGAGCCAACTCCAAATCATACAGCTCAGTAAGAAAATCTGTACTCATATGTGTAGCGATAAACTAGATGTTGCGTCCCTGCAGCTAGGATATGCAAATAACTTCACAAGCAATAGCCTCTATATGTGTTACATTTTTAACATTGACTGTTTATAATAAAGATTCTATAAAAGAAAAGCTTAATTTAAAAATTCTATCTGAATGAGGCTAATGCAGGCTCAAGTTTGAAAATGACTGAGCTAGACCAAGAAACATAATGTGTTTTACCCTTTTATTTTCTATTTGATGCCTTATACAGGAAACTAGTAGAAGTTAGCAGTTCATAATCAATAAAAAAAATAATGCAGATGTGGTTTGTGCTTTTCTGTTCCTCTGCAGATAAGCCCTATTGTGTCAATGCTTGTGTATATCTGCATCTGATATAACTTTCTGAGAACAACCTCTTCCATTGCCTATACACATATGGAGGGTGAAATTGTGCTCTCCTGGGCTGTGTTATGGAGTCATGAATTCTTTTTTGAGATGACTGACCTGCTGACTGATGGCATAGCATTTTCTGAGAATCCTCAAAGTTCTAAGCAAAGTAGGAAACACTACAAAGACAGTCAATCTGCCATTCAAAGGCTAACTTTGTTGTTGATTCTACCTCAGTGGAGACATTTTGGAAGCATCCTCTGGCTCTCAGTATATATTTATATTTCTCTGTACATTTTTATGCAAAAACATGGATAAGTAAGAATAGCCCTTCAAATGCAGCTACATGTGTTTCTGGTATTGTTTTGCTGCATGACAATGTGAGATGTTGCCACTGCTCCTTTCTAAGCCCATGTTTCAAACTTTAGACTTAGTAGCTGAAGCTAACCATTAGTATATATGTGATAATATAAATAATGATACCAAAACGCAAGCTCCACAAAAGAAGAACTTCTCTGGACCCCAGGACCAGGTCTAGTAGGTTGGAAGCAACTCCAAGGGAACTCCTCAGAATTCCTCAGAAAATGATTCTTGCACCCAGGGAGAGAATAGCACCCTCGAGACTTCATTCTTCACTTTTCAGTACATCAGGTGCTACTTTTCTAAAACTTCAGCAGAATATTTTAAAGAAAAATGGACTTTTCCTATTTTTACTTATACAGGTAGATTATAATGCTTCCCAAGCTGCATTGCACTAAATGTCATTTCCCCAAGATTTTATTGGGAGGTTCCTATGGGAATAAAGGGAAAAAAATAAAGGTTTCAGGATCCCCAAATTTTGAAAATACTTCATGCTAAGTCCGTCTCTGGGGATTCTTGTGCACATTGAATATTCTGAAAGACCCTGAAGCAAAAACTCAGATTAACTTTGGTTAACATCGATTTCATATTTTGAGAGAGACAATAGAGTGGAATTTGAGCAAACCCTGGAAGAAGGGGGAAACTAGGCTGGCAGTTATAAGATTTAAGTTTCTAGTCCTGGTCTGCAACATATGAATTTGTGTGTAAACTGATTCTACCAGAAACCTTAGTTTTCTTCTCTGAAGACTGGAGATAATATCTATCCTGCCCTTTCACAGGAGTTTTAGAAGTATCAGCAACCACAGCTAAAATGGTTTACTTTACAAAGATGCTTCCATCCACTGACAGTGTCTCATATCCAGGATGGCGATGATATATAGATGATATTTACATTACTTATCTAAGAAGACTGATAGAAAATAACTGATACAGTGAAACCACCTTGGAAAACAAAACATTGTAGCTAAAGATTGAAAATATCATTGGTAAAATGAATCCTGGTTTTTCTAAATTGTCGTGCTCTGATTATAGAAATAGGAACTCTCACGTATACTTTTTTATTGCCATGCATCCTCCAAAGCCTAGGGAAAGCAAGATATTTCCATTGTGGCTCCATTTATACCCCTCCATTTCTCTTTTTGTACTTTGTATTTCACCCAGGGTGTGTTTCAGAATAAGAATAATGGCTTAATGTCTGGGGAGGGGGTGCATATTAATGATCACAGAATGCAAACAGATCTGGGAAATTCTGAAAGCCAGTTTTAATGAATGGTTTTTAATATTTACACAGCTGACTAAGATATTGGAGCTGTTTGTTTTGCTCTATCACACTGTCTAGCAAAAGGGATCGTTCTACCAGGAGCCTACCAATGATTTATAAGGAAAAGGTTTCTCATCACATTCTCAACTGAATCTTAAACCAAAAAGAAAAAAAAAGTTGCCGTCTTATTCACAAAGCATCTGACTCAAAACAAATGGACTATAATTAAAACAAAGTGGGTATTGCTAAGGAGATGACATACCAAAAATTGAGACTCAACCATATTAAGCACAAACATGCACACACAACGACATACACACAGAACTAACTGATTTAAGGAAGCACTTAGTCTAATTTTATTATTTAACCGAATTTTTCCAAACCAAATGTAAGTTTCTGAAAATATGAAGACATTAATTAAAGCACACACACTACACACACATATTCAATAAGTCTAAACAATCTGAGTCAAGAGGAGATTTTATATTTCAAGGACTAGAGCAATTGTCTAACACATGTTAGATTTTCTCTGGTTTTTATTTATTTATTATTATTATTATTTTGCATGGGCAGGCACTGGGAATCGAACCCGGGTCTCCAGCATGGCAGGTGAGAACTCTGGCTGCTGAGCCGCCATGGCCTGCTGTAGATTCTCCAGTTTTAATTGTGTGGTTTACTTTATTCATTTTGTAGTGACTTTTTAACTTAAAAAATACTAAATATGTACTGTAGTTCCATAGAGATCAAACACTTTCAGAAGAAACAACCATATCCAGTTTCTAATGTTCTTTTACATAATATATGCAAAGAATGACTTATTACTTGTCACTTATGAAAACACACATTTCCTCTAATGTTGGGCATTTCATAAAACTGTCTCTATAAAATACTGTATGTTCATATGTAAACAATGTGTAAAATAGACTTTGGATATTTTGCCATGGTTTACAGTATATATTTTGGTGCTTTCATGACAACTTTCCATTCTCTTTACCAAAGAAGTTGTCTAAATTGTTAACACAGAACATTTTAAACGGAGAATTTCATCCAAACCTGTTTTGCCCTATTATACTTTTTGGAGAGGAAAAGGTCAGAATATTCCAATCGATTGACGTACTGCATCTAATTTATGTACCGAGGATCTAAACCCTGTGTCATTTGACCATTTTCCATTTGTTTTTAGTGAGATTAGCAATAGTTTTATTATTGAATTTATACCCCAAATTAGGATCAAGAGAGAAAATAGCTTATAAGAGACCAGTAACTGTTGCAGCATTTTGTTGACAAAGGGCGGATAGTGGATGCTTGGATATTGAAATAGGCTCACAAGGAAAATAGAATATAATCATTAACCCTTTCTATCTTGGAAGGATAAAAAATATAGCATGAGATTGGTAAACCAGAATTATTTTCAAGAATACAGACTACTGTTGGGGGAAATGGTTAATGCCATCTTTCCAAAGTTTGAGTATGGCTATGCAGAAATGAAGAGCAAAAGGCTAAAAATGGATTTTCACTACTCCTTGCCATTCCAAATGAGATGCTATGTTTCCAAAAAGTCTTCCATGGAAAGAAAAAGTTAATGAAAATAAGAATTTCCATGTGCTTATGAAAGAAAAACATGCTCTTGCCAATAGGCTGAGCATGAAAAACTCCCCCCCCCCCAAAAAAAAGCAGTGAACAACAAAAAGCAACAGAAATTAAAAGAGAAGGAAGAGCGTGGAAAACAATACACTGTGCATCCCATTGAAAACTAGAATATCGTGCTTAGTTCTGTTTGAAAAATCTAAATAAACCCAGACTCTTTTCAGATGTTCTTTAGGTTTTGTGTGCATTCATCTATTTTTTGTTCTTGCTTTTATTTTTGTTTTGCGTTTGCTGATTAAAAACAAGGAACAGTCACACACTTTGCAAGTAGCCAATACTTTCTACACAGATAGAGTATGTTATGATTTAAAATGTTCATAATGTTTGTGCTGCCCAATCAAACAACTCAGGGTTTAGCCTATATACACACACACATACACACATACATTCAATATATATATTTTAATATGCTAACTCAGAGCAAGAATAGCTGTATATATACTCTTTCCAAATATTGATAATCTGTGTTCAGAAGCTACTATTTCTTACAACAAACAAATTTATTGTGTCCATTGTTCTTAACACTAGTTGTGTAAACTAGTATATCATTTCACTTTGTAAGTTGTGTGTCTTTAGCTAGTCAGGTATTAAACTTCTTGAATCATGACATGGCTATGTATGTGTTGGAAAGTTTTAAAGTTAGAAAAATCAGTGATTGTTGAAATGAAGAGACTTGATAGAAATTAGCACACAGCTTTTGTTTGTTTTAGAAGGTCTTCATAGTGGCATCACAAATGACAATCTACAAAACAGCATGCTACCTTTTAAAATCTAAAATGAGGGAAACCTGATCTGGTTTTGAAAGTCATTCTGGAAGTATAAGCGAGCTTAAAAAATAAATTGAAACCCATTTTATTTCTTGGGATTATTTCTAATGTCTAATGAAAGTAGATAGCGAAAATTAAATACATATACTTCGGGCCAACAAACAATATATGATCTTTCAGCATCCATTCAGGATTTGAATGCAGTAGATGAAAATAGAACATTCTGAATAATGCATAAGCATAAAAAATTTGGTTAATATTTGTGGAAAATTTATTTGTGCTTTAATCAGCCTCTATGCTTTTTGTTTCTGGGGCAAAAATCCAAACTAAAAGATTCCAAGGAAAGGACCACTGAGGTGGGGGGTGGGGGTGTTTGGCCCCATCAATAAAAAGAAAATAAAGATAATCCCATAAAGCATCTATCTAATTTTGTATGACATTTCCACTCTAGTTTTTCAACACAAAGAAGTTCAGATGAGGCATCCAATTACTGCATTTTCCCCCACCTTCTATATGAGGGTGGGGTGGGGGAAATACGACTGCAGGAAACACTTGGAACAGTGAGTAGCCACAGGATTTCCCCCATTCCCCTTCCCCCTTTCCTCTCCTCTCCATTTGCGCCCACTTGTTTCTCTCACTCAGGATTCTAGCAGCATCTACAATCCCTAGGAGCTCTGCCTTGTGATTGACTATGCTGGAGTTCTACAAACCTTTGCCCTTCAACCATCATGGAAGTGTTTCTTCTGTATCTCTTAAAAGAAATAAGTAAGGACAATTTACAGCTTATCTCTTTTGGCATTTCCACCATGCTCAATTTCATTTTTTTCAAATAAGAAATGAAGGCCAATGCTTTGGTGGTCAGGCAAAAAGAAAGACCTATATGTTCAAAGTCAGGCCTGATCTCTTGAAATAAGGTAGCTCAGACCTTTGCACTATGGAAAACTGTTTCCATAAAAATTGAAGCGAAATGATTTTAGGACTTGATAATAAGACCAGAAGTAGAGCAGTCCAACAAGAAAGTTTTGTTTTTGTTGTTGTGTTGTACTGAGATGAAATAGAAATAAAGTAAAATTAGTCATTTTAAAGTGAACGCACCTAAGTGCATTCTAAGTACTGTCACAGTATTGTTCAATGACCATCTTTTACAGGTTCCAAATCATTTTTATCACTCTAGAAGGAAATTGTTGGCAGAAACATATTAAGCATCCACTCCTCATTCTCTCTGCCCCTCATCCACTGGCAACCATTAATTAGTATTCTATTTATATTATTTGTATAATCTGGATATTTCATGTAAATGGAATCATGATATTTGATCTTTTGTCTGGCTTCTTTCACTGAACGTAATATTCTTGGGTTTCATCCATGGTTGCGGAATGTATAAGTACTTCATTCTTTTTATGGCTGAATAATATTCCATTGTATGCATATATTGCAATTTGCCTAACTATTCATCTGTTAATGGAAATTTGGGCTGTTTTCACTTCTTGGTTATTATAAATATCAGTGCAATGCTTGTGTGCGTGCATGAATTTTTGAGCACCTCTTTTCAGTTCTTTGGAAAGACATGTAGAAATAGAATTGCTGAGGTATATGGAAAATCTAAGTTGAAGTTTTTAAGTAACTTCCAATATATTTCCACAGCATCTGAACCATTTTACATTCCCATATGCAATGTACAAGAGTTTCAGTTTTTCCGCACTGTTCCCCAACACTTATTTTCCTTTTTTTGCTGTTTGTTTGTTTTAATCATAGACATCCCGGTGGGAGTGACGTGATAACTCACTAAGGTTTTCATTTGCATTTCCATAATGGAAAATGATGTTTTGTATAATTGTTGCCATTTGTACCTCTTTGGAGAAATGTCTGTTCAAATCCTTAGACAATTTTTAATTTGGGTTGTTTGACTTTTTGTTTAGTTGTAGAAATTATTTATATACTCTGGATATTAAATCTTTTTCAGAGATATGATTTGAAAATACTTTCTCACATTCTGGTACTGTCTTTTCACACTCTTAAGAGTGTCTTTTGATGCACAAACACTTTTAGTTTTAATGAAGTTGATATAGCCCTTTTTTTCCTGTACATTTGATGTCGTATTTAAGAAACCATTGCCAAATTGAAGGTCATGAATATTTGCCTCTGTATTTTCTTCTAAGAGTTTTATAGTTATAGCTCTTACATTTATGTCTTTGATCAATTTTGAGTTAGTTTTTGTAGACAGTGTAAGGTAAAAGTCCAACATCATTCTTTTGCATATGGACATCCAATTTTCTAAGCTTCATTTGTTGAAGAAATTGTTGCTTCACATGTAATTGTCTTGGCACTCTTGTCAAAATCAATTGAACATTGATATGAGCATTTATTTCTGGACTCTCAGTTATATTTCATTGATCCATAACTATCCTTACACCAGTACCATTTCTGTAAGGAAGTGTTACAATAAAAAATGCAATAATGAGGGCTTTTATATTAACCCATGCAGTTACCTTTACCAGTCTTCTCTATTTTTACATACGGCTTTGAGTTAATGTCTAGTGTCTTTCCACCTCTGCCCAAAGGCCTCTGTTTGCATTTCTTGTAGAGGAGTTCTAGTAGTGAACTCCTTCCACTTTTGCTTCTCCTGTAATGTCTTTTAATTTCTCCTTTATTTTTGAAAGATAGTTTTGCCAGATATAGAATTATTTGTTGACATTGTTTTCATCAATTTATGTATGTCATCTCATTGCCCTTTGGGTTCCATGGTTACTCCTGAGAATTAAGTTATTAATCTCTTTTACATTACAAGTTGTTTCTCTCTTTACCTTTGGCTTTGATTATAATATGTCTTGGTATACGTCTCCTTGTATTTATACTTCTTGGAGTTTGTGGGGCTTCTTGGATGGGTAAATTCATATATTTCATCAAATTTGGGAATTTTAGACCATTATTCTTTCTAAAATTCTTTGTACTCCTTTCACTCTCTTCTCTCTCCTCCTGAAATTCTCATTATTCGTATGTTGGTATGCTTGATGGTGTCCCACAAGTCTCATGGGCTCCGTTCAGTTTTCTTCATTATTTGTTCTTTCAGCAACTCAGAATAGATACTTCAATTCGAACTGACTTTAAGTTCACTGCTTATCTCTTCTGTCTTCTGTTTACTTGGATCTACTATGGAATCACTCTAATACATTCCTGGTAATAAAAGATACACTCCATGTCTTTGCAGATTGACTTTGTGTTGAGGGACTTCTTCAATGCGAGCCAAGCCACTTAAAAACTCTGACATAGTCTTCACTTTTTGCTTGCACTTTGCCTAAAGACCAGCCAGACATGAAAGCTATGGCCTTTTTCAGGTCTTTTCTTAGTGGCCATAATCATGTGTGTGGCTCTCTAATTTTATCCATATATGTAGCAGCTTTTCCAAATCCTTATCCCGCCCCCCACTGCCAAAGTCTTATGGCTTTTTTTTCTCCCGGCTTTTGGTGTCAATTGTTTGCCCAAGCCATTATTTTTTTATCCAGATGATGGTAGCAGCTGTTCACTTGGGTCTCATTGTTTTTGAGGACCCATATCTTCTCCACTTGTATAGAATTCCAAGATATGTGCAACAAAAGGAAGTCCCTTATGACAGTCCTTCAAGAAAACCTGAGTCAAGTCAAAAGAGACAAACAAAACTCTTTGTATATAAGCTCCACTGTGTTCCCTCTGGGATGAGGTTCCAGAAATGTGGTCTGCCATCTTCTACACTGTCTCCGTGCTGGAGTAGGGGTGGGGATAGAGTAGTTAAATTACCACGAAGATATCTTACTCTACTTCAGGGACCCATCTCCTGGCTCAATGTTTTCTAGGCTGTAGTAAGCATCTGACTGTCTTCCAGAGTTCTATTAAGGTTTTGGGCCAGTTTTTGCCCTCTTTTGCTATTTTTGCTGATGGCATAACCTATTGTTCTTTTTAACTAAAATATTGATTTATATTCTACATATATATATGTATATATTTTAAGAAAACCCAGTTTTCTTTTAGGATAAATCACTTTACATCTGTGTACAAGACAATGCAGTTGAGGCTTTAAGGCATGTGTTTACTTGAGAGAATCTTAATATATGGTCGTGGAATAGAGTAAGTTTGCTTTGCCTTAAAATGATGTGGCAACTTGGATCTAAGGCTTATGATAGACCTATGTGTCCTGTGGTTCAGCCACTCAGCTGCCATCGCCATCACCAACGAAGTCAGCAAGGGCAGGAACCTCCATGACAAGCCATCTGTACTGATAATTTTCCAAAAGTGAAGCTTTTTATAAAATATAAATTCATTTCATTGTTATGGAGTTAATTACTATAATCATGAAACAATGGAATTATAAGTTTAATTTGTTATTTTAATATTTTCTAATACATGCTAAAATGAATCTCTGACTACTAAAATTAATGAGTCCATCTGTGAACCACTAAACAGCACCTTCAGTTGCATACGTAAGGAAATACTAGGGTAGAATGTGTTCCTGAAGACAGGGCTCCCTCCTACAATGCTCCATGTCCTTCCATCTTCTCTTAACACGAGGCACCCCTAGATTTTACTCATTCCAACATTTTTCAAAAGCATGTCTTATAATCATCATCAATGTTTTACTTCTAAGTGACTAAGTAAATGGTTTAACTGGTGAGAACTGATGCCCTACTGTTTTCTGAGTGTCTAAGTAGTGATTTGTAGTTTTTTTTGCTGTTGTTCTAGTACTAAAAGTAGGAAAAAATCATTAAATATTATGCAAATATTTATTTAAAGGTAAGTGCTGTTTGGGTGAATGATGCCTGCTTACATCAGATGGAAATCAGATTAGTATAGGCACTTTTTTTTTTTTTTTGCAAAGTCTAAATACACCCTTGTCCAAGGAGAACAAAAGCCTCATCATAAAAGCATAGAAGTGGACAACTGCACAGCTTTGCTTTGGTCTGACTTCCATTCTCATCTGTTGACTTTTAAAATTGAATGGAGACATTGTTCCTGATCAGAGGGTAGGGCAATGAAAGACTGAGAGCACAACAGAGGGTAGCATCACCCCAGTGGAGAACCCCACTTCCAGGTGCTTTCTGCCTTGTTTGTACCATAGGTGAAGAGTTCAGCTGGTACCCTAGTTCCTGAAGCTCTTATGGGGGTGGGGGAGAGAAGTCCCAAAGAGGAGAGAATAAGTGAACCAGGGAAATGAAACACACTGAAAAATGGAAGAATGAAATGAATGGGGAAAATTAACATTAAAAGATAGAATAATGTGTAAGGCACCTGCTAAAAAAGATGGCACTAATCCAAGACAAGCAGTAGATTATTCGGGTTGTACCTCCTAACACTCTTAGGCTAAATCCTATTCTTGATGCTGATAATTCACTGCCCCAGGAAATGTAGTGTTTTAGCGTCTCATTAATCTTAAAAATACTGTTGTGAATAATATCGGGCAAAACAAAATGAAAGGTTAAATTAGAAAGCCAGGTCTTACTCAAGCTTGTGAACCAGGCATTTCAGAGACGATTATGGAGCCCTGAAAAGCCACTGCTAGGATGGGTCGCTTCTTTGCCTGTTGATCTGTCTTCCTTCGTCCTGGTGCCCTGCAACTCCAATTTTGGAGCCTTTAGCTACGTCTCCCAAGTCCAAGTCTTCTTGCTGCCAGCACTGTTTAGGCAAAGAAAACCCTCCTTGGCATTCCTCTCTGTCCAGTGGAGCATCTCTACTGACCTCACAGCACTCACTCTGCTTCCAACTTACCTCACGCTCATGGTAACACAGTTCACTAGGGGAAGAGCTGCTTCTGCCGGCTTTGCCTTCATCCAGTCTTAATATCTTGGGGCACAATAGTCTAGTCTTTAACAAACAGACTTGTCATGGTAGGACTCTCAGACCCATGAGGGAAAGCTTATATTCTGATAGTTGAAAGTAGGAAGCTCCTTATTTTGCCATTCATGTCCGCTGTTTAGGCAGCTGCCTATAGAAGAGAGCATCAAGTGGTTAAATGCAGTTTCCAAATAGTATGCTTGGAGGGGATTTGGGTGGAAAGATTTATATTGTGTATATGTTTTCACAATTTAAAAAAAAGCATAAAGAGAGAATGACAAGTGAACACAATATATGATACTAAATGGGGTCTGAGAATGAAGGAGAAAAGGCTTGAAAGGAATTATTAGGACAATAGAAAAATTGGAATATAATGTTTACATCAACATTAAATTTCTTGAACTTAACTGCTCTTAAGGTGATTATGTAAGTGAATGCTTTTGTTCATAGGAAAAAAATGTACATGTAAGTATTATGTGTCTAAGGAAGATGGTGTGTTCAACCTGCTCTCAAACTGTACAGAAAATGATGGATGGATAGACAGGTAGATAATATGGGAATAAAATTAATGGATCTGGGTATTGGGATGGGGGTAGGGGTATGTTGGAGTTCTCTGCATGGGCTTTGTATTATTTTTACAACTGTTTTGTAAGTTTTAAATTATTTCAAAATAAACAGTGTTTTAAAAGTTCAGTTTCCATAGTCAGTGTTCCTGGAGTGAAGCTCGCCTTTACAATTTCCTGGCTGAGAGATTACAGCCAAGTTACTTGCCTCATCCATCTCTTGGTTTTCTGTGAGACACTTACTCTGGCATGTCATAAGCTTTCATTATTCTGCTGATGTTGTTGGTACACTATAGTGCTGAATGAAGTGACTTGCCTGCTTGTATGGAGGCAATAGTGAAGACCAAGCCAGGTATATCGGCCACGGTTCTAGCAGGAAGCAGATGATACACTCTATTGGCTCAAAGGACTAGCTTAATAGAGTATAATGGAAGCAATAGTTGTGGATTTAAGAGTAGGGTGAGCAGAAACATAAAGGGATAGCGAGGAGCCCGGAGACTCATGGCAATAGAAGCCCAACCATAAAAGCCCTAAGCCTGGAAGGGAGAGGGAAAAGAATGATGCTACTGAAGCCAAGAAGTTGTAAACATTGAGAGTCATCATCTTGCAAAATGTATGGTTAAAGGTAGCCCAGCAGGAAAGTGGCAGGGGTATGTGCATAGCCCCTCTCTGCTGTCTGCTGGTAGTTCTCACTGGGAGAGTCCCCCCACTCCCTCCCCAGAAGCTTAAGGGTAAGAACCTAGGCTGTGCATTCCCTAGAGTCCAGCTCCCTAGGTGGAAAGCAAGGCAGGGCAGGGCAGAGGATGAATCTGGAGGGGCAGGCAGACAATAAGACTGGTATACAACTACACCAGAATTTTAATTTATTTTTTCATAAACCCTATCTCTTACTGGTATTACAAAGACAGAATTTACCACTTGTTCCTTAAAGAACCTTTAAGGATGCGGTTGGGAGCCATGGAGTTCAGGGGATTGGGGCATAGATCTTTGACTTTCAACTTGATTGTCTCACTAATGGCCACATTCCTGGGAGTATAACATTGAAGTGCTTGTGTTGTGTTCTTGATTAGTTAGAAGCCCAGATTTCCATCAAACAGGACGTAATTATTTTAATACAGTTCCTAGCAATCAGATAGAGTTTCTCTCAATGCATTAAATTAATTATCCAATTGAAGGTTTATATCTACAAAGCTAGAGCTAGAACTAGATAATTTATGGAAATCCAATTTACTTTGCAGACACAGGCATATTATTTAAACCAAGGTTACTGTACAAATAAGCTCTCAATTTTGTTTTTTATGTTATTTAAAAATAAATGTGGAGACCTTCTCATCTATGGACAATTGATCTTTGATAAGGCAGTCAAGCCAACTCATCTGGGACAGAACAGTCTCTTCAATAAATAGTGCCTAGAGAACTGGATATCCACCTTAAAAGAATGAAAGGGGATCCATATGTCATACTCTATACAAAAATTTACTCAAAATGGATCAAAGACCTAAACATTAGTTCTAAAACCATAAAACTTTTAGAAGAAAATGTAGGGAAATATCTTATAAACCTTATAACAGGAGGTGGTTTCCTAGACCTGTTTATATGCTGTTTATAGCAGCAAACACCCAAAGAACAAGCATTGAAGGAAGAAAGAAAGAAATGGGAACTCCTCAAAATTAAACACTTTTGTGCAACAAAGAACTTCGTCAAGAAAGTATAAAGACAGCCTACACAATGGGAGGCAATATTTGGAAACGATATATCAGATAAAGGTCTAGTAAACAGAATATACAGCAACAAAAAGACAACCCAACTTACAAAATAGTCAAAAGACATGAACAGACACTTCTCAGAAGAGGAAACACAAATGGCCAAAAGGCACATGAAAAAAAGATGCTCAACTTCCCTGGCTATTAGGGAAATGCAAATTAAAACCACAACGAGATATCATCTCATACCCACCAGAATGGCTATTATCAATAAAACAGAAAGCAAAAAGTGTTGGAGAGGATGTGGAGAAAGAGGTGCACTTATCCACTGTTGGTGGGGATGTAAAATTGTATAACCACTGTGGAAGGCAGTTTGGCGGTTCCTCAGGAAGCTAAGTATAGAATTGCCAATGGATCCAGCAATACTATCGCTAGGTATTTACTCAGAGGACATGAGGACAAGGACACAAATGGATATTTGCACCCCAATGTTTATAGCAGCATTATTTGCAATTGCCAAGAGATGGAAACAGTCCAAATGTCCATCAATAGACAACTGGCTAAACAAGCTGTGGAATATACATATGATGGAATATTATGCATTGTAAGACAATAAAGTTATGAAGCATGTAACAATGTGGATGGACCTTAAGGACATTATGCTGAGTGAGATTAGCCAGAAACAAAAGGACAAATACTGTGTGGTCTCACTGATATGAACTGATATTAGTGAATAAACTTGGAGAATTTTAGTTGGTAGTAGAGATCATCAGGAGACAGAAATAGGGTACATATTGGGTAATTGGAGCAGAAGGGATACAGATTATGCAACAGAACTGATAGTAAAAATTCAGAAATGGATAGCACAATACCACCTAACTGATACAATAATGTTAGAACACTGAATGAAGCTGAATGTGAGAATAATAGAGGGAGGAGGCGTGGGGGCACAAGTGAAATCAGAAAGAAAGATAGCTGATAAAGACTGAGATGGTATAATCTAGGAATGCCTAGAGTGTATAATAATAGTGAGTAAATGTACAAATTTAAAAATTTTTTTGTGTGAGGAAGAACAAAGGAATGTCAGTACTGCAGGGTGTTGAAAATAGATGGCAATTAACATTGTAAAACTTTAACTTATGTGTGAGACTAAAGCAAAAAATGTTTATTTGGTACAAAATTTATAATTTGACTAGTGCATTTCCTAATATAACTTATGTGGGCAGCTTAATTGAACATCATAATCCTTGGAACCTTGAGTAGGGCATGAGATTTTGTAGGTTTGTCCAGAGTGATACCTCGATAAATCCCAGAAGGATTTGAACAGTGAATAAAAAAGTATTTGCAGAGTCCCCTTGGGGGAATGGCGAGAAAGGGGGAAAATTCAACTTCCCCAAGTAGAGAATTCTTGATTTTCTCACAAGCAGTGGGGACAACCAGAGCAATAGGCTGAGCCCCCAATCTTGGAGTTTGTTCATATGAAACTTAACCCAGCAAAGGATAGGCTAAGCCTACCTAAAATTAGGCCTAAGAGTCACATCCAGAGAACCTTTTCTGTGGCTCAGATGTGGCCTCTTTCTCTCCAGGCAATACAACGAGCAAACTCACTGACCTCCCCCTCTCTATGTCTATGTGAGACATGACTCCCAGGGGTGTGGACCTTCCTGGCAATGTGGGACAGAAATCTTAGAATGAGCTGGAACTTAGCATCAAGGGATTGAGAAAACCTTCTCAACTGAAAGGGGGAAGAGAGAAATGAGACAAAATTAAGTGTCAATGGCTGAGAGATTCCAAACACAGTCAAGAATAATAATAATAATAATAATAATCCAGAGAACCTTTTCTGTGGCTCAGATGTGGCCTCTTTCTCTCCAGGCAATACAACGAGCAAACTCACTGACCTCCCCCTCTCTATGTCTATGTGAGACATGACTCCCAGGGGTGTGGACCTTCCTGGCAATGTGGGACAGAAATCTTAGAATGAGCTGGAACTTAGCATCAAGGGATTGAGAAAACCTTCTCAACTGAAAGGGGGAAGAGAGAAATGAGACAAAATTAAGTGTCAATGGCTGAGAGATTCCAAACACAGTCAAGAATAATAATAATAATAATAATAATCCTGGAGATTATTCTTATGCATTAAACAGATATCACCTTTTTAGTTGAAGTGTAGCAGAGAGGCTGGAAAGAACTGCCTGAAAATGTAGAGCTGTGTTCCAGCAGCCATGTTTCTTGAAGGTGATTGTATAATGATATTGCTTTTGCAGTGTGACTGTGTGATTGTGAAAACCTTGTGTCTGATGTTCCTTTTATCCACCTTACCGACAGATGAGTAGAACATATGGATTAAAAGTAAATAAATAATAGGGGGAACAAATGTTAAAATAACTTTAGTAGATTGAAATGCTAGTGATCAATGAAAGGGAGGGGTAAGGGGTGTGGTATGTATGAATTTTTTCTGTTTTCTTTTTATTTCTTTTTCTGAATTGAGGCAAATGTTCTAAGAAATGATCATGATATGAATATATAGCTATGTGATGACATTGTGAGTTATTGATTATATAACAAGAATGGAATGACCATATGGTAAGAATGTTTGTGTGTGTATGTGGTTATGTTTCATAAATAAAAATGTAAAAGAAAAAATTTAAAAATGGGGTGCACGGGTGGTTCAGTGGTAGAATGTTCACCTTTTATGCAGGAGACCTGGGTTCAATTCTCACACCATGCACCCCCCCAAAACAACCCAAAAAAAATCAAAAACCAAAAATGGCTTGTGCTATTGACTATACTACTGTGAATATTTTACAAGCATTTTTAATCCTATTTTGGACTTTCATGTTAAGGTCCAGTGTTAGCATTGATACTGGAAAAATGCTGACTAGTATTTAATACTTGCCTTTTAAATTGTCTTTCTCTGAATTATCATAAGACATAGTAGAACTGATATTTTAAAAAAATGTAAGTTGAGATATCTATGGTACTGGACGGTTCACCAGATAACTCCAAGGAATTGGCAGCACTGTTTTCTCCTCAAACTGAACTTGTAATTTCTTGGAATGAGGTACCATGTCCAAGTGGCAAGCAACTTCTGGATTGAATTCACTTTGGCTAGCACAAAGGTATTCATAAAACAAATATTTGTCACCTCAGTAGACTTAAAAGTTCATTCAAAGAGTATGAAAATGAAATTCGTAACTATTAATAAAAATAAACATTTACCACACATTAGAACTAATGTACCATAGTGCAAGCTGCTAGAAAAAAAAGGCCATGGTGCAATTAAACTGACATGCAAAATATTCTAAATATTAGGGTTAATTTCAAGCTCCAAAATCTTATTCATTTTAAACCCACTGTCCAAACCACGTCCCGTTGAATTTTTTTTTTCAGTTCAAAGAGAAGATCAGGAAGCACTTGACATAATTATTTCACAACAATAAAATATTTATGATTCTTTCTTTCCTTCAGGAAACTATTTGATACCATCATGGTGTGAATAAAATTGGAAGCAAGGAAAGAGAACTGACGTCAATGCTTATTCTATTAGTGAAATAAATATTGAGAGAAGGGTTAGAGAATCCCGTGACAACGAAACAACTACACATTCACTTTGAACTAACGTACCAGGAAAATTTGGCAGTTTTATTTGACAGCTGGTGAATTTAAGAAAAAAAAAATGCTTAGTAACATCAGGAAGTCAGCTTTTTACTTTTATTGGAAAGATCATCTTAAAATATTGCTTCTTTAAAAAACAAAAAAATTCATATTCTCTAAATGACAATGCTCCCCTTCCAAAAGATACCACTGAAATTATTCCATTGATATTGCCCGTTCCACTCCAACTGTCCACAAAAACAGAGGCTGTATAACTAATCTATTATGGAGGCCATTGCAACTCGAAAAATTATCAGAGAGGCTTGTAGGAGATACTAAGAGTCAAAGTTGCTTCTTTTAAATTTTGAGCTGGCAAAGACAAAGAATAACAAATACATTAATAAAAATATGGTTAAAGAGAATAGACAGGTATTTCAGCAACATGTAACTCTAGGTAGGTAGCACTATCACATAGATCACAATTATCTCATTTCGTTCCAAAGAGTGTACCAATTCTTACGTGTCTTTGCCTGTTGAAATTGCATTTATCTCAGTATTGCAGCACACAGTGTTTTCACTCTGATTTCTTGCTTTCTGGAATTGGCTGGAAAAGTAACTACTTCAAAAAAGCTAAAGATAGGAAAGTCCTATTTCTTATTGACCTTTCCTTTCTAGATACAAAATGTACTTTTATTGATAATAAATATTACTTGAGAATTCTTGATAGAGTCCAAATTCCTTAGCATTTCCTTTCACTGTAATGAAAGAACTGATATTCTCCAGGACCCGAGGTCTCTCTCTTCCTTGGCTGCTAGGTGCAGAGAATATCTTCTAGGAAGTCAGAAAAATACCGCCTTTTGAGGTCTGAATCCCACGATTGGAAAGGCATTCCTTTGGATTATTAAGGAATTTGATGAGTTTCAGCTTTTAGGTCCAAATGAATCTGCCTTTTGGGAACAGTTTCCTACAGAACCATATACATTTTGATAGGACTGAGAGAAGAGAAAGGCCTACTCTCGAATCAGCCAGATAAGAGAAAGGCTTGCTGTCAGGAGCGGGGGGTTCTGAGGGAGAGAGGTTTCAAGGAAAGGATTCAATGAAAATCTCAAGTTAGGAAAGATTTTAAAAGGACATGCTGTGAAAAAAGATTTTAACTCACAAGTTATATAAGCATAATTCCTATCCATTTGGTGAATTAAAAGTAAACATAAAGTATGTTTCTGGGAAGACTGCCTTCAGAGGGGTATAGATTTTAAATTGCTCTGATTCCCTTTATCAAAATCAGCAGAGCCACTATAGGGTGGGAAAACCAGAAACTTATTGCAAAAGTGGTATCTGAGCAAAGATGAAGAAGACCAGGGGATGAGTCACCTGGCGATCAGAGGGAAGAGCCTCCGCAAGGACTCTTGCCCGGAGGGAGGCTGGGGTGTTTGAAGAAGACCCTGGGGTCAGGGTGGCTAAAAGAGGAAGTGAGGATGAGAGATGGGAGATGCAGTCCACAGATAGAATCGGGAGGCCAGCTGCTCTCCAGACGTTGCATTCTCCTCTGCATGAAGTAGGGAGTTGTAGGGTTTTCCACACAGGAGTGGTGAGCTCTATTTGACAACAAGCACTCTAGCTGCCGTGATAAGACACATTTGTATGATCAAAGAAAAATGATGGCGTTAAACACGCTAAATTCTTTCTGTAGGGGACCTCTCAGAAAAGGGATTACAGGGGTCCAGGAAAGAGGAATTATTGATTTAAAATTTTTCTTTTTAGTGTCTCTGATCTAGTTTGCTAATTGTATTAAGAAGGTATTACTTTTTTAAAAATTTTATTGCAGTAGCATATATATAAGATAAAACTTGCCATTTTAACCATTTTTAAGTGTACGAAGGAGTGAGTTTCTGATGCATGCTATGAGAATGCATTACTTTTTTATTAAAAGCAAACATTTATATAAAGTAGGAACAAATTATATGTAGTTTATAAATATACATATATTTATGCATCATGAATATAAACTCAGCTTGTGTGTATTTAACATATGTTTAATTTTCTGAGTCCAGTCTCACCAATGTGCATAAACCCCTTTCAGCTACCACTTTAAGTAGCTTCCCAGGAACTATTTTGTGCTTTCCCCTTCTGAGTCAGTCTTCTTATTTTTGGACAGATGTCCTTAAACAGGTTTGCCTCATACTGCTCTGAATTCTCTCTTCCTGTGAGTTCTCACCACCAG
Source organism: Tamandua tetradactyla (assembly GCF_023851605.1). NCBI lineage: Eukaryota > Metazoa > Chordata > Mammalia > Pilosa > Myrmecophagidae > Tamandua > Tamandua tetradactyla. The sequence continues at coordinate 11,205,531 of NC_135332.1, forward strand.
GTTCCACCAGTCCTGTTTTTTTTGTTTGTTTATTTTTAACTTTTTTTTATTGTATAATATAACATATATCCAAAGCAAAGAAAGAAAAAAAGCAATAATTCTCAAAGTACTTTTCAACAAGTAGTTTCAGGATAGGTCCCAGAGTTTGCCATGGACTGCCATACCTTCTTCTCAGATTTTTCCTTCTAGCTGCTCCAGAACACGGAAGGCTAGAAGGGATAAATATTTTTGTATCATCACAATTGACACTTTTTCCCCCTTTTTTTTGTGAAAAATAACATGTATATAAAAAAGCAATAAATTCTAAAGCATGGCACCACAATTAGTTGTACAACAGATTTCAGAGTTTGGTATGGGTTACAATCCCACAATTTTAAGTTTTTACTTCTAGCTGCTCTATGACACTGGAGACTAAAAGAGATATCAATTTAATGATTCAGCAATCATAATCATTTCTTAAATTCTATCTTCTCTGTATAACTCGACCATCACCTTTGATCTTTGCATCCCTCTCTTTAGGGGTATTTGGGCTATGGCCATTCTAACTTTTTCATGTTGGAAGGATCTGTCACTAATATGGGGTAGGGAGATAGAACTAGCTGATGTTCTGGAGAGGCTGGGTCCTCTAGGTCTCAGTACCTATCTGGCTGGTCCATCTGGATGTGGTAGGTTTCTGGAAAATTACTCTAGTGCATGGAACCTTGTAAAATCTTATATATCACCCTAAGTGTTCTTTAGGATTAGCTGAAATGGTTTTGTTGGGTTTTGGCAAGTTATGATACGTAGCAAGGTCTACCTGAAGCTTTCGTAAGAGTGATCTCCAGAGTAGCCTCTTGACTCTATTTGAACTCTCTCAGCCACTGATACTTTATTAATTATATTTCTTTTCCCTCTTTTGGTCAGGATGAAATTGTTCATCCCATGGTACCAGGGCTGGATTCACTCTAGCAGTCCTGGTTTTTAACCAGTGGGAAAAAAGGGAAAACGAGCTTACTGGTTCTTCCACATAACATCTCTTCAGCTTGCTGTGGACCAGCGCCTGAAGTTGGAAACACATATAGAAAACTTTACAAATTTTACAAGTTAGCCAAAGGCTGGCCCCTGCGTGTTGCGCAGAAGTAAACAGTGACAGTAAGAGGAAGAAATTAAGTGCTGAATGCAGTAGATGGGAACATGTACTTATCTTTGCTATAAAAAGAGACTCGTTACCTCCCACATTGAGCAATCCTATAAAAGCAGAGGGGAGGGAGACGGGAAGGCGGGTGGGGAAATGGGAGGTCCCGTGTCTTGCTAACGCCAGTGCCCATGAAGGACAATTGAGAAATTCCGTCTGGAGAGGACTTACCACCCTCTTACTGGTTTCAGAGCGGTCTGCTTCTGTTAGAAGAGCTATTTTTAGAAATGTTATCTCATGTTTTCCATGCTTTTATAAGTTCTGTGCCTTCTAATTTTACACCTGATTGCCATGAGTGGTGTGTGCCCAAAGGGGCTGGGAGTAGTTGAGGAAGTGGTCGTTGTGAAACATAAAAGACTAAATATTAGAGGCACAAGTATCCAAAAAAAAAAAAAATCTCACTTCCTATTAAATCAATATGCTGCCCTTAAGTGGAATTACAGGACTCCTTGCACAAATTGAAAAGCACGTAAGAAATGACAAATTACAATAAAAATATAGAGGTCTAACATTTATAAGAAAATACATAAAGGGTTTTGGTCATGGTTGTTGGGAAAAAAATCTAGAACACACAGGAGGATGCAGAAGAAACCATGAGAATGTCGTTTCCTTTCTTGAAGCTTTGTTTCTCATAGCTCAAAAGCAATACTCATGCGTTCAAAGTTACCTCTTCTCAACTTAGGCTCTTTAGGATAAAAAATTAAGAAATCATTTATTTTTTAACATACAAGGGAAAGCACTGGAAATACACAAAATAGAAACTGTTTTTCTGTTCTCTAGAAGTCTCTCATGGAGAGCACACACAAACACAAAAACCTATATCAACAGATGTACAAGAGCAAAGAAGAGTAAATTCACAAATGCCAGTGGAAGGCAGAATGCCGGGAAAAATATCACATCACCAAGAAATGCATTTTAGGTGAGGGAATAATCTGTCAAAAAAAAGACATTTCCCAAGAATGATGAGTCTTCATCTTTGAACTGAAAGTGACTTCTTTTTTTTTTTTTAAAGTCTATTGAATTGTTTAAACAAATAAAGTGACCACAACTGCCTTCATCTTTGTAAACTCCTTTCTAATTTTCACAATAATATGGGGTATTTGGCATAATTTAAGTGAATTAATTCACTCTACAAACCAGTCTGTGCTGGTTTGAAAGGAAGTATTCCCCCTAGAAAAGCCATGTTTTAATCAAAATATCATTTCATAAAGGTAGAATAATCTCTATTCAATACTGTGTGTTTGAAGCTGTGATCGGATCATCTCCCTGGATGATGTGATTTGGTTGAGAGTGGTTGTTAAACTGGATTAAGGGACGACATGTCTCCAACCATTTGGGTGGGTCTTGATTGGTTTATTGGAGTCCTATAGAAGAGGAAATACTTTGGAGAATGAGAGATTCAGAGAGAGCAACACTACGAAGCCGAGAGTCCACCAGCCAGTGACCTTTGGAGATGAAGAAGGAAAACGCCTCCTGGGGAGCTTCATGAAACCAGAAGCCAGGAGAGGAAGGCGGCAGATGGTGCCGTGTTCGCCATGTGCCCTTCCAGATGAGAGAGAGAAGCCCTGACTGTGCTTGCCATGGCCATTCCACTTGAGAGAGAAACCCTGAACTTCATCAGCCTTCTTGAACCGAGGTCTCTTTCCCTGGATGCCTTAGATTGGACATTTCTATAGACTTGTTTTAATTGGGACATTTTCTCGGCCTTAGAACTGTAAACCAGCAACTCATTAAATTTCCCCTTTTAAAAGCCATTCCATTTCTGGTATATTGCATTCTGGCAGCTAGCAAACTAGAACACAGTCCTAGTTGGTAAAGATACCAATGGTTAGTAGAAAAGGAACTGGCACCGTGCAAGCTCTGCTTGCCTCTGCTGCTGGGGCATTAGTAGCTGGTCATCTCTGATTTGGCTGTGAACGTCCCTGGAAGTATATGAAACAGTCTATTGGGATGCGGGAAGAAAATGTCAAAAGGCCCATTGCAATTAAAAAAGTTTTTTTTTTAACAATAGTGTTTGTACATGATATAATATCGTAACAATGCACAGTGTATGTAAGGGTATACAGACACTGGATGTGTGCTTAAAATACGTAACAATAGGGATGTGCAGTCCAAAAACATTGGAGAAGAATGCTTTACCTATTAAGCCATATGGCCCCCAAAAGTCAGGCTTCTCAAAAAAAAAACCATGCAAATGTCTTTCAAAAAGTTGCAACTTCCATTTTTCTTTCTAAGTATATTTTTTAATCAATTTTTTCAAGCCAAATAAAAATCTCTTTTTAAAATCCTGTTTCCATTTCATAGTTTAGATAAAAGTTTAGCAACTTTGCTTGTGTAGTTAGTCAAACCCTTTTACATTAAATTTGGAAATTGCAAAGGGAAAAAGGACTACTATAGGCAAAATATTATCAGGAAGTTTGAGCTAATGTGAACCAGAATAGTTTTTAAAAACTGTTTTAAAAAGCAAATAGTGAGTCTCTAAAATATTCCAGTTTGGGGCCATTTACTGTGTATTTGGCTTTAATGTGACATCATACATTGGCTAAAATACGTAAGGAACACCCTTCTTCATGATGAAATCTCTCTCCTCTGCTCAGTATTTTCTGTTTAAAACAAAAATTTGCATAATCTGTATAAAATCCTGATCACAATGGCAAAGTATATATATTAAAAGCACAACAATAACAATTGTTAGTAGTATACTATGTTAGTTTCCTATCATTCCTACAACAAATTACTACAAATTTGGGAGCTTAAAAACAATGCAAATTTATTCTTATACTTCTGGAGGTCCCATTTCCAAAATGGGTCCATAGGCAAACGTCAAGGTACCTACAGAGCTGTGTATTTTCTGGAGACCAGGGACCAACTCTTTTTCTTGCCTTTTCTAGACCTCTACTTCTAAGGACTCTGATCTCCTCCTTCCCTCTGATAAGGACCCCTGTGCTTACATTGGGCCCAATCCAGATAATCCATGCAAGCTCCCCATCTCAAGATCCTCAGTTTAATCACACCTACAAAGTTCTTTCTAACAAGTAAAGGAACATATTCACAGGTCCCAGGGATTGGGATGGGGATATTTTCAAGGAGCCATTATCCAGCCCATCGAAGTTTGCCATCTGGCCCCCAGAAGTTCACATCTACCCCATTCACATCCATTCTGTGCCAAAGTATCCCAAGTCTCAGCCAAGTCCAAAATCTCATCTACACCTAGATCCCATCAGCTCGAAATCCCAAATCTCTAGCTATGGATGAGTCTGGGAAAAGTCCATCCTGGGACAATAGTCCATATGCACCTCAGATATCAGATAACAATTATCTGCTCCTGAAATGCAATAGTGGGACAGCCATAGACTAATAGTAGAGATGTTTTCAATCAAAAGGGGAGAAAAACAGAAGAAAAAAAGAATTGACTGCAGGCAATTTTGAAGTCCAGTGGGGCAAACTCTGTTAGGTTTCAAGGTTTGGGAATAATCCCTTATGCCCTCAGGGTTAGAAATCTTTTTTGTTGATGGCATGTATTTGTAGCTGGATAGTTTATCAGCCTGTTTCCTGCATGTAAAATACTGGGCATCCAACAGTCCTCTTCCATTTCATCCTTTCTTTGTACCTTTCAGTCCAAACCATAAGTGTTTCTCCTGCTAAAACACTCTTAAAAATATTATGGGTTGCCTCTGAATGTCTTGGGGATTCATTCCATTAGATAAGAGATTCCCTTACAGATCTTCCCTGGATGTCCTTATCTCTGTTCCTGGCTTCTGCTGAGATGGTAGAGGGAATCCATGAGTCACATGCCTAATCTCTTCAGAGAGCCCACTCTTTGACTGACTACTCTGATATTTTGATCCTTTTGAGGCATTAGCAAAAGGTTCTCTAGCCCTGCCCTTGGTTGCCTCCCCAGAGCAAACTTTCCAGACACTGAATCTCCTAGTGTCTGGAAACTGGGTAGGCTGGGATTTTCCCAAATCATCAAGTACTCATTTCTTTTGTACCTTACAGTTCTTTCCTTCATTGATATCTTTCCTTCATATTTTACCATAAGCAGCAAGAGAAAAGCAAATTACACATCCAATACTTTGCTAAGAAATCTCCTAGCTAAGTATATAGATTCATCCTTTACAAGTTTTGCTTTCCACATAAATGCAGAGTAAAAGTCAGCTAGCCGTTCTGCCACTCTGTAACAAAGCCCCCCTTTCCTCCAGTTTCCAGTCGTGTGTTCCTTATTTTCTTTTGAGCTCTCATCAGCATCACCTTTAATGCCCATAGTTTTATCAACTCTCTGTTTATGACAAATTAGGTATTGTCTAAAACAGTGGAGGCTTTCTCTCCCATGCTGCTCAGTTTTTTTCCAGCCTCTGCCCTTTGCCTAATTCCAAAGCTAGCACCACATTTGGAGGTATTTGTCACAGCAGCAACCCATTCCAGGTACCAAAATCTGTATACTGTTTGTTGAATGCCTACTATTTTGTCAGCATTGGGCTGAGCAGTTCCTAAATACCTCCAATAATTTTCTTAACAACTGTGCAAGGGAATTATTATAATCAATATGTAAATGTACAAGACAGTTTTTTTTTATGTTTGAAAAATAAGCTTTGGAGCCAGGTAAATATAGATTTAAATTCTGTTTCCATCGTCTTTTAGCTGTATGTTCATGGGAAAATCAGTTAGTGTTTTTAAAATATCTGAGTTTAATTGCCTCAAAAATAAAATGGGGGAAATGAAGCCTATCCTTCAGAACATTTTATGCTAATAACATATATTTCCTCTTCCTGGTAATATTGTTTCCCATATATATTAATTCATTCCAATATAGCAATAGGATATGAAAATATCAAGGGTGATAACTCCTAATACATGTCCTCTGAGGCAAGCAGATTACATATATAATCTATACATTTGAAGAGATTTAAGCTAATAGAGCTGATGAAAGTTCCTGAAAGAGCTGTGGCTTCTGAAATACTTGCTCACTTCCATACCTGCCCATTGCTTTTCTTGAGGATACTTAGTAGATAAGATTTCAGACCTCATGAGTTGACTAGAGAAAGGACAATTGATTGAGGAAGGTTTTTATTTGATGAAAATTCAGAAGTGGAAAAGTTCTGTATTTCTATGGAAACTGAGTGATAAATAAGTTCCCATATCAGCTTGTCCAATAAGAAAGTGTTGTTTTAATCTTTAGTTAATTCTATGTATCCCCTATAAAGTAGCTAATGAAAAAACACACTTGTTGGTTTGTAAAGTTTGGGGATTTAAACGTTCAATTAAAATGTGGTAATAACTCAAAAGGGGGGGAAGGGGGAAAGGGTCCTTTGGGACTGTATTTATTGCCTGCCTCCTCAATAAAGAAGGGCTTATTTAAAAGAGTGAATTTTAACACAAAACAACTGGGAGCCATCCCAGAACAGTTCCCTTGGATCCTGTGTGAAAACAGAAGTTTTATCACTTGTTTTTGTAAAGGGCGCCTAAGAGGAATAAATCTGGTCCACAATTTAGAAACCTCGTAACATAATTATTTAACAACTTTTAACCAGATTTTTAAGCTGCCATAAAGTGAGGCAGCTTAAAATATTTATATATTTATATGTAAAATACATGCTGCGCTAGAGACTCCAAATCATCATCATTTTTGTAGATCTAAAGTAAGAATTATTCAGGGTGGTGAGATGGTGGCTCAGTGGCTAAGTTCTTGCCTGCCAGGCTGTTGATGGCATGTATTTGTAGTTGGATAATTTATCAGCCTGTTTCCTGCATGTAAAATACTGGGCCTCCAACAGTCCTCTTCCATTTCATCCTCTCTTTGTACCTTTCGGTCCAAACCATAAGTGTTTCTCCTGCTAAAACACTCTTAAAAATCTTGTGGGTCTCCTCTGAATGTCTTGGGGATTCATTCCATTAGATAAGAGACTCCCTTACAGATCTTCCCTGGATGTCCTTATCCAGGTTTGATACCCGGTACCTGCCTATGTAAAAAAAAAAAAAAAAAAAACTATAGTAAAGTAAGAATTAGTCATGAAAATGTTTGCTTTCCTATCTTCTTTGATGAGAAGTATGCAGGTCACGGAGGTGAACTCTGGCAGCAAAAGACCTAAATTCAAATTCCAACTCGGTCCCTTACCACTTTGCACAAATTAGTTAACCTCGGAGACAGTTTTACCCATCTGTAAAATGGATTTAGGAATACATTTGAATGCTGAGATTACATGAGGTAACACAGAGATTATAGCACATGGTAGTTGCTTAATAATTATTTTCTTACTTCTTATTTTCATGGAGTCATTGATATATCAGGCAAATTTTCTCAGGCTTAGTCTTGACATATCAAACCAACAAATGTGAATTACAGAGACAGCTCAAAGTCACCATGCTTGGTTCTGGTGTCAAGTTATTCTCTATATTTCTTTCCTTCAGAGCACTCAGCAAAATGAGCAATGCTCTCATTTATACATTTATTTCCATGTTTTGTAGTTTTCTCTCTAATCCAAACCTAAGGAATAAAACAGGAATGTTCAATTCAACCTCTCTCCCCCTGGAACACAGCACTGGGTCCGTAACATATTCTTGTATATTTATGAATGTTAATATTTATTACATGTCTAAAGGGGTCTATTTAGATATGGAATCATCATTTCAGCCAATGGTTAACCTGCCCTAAAGGGGTGCCTTAGCCCAACTGCAATCGTGATGCATCTGCTAGTAGTACAAAGTCTCTTCTATTTCAATTTGTCTTTGAATGAATTCAACATTGTAGCTTGTTACAATTTCTCTCTGTCTCTGGTAATAGTACTGTCCAAGCCTCAAACTCAAAGCTACAACAGAGATTCAAACTAAAGCTTGTCTGGTTATCATTATTATTTTTTTTTCACCTGTGCATTGAGTTGAACTGCATCCCCCCAAAATATGTTTATGACCTAAACTCCAGTCCTGTGAATGTGGCCTTATTTGGAAATAGGGCCTTTGAAGATGTTGTTGGTTAAGATGAGACCAAGCTGGATGAGGGTGGCCCTAATCTGCTATGACTGGTGTCCTGGCAAGAAGGAAAGAATTTGACGCAGAATGCGGGAACAGTGCCATGTGGCAATGGAGGCAAGGAGCAGCAAGGGCTGCTGGTCAGCCAACCAACAGAATCCAAGAGAGAGATGTGGAGCAGACCTTTCTCTGCAGACTTTATCGCTAACTTTGGCCCCACTGATACCTTGACGTGGACTTGTAGCCTCCAGAACTATTAGAATAATTCATTTCTGTTATATGAAGCCACCCAGTTTGTGGTACTTTTTACAGCAGCCCTAGAAAACTCAAGATAATTGGACCTGTAGCCTGTTTGAATTTCTTACTTTGGATCATGCACTAAGTAGGGGTGAATGCTTTGGGAATCTTACAATTTCCATGTTCCATGTCTCCAGGGGCCACTAACTTCCAGATAGCAGTGACAACCTTCTCTGCTAAGTATCTCAGAGCTGCCTAAGGAATCGATCACTGCCCCTGTTGCTGGAACATCATTATTCAATGTGAGTGCAGGACAGTGGGCCTAGATCTGCTGGTCATGTCCACATCAGGTTGGGAGGGCAGCCTATGCAGCATCCGGGAGAAATGGATTGCAAGACAGCTCAAGAATCTTTGGGTGACAAAAATGTTCATGGATCCTCATGCCACTCAGAATGTAGGGAGGGGTATATGGTGATCCGAACACATGATGCTTTATCAGATTCCTTCTTGGATCTTCTATTAAATTATTGTGTTATTATAGTAATATAAAACACGCGAACAAATTGTTAATTATAAGAAGAGTCTTTTAAATTTACACCTTAAGTAATTTCACAGTCATCAATTTTGGAAGAAGAGATCTCATGCCTAGAAGGCATCTCAGGGTCCTTTTCTACTCAGTGGTTTCTTGGAAGATCATTTCTTTCCAATACACGATGATTTTTCTAGCTCACAATATTCATCCCTAGAAAATGTATGTGGCCTTTGTGAGCTGATATTTGTCATATTCAGTTATAGAATGTTCCGTGTACAGCTCAAGAAAACATGCACTGCTTTTCTGAGCTAAATAGCATGCATTACTAATAGTTTATTTTCACTTAGTTTTTAATCTGCCTCTTGTGGGTTGAGTTGCTGCCAATGTGCTTTTAACTCAATAATGTTCCTGTTCTACTCTTTCTGGCTCCATAATCAACTTGTAGGTTCTAGTCACATCTCAAATAATAAATATTGGCAAAGCAAATCAAATTCTTAAAATGCCACAGCAGATTGATGCCTTCTCAGCTAGAGAAAAAACATAAAAACAGAATCCTCAATAGACATCATGTTTATAATTCTTTATCACAGCGTTCTTTGGATGGTAATGGATTGAGTCAAACAGCTCTTTCCATGTCTCTCCTGTACTCTGAGGTCTTGGGCAAAGTAAAAGTGATGTTTACTATTCCAAAGGTATGTTTGTATCTAGTGGTAGTTTTCTGTGTAATGAAAGATAACTGGGAAAAAAATGAGCCTATATATATATATTATATATATATTGGCTCTGACAGAAAACATTATGGTAAATTTAAAAGGAACTGGAGGACAAACATAGCTGTTGACCTGGCAGATGGCAGTGCTCAAGAAGGTGTTCTGGGAATTATACTCAAGAAAAAATGTTAATAAGCCACTTCCAGTTTAGAGTTTCCTCTCTGGAGGATTTGGCTGCCAATGGCATCTGCTAAGCTCAAACCAAGGAACCTCTTACATGCCTCTCTTTTCCAGAGTTTTCATTTCCTGAATGGTCAAGGTCAGATAAATCATTTTGTTTTCCCAACAATTCAATGAAGACAGAGCCAAAGGGAAGCCAGGGCACTAGTGTTTGGGATATGTCAGAACATTTATTGCCTCACCATTATAGTGGCTGATGCAAATATATTTAGTTGATATCCTCAAGATTCTGGCTTGCTCCTTCCTGGTTGGGTGTACTCCCTTCCAAATTCCAACTTCCCAGAGAGATGAAAGGATGCTCATCTAGAGATCAAGAAGACAGGCTGTCACTCCTGTGTCCTCCCTTGCTTGCACTTGTCTTATTTCTGCAATCTTTGCTTTCTTTATCTTCCCCTCAGTCCCAAATTTAAATTCTTTAAAACTCCATTGAAAATGTCAGGTGTCTAATGGGTAATTCAATTGCCCCAGAGGATGATGCAGAAGGTGGTTTGTGGAGAGAATGTAAATTAATGCAAATCTGATTTGGATTGCCATGTCATGAAACTGCTATGTATTGCAATTCAGCTCAGTGTTTTGAGAATTGAGACAACCTCTTTTAGCAAGGTCTCAAATTCTAGTATTTCATGTGAATTGTGTTTGGAAGCAGTGATTTTCATTTCATTTTGTTCATGGAAAGTTAAGCCCTCAAAATACTTTATGTTAGCTCTTTCTCCGCCGGCCCGCCGCGCGGCGCCCAAGCCCCGCAGCAGCCGAGCCGCCCGACCTCCTTCTCCCCTCTCTTCCCCCTCCTGCTCCGGCTGCTCTCCAACCACCACGGTGCCCTCTTCCCCCGCCTTCACCGTGCTCCTCTGCCACCAGCCTCGACAGCCTTGCCGCCCTCACCTTTCCTCCTTCAGACCAGCTACTGGGGGAGTGGAGATAATACAGAGCAGCTCCAGGAACCACGAGGGAGATCAAAGGGACAGCGTACCCCATCCTGGAACGGCTGATTATCTGGGAGAACCAGCTCCGGTGAGATCACCAAGGGGCACGGGCTTTCCTGGGTGGGACGGTAAGCGACCGGAGTCCCTCCCTTCCACCTTCCTGGGCCAGCTGGTAGAATTGGACAGGCGGTTCCCTCAGGCTGCGGCGGCTGGTGCCCCCACCACACGAGGCCCCCCGGAACAACTGAGATAGTTGGGTCAGAAATCCCCAGACTGCGGAGAACAGTGACCGGGGGATCCCTTCCAAACACGTGACTCCCCCGTCGGCTGGGAACAGGGTACTCTCCCGGGCTGCGACAGCTGGCGCCCTCCCACCACGCTTGGTGCCCCGGGCCGACTGGCTAATTTGGCCGGACGCTCTCCTGTGCTGCGACGGCCAGCGACCCTCCCCGCGTTTGGAACCCCGGGCCGGCTGGCATTCTTCCAAGACGCTTCGGTTGCCGAACCTCCCCTACGGCGAGAGTTTTCCAGAGTTGAGGGACCCACAGCAACTTTCGCTGGTGGAACCCACAGACAGGCGTGTGCCACGAGCGCCACCTACTGGGCAGGATAGGAAGAACAGAACCCAGAGATTTCACAGAAAAGTCTTTCAAGCTGTGGGGTCGAACACCCGGGGAAATCTGACTAAATGCCCAGACGCCAGCAGAAGATAACGGATCACGCTCAGAAAATTGAACATATGGCCCAGTCAAACGAAGAAACCAATAGTTCAAATGAGATACAGGAGCTGAAACAACTAATGCTGAATATACGAACAGAAATGGAAAACCTCTTCAAAAATGAAATCGATAAATTGAGGGAGGACATGAAGAAGACATGGGCTGAACATAAAGAAGAAATAGAAAAACTGAAAAAACAAATCACAGAACTTATGGAAGTGAAAGATAAAGTAGAAAAGATGGAAAAAACAATGGATACCTACAATGACAGATTTAAAGAAACAGAAGATAGAATTAGTGATTTGGAGGATGAAACATCTGAATTCCAAAAAGAAACAGAAACTATCCAGAAAAGAATGGAAAAATTTGAACAAGGTATCAGGGAACTCAAGGACAATGTGAACCGTACAAATATACGTGTAGTGGGTATCCCAGAAGGAGAAGAGAAGGGAAAAGGAGGAGAAAAACTAATGGAAGAAATTATCACTGAAAATTTCCCAACTCTTATGAAAGACCTAAAATTACAGATCCAAGAAGTGCAGTGCACCCCAAAGAGATTAGACACAAATAGGCGTTCCCCAAGACACTTACTAGTTAGAATGTCAGAGGTCAAAGAGAAAGAGAGGATCTTGAAGGCAGCGAGAGAAAAACAATCCGTCACATACAAGGGAAACCCAATAAGACTATGTGTAGATTTCTCAGCAAAAACCATGGAAGCAAGAAGACAGTGGGATGATATATTTAAGTTACTAAAAGAGAAAAACTTCCAGCCAAGACTCCTATATCCAGCAAAATTGTCCTTCAAAAATGAGGGAGAAATTAAAACATTCTCAGACAAAAAGTCACTAAGAGAATTTGTGACCAAGAGACCAGCTCTGCAAGAAATACTAAAGGAAGCACTAGAGTCAGATACAAAAAGACAGAAGAGAGAGACATGGAGAAAAGTGTAGAAAGAAGGAAAGTCAGATATGATATATATAATACAAAAGGCAAAATGGTAGAGGAAAATATTATCCAAACAGTAATAACTCTAAATGTCAATGGACTGAATTCCCCAATTAAAAGACATAGACTGGCAGAATGGATTAAAAAACAGGATCCTTCTATATGCTGTCTACAGGAAACACATCTTAGACCCAAAGATAAATATAGGTTGAAAGTGAAAGGTTGGGAAAAGATATTTCATGCAAATAACAACCAGAAAAGAGCAGGAGTGGCTATACTAATATCCAACAAATTAGACTTCAAATGTAAAACAGTTAAAAGAGACAAAGAAGGACACTATATACTATTAAAAGGAACAATTAAGCAAGAAGACATAACAATCATAAATATTTATGCACCGAACCAGAATGCCCCAAAATACGTGAGGAATACACTGCAAACAATGAAGAGGGAAATAGACACATATACCATAATAGTTGGAGACTTCAATTCACCACTCTCATCAATGGACAGAACATCTACACAGAGGATCAATAAAGAAATAGAGAACCTGAATATTACTATAAATGAACTTGACTTAACAGACATTTATAGGACATTACATCCCACAACAGCAGGATACACCTTTTTTTCAAGTGCTCATGGATCATTCTCAAAGATAGACCATATGCTGGGTCACAAAGCAAGTCTTAACAAATTTAAAAATATTGAAATCATACACAACACTTTCTCGGATCATAAAGGAATGAAGTTGGAAATCAATAATAGGCGGAGGGCCAGAAAATTCATAAATACATGGAGGCTCAACAACACACTCTTAAACAACAAGTGGGTCAAAGAAGAAATTGCAAGAGAAATTAGTAAATACCTAGAGGCAAATGAAAATGAAGATAAAACATATCAAAACTTATGGGACGCAGCAAAGGCAGTGCTAAGAGGGAAATTTATTGCCCTAAATGCCTTTATCAGAAAAGAAGAAAAGGCAAAAATGCAGGAATTAACTGTCCACTTGGAAGAACTGGAGAAAGAACAGCAAACTAATCCCAAAGCAAGCAAAAGGAAAGAAATAACAAAGATTAGAGCAGAAATAAATGAAATTGAAAACATGAAAACAATAGAGAAAATCAATAAGACCAGAAGTTGGTTCTATGAGAAAATCAACAAGATTGATGGGCCCTTAGCAAGATTGACAAAAAGAAGAAGAGAGAGGATGCAAATAAATAAGATTAGAAATGAAAGAGGAGACATAACTACTGACCTCACAGAAATAAAGGAGGTAATAACAGGATACTATGAACAACTTTACGCTAATAAATACAACAATTTAGAAGAAATGGACAGGTTCCTGGAAAGACATGAACAACCAACTTTGACTCAAGAAGAAATAGACGACCTCAACAAACCAATCACAAGTAAAGAGATTGAATTAGTTATTCAAAAGCTCCCTAAAAAGAAAAGTCCAGGACCAGACGGCTTCACATGTGAATTCTATCAAACATTCCAGAAAGAATTAGTACCTACTCTCCTCAAACTCTTCAACATAATCGAAGTGGAGGGAAAACTACCTAATTCATTCTATGAAGCCAACATCACCCTCATACCAAAACCAGGCAAAGATATTACAAAAAAAGAAAACTACAGACCAATCTCTCTAATGAATACAGATGCAAAAATCCTCAATAAAATTCTAGCAAATCGTATCCAACAACACATTAAAAGAATTATACATCATGACCAAGTAGGATTCATCCCAGGTATGCAAGGATGGTTCAACATAAGAAAATCAATTAATGTAATACACCACATCAACAAATCAAAGCAGAAAAATCACATGATCATCTCAATTGATGCAGAGAAGGCATTCGACAAGATTCAACATCCTTTCCTGCTGAAAACACTTCGAAAGATAGGAATACAAGGGAACTTCCTTAAAATGATAGAGGGAATATATGAAAAACCCACAGCTAATATCATCCTCAATGGGGAAAAATTGAAAACTTTCCCCCTAAGATCAGGAACAAGACAAGGATGTCCACTATCACCTCTATTATTCAACATTGTGTTGGAGGTTCTAGCCAGAGCAATTAGGCAAGAAAAAGAAATACAAGGCATCAAAATTGGAAAGGAAGAAGTAAAACTATCACTGTTTGCAGACGATATGATACTATATGTAGAAAACCCAGAAAAATCCACAACAAAATTACTAGAGCTAATAAATGAGTACAGCAAAGTAACAGGCTACAAGATCAACATTCAAAAATCTGTAGCTTTTCTATACACTAGTAATGAACAAGCTGAGGCGGAAATCAAGAAACGAATCCCATTTACAATCGCAACTAAAAGAATAAAATACCTAGGAATAAATTTAACCAAAGAGACAAAAAACCTATATAAAGAAAACTACAAAAAACTGTTAAAAGAAATCACAGAAGACCTAAATAGATGGAAGGGCATACCGTGTTCATGGATTGGAAGACTAAATATAGTTAAGATGTCAATCCTACCTAAATTGATTTACAGATTCAATGCAATACCAATCAAAATCCCAACAACTTTTTTTTCAGAAATAGAAAAACCAATAAGCAAATTTATCTGGAAGGGCAGGGTGCCCCGAATTGCTAAAAACATCTTGAGGAAAAAAAACGAAGCTGGAGGTCTCGCGCTACCTGACTTTAAGGCATATTATGAAGCCACAGTGGTCAAAACAGCATGGTATTGGCATAAAGATAGATATATCGACCAATGGAATCGAATAGAGTGCTCAGATATAGACCCTCTCATCTATGGACATTTGATCTTTGATAAGGCAGTCAAGCCAACTCACCTGGGACAGAGCAGTCTCTTCAATAAATGGTGCCTAGAGAACTGGATATCCATATGCAAAAGAATGAAAAAAGACCCATCTCTCACACCCTATACAAAAGTTAACTCAAAATGGATCAAAGATCTAAACATTAGGTCTAAGACCATAAAACAGATAGAGGAAAATGTTGGGAGATATCTTATGGATCTTACAACTGGAGGTGGTTTTATGGACCTTAAACCTAAAGCAAGAACACTGAAGAAGGAAATAAATAAATGGGAGCTCCTCAAAATTAAACACTTTTGTGCATCAGAGAACTTCATCAAGAAAGTAGAAAGACAGCCTACACAATGGGAGACAATATTTGGAAACGACATATCAGATAAAGGTCTAGTATCCAGAATTTATAAAGAGATTATTCAACTCAACAACAAAAAGACAGCCAACCCAATTACAAAATGGGAAAAAGACTTAAACAGACACCTACCAGAAGAAGATATACGGATGGCCAAGAGGCACATGAAGAGATGCTCAATGTCCCTGGCCATTAGAGAAATGCAAATCAAAACCACAATGAGATATCATCTCACACCCACCAGAATGGCCATTATCAACAAAACAGAAAATGACAAGTGCTGGAGAGGATGCGGAGAAAGAGGCACACTTATCCACTGTTGGTGGGAATGTCAAAGGTTGCAACCACTGTGGAAGGCAGTTTGGCGGTTCCTCAAAAAGCTGAATATAGAATTGCCATACGACCCAGCAATACCATTGCTAGGTATCTACTCAAAGGACTTAAGGGCAAAGACACAAACGGACATTTGCACACCAATGTTTATAGCAGCGTTATTTACAATTGCAAAGAGATGGAAACAGCCAAAATCTCCATCAACAGAAGAGTGGCTAAACAAACTGTGGTATATACATACGATGGAATATTATGCAGCTTTAAGACAAGATAAACTTATGAACCATGTAATAACATGGATGGACCTAGAGAATATTATGCTGAGTGAATCCAGCCAAAAACTAAAGGACAAATACTGTATGGTCCCACTGATGTGAACGGACATTCGAGAATAAACTTGAAAAATGTCATTGGTAACAGAGTTCAGCAGGAGTTAGAAACAGGGTAAGACAATGGGTAATTGGAGCTGAAGGGATACAGACTGTGCAACAGGACTAGATACAAAAACTCAAAAATGGACAGCACAATAATACCTAATTGTAAAGTAATCATGTTAAAATACTGAATGAAGCTGCATCTGAGCTATAGGGTTTTTTTTGTTTTTGTTTGCTTGTTGGTTTGTTTGTTGTTGTTGTTTTTTGCTATTACTACTACTTTTATTTCTTTTCTTTATATTAACATTTTATATCTTTTTCTGTTGTGTTGCTAGTTCCTCTAAACCGATGCAAATGTACTAAGAAACAATGATCATGCATCTATGTGATGATGTTAAGAATTACTGAGTGCATATGTAGAATGGTATGATTTCTAAATGTTGTGTTAATTTCTTTTTTTTTTCTTTTCGTTAATAAAAAAAAAATTAAAAAAAAAATATAAAAAAAAATACTTTATGTTAGACAAAATCCAAATATATGTTTTGAACATATGAATTCTTTCCTTCTACCAACAGAAGCACTGTGTTGCCAGGTTAGGTGGCAGTTCATTAGGAGGAAGTAAAATATCCTGACCTAAGGCATGAAAGAAAATGCTGAGGTTTACTGCCTTTTCTTTTTGTGGGTAGCCTTTGTGTCCCTAAATTTCTCTTCATTGAAGTGCTTTATTGTTAAATAATTGTCCTTGAAAAGAGGAGTCTGATAATGTCTTTATTTGGAAACTAAACAAGAACTCACGTTTTCTCCTTACCTGTGAGGCATATAGAAGCAAACTGCTTATGACTACCTCTTGAGAAAGAAATAAGTACAAAAGAATGAACATATTGTAGTAGTTTTTAATAAAAACTCTCTTAAACTATGGAGCCAGAATTCATGTTGATTGAAAAGACATGTAGAATGACACATGTCAAATAACGACCTTTCATTTGACTTATTTTAAAGTCCTTGAGGGTGAAATTTTACTTTTACCTTTCTTGTTGTCAAATAACTGGGAAAGTATATGCTCCTTTGAGGCAAGAATTCAATCGCATTTTGTGGTTGTAAGAACTTGATAAAACAAACTTGGACAAATACTCATGTAGGACATGATGTAGCAAAATTTGTAAGCATCTGGATTCTGTTCCCTTATTTCTGATTTTAGTGACCACAAATATCAAGTTAGATGCATCCATGCATGGGCCAAGCACTTCCTTTACTTGGTAAAGAAAAGATGAAATTGAACTTCACATGTAAAGAAGGAAGGAAAAAAAAAGCGTTCTCTATTTGTGTTTTTTAAATGTCTTTATCTCTTGGAGCTTCCTGATTTTGGCAGGATGAGCAAAAAGAGGACTGAGAGGATCGAACTAACTATTTTTGTCATTGAATGTGGGCGTTATGGTGTTTGCTTCCTCTACAAAACTGGTAGAGTTCTTCCTTTCACAAAATGTTTGACCTGACAAATTACTGGGCAAAAGCATGGAGAGTGTGGGCTTCAGCTGAGAGACTGTTTCAACCCTTTTCGTACTCCTTGGAAGACATTTAAGCCTCCCAAAATAGGAAACAGGATGCTTTTCTTGAAGAAAGTGTATGAGAT
This sequence comes from Tamandua tetradactyla, assembly GCF_023851605.1. NCBI lineage: Eukaryota > Metazoa > Chordata > Mammalia > Pilosa > Myrmecophagidae > Tamandua > Tamandua tetradactyla. The sequence goes on from NC_135332.1 coordinate 11,223,472, forward strand.
TACTGCATTCAAGACCATTTGCACAATGGTGGATGCACGATTCCATTAGTTATAATCCTGAGGAATTTTCTCATGCATTTAGATATTTGATAAATGACTTTTATCTCCATCTCAATGACCAGGATGAGCACAAATATTTGCAGAAGATATATGCAGAGGCTCTGCCAACAGGTACACCTGGGACAACAAGCACTGCTGTTTCATACTTCATACTCCATATCTCTAATTCTCTGCACAAGTGCCCTGTGCTGTGAGTTAGTTATTTTCTCCCATTGGGCTCACTTTTGCTTTTCTACCTCTACTCATTTTACCACTCTGTTTGGATTGCCTACTTTTTTTTTTTCCCCTAGTAACCAAAATACACCATCACTAAATTCCAAATAAATTCCAAGGTCTTCCAGAAACCTCTGTCAGGACACATTGTGTTACCTCATCTGGGGATACTTAGAAGAGATACATTACATACCGTATACACTGTACACATGCTCCTTCATTGCATTATTTGTGTTAGTTTCTCTCACCCAAGTATTTTAAGCTTCTTGAGCATAAAGGACCATGTTTCAACAGTAGCTGACATTTACTGAGTGCCTGCTACATGAGAGTAGCAAAAAATATTAGAAAAACATTGAAAAATATATGATGGAAGGACCAAATCAAACTGGAGCATTACACAGCCATTTTGGGGCCAGGAAGGAGCCTGGCGTCCTCACTTTCCTGGAGCCTTGGTGCCTGCAGTGGACAGCAACAATTTAGGGGAGTGGGTGTTAAAAATTAATTACTAAACAAAAGAAAATAAATAGATCTCCTATTTTGTTTGTCACAGTTGGTTTGGTTTTCTATCATTCACAGCTAAATATTATTTTGATGTCTTCTTTTAAACCAGGATGGCCACAATCTCAGCTTTCCTGGGACAGCTCCCAATTAAAGTGATGGCTCATTGTAATGTTTCTATTGCCCATCACTCTCAAAATATCTGGCTTAAATACCGCATTACATAGTAACCCTATATAGATTCCAAATGCTTTTATCTGCAGAAATATTTATGGAAATGATATCTTCCCTGGGAACTCAAATGTAAAACAGCTAAATATTATGTCCCTCTGGTTCAGATAAGGCTGGAGTGGTCAGAGTTTGCCTAATGACCACAGACCCCAGGCTGGGCCTGAGCTGGAACAGAGGGCAAAGGTATTTTGCTTATCTGTTTGCTTGTTTTTTTGCTTACCATGGATTTGAACTTTTAAGAAGTAAAATAATATCGTTTGAAGAGTTAAAGTGATGACAACTATAAGAGAGAAATAAGATCCACTGGACAGTGTTCAAGGGGTATTGGCTAATTATGTAATTCTGTCTACTGAGTTTAGCCAACTCAGCAAACTGGGCACATAATCCTAACACACCCATGAGATAAGTAATTGGATTATCTCAATTTTATGGAAGAGAAAATTGAGGCTCAAAGAAGCTTAGTGACTTTCCCATGTTTACATAGCATCCGAATAAACGACACAGCCACATTCAAACCCAAATCCATTCTACTGGTTCTCACAAATCAAGTAGCATTTCATCCAATCCTGAAATCTGTACATGATGAAACTGAGGCCTGGAGATTGCTAAAATAGATGAGAAGCAGGAAAGTTTGTCCCAGTTAGAGCCAAACGATGAGATTCAGATCTTTTGGGAAAGTTTGATTATAAAACTGCCCATATAGGTGGGAAAGATGAGAACTTCCTATTTGGTTTTATGTAAAAGATACTGGACATTTCCATTCTTGCCTAAGGCAACTAAAATAACTATTACACATGAACTTCTCCTTTGAAGCTTTATCTTCAAATGCACTGATAATTGGCTTCTAACTTTGGCAGGGAAAGGATGCACCTGCAATACCTTTGTATTGATTAATTTAACTGTACCCCCTCCTTGGCCAGGGGTGGGGGCCCAGTGGACTGCAGGGTAGACTGAGTGAGAAGGTACTCTGCGCTGGAAGAGCCTGGAGCTTTTGTGCAATCCTATTGATGCATCTGTATTAGACTGAATCATGTGGCCCAAATTAAACATGTTCTTTACCTTAGTTCACTTCCTGTGGACTTTTAAATAGAATCTCTTAAAGATGTTCTTTTAAATGATGGTGTGAGATTGGTCTTAATCTGGATTACTGGAGTCCTTATAAAGAGAAAGAAACCAGAAGTCAAAGTGAGAAGATGCGAGAGGAGTCAGAAGTCAATTGAACCTGGCAAAGAAAAAAGAGGACATTGCCATGCAGAGGGACAAACTAAGGAATCCCTTAGTTTGTCCAACAAGGATTGCCAGCAGCCAGCCCCAGGTTGTTTGGAGGGAAAGCATTGCCCAGCCAAGGCCTTGATTTTGGACTTCTCCTAGTCTCAAAAATGTGAGCCAATAAATGTCCATATGATGGTATTTGTCATAGCAGTCTAGGGTATTTCTAAATCACATCAGGGCGTCCCATCTAGTGTATATGGTGCATAGGTTATGTTTGCTCATCCCTTGGATGGAGGTCGGTGGGCCCAGGGTGCTGACTGGTCATTTAATTTTCCCCACTGTGCATAATACCCTGTGCTTAAGATTGTTTGGCAGGTTACTATGATGCGATGGGAAGCCCACACCTAGAGCACCTAGAACTGCAAGGATCCATCAAGTAGGGGACTGGAGGAATTCTCTGGGCTGAATAGCCTGTGACTGTGAATTATTTGAATATGGTTTCTCTGAGGACAAATGGAGGCTTTGCTGAACACATAGAAGCAGAGCCTAGGGATATACATGGGATGAGTTGAAAATGAAAGTGGGTGCAATTCACAAAGCCAGGAAATATGTGTAAATCAGGGTCACCCTGGAAAATCAGAACACATGTTCATGGTAGATGTGCATCATCTCTCATCAGAACTCTCCTTGAAGAGTTGTTTGGGTGGACAGAAGCCCTGGCAAATGTTTTTATGCAATGAAAATACTTTTCCCATGATCACTAACATTTTGTGCCTGAGTCCTTCTTAACAAACTAAGCACTTTATGATGTTTGCCTGAGACTGAATGTTGTTTGACAATGTACTCAGCTTTTCCATCCACAATTTTCAAAGTGCATCATTGAAATATAGAATGGCATAGAATAATCACAAAAGAGCACAGAATCAGGAGCTGATGTGTATAATTTTTATCACCACCATGGGCTGCAGGTGGTATACTTTAAGCTTTGCATATGAATAGGTGCTGTGTATTTATTTGAAGAATAAGCAGGTAGCGTTTGCCTCATGACACCTCCCATGGAAGGCTCAGGGTGAGCTAACGTGCTTTGGATCCATATTTTTCAGATTGCAATCTGTAGACCACCATCTACCAGGGATAGAAACTTAGAGTGACGAAGAAATTGTTATTAAATGTTTTAAATAACAGTAAAAATCTAGGGGTAAACATCCAGAACTGATTAAGTGGCTGGGGGACACAATCAAGACTTGGGTCCTTCCGTTTTTTTTTTTTTAATAAACCATCCTCTGCATGTTGGCTTTTCTCCATTATCTCTCATGGTCACCAGATGACTGCTGGGCCTCTGCTATTGCATCTGCTTTCCAGGGAGGAGAAAAGAGGAATTAAAAGTGAGTTAAATGTCATGTTAAATGAATCTGTCCTCTTTATGAGGAAATAAAAAATATTCCCAGAAGCTATCCTCTTACAATTCACGGACCAGGATTCATTCACATGGTTATTGTCAAGCAATCATTTGCAAAGGAGAATAAGATTGCCATGATCAGTCACAACCAGGGTGGCCAGCTTTCCATCAAAGGTGTTTTCTCCTCTTCCAGAGTGTAGAATGGCTGATGAGAAGGAGAAGGAGCTTCCTAGATAGTGGTTACATTTCCAAACCTCTCTTGAACCCAGCAAGTGCCATATGCTTCTGTGTTCTCCATACACCCCCCACCCCCCACCGCCTGTCCCCTCATCTCTTTCTGCTCTCTGTGTCCCTCCTGGATAGAAACTAAGTGCTCCGAGGCCCTGGCCAATGGTAAAGCACAAGATAGATATCCATAAATTTCCACAAAGAACATTGCCTGACAAACATTGACTTTGGCTGTTATGTGAATGATAACTTAATTTTCTTGTTAATTCATTGAGATGTGTGGATGTGTGGTCCATCTGTAATAGACATTAGAAGGATCCTCACTGATGCACTGATTTAGGCCAATCATGAATCACCTTCTGAATGAAAGGCCTCAAGGCTTACTTTGAGTTGTAGATGTGTCACTCTTCTTTTTTTTTTTTTTTAACACAACATTTAGAAATCATTCCATTCTACAAATGCACTCAGTAATTCTTAGTATCATCACATAGATGTATGATCATCATTTCTTAGTACATTTGCATCGATTTAGGAAAAGAACTAGCAAAACAGCAGAAAAAGATATAGAATGTTAATATAGAGAAGAGAATTAAAATAATAATACTAATAATATATATATATATATAAAGGAAAAAGAAAAAAACAAAAACAAAAGATACAAACACACAAACAAACAAACAAAAAACCATATTTCAGGTGCAGCTTCATTCAGTGTTCCAACCTAGTTACATTACACTTAGGTATTATTGTGCTGTCCATTTTTGAGTTTTTGTATCTAGTCCTGTTGCACAGTCTGTATCCCTTCAGCTCCAATTACCCATTATCTTACCCTGTTTCTAACTCCTGCTGGTCTCTGTTACCAATGATATATTCCAAGCTGATTCTCGAATGTCGGTTCACATCAGTGGGACCTTACAGTATTTGTCCTTTAGTTTTGGGCTAGACTCACTCAGCATAATGTTCTCTAGGTCCATCCATGTTATTACATGCTTCATAAGTTTATTCTGTCTTAAAGCTGCATAATATTCCATCGTAGGTATACGCCACAGTTTGTTTAGCCACTCGTCTGTTGATGAACATTTTGGCTGTTTCCATCTCTTTGCAATTGTAGATAATGCTGCTATAAACACTGGTGTGCAAATGTCCGTCTTTGTCTTTGCCCTTAAGTCCCTTGAGTAGATACCTAGCAGTGGTATTGCTGGGTCGTAATCCATTCTGCCATTCTATGTCTTTTGATTGGGAAATTCAGTCCATTAACTTTTAGTATTATTACTGTTTGGATAATATTTTCCTCTACCATTTTGGCTTTTGTATTATATATATCATATCTGATTTTCCTTCTTTCTACACTTTACTCCATACCTCTCTCTTCTGTCTTTTCGTATCTGACTCTAGTGCTCCCTTTAGTATTTCTTGCAGAGCTGGTCTCTTGGTCACAAATTCTCTCAGTGACTTTTTGTCTGAGAATGTTTTAATTTCTCCCTCATTTTTGAAGGATAATTTTGCTGGATATAGGAGTCTTGGTTGGCAGTTTTTCTCTTTTAGTAATTTAAATATATCATCCCACTGTCTTCTAGCTTCCATGGTTTCTGCTGAGAAATCTACACATAGTCTTATTCGGTTTCCCTTGTATGTGACGGATTGTTTTTCTCTTGCTGCTTTCAAGATCCTCTCTTTCTCTTTGACCTCTGACATTCTAACTAGTAAGTGTCTTGGAGAACGCCTATTTGGGTCTATTCTCTTTGGGGTGCGCTGCACTTCTTGGATCTGTAAATTTAGGTCTTTCATAAGAGTTGGGAAATTTTCAGTGATAATTTCTTCCATTAGTTTTTCTCCTCCTTTTCCCTTCTCTTCTCCTTCTGGGACACCCACAACACGTATATTTGTGCGCTTCATATTATCATTCAGTTCCCTGATCCCCTGCTCAAGTTTTTCCATTCTTTTCCCTATAGTTTCTGTTTCTTTTTGGAATTCAGATGTTCCATCCTCCAGTTCACTAATTGTAGCTTCTGTCTCTTTAGATCTACCATTGTAGGTATCCATTGTTTTTTCCATTTTTTCTTCTTTGTCCTTCACTCCCATAAGTTCTGTGATTTGTTTTTTCAGATTTTCTATTTCTTCTTTTTGTTCAGCCCATGTCTTCTTCATGTCCTCACTCAATTTATTGATTTGGTTTTTGAAGAGTTTTTCCATTTCTGTTTGTATATTCAGCATTAGTTGTCTCAGCTCCTGTATCTCATTTGAACTATTGGTTTGTTCCTTTGACTGGGCCATATCTTCAATTTTCCGAGCGTCATCCATTATTTTCTGCTGGTGTCTGGGCATTTGATCAGATTTCCCTGGGTGTGGGACCCAGCTGGTTGAAAGCTTTTTCTGTGAAATCTCTGGGCTCTGTTTTTCTTTTCCTGCCCAGTAGGTGGCGCTCGTGGTGCTCATCTGTCTGCACGGCAGTCGGCCCGGGAAACCGCGCGTGGAGGCGGGGGTCGCTGGCCGCCGCGGCTTGGGAGAGTGCCGGTCCTAATTGCCCAGCTGGCCCGAAACGCCAAGCATGACGGGAGGGCCCCGCTATCCAACGTTCCCAGTCAGACCGGGGAGCCACGTGTGTGGAGGGGACCCCAGTCGCCAGCCGCCCCGGCCGGGAAAACGTGCGCCCCTCGGGTAGCTCACTGCAGCAGATTCTCCCTGCCCGTTCAGCCGTTCCAGAATGGGGTACGCTGTCTTTTTGGTCTCTGTCGTGACTCCGGGAGCTGTTTCGTATTGTTTCTGTTTCTTTAGTTGCTTTTCTGGAGGAGGAACTAAGACCCGCGCGTCTTACTAAGCCGCCATCTTCTCCGGAAGTCCTGTGTCACTCTTCTTGACCGACTGAGGCCCTGTGAAGAGAGGAGAATACAGGTGTAGATGTCATACAGCCATAGAAATTATCTATCACACTAACTAAATCACAGCAACTTTTAGAAGCCTGTAAAAATGCTGAGCCCTGAAATCTATCCAGGTTTACGGAATTAGGCTTAGGTGTCTACATTTTGAAGAAGTATCCCAGCAATTTTTATGCACCCCAAATTTGGGGACAACTGCTCTGTAGTGTGCTGAGAAGTAGAAGAAACTATTCGAGTTGAAAACCATCATGTCTTGAAAGGAGCTGTGAAGGCACTGAGTATTTGTGACTACTGGGGATTCAGAGGATGATGTCTAAAATTATCTGGATATTGCCATGAAAAATGCAATAGGTAGGTAGGCGGGGGGGGCGGTACCCTCAAAATAAGACAGGAAGAAACTTTTCAGGACACTCAGAGTGCTCTTTGCTTAGGTACAAGTAGAATAAATGCATTATCCAAAGGGTTTTGGGTTGCACGGCCACCTACAATACCCTGCAGGCCACAGTCAAGCTTTTTAAAGTTTGAGAAGAAAAGAAAAGCTTTGGAAGCTAGTGACTGGGTGGTGGTAGTACCAGTTGGGTAAGGCATGGATCTCCAAGACAGTGCTTCAAAGCTCCAGAGTGGGCGCTAAGAGGAGACACTAGAGGGGGACCTAAGTGCTGAAAGTTACTTTTGAGCAGCAGGGCACCATAGGAAATTATCTCTGAGTCTGTCACAAGATAGGCTGTTAAGTCTGAAAAAGGTCTCTAAATCCAAAAGTTTAATATGGGAATGATGAACCCATGCAAAATTAGGAAATGAAAAAAGTGAAATTATGAGAGCTGAGATGACAATATTCACATGGGAACCAGGCAAGGGAGGTCTGGAGGAATTGGGTCCAATAGTGCGCATGAGACTAGTGGCTTTTCAAATGTTTGTACCTGCGTGTTGGGCAGAGATATGCCCTGAAGGCACAAGCGTGCAGACAAAGGATCTTCAGAATAATTCCCAGCTCCTTGAACACCAGGTGGCCTGAAATAAGGAGACCTAGGATCGCTCCATTTGATTAAACTAGAAGGCAAAGAAAGAGCTAAAATGCTGCTGCTGATGGAGGTTCTAGGGAGGCAGGAGAGAGGGGAAGGGCTTGTGTTCATCATGGAAGGATACTGAGAGGATATCAAAAGGCCACATACATTTCCACCTGCTGGGTTTGTTTAGTGAGATCGAGTTAGTGGCTCAAGCGTTCCTTTGAACGCTTGGAAATGTAACATCTTCTGCCCCCTGGTGGATAAATTTGTGTTTTGTTTTCAATTTTAAGTAAAGAAAAAGGAATGAAAAGACCACAGAATGCCAAATCCAGAAATAATTGGGTTCATAAGTATCACTTGTCCAAGCCGCATTCAATATGCTCTCACCTATTTTTAGTCTTCAAACAAGAAAGGAAAACATTTCATCAATTGAAGATTGCTCGGAAGACAACTTTCTTTCAGATTTTCTCTGTCACCCTCCAGGAACATTTCCCCTATGCTTCTGTTGTTTGGATACTTCAGACACTTCTAAGATTCCAACTTCACTTGGGATGGTTCTGAAGTGCTGCTACTTCAAGTAGACAAATCTTCTGTGACTCGAAGAGGGGCTTCTGAAAAAACTTCAATGCAATGCAGTGACTTAAAAAGGGTAATGATTCGCTAATAAATTGAATGATGCCTAGCTAGGGTTTAACCAACTTAATCTCTTCCTCTTTGGTGTGTCTGGGAAACAGCAAAAGATCCTGACCATATTCAGGGCAAACTCTCATGAAATAATGCTGAGTGCAAATAGTCATGACTGATACCTGCAAATAAAGAATAGGAGTCCTGGAAAAAAAAGGACACCTCAGTAAAGGTCAGAGGCTCTTTCAGCATCAGGTTTTAAGAACCTAGATTAATTTGAATTCTAATAAAGTGATGTGATCTATCTATTTATCTATATATCACTCTCTCTCTCTCTCTCTCTATATATATATATATATATATATACAGTGTGATATATATATATATATATAGTGAGATATATATATATAAAGCATAGTTGATTAGAACATGAGCTATTCTTGATAAATATTTATGAATGAATGGAAGAAAGAGGAATCTGACAGGGTTTTAAAATTGTGCCTGAACAGGGGCTTCCTGACTTATTCCCATGGTGTTCCTGATTTATTTAAATTTTTGGTGGTGGTGGTTCAATTGCACTCCGTTAAGATTCAGAACAAAATGAAGAAGTATTTCAAAACCACTTTTAATCAGAAAAATTTATAGGCTGCATATCTAGGGTACTGTATTAAATTGGATAGTCACTCTACTGTGACCTCTTCTTGGTGGCCCCCCATTCTTCTCTGGCAACATGAGGTTTTCTGAGAAATGGAGCATTTTCATTAATAGAAAGTGAGAATCACTCTAAAATTCAGTTTGAGTCATCCATTTGTACATTAATTCAATTATTTTTGACTCTGGTCCCTAAGAGCTGGGGCTAAGGAAGAAGGCCAGATTAGGGATTCAAAATAATAATAATAATAATAATAATAATAGAGGTATATTTTCTCTATATATTCAAATTAGTGTGATTTTAATTTTGCAACCTAGATACAAATAAATTAGGAAAACTATGATATATTTTTTGTGACATATTGGATATAATTCATGACTACAAAGTTTCTGACAAGACATTTATATTAGGCATTAGGTAGAAATCCCTAACTCTTATTTAAACCAGAATAGACTGCTGCATTAGAAAAGGCAGTAGTATATTGTCATTAGAGCTGTGTACACAAAGCAATCCTCCTGACTTCCCATATGATACTGAGCAAAACCTCTGCAAGCATGGGTTTCTTCCTCTCTAAAATAAGGGAATTATTCATGTTTATTTAATATTCTATTGCCCTACTTAAGCTGAAAACCTTCTTTGAAGATTCTTTATTTTGTAGTAATCAACTATCATACTGCCAAGAAAAATGGATTGATGGATGGAACACTTGATGTTTAACCTAGTCTCACATGCACATTTTTTAGCTAAGATAAAGCATTTGGAAAATCAATAGACTTATCTTTAGGAAGTTAATGTACATTTTGAAGGGTGACGTGTTATACTGCTGCTTCTGCCCAGGTATGAAATCTGTGCAATAAAATGTATAGATTTTAAGAGCACTTTTTAATGACAATTGTATACATGTGTGCTCCTAGAACTCAACTCAATAAAATGATCCTGTCTTCCAGAAAGTTTCATTTGTCTCCTTTTTATCCAGTCTTCCTACCTTGAAACATCATTTCTTTGATTTTTTTTATCACCAGGGATTAATTTTATCTATTTCCGAATTTCATTTAATTAGATTAATATAGTGTTCTCTTTGGTCTCTTACTTCCCTCACTCAGTGTGTTTTGAGATTCATCCATGTTGTGTGTATCAAAAGCTCATACTTTTTTTTTTTTCCTTTTTGGCTGAGTAGTCTCCCATTGTGTGACAATACCACAATTGGGTTATCCTTTCCCCTGTTGATAGACATTTAGGCTATTTCCAGTAGGTTATTGTAAATAAAACTGTGAATATCCATGCGGTCTTTTTGGACACATACATCTTCATTTCTTTAGGGTAGGTACCTGAGAGTGGAATGTTAAAGCAAGACAAATCCAATGAAGAAAAGATCATTCTAGATTTCCTTGAGCTTTAATCTATTTCAAAGTATAATCTACATCATTTAGACTTTTTTGTTGTTGGCAGGCAACTTCCCTGACTTATGGGAATTTGCAGTTGCCCTTGGCATTGTATATGGCAGCACAATTGTATAGAAACATCTGTGAGAGCTTTTGTTTCCATGAATTAGCTGGGGGCTGCCCAAATGAAGAATTATGCACTCTCTCTGAACTCTCACATAGCTGAGTTTGGTGTCACCCGATGACAAGCCAGGGAGGGCTTAATCAAATAGGCTAAGTTAAGACAAGATTTTTTTTTTACAATGTGACCCAATGAATAAAAAAATACTTGGGCACAAATGAGACCACAAGCCCTGAGGGACCCTCCTACCCACAGATGTTTGAGAACCACCCCCTCAGTCTAGACCAGTGATTCTCAACTGGGACTGAATTTAGAATCATCTAGGGAGCTTTAAAAATCTCAGTGTCCAGTACACAGCTCAGACCAGTTAAGTCAGAATCTCCGGGTGCAAGGACCAGGCATCAGTGTAGTTTAAATTTCCCATTAAATTTCCACAATGAGTGGCCCAGGATGACAACTACTTGTCTATCCTACCCCAGTGGTCACACAGCCGAGAGTCCTGCAATCTGCATCCCTTGCCTTTTGTTGTACATCTACATTGCTCTAAGAACTTCAAGCAGTGTTGAGGAAAGAATCTTTTTTATTTCCTTTGTGCAAAGTTACCTTGAGTAGGTACAAATCTCTCAGATGCGTGTCAGCATTGTTTGCCACGGCCTTATTTCTTTGTAAAAAAAATCACATTTCTTTAGGAAGTTAATATATGTTTTGATAGACAAAAATAATGAATCTGGCATTTACCTAATAGAAAGGCTTATGTTGCCATCTAGGTAGTTCTCTCTTTTCCTGATTTTATCCCTGCCTTGACATGAATCTCTTCACTGAACCAAAGAGGAACAACCCAAAGTTTATGCCTTATAACACAGCTGTGTTCCACATTAAGTAGATACAATGATGAGATTTCAGCTTTCCTGAAAGCATTATGGTATACCTTTAATTGATGACCTTTCCTAATGCCCTGATGGGTGGCTTATTTTACGTGCAATTTTTCAGTAATACGTATAATTCAAAAAAGTAAATTTCACTGTTTTTTGTGGGAGAGGGTTTGCTAGGCTATTCCATTAGAATTTATAAAATACCTGATTCTGTACATTTCTGCTGTACATGATTTGATTTCTACTAGCTTTAGATAAAAAGATTAGCTTTAATCTTACATTTTTATAAGTGTGCTAATATTGGTCATATAATCATCCACCTACAGAGCAGCTTAAATAATTTTCCTAATTCTTATCTATGACTACAAAATGATCTACCCATTATGCCAACACTGCTGTCTCCTCCCACCAGTGAGTGGCTCTTACTCTTCAGCGACATAGAATAGCATAATGCTGCACATTTAGGCAAGTACAGGCATCAATTTGAACCAGCTAGTTTCAGATGCTCTTAAAAAAGAAAAGGCTTTGGACATCCAGGTGAGTACCACTGGGCCTTTATAACCTCATGGAGCAGAACACCTCAGCCTACTTGGAGATAAAGGGTACAGAGTGCAGTTCAAAGTTGCAGCAACTTCATTTTACTCTAAGCCAGGAAAGTGGTCATGCTGAAGATAATTTTATTATTTTTTTTGGTCTTCTTCAAATGTGGTTAGTATTGCCCATTGACACAGTTAAGCCAGTCATAAGTACGTGGTGACTTTTCTAATTAAAAGCATGTTAAAACCTTCAATAACTCCTTCTTCTTGTCTCATAAAACCCATCATGTGTGCAGGCTTTGAACTACAAATGAAAGAACAGTTCAGTTGGCGCAATGTGTAAACCATCTTTCAGAGAGCTTGGCCATCCCCTCCATCTGTGTCAACGTGTCAATCATGTCTCTTTGGAATTCCACAGGTCATAGCCTTCGCTGTGTGCCCTTTAAACAGCCCCTGTCCATCCACCATGCCTTTGGCCTCCTGCCATTCTTTTTAGCACTCTTAAAACAAACGGTAATTGGCACTTGCTTGGCTGGGGAGGCAGTTATTTTCTTGCTACCTTTCCCAGTTGCCTGAGCCGTCGGATGTCTTGACAGTTGGCAAATGGAGAATGCTGTTATGATATGTCACATAAAATCTGTTGGATGGATATTTTCCTGTAGGAAAGAGTGAAAGTGAAATCCCATCCTGATCCACCCTCTTTCCAAAACAATAAACATTTCCTGGCCTCTGTGATTCCCCTAATCATTTAAAGCGGTACAGTTGTTACTGAATCGGCTGCTGTACTTTATACTTGCCTGAACCATCTGTTCTAATATTTAGTTTTTAATATTACTCAAGTGACTGCAGTTCATTGCAAAGAGAGCAGTTTCCATCAGAGAAAGTGTTAGGTCACTGTGTCACAGCAAAACAAACAGGAGACTCTGGAGAGACAACATTTTCCTTAGCAATACTGATCATCAGTGGGGAAAAAAGTCCTCTCCTTAAATGCATAGGTCATACAGAGACAAACTAGTCTCTAAAATTTGTGACTTGTGTTAGTTTGTTTAATGAACTGTATTCATATAGGAAAGTCAAATAGGTTGATTTATCTATTTTCTTGAAACATATTTCATATTTCATATTTTCATAGTAACAGCCTCAGTTGAAAAAGTCAAAGGGACAATTTGTACATAATAAGCATCATGGTTTAGGCCTAAAACATTGCGAGAGCAGAGGTGGAGAGATTGACTCAAGTAGCTTTTAATTACTATTATTTTCCACTATATTTCTAGGACTGAAATATACTGCAAATCATGAGATGATTAAATGTTGCATTATTAGATTTTTAACACAAGAATAGAGACTTATGATTTTGTTTAAGGTTAATGTAAGACAAAATAAGACTCTGTGGGAAATACAACCCTTGATCCTTGTGCTTTTAGGGTATTTTAAAAATATAGACACTATAGGCTATTGAACTCAGAGAAGGTTACTTTTTATGTGCTCTCATGTCATGGAAATATATTATTCCATTCAGTCAAATGTCCAATATAAGAATAGAATTGGCCACAATTCTTCCTATAGTTAGGAAGAATATCTAACTATAATTTGTTTGAAAGTAGAATTTTCTACATTCATAAGTACAAGTCAACCAGACATGAAAATATCAACAAATCCAGGATTCTCTAAATGAGATAACTACTTTGGGTGAGGAATTTGGATGAAGTTTTGATTTGAAAGTTTTCAGCAAATTGCTCCTTATAATTATAGAAATGTATATATTGGAGGGATATGTGCAAAATAGGATAATGAAAGGCAGAATTTCCTCTTTTTTCATCTAATATTTTAAATTTTATTTCAGTGTATATATATTTATTGAAAAAAATTGATCCTATAGAGTTTACAATTTAATAAATAAGCAGCAGCAGAAGAAAACAGATTGAAAATGGTGAGCAACATATAGAGTTTAGTTGTGCTTTTTATTTTCTGATTTATATGTTTGTGAAATGTAGAAATGATTCAAAGTGGAATTTCAAAGAATGTCTGATACTGCTTTGCAGGCCAGAATTCAGGAGATCAGCAGCTGAGCTGCAAAGGCTAAGTGGATTGGAAAGAAGGCTCCCCAGAAGCACTTATGATCAACGAAAGGGCAGTTTCTTTGTCAGTTTCCAGGACCTAAATGGGGATTAGTGTAAGCATCCAAGAAATGTGATATGCGAGAGACATGCATTCCCTCCTACTCTCCCTTGAATTTTTGATATGTAAACCGTGATTCTGCTGAAGGTGGCAATGAATTAGGCTTAAAGCTACGTTTCTGAGCTTCACTTGTGGTGTAGATGGCCTTGTAAGATTTAGTTAATTAAATCCAAGAAGTAGCCCTTTGAATGGGGCTTCCAGGAAGGTTTTGTAAAGGGGAGTGATTCAGCTCGCAAGTTCTTTTTGCTTTTACCCCTATGCTCTTCTCTTCTGGGGCCATGGGAGCCTTTTGGAAAGTAGAAGAAACAGTGGAGCAGAAGCTCAAAGGATCCTGGGTTCCTAATGACATGGTTGGGCTGCCTGCGTCTCAACTTCCTTTATGTGAGAGAAAAATAAGATCCTGGTTTCTTTAAGCCATTGTTTTTCAGTTTTCCCTTTCAAGCAGCTGAATGCAATTCCTGATAGAGATAGCCCGAAACCTGTTGCTGTGTTCTCCATGACTAGTGTTTTTGTTTTGTTTTCCTATTGAGGGGTCACCATTTATATTTTCTCTAACCATAAATAATTCTCTCCATGACAAAGGGAAAACATCTCTAAACAATGTAGTTTATCACAGCGAATTGATCAAGAATAAATTTATGAAAAAAGCGAGAAGAAAATATATTTGAGGTCATAAAGATAACTCAAAGTAGAGAATGTTTTGACAGGCTTTACTCTGATCTTAATAAAACTAAAATGTCTTTCTTATATCTTGAAAGAGCTTCTTGGTTTTTAAAAATGCAGTCATCTTGGTTTTTTTATACTGGAAATCCCTGCTCAGGAAAGTATTGTGGAGAATTCTAGAAAGACATTGAACTGTCCTGAACTGAAGGACTTCATTGTAAGCAATTCTCTTCACTTTCTTAATGGATTCTTCTGCTGTCCTTTTCTATTCCACCTAATACTTACATGCTCAGAAAAGCAGTTAAGCCTAGTATATAACTTACTGGGACTTATGCTTAGTACAATGGAAAAAGCCATAAGAAAGCACACCAAAAAATACTTAGGCAATTTGTAGATGCTGTGAACTTTTGTTTGTGAAGCTTATGGATTTAGGAATGATAAGTGGAAATTTCTGCACAAAATGCAGAATCCAAATAATCAATTGCCCAAATACAGATTAGGAGAAACTTGAATTCATGGTAGTTCTTGGAGACAAATAATCCTTCCTTTCTTCTGTCTCTCTCCTGCAAAAGAAAACAATGCACAATCCCAAAGTAGAGATTTTATTTGGCAATGGCCATTTTGTTTAAAGGGTTGATTCAACAGCTAGGCAAAAGCAGTGGGGAGCACAGAATAACAGTTTTTGAGCTTTTCATAAGATCTTTGCATGTTTTTATTTTAGGGGGTGAGGGTAGAGGTGGGGTCTGGGAATCAAACCCAGGTCTCCCGCATGGAAGGTGAACATTTGACCACTGAACCACCTGTGAACCCTCTTTGCATGTTTTTTATTAATTATCTCTTATATCCATTTCATATAGACAATAATGTTGCTCGATTCTGTGTGGGTCACTCAATATCCAAATATTATTATTCAACAGTAAGTGGCACATTTTAAGAAAACTTATACAGCCTGCTCCTCAGAGGAGAATGACCGGAATAGTGAGAGGCCAGAAAGCATGACCTGTGGGCTCATGGGAGGAGATGAGAGCAGACAGAGCGTTCAGAATCACTGCATCCAGAACAGAACCCAGGTCTACTTATTCCAGCAAGAGCAGCTGGTCTTTGAGTAACCACAGAGCCCATCAACTTCAAATATTTTTGAGAGGTGTAAATCTTCCTAGTTGTCGTATTTTGGAAAGTGCTACCTTGACACTGACCCAAGGAACCACAGTTATTTTTGAAAAATGACAATCATGGTTCTCTATAAGTAGTTCCAGACGAAATTCATGCATAGACTTTTCAAATATACCGTAGTAGATTCCCTTAGACTTTCTGACTTCCAGATTGGGTCTTTCAATGATTGAACAAAGAAAATCATATTCATTTTCTCGGTGTAATGGAAAAATTGTCTCCTTGTGGTTAAAGTATTTATGAGGTCTAGAATAGGACCATTTGTCTTGGCTCCACCTGTTGACATTGATCAATAATCTGTTTTAGCACTCAGCAACATAAGAGACTTACACTTTCTTTCCATTGGAAAACTTTTTTTTATTTTAAATCCACACAGTCATTTTAGGAACTCTCATAAAGACTATTCTTGTGCCATGTATAAAAATGTAAGCCCAAGCACTGACTGTCTCAGGCATGAAATAACAATCATAGGCAAAAATATAATCCAATCACTAACACTTTAAGCATTCTGTCTTTTGGATTAGTGTCCCATTACCGTGGGCTGCCTATGAAGAATAAAAATGGTAATGAAATTCCAAAGGCCAACATATGTAGACAGAATGTCAAGATTTTGTAAGAGAATACTTTGGAGTAGTTGAGTCGAGAATATTTCAGAGTCCATGCTTTTAATTATGGTTATGTACAAAAAATACATATACGATACATAATGTATGATAGTAAGATAGTGGTATTTTAATAGATGTGTGTTATAGTATTTATTTATGCTATACATTTTATTGTGTTTACATATACTACATAATATTACAGTATTTATGTATGCTATAATATAGTATAGTATATAATGATCTAATTTGGTGGTATTATAGTTTACTATATTAATTATACAGTATAGTATTAGCATAGTATATTTATAGTATAATATAATAGTATTATAATCGTATGTATGATTCAATATATAATTAAGTCAACAATGGAACAAATATCTTAAATGGCATGGGGATGTAGTATAATGCTTACCCTAGAGGAACTCACAAAAATCAAAGTTGAAAGGTAAAGTAGGGGATAATGTTAAGTAGTATTACTTTGGGGGGGGAAAAAAACTCAACATAACAGCCTATAGAGTAATGGATACCTATGAAACCAGGATTCTTGTTTGTCTTTTAAAATCTCTCTAAAGGCTATTACAAAAAAGGAATTCCAAAAATTGTTTGAATGATTAGAGTATCATCAAACTCTAATAAAGTGGGAATATTCAGGAGATCCCAATTTACGACCCTGTTTTTCTGGATATCTAAGAGCAAGTAACTTCAGTTCTCTGTGCTTCTTTTTCCCATTTAAGAAGTAAAGATGTTAGAACACGGAATCTAATTAATATGCTTTTGAGCTCTCTCCAGATAGCTGACCTACAATCATCCTGAGATGTGTCTGAGTGGTAGGGAAAAAATCAGTGCTATAAACTAATAAATATTTTAAAATATAGCCAACTTTTTGTGTTGGGGTAATTTCCCCACATCTGCAGACCTCTGTGTGTGCATGTGGTGTGTGCTGATGATAAAATGCACCTTATCAAAAGAAGAAACTATTGACTCCTTTCATTTTAGTTCCGTTTTTCTTTAGGGAATAACTCTATGTTAATGAATCTTAAAAACTAAGAGTATAAAAACAGCATGTGACTTACTGTGGAAAAGAAATCTAGTGCATTAAAGTAGGAAACATGTTTAAAGGGTTTGGAATGGTATTGAAAGGAACAAAGAAAAACCATCTATGATTTCACTCTCTGAGCTCATCTTCTAAGTCTGTTTCATAAAAAATCATACTAACTAGTTGAGCAAATAACAAACCTGGCGGAATTGATTGTGACATAGAGATATTTTTAGAGATCTTTCATAATTCTACAGCAAAGCATCTGGTCCACTTAAGGAGTTTAGGGCACTGAATGGTACAAAAGAGAGATTGATAATTATTAGTTACTCTTAATAGCAGAAATATTTCCCAGTGAACAGCGATGCAAACTCTGTCGTCAGCATCTAAATCAAAGGTACATAATGTGCTTCAAAAGTCAGCTTTAATCACTGTTGGTAAGGCTGAATTCTGTAGGATGGATCAATGTCTTCCCTACTCCATGTTCAAATAGACATTCTCATAATTAAAATGGGAGTGGCGTAAAATATGATGTAGACTCAGGTTGTAGAAGGATGAGACATTCACAGCAGGGTTTCTTTTTCAATTGAAAATTTTTTCGTGGACCTTTCTTTGCACACAGTTAGATGAATGCTCATTTGCTTAAATATTTCTTGAACATTAGCTTTCAATTAAGATAATTTAAGTAGCTGATATTTTAAAGACAAGGAAGGCATCTAGTTTATGGAATATTAGAGACACTTGATTAAACTCCACCAAATTAATAACATTTTACTATGCAGCATTATCAAGATAATTAAACATAAAGATGAACCATTCTTTTCACGCAGCAAGTAATCATATTCCCATTTCAGATGGATGTGTGTGTTTGGATTTTTTCATCTTTTCTTTGACATTATTTAACAGTTTGCAAGGCAGGTTTTGAAGTACTATCAGCCTTAGCTCATAGTTCAGTCAAATACCCGTGCCCCTTCCTGGTAAATAATTGATAGAGTTAACACCTAGTTTTATTTTTAGGAAGAGAAGAAAAAGAGAGCAGTTTGATGTTATTTTCAAATAAGTTTCCTATGAAAAAATATTTAAGCCCCATTGAATGTTCTGATCTGGAAAAGCAATGCTTTTTGAAATTTTAGTGGTGAAACTTTATCCCGATAACAAACATGTCCAAAGAGTTCATACCATTTCCAATAGACATGAGCATTTATTTGCAGGACTAGGCTGTTTTTAAAAACCCTATTTTGTCATCCGTGTCTAGGGAGAGAATGCCAATTGCTTCTCTTTGCATACTTCGAAGAATGGAAGATACAGCACTCTTAATGCCCTATCCAATTGCTTGGGGGAAGATCTTTGTCCATTTTTAAAAATTTCAAATAAAGTTTTCCACTAGTGAAGCTTAAACACATATAAACTCTTCTGAATTTTAATTGCTTTTATTCCATCTGTGTTCCCTATTACAACTCTCCTTGACCTCAGAATAATGAAAGGGATTCTTTTGCTCTTGGAATTCACCATAGAAGTTTTAATATTTTGTGGACTATTTATATCTTCTCTCTTTTCCAACTTTACAGGCATGTGTTTGTCCCCAGACGAAAAAGCAAAGAATGCTATAATCTTCCAAGGGTTTTTATTTTTCATACCCAAATTTCCAAATAGTCTCACATATTGTGAGTAGGTGTGGCTTCCTGGATCAGAATGTTTTGCTACATTGCTATCTAAGACTGAAGCATTACAAAATGAATTAGAACAAAATCACCTAATTTAGAGCAAGATAGTTGGAAAATGTAGAACTCCATGAGTTATGATGTTTCCATTTTTTCTTATACAACACATTTCATTTTCAGTAGACAAATTCAAAAGAGAAATTGGGAGGTAGATGCGTATGGCAGTGAACAAAAAGATGATATTTTGACCTCTGTGTCTGATGTCTATTTTAAGCAAATTTCTACTCTGTAAATCTCTGGGTGTGCTGCATAAAGAACACCTTTAATTTTTTCAACTCAGACCTGTAAATTAGTCTTGTAAAACAAGTCTAAGTTTTCTTTTAGCACCGTTTCATTGGTTTCCTAAACTTCGCATCAAGAAGTAGTTTATCTGACATAGATTTCACTGGTGAATTAGTTCCTTTATTTTCAAAATTAAAAGAGCTCAGTCAGGTGGGCGATGGTAGCGCAGTGGCAGAGTTCTCACCTGCCATGCCGGAGACCCAGGTTCGATTCCTGGTGCCTGCCCTTGCAAAAAAAAAAAAGAGTTCAGTAAACATATTTGAAAAGAACATCAAACTGCATGGTGGTAATCTGGCTAGCTAAAATTATTTCCCAGTTCAATGTAGTCAACATTAAAGAGCATTGGCAGCTCACTGGCAAGAATGTATTTTCATAGTGAGAATTTATATACATTTCCTGACTTCATGGAACTCAATCTTCTGGAGACTGGAAGTGTGCACACCACCATTTATAATGCAAGACATAATGTAATACACACTATTATAAATCCAAAGCAAAGTGTCTCAAGAATAGCACACAACTAAAACTCAACTGGAATACTAGAGAAAACCTTAGAAGAGGGGCTGTTAGAGTAGGTTCTTTCAACATGACTAGGAATTCAAAATAAATCAGGAGAAAGACCATGGGGGGAAAAAAGGAGACTTGAAATTTCATGGCAGGTTCGTGGAACAGAAAACAGTAGGACGTGGTTGAAGTCATGGAAAATGAGACTGTAACTAGGAAGTGTAGCAAAGGCCTTTATTTACTCTTGTTGATTCTGAAAGTGTCTACTTTATCTGAAATAATTATTAACAATTCTGCATGGAGAATGCTAACAACCAATTCTTTGACACTGAAGCTCTTTTCACTGTATTATGCTATGTTATTTTAAGTGATGCTATTCTGTGGCCAAACTGCAATTCAAATCATTATGATTTTATTTCTAAAAAGCATACCTCATACATTATAATACTATAGATAAGATGTGATTTGTGTAAGTACATGCATGTGTATCTGTGCGTGGCACATTAATAGATAAGACAATAAGCTCTTTGCCCTCACTCTAAGAGGGGTTCTTAAATTCAGTGTGCAGAATGATAATATCAAGCCCATATTCCCAATCCAGACTCCAGAGATTCTTATTTCTTTGATCTGGGTCATGCTCATGAATCTCCATTTTAAGCAATCATGCCAGGCAACTCTAACCAGAAGTTCTGTGGCCCACGCTTTGAGAAACAACACTTTCAAAACTTCATTAATGTTATTTATAATAATGTAAATAAAATATTTATATTAATTGAAATGAATCTAGCAAGGTCTTTTCTGAGGCTGATTGTTGCCTAGTGTTTGAAATTGCATATTCCTTGAAAGGAACAAAACTATAGTTCTTAAATTTGAAAATAAAGAAATATTTCCTCTCCTGTATTATGCACTCCTGCTTCGCTGCCCTTCCTTAAGCCACACTCATCTTTTTTATTGCATTTTAACTATTCCCTCAGGGTTGCTGCATGTTTATCAGAGACTCCCATAAAGACAAACTTGTTCATGGAAGGCTAGATAGATGCTTATGATTTATTTTCCTCTAAAAATTAAATGTATACTACATGTTTCTCTTGGCCTTGAATTCATTTTCTTGTGTAACAGTGACATTTTTCTTGACAAAAATAAGATGTCTCAAGATAGCCACAAGTATATGTGAAAATAGAATTGTTTAGAAAAATCCAGTTCCTGTGATCACTTTGGCTACAGAGCTATGCTAATTTGTTCAATATTTCAAAATGGTTAGAGATGCAGTTCTAAAGATGACACTTCCTAAATCTTGGAAATATGTTTGCTTTTTTCATGCATTGATGCTGTATGGAATAGTTTGGTTCTTTTGTGTTTTCAGCTTGTAATATTAATCCAATTTGCTTTCTTTTTTAAATGGTGGTTGAAAGTTTCTGGCATTTTGAAAGAACTTAATAACTAACCATTATCACCAAAGTAGAGATGACCTCAATGTCACAATGAAATTATCAAATGGTGACTGTACCTGTGAAAATGATCTCCGTTAATTCATGTGTTTAAAAAATATTTTGAAGGTCATGGTCACATAGAATTATGTGAAATAAAAATGGATGGGAATTTAAATTATGGGTGTTTTAACAGACAAATAAATGAAACTATTTGTTTCCTTTCAAACATTCTAACTGTAAACAAACCCAGAGTTGTTTAAACTAAATGGTTTGTTTTTAATTTTCTTCTAATTGAAAATAAACATAATTACATATGAAAATATTACCAAAAGAAGGTAATGCAGACAATCTTTTGAATTACGTATTTCTTCTAGTTGCATAATAAGTTGCTACCGGAAAGATATAAAAGCAGTTAAATTGCTTATGCAGAAAGACTAAGGCCATGAAGCCATTCATTCATTCATTCATTCAGCTAGTGGTAAGCAAGTGCTTTCTCTGTGTGTCAGACACTGCTGCCAGCACCGGAAGATCCAAATGGGAATGAAACATGATCCCTGTGGAACATGCACCTGTAGGGGGTTACACACTTGGGAACCATCAGAAGGAAAAGTGACTAAAGTCTGAGTGGAAGGGGATAATCAGTTTGGCACACCCAATACAGGCTGGGCTAGGGGCTGCACAGCCTCATGTAAGGGGATGCATGGCACCCCTGGCCCAGAAATCAGCGTAAGAAATCGCACTGAGATGAGTAAAGTATTCTCAGAGAAACGTTAAGAAATTCTGCGTTGCTAAAGTAAAAAATATCAGAAAAGCTTGGCAAGGAGTCTAGAGAAGTTAGCAGGCCTTACTTGAAAAGAAGCTAGCAAATCCAATTCCTTAAAGACAAATTTAAGGTAAAAAGTTGTAGATGTACAGGGAAGAAAGGACAAGGCACAGCTTCTGAATGCTAGACCAGAGATGGTGTAAGTGTGAGTTAAACAGAGGGAAAAGTCATCTCAGACATTAGGTAACCAGTGAGAAGTACTGCAGGGGCTTAGGGGACAAAAACTGTTCCCTCTAATATTTCATCAGTTATGTAGGTGAACTCTCCCTTTAGCAGAAAGCATTGAGTCTCCCTCTGGAAGCTGTCCCGTGTGTGATAAGAATTAAATGCTGTGTGCATGTATGTCCCTGGTATTTGCTACCTCAAATTGCCCAAGAACCCCAAGGCTTTCTCTATCTAAAGGGAATCATTCCTAGTTGCAAATGCGGAATTAAGGCCGAAAGCGAGATACAGTTGATTTTTGTTATTCGTGGTGTTTAAGTTGTAGAAAGTTGCCACGAATTTAGAATTAGTGGATACTGAACCATTACACGTGGGGAGAAATACAGGATTTGGATTCGGGGAGTCTGTAGTAACAATATTATCATAAATTGGTCAATACATAACTTTGTTTTATATGTTTCTGTTTAAGGACACTTTACTATGTAGTGTTGATTCATAAATATTGAACTCATGCCGGCAGCACCATAACTCATGCCTGAACACAGCTTTACCACAGGGATCTCTGCACAAGTCACATCACAGCCTCTGTGCTCCTAGGGACACTGGCAGCACTTCAGCACTACGCTTAGGGGCCATTTTAAACAACAAAATCATCAATAAAAAGCACAAAAAGTGCAAAAAAAAATGGCACTACATATCCTGCAGAAAGGACACTTATTTACTGTGTTAGAGCTGGAAAAAGGCAAAGTATAGCCTCGTTCTGTCTTAGCTGGGACCATGCACACTGGGTGAATCAAATTTTTCACCACTCCGTGCATGTCCTGGAATGATCACAAAAGTGCCACAAGCATTATTTATACAGGGCAAGCACATTAGGGCATGGGAACCGTGGGGAAACCCTTAAAATTCAGCCTACCACAATATCTAAAGCTTTATTTATATCCTATATATTTTATTGATATCTATTTATCTATTGTTTATCATCATCTATTTATTTAACCTATTAAAAACTACCTATTGATTCCTTCTAGAAAAATAAAGTGATTGGCACTTCCTTCCACCTCTTTCCTTTCATATTTTAGTTGTTGTAGTTTTTTTTTTTTAATCTATGAGGGCTTTATATTTTATATTTTGTTCAGTAGCCATAATGCTACATTTTCATTCTATATTTAAAAGGAATTAGTTACTACTAACTACTACTTACTTTTACTACTACTAACTTACTATTTACATTTTTCATCACTTCTCTGCTTCTAGGTTTTTAAATCTTGATCCCCTGGATGGCTGGATTTAAATATCAAGAAGTTACTCTATGTATATATTTATATACATACATGTATACACATGAATTTGAAAAGCAACTATTTCATTTTGCCTTCATTTTTGGACAGAACCTTTGGTTGGTTTAGAATAGTCTTCATCATACTCTCTTCTCCTCTGAGCTACTGTACTTTATAACAGTGCTCTAATGTTCTCTGGCATTGAATGTTGTAAAGAATTCCACAGCTAGCAAAATACTTCTCCCTTGTGGCTGACTTGCTGTATTTGTCCTGATATCTAAACTATTTTGTCTTTATCACTGAAGTTCAAAAACAACCAGAATATTTTTATTGCAATTTCTTTAGTATGTTTTTCTTCTTTTGAACACATGGAATGCAGTATGTCCTTCCTATGGGAATTTAGCTTCTCTATGATATCAGAGAGAATTTCCAGGGTTATATCCACAACAGTTTCTTCTGTGCCACTTTTATTTTTTTATAATACTTTAGACTTAAGACGCCATGTAGTTTTAGATTATATATATTTTTTCTTCTGTAACTGTCATCTCTGAAATTGTTTTGAGTCTATTTTTACTTTATGCCATGATCTCAGATTTTAATTTCATGCCATCAGTGAGATTGTTCCCCTCCCTCACCTAGGATATCTTGTTTGGTTAACTTAAAGTCAACTGATTGGTGGCTTTAATTACATCCACAACATCCTTTCACCCTAATTTAATTCCTACATATTTCTAATGTATTTATTATATCTTTAAGCATATTAACTTTTTAAAATGTTCTTTTCAATTTTTTTTTTTTTTTGGTTTTTAACATCATTTAAAATAATCTAGTTTCTTAGAGTTATTTTATTGAATCCCTATTATATTCTAAATATATGATGAAGGAACAGATGAATAAATGTATCTCTTGTGAATCCTTGTCATCAAAATAAACATATTATTTTTTAAAAAAAGCATTAAAGATGGGTGTGTGTTTTTTTTCACTCTTAGGTGTGCATTAGAAATTTTATGTATCCTGTTGTATTTTCTTGTAATAAATGAAATGTAAAGTTTCTACTTAATTGCATCTTTTTGGAAAAATTATCAGCTGTGATGCTAATTCACATTCTCACTTCAAGACACCTGACAATAATTATCATTTGAACAATGGGATTTTTTGTTATCTGGAATTTAAGTGACTAATACAGGACTAAGTGAATTTCAATAGAGGATTTATTCTTTAACCTCCAGATACTTTAATCATCGAAGTGACCACACAGTATGCCAAAGCAGTGGGTCTCTGGGAGAAAAGACTGCATTTGTGATCCTTTAATCCGTGCTTTATAAACCTGTCCCTTTATACCCAAGAGATTTTGAGTGATACCTATCCCTTTCTACCCAATAAGGTAGAGCGGCTGAATTTCTCAGCTTGTGGGTGATACTTTTTATTTTTTTTAACTGATTTATTTGTTTATATATTTACTTAACATATATGTATTAAGCATCTACTAGTATAACGAATGTGCTGAACACAGACATAATTTAAATGATTAGTACTGCATCGTCCCTTCTCCCAGAAGCTTGCAGCTTAAAAGGAAGAATAATATGAGTTTCAAATAACTCAATGTAAAATAAAAGAAACACTATAAGATAATTCAAAGTACTATGGGGATTCTGGGGACCAAAACATCACATTAGGGAAGCACTTTGGCCTAGATACAAGATCTACTAGACTGTAGATTTTTAAACGTATCATGAGTCTTCTAACTTCACATGCCTATTTCCTCTGCTGAAAAATCTTCCCCGATTTATTGAACAGGCAAACACCTTATCTCTATAGACTAGTATGAAAGATTTTTACAACGAGCTTACCTCCCCCACATCAAAGTATCTACTCCTCACTCCTGTCTGCTTCTTTCCCTATGCATGCATACCTTCATTTTAGCACACAGTGTCATTTATTTATACTCATTCATTCTAGTATCAGTTTTTTTGTGTGTGTGAGATTGGATAGTCTCGTACTAAATATTTTTGGGTATGTTCTCTCTCTTATGAGACTGTAAGATTTTTCAGGTAAGGGATCATTTCTAACTTAATTTTGAATTCTCAGATTCTGCCTGCTCATTGAAAAGTGAATCAGTCAACAAATCAATTAACCTATCAGTCAATCCATAGAGGTGAAAGATAACGCATTGTGCTTCTGCTCCATTTGCATATACAATGTACCTCCCAAAATATCCATGTTCCTTTAGGAGGGGTTGGGTTGGGTGGACAAGTATGTCATAGAGTCTTCAGTGACCATCACTTTGAGTCACAAGTGGGCCCATTAGGATGTTTTCCAGCCAGTGAACATAATGAGCCATTGGGACTCTACTTGAAAAGCCACCTAACCATTTGCAGAAACTCCCTTCAAATTTTCAAAATTCTTCTTTCTTTCCATCCAATACCACCATTTTGATAGCAACAAACAAATATTCAGAATAAGAACCTAGGTATTTACAACAAATGCTTTAATGCGCATCTCTACTGGTGATATTTTTTTTCTTCCTCCTGTTGCATCCTTAGTAAAAGAAGGTTAAATCTGGAAGAATGAGGGCTGTATATCAATGTGTGTAGGTTTACTTGTGGCTCCGTTAGTGGCACTAGCACAGATTAATGCCGAGTGTCATGTCATGATTAGTTATACATAGTTTTTCCTTATAGAGGAGGACATTAAACTTCTCCACTTGTTTACATAAATGTTATTTCAGTTTAAACAGTGACCAGAGTACAAGGTGACCAGGGGTTACAACTGGGATTTGGATGGAGGAAAGTTACCAAAATTCAAGCAGAGAGAAGAATCAATCAACTTTACCATATTTACATGTCCTCTTATCCATCTCTGTGATTTCCTCTCTTCCCCCAACCCCCTACCCCTATGCTCACCCCTCCCCTCCATGTCTCTCATTCTCTCTTTCTCAACTGCTTGTGGTGAGAAATTAGAATTAGTATGGTGATATTTGTGGTGAATTGAAGCTGCATGTACCCAGCAAGACATTTTAAATTTAATCCATTCCTATGTGTGTGGACCCATCATAAGTAGAACCTTTGGGGAGGTTACTTCAGTTTAAGTGTGACCTACCTCATTCAGGATGGGTTTTAATCCTCTACAAATCCTTTATAAATGGAATGAATACAGAGACAGAGAGAAAGCCATGGGAATCTGAAATCAAGGAAACGTGGAAGAAAAGGGAGAGGCCAGTGGGTGCCACCATGTTTCTTACCATGTGGTAGAGGGACCAAGGGTTGCTTGGCAGCTGGTCTTTGGGAAAAAGCATCACCTTGATCATTCCTTGATTTGGGCGTTTGTGTGGCCTCAAAATTGTAAGCCATTAAATTCTCATTGCTTAAGTCAACACATTTTACTGTATCTGCTTTGAACAGCCTTGGCAACTAAAACATTACCGGAAACAGACACTCGCTTGAGGAATAAATCTAAAGCTGACACCATAATGATGAACACAGGAAGGCATTGATCGGTAGATGGACAGGAATTAAACTCCAGAGCCAAGTCTCATTCTAAACATTCACTAATTCAAGTAATCATGAAAGTGAATGTCTTGAAATGATATTGCTGAGCAAATAGGAGGAATTTGAGTACTCACAGAACAATTCATATTTTCCCTATTCTAGAAAAACTTTAACATACAGGATTTACTCTATGTAGGAAATGACACAACTTCAGCGATGGTGATATTTCCCAGATATTATATATCAATTATTTAATGAAAGACAATTTTTTTTGTATTTATGTAATAGTCATTTTGTCAACATCAGGTGTTGAAACTTCAATAACACCAAAGACTAGTTTCTTAAACAAGGTGACAAATCTTGCTCCCAAATATATATTGCGAATTAATAAAATACAATATATTCTTAATATGTGGTGCCTTTATCCCCTATTTTTGTAACTTGTTTTTCCTCTTATTTTCAAGATTATGTAAAAATGATAATTATCAACTAAAAATTTGGGTTATATTTCTCAGTCTTGGAAAGGGACATACTATTCTTGGTAGTACACACTAAAAAATCCACCTAATTTTTCAAACAATATCTAAGTGATAAAAGAGGAAATACTATCAGCATTTTAGAGTTCTCTAATCATTAGATATCTGTTCTAATTTATGAAAACAAAGCTCATTGTTATTTTAAAAATAATTATTTACGAAAACTAACAGGACTCACATTCATGAAATGGGGTAAAAATAAAGTACATGCAAAAAATAAGATGCATGAGCTCTGATAAAAAGTTTTGTCTTCTCATTTCAAAATTCAGTAGGCAGAAATGCATCCAGTCAAGATAACAGTCTTTTGTTGTGGTAGAGAAGAAAATAGGCCCTTTTGTGGCCCCAAGAAAGGAATTAGATTAATCAATATTCAATACACAAAAGAACTGAGGCTATTTAAATGCTATTTGTAGACTCACAGTTTTTATCAATGCCCAGTCACAATCATCTGTAACACAGAGGATCTGAGAGCTTCCCCTTCTTCTTTCTCCTCCTCCTATTTTTACTTTTAGAGTGAGCACCAGGAATTGAGCCTTTACTCTGTTCCACACACACCCCTAGATATCTCATAGTTGGTATCTCTGATACTTTTATTAAGTCTGCAAAGTCAATAACTGCCAGATTTTCTCGTGGCCCCTATAGATCTACTCCCCAACCCTCCACCCTTGTTGACTCTCCTTGGTGCTCCAGTTGACTGACCTGTATGGTCTGCAACATCTCTTGCTCTCTGGCTTCCAATTGGATGCCTGTTTCAATTTGCTAAAGCTGCTGGAATAAAATATACCAGCAATGGATCGGCTTTTACAATGGGGATTTAGTAACTTAAAATTTATAGTTCTAAGGCCATGAAAATGTCCCAGTTAAGGCAGCAACAGGATGATACCTGGACTCTGAAGACAGACTGCAGATACCTGGACTCTGAAGACAGACTGCAGACATTCAGGGTTCCTTTGTCAAGTAGCAAGGCACGTGGCTGGCTTTTGCTGGCCCTTTGCTCCTGGGACTCATTGCTTTCAGCTTCTCATTCCAGTGGCCTCTTCTCTGAGCTTCTATAGATCCTCTCAGCATCTCTGGGACTTTCTCTCTCTAAGCTCTCTCCAAATGTCTCTGAGTGTTTCTCTCTGAAATCTCTGGGCTTTTTATTTTATCCTCTCGCAACAGACTCCAATAAAAAAATAAGGATCCACCTTGAATGAGGTGGTTCACATCTCACATAATCAAAAGTTTCTGCCTGTAACAAATCTGCACCCACAGGAACATACTAAAAGAACGTGATCTTTTCTGGGGGTACATAATAGCTTCAAACCAGCACTCTTCACCCTCTGAACCCCAAAAAGACATGTTACCATATGCAAAATACACTCATTCTGTTACAATATCACAAAAGCCTTAAATCATTTCAGGAAAAATATTAAGTACAAAGTCTCATCAAAATCAGTTGCAGGCAAGTGATCTGTCCTAAGGCAAAATTCTCTGCCTGTGAGCCTGTGCAACACAGAACACGTTATCTGCTTTCAATAAACAAAGGAGGGGCAGTCATAGGACAAATGTTCCCATTTCCACAGGGAGGAATTGGGTGGAAAACAGGGGTCACCAGACCCAAACAGTTTCAAAATCCAGGTCTAAAAGTCATCTACAGAATGATGTTTTGTCCTCAGGGCTTGAGTGAGTGGTAGTCCATCATTTCCAAGGGCTCATGCAGCATACCTGCTGTCTCCAAACACTGGAGCGAGGGCTCCAGCATCTTCAAACATTGGGAAGATTGCCATGTTCCTGGCCCCACCCTCTTCAAGCATTGGAGTGGCAGCCAGACTCCTGGCCATCTCTGGGGCACGGGCTCAGCCCCCTCAGTCCCCAGGGAATGTGCTCCACCTTCTCTGAAGCCTGGGGTGGATAGCAGCACTTCCCCTCTCAATTCCCCAAGCATTTGAGAGCCCTGGGGAGGCAGCACCCTCCTGAACTGGGGCAGAAGGCCTGTCCTCTGCGAACTCAGGGACAAACTTATCCTTTCCTCTTGCATGGTGGGTCTGTTCTCTTGGCCTAAGGTTTCTTGGTTCTAGACCTCTGCTTCCATGATTCTCCCACTGAAATCAGTTTTTCCTCTGTCTGTCCCTTTTCTGTCTCTTTTAGTCCTGACTGGCAGTGGTTCCTTTCATACAGATCTTGCAAAAAAGCTCATTGATTTTGTATGCACCACACAGGGGCCCCCACCATCAGACCACAGGACTTTCCACCAGTCCTTTCTGGATAACTCCATTTCCAGTCTGCAAGAGATGTGGATCTTGTGGTTTATGCACCCACTGGAAAGGGTTAAAAGCACATGGCCTTTTCTGGGATACTTGACAGCTTCAAATCAGCAGAAAGCCCTAATAGGAGGTCCTGAGAGTAGGAGAGTGAAGAAATGGGTGTATTCCCCTGGCTCTCTCTTTGCATTGCCCCACAGGTAGACTGCGTCCCTTCAGGGAGAGGCACCTATGAGAGAACCCTCTCCATGCAGCCATCCTCTCTAAGGTGGTAGCGATGCCTGGCCCTTACTAACCCCAAATTCTCCCAAAGCATTGTGGACTTTAGTCCCTGTTTTAATTAAGTTTGAATGTGCCACCTGCTTCTGTTCAGACTGCTAAACAGTTAATTAATTAATGCCGCTTTTGATATTTTATGTTTATAAAACATAACCTTGTATTTTCAAGGGAGCTTTGAAATTATGTCCCGAAATACATTCGTACTAATGGACAGAGTTGTATCTGAGTCAACATATCGCTGTGAAAGGCAGTGCCTAAATTCTAAATCCATCTTCTGAATATGCTCAAGGGAAAAGGAGAGGAAGAAAACTTCATTTCCTGGTGTCTACCGTGTGCCAGGCACTTTGCTTAGCAATTAGCATAAGCATTTCATTCAATCCCTAGAAAAAAGCATTGAGAGAAACAAAGAAGAAAATGAGATCAATTGCCCAAGGGTGCAGAGTTAGCAAAGCTTAGAGTTAGGATTCAGACAATTGAAAGCAGTTATTGAAAGTCTGCCACCTGGAGGAGTATTTCTATATTATTTTGTTTGCTTTAAGGCAAAATTAAAAATCAATATCCATTCCCCTAAATCTTTCCTTCTTAATAGATTTTTCATCATTATAAATGCTATAGGAAAAAACTGCTATCTCATCGTTATTGTTTTAATTTCATTTTCCTCATTACTAGTGAGAATCTGTCATTTATTTCTTATGATGCAAAACAATAAAAGGTATCAAAAAGAGGCAGATTCAAGAGTTTGAATTATCAATAGTTTCATAGTTAAACAGGTTTTAATGTTCTTGCACTTTTTCTGAAACATGTGGGATTACGTTTGTTGTCATCTGCAGTTATCCCTTCCACATCACAGGAGTGAGGGGCACGGTGCTCCCGCAGCCTGGAAAATCTGCCTACATTTTTTTTCAGAGTTCCAGGAAACCCCCTAGCTGCCTCTTGATCAGCAGACACTGTCTCTTCCCTTACTTTTACTCTACGTAATAAACAACTTCAAAAATGTTTCCAACTAGCCTTTGCTGGCCTGAGAATCCTTAGGGATAGACCCTCCACCTTCGTTTTTCTTTAGAGGAGTCATTTAAGTACTTAGCCTTTTCTCGTATGGTGCCAGGGTCAACCAGAATGCCATTTTATAAGAATCCTGCATCCGAAAGAACGTTGCCCTTTCTCCCCAAGCAAGAGGTGGGTCTCCGTGTTCATGCACATGTGTGCAGTTGCTGGCACCGCGGCAGCTCTGGCTTTGTGGAGTTTCTTCTCCCTTTTCTTGATGTGCCTCACGGTCGGCTCCTTACGGCTGTGAAGGAAGCATCTCTAACAATTCTACTTTTCTTTCAAGTTCATCACTTTCCTTGGTTCTTGGGAGCACTTTCCAAACCATAAGGAAAACTAGGCTTGGGACCCATGATTTAAATCGAGTTTATAGCGTTTAAACAACACAAGATAGGAGAAACGTGAGATGCAAAGAGCTCTGAGAGTCCCAGGACAGAGCGCTCTAAAACACACATGGCACGTCCAGTCCAGCTGGAACTGCAATTCTTTTACTCCAAATTTAATTTTAAGAAAAAACATTGTACTGCTGTTTATTTCTGTTATCGAACAGTAAAATACATATTGTGCAGGTACTATACATAACAGTACATTTTATGTATTTATGAGTTACTAAACGTGTTAAGACATCTCTACATTTCTAGCCTCTGAGTGTCATCTGTGGCTTCTGCAAAAGTCCCCCCAAATTCCCATATAATTTCTTATGCCGACCTGCCTTATTTATCGAAACTGTTTTGGAGAAAGTCAGCGACATGGAAGGGATAATGGTATGTTTTCTTTCTTGTTTATTGACTTGGCCAAAGGGAAAGATGTGTTGTTGCTGATATGAAATCTTAAAATTTTAACAGTGACCTTTTTTTATATGTAATTTTGTTTCTCAATATAAACTGTAAGTTTTTAACTTGTCTAGCACGTATGTACTTTTTATTTTGCTGGCATATCTGATGGGCTAAAATGTTTTATTCTAATGTGTAGGCCAACAAGAGGTTGGCCTCTTAGGTTCCTAGGGAAGAGACTGGTAGGTATCTGCAGATTTGCATTGATAATGGCATTATTTTTGGTTATTCAAGTCATGTAAAAACAAAAATAAATATTATGTACATGAATTATACATAAAAACCCAAGGCAAGAAGATAAAAGTTGATTTATAAAGAATCATGTCCACAAATACTTCTACTGGCTGGCATTAGTAGTCTAATTATTCCACAAATGCACACACATCATTTATTATTAATTTTGATTACAATAAAAATGAGTATTTTACTATCAATTTTAATTGCAATAAAGTATTTAATACATACATATTAATAAAATATTTCCCTATTAAGTTTAATTACAATAAAATGAACAGAACCTCTTTAGGAAAAAAGAAGTTATGTACAATTCCTGAGAAAGGACTTAAATCTGCTGCAGAAATTGGAATTCCTCTCAGTTTTCAGTTAGCCTAGAGGACTTGCAAACAATGTTGCTGAGTGGGGATCCCCAATGGATGTTTTTGTTTCGTAGCTGCTAAAACAAATACCATATACTGGGTTGGCTTAATCGATGGTAATTTACTAGCTCACCGTTTTGAGGTAGGAGAAGTCCAAAATTGAAGCATCATCAAAGTGGTTCTTTCTCCCCCAAAATTGTAGTGTTCTGGGCCCGCTGTCAGCTTTAGTTGATCCTTGGCTTTTGGTCACATGGCAATGCACGTGGAAGCATCTTCTTTCTCTTCTGGGTTTGTTGACTTCCAGCTTTTGGCCACTCCCCATCGATTCTCCTGTGTGTGCAGTTTCCTTTGCTGATAAGGACTTAAGCCATCTTGGGTGAAGCACCCTCCCCCTCCCCAATTCAGTTTGGGCACAGCTTAGCTAATAACTTCATCAGAGGTCTGGTTTACAATGAGAGCATACCCACAGAACCAGGGTTGGGATCTGAACTGCCTTTTTTGGTGCACATGATTGGATCCCCAACAATGAGTGATCCTTTTTTGCCTAGAAGCTTCTGAATTTTCCCAGAAATCACCAGGAACCTAGAAAATATTATCCTTTCTCTCAGCCAAGCTTCTCTCATCACTGATGGGAATTATGTGCAGAAATCACAACCGCTACCTTCTTTCCTATAGAAGTGAAATGGGGCAGGGCAATGAGGCAGGGTACCCAGTGACCTGAGTGGTTCTTTAGTTGGGCCCAGTCATTTGGTTGTGAGTCCCTTATCGACCCTAGTTTCTTTCAGCATCTCTTTGCCTTCCTCATTTAGAAATATGTAGCACAAACTATGCCTGCCATTTGATATCCAAAGGACACCCCATTTTATATTTAACAAATCTATGCAATTTAAGCCTACACAATGAATCACGTCTCCTTCTCAACTATCTTCCCTTACATCTCTGAACTTGTTTCGATACTTCCATTCTCAACTCCTCTCCAATCTCCATACTTTGAAATGAACCACTGTTTTTTGTTAACAGCAATAACTATACACTATATATAACTGTCTCATGACTTAGAACAGACACTGCTAGATGCTAAGATGTAACACTGTTTGCTTCTTCTGAATTCCAGTAGCATTTAATAGCTGCATCACACAATTTTCACATATTTTCTTATATTCTTATAAACATTTTACATGTGTGAGTCTTATCTTAAAAAATAGGGGATAAATATAAATTATGCATATATATATATTTTTTTTGTTTATTGAGGAGAGAAATAATGCCCTATAACTTTTTATTTTTTGCTCATTCTACTACGCTTAACATCCCTTGGACATATGAATCCCTCCATAAATCTTCGATCTTCCCTGATTTACAGGTATTTTTTTTTTCCATCATGTGAGCCAATTTTACTACAATGTCTTACAAACAAACCCCCACCTAACACTTTCTAAGTGTTGAGCCATACATAAAATACATGTAGAATGATTATACAAGATTCTTTTCTTTATGGTCCTACCAGTGGATGAATTTTGTTTTAAATATAAACTATTTTATAGATATTTATTATAAGAACCAAATTTTGTTCTGCGAAAGTTCAACCTCTCCCTGTCCCAGTTGCCTTGCTCGTTTTAATCTCATGCCAAAGAACAATAAAATATTGTGGAAATTATTTATCTATTTATTTTTACTTTTACTGTGATCAGCAGAGGAAAAGCAAAGGCATTTATAAAGTAAATATTTGTCTAAAAATATGTATTCCAGTATCAAGAATTTAGAATATAAATTTGGTAGCTCTCCCCACCCCCATTTTTACCTATCGAATGTTCTTTAGCCTGTTGATTGGATCCACTTAATCATTGGGGTTGGAGTGGATTTGGAGGCCTTGAGATGTTTTTTTTGGGAAAAATCACAGATTTGTCTAACTTTGAACATTTTCCACTTATGGGTCCATAGGTGGAGAGGAGTGCAATGTGAGTACTGTGATATGTAGAAATTTGGGTAGCTTGATTTTCTTTAAATCTTAAAGGATTGCTTGGCTTTCATGTTGACCTTGCAATTTAAAAACCTATCTAGTGATATTTATTATCACCACATTTTATTCAGATATTCATTTCTTAAATAACATATATAAAATAGTATGCTTAGCCTGATGTCCTAAGGAGAAACTTGAGCCTTTCAAGGGGGGGAAAAAAGAAGTGTTCATTTGAGTTAATACGGCACAGAGCTGTACTTGAAAGCAAGGATCAAAAATGACCACAACTCAGAGAAAAGTCTGGCTTTTATCATGAAACCTGCATTTCTTGGACTTGATCTATCATCTAAAAATGAAAAGTACAGATAATAATAAACAAGAAGGCCTGAAAGCCATTTCTAAACTCAAGTTTCTGTTACCTGACAGCACTTGAGTGGCCATTTCTTTCTCCAGATTATAAAGCAAGTGAGAAATGTATTAATATTATCTGGATATCTCAAACAATAGCAGCTAGATCCACAGAAAGCATTAGGAAATAGGTTATTGGTTTTTTTTCTTTTGTTTTGTTTTCCCAATTTAAATCTTAACTTGGCATTTGGATAACATATTTCATTTCTATACCGTTAATAATTTTAAGAATTATAGTCATAAGGCACATGAGGAGTCCCTTGTACTAAATATTTTATTCAATATAGAAAATTGAAGAAAAGAAGATAGGTGATTTAATTGTACCATGGGCTATCGAATAAATGATATTACAGTACAAAGAAAATCCACAAATATTGGAAGGAAAGACAGCAAAAAGAGGGAAAAATGGATAAATTTAATGAAATTTTAGAGATCCAGATACCAAAGGCCTTCACTAATTGTTAAATACTCATCTGCTTATTTGACAGTTTCCCACTGAAAATGCTTGGCAAGCAATAATGAATTATAAAATTATATTTGTTTCTCTGTGTAACAGATCACTCCAAACTTGGTGGCATGGCTTGCAACAACAAATATTTATCATCTCACAGTTTCTGCAGGTCAGGAATCTGGGTATGGCTTAGCTAGGTGCCTCGAACTCTGAGACTCATGAAGTTAACAATCAATTTATTAGCTGCAGCTGCAATCATCTCAGAGCATGACTAGGGAAAGCCCTAACTTCCAAGCTCCCTCATTGGGTCCTCTTCCCAGGGCAGCCCTAACTAATAGCTGCCCCAGAGAGAGTGCTCTAAGGAACAACAGAAGCCATGGCTTTTTTATGACCTAATTTTTTTTTAACTTTTTTTTATTGTAGGTATAACATATATACAAAGCAAAGAAATAAAAAAGCAATCGTTTTCAAAGCACTCTTCAACAAGTGGTTACAGGACCGATCCCAGAATTTGTCATGGCTTACCATATGATCCTCTCAGATTTTTCCTTCTAGCTGCTCCAGAATATAGGAGGCTACAGGGCTTAAATACTTTTTTATCATCACAGTCGACTTTTTTCCCTACTTTTTGTGTGAAAAAAAACATACATAAAAAAAGCTATAAATTTCAAAGCACAGCACCACAATTAGTTGTAGAACATATTTCAGACTTTGACATGGGTTACAATTTTGCAATTTTAGGTCTTCATTTCTAGCTGCTCTAAAATACTGGAGACTAGAAGAGATATCAATTTAATGATTCAGCATTTATATTCGTTTGTTAAGTCCTACCTTCTCTGTATAACTCCACCATCACCTTTGATCTTTCCATACCTCTCTTTAGGGTTGCTTGGGTTATGGCAATTCTAAATCATTGATATTGGAAGGGTCTGTCACTAATATGGGGTAGGGAGATGGAACTATCTAATGTTCTCGAGAGGCTGGGCTAGATTTCAGGACTTACCTGGACCAGGGACACATCTGGAGGTTTCTGGAAAGTTACTCTAGTGCCTGGAACACTTGTGGAATCTTATATATTGCCCTAGGTGTTCTTTAGGATTGGCTGGAATGGTCCTGATTGGGGGTTGGCAGGCTCTAATAGGTAACAAGGTCTACCTGAAGCTTGTAGAAGAGCAACCTCCAGAGTAGCCTCTCGGCTCTATCTGAACTCTCTCAGCCACTGACACTTTTTCATTTTAACCCTCCCTTTTGGTCAGGATAGAATTGTTGATCCTATGGTGTCAGGTCTGGATTCATCCCTGGGAGTCATCTCCCATGTCGCCATGGAGACTTTCACCCCTGGATATCATGTCCCACGTAGGAGGGAGGGTAATGATTTCACTTGCAGAGTTGGGCTTAGAGAGACTGAGGACACATCCGAGCAACAGCAGAGGTCCTCCAGAAGTAACTCTTAGGCATGCCTATAGATAGGTTAAGCTTCTCCGCTACTTACACAAGCTTCACAAGAGTAAGTCTCATGATCGAAGGCATGGTCTATTGATTTGAGTGTCCCTAAAGTTTGACACAGTATCAGGGGATTCCCTGCTGGTAAGGCTTAATAGTTCCATATTCTTTCTCCCCTTCCTCAGGGGACTTTGCCAATACTTTTTGATTATCTGCTTAATATACTCTAGGATGTTTCCAGCCATTGCAATAATCTATACAGGATGAAAGGACCTCTTTCTTATTCTGTGCTCCCTGTATTTCAGTTGTTCAAATGAGCTATACAGATAGATTGAATTCGATTCTGCACTACAGAAAATTTCAGTTCCAGATCAAATAAACCTTTCTTCCACTAGTCTCAAAGAGTATGTGTGATTCTCACACTGAGAATCTGTCTTCCTTACCCCTATGTTCTGAATTACTTTAACCCCAACCTGTTCAGCTTCATTCTTATCTCAAATATCAGGTCATATACATAAACCAGCCCCTCAAAATCCAGAAATGATAACCACCACTTTAGACTGAATGTGTCTGCTCTAAAAGCTTACAATCTAGTCCCCTGTTTGCTTATAAGCATTTTCCAAAGGTGACCATACCATTGTTGTGTTGTTGTTTTTTTGTTTGTTTGTTTCTGGCTTATTTTGTCTCACCAAATGTCCCACCTATTCATTCACATCATTGCATGCCTCACAACATTGTTCCTTTTTGTAGCAGCACAACCTTCATTCATGGGTATACACCATTGTTCGCCAATCTGCTTCTCTGTCAATGCATCCTTCAGCCACCTGCATTCATCAGGTATCATGTAGAGAGCCTGAAGTCCACAGTCCATCAACATTCTCAATTTTAGATAATTTCAGTGTTCCCAAGAGAGAAAAAATCAATAAACACACCCTTGCCAAATAGGAAATCAAAACCTCCTCTTAACTCTTATCCCTTCCCCCATTATTTACCTCTGCTGTTGCTGCGGTAGTGCTGATGGTTTCCTTTTAAAAATAGCTCATAGCATACAATAGCAGTTTTCCCCACTGTCCTGGACTTAAACATTCTTTATACAAGAATTGTATCTTTGAAGTAATTCTTATGAGAACTCATTCATATTTCTAGTGTGAATCCGTGGGACATATAGATCTATCTTTCAATCTTGTTCATCTTCAATATGGTAATATTACTTCTAGACCCACTAGAGATTCACTTTTGCACCTATCTATTCCCTTATTTTGGAATTCAACCTCATTAGCTAATGGTTCACCCATCTCTAGCTTCTATGTATCTCTAAGTCCCCTATATTCTGTATTATAAGCCTCTAATTATACCTTTATGCTGGTCATAAAAGTGGATTCACACAGTATCTATCCTTTTGTGTCTGGCTAATTTCACTCAGCATTATGTCCCAAGGCTCATCCATCTTGTCATGTGCTTCAGGACGTCATTTTGTCTTACTGCTGCATAATATTCTATCCTGTGTATATACCACATTTTGTTGATCCACTAGTCTGTTGATGGACATTTGGTTTGTTTCCATCTTTTGGAGATTGTAAATAATGCTGCTGTGAACATCGGTGTGCAAATGTCTGTTTGTGTCATTGCTTTCACCTCTTCTGGGTATATACCAAGTAGTGCTATTGCTGGGTCATAGGGCAACTCGATATTTAGTTACCTAAGGAACTGCCAAACAGTCTTCCATAGTGGTTGCACCATTATACATTCCCATCAGCAGTGCATAAGTGTCCCAGTTTCTCCACATCCTCTCCAACATTTATAGTTTCCTGTTTGATTAATGGCAGCCATTCTCATATTAATGGCAGGTGTGAGGTGGTATCTCATTGTAGTCTTGATCTGCATTTCCCTTATAGCCAGTGAAAATGAGCATCTCTTCATGTGCTTTTGAGCCATCTGTATTTGCTCTTCAGAAAAATGCCTAGTCATACCTTTAGCCCATTTTATAACTGGGTTGTTTTATGACCTAATTTTGAAAGTGACACCCCATCACCCTTGTTGCATTCTGTTAATTTCAAAGAGAGCCACCAGCTGTGGCCCACCCTCTAGGGGAGGTAACTGCACAAGGCTTGACAGCCGGGAGGCAGGGATCATCGGGGGCCACCTTAGAGGCTGCTTACTACAAAGGGTTAACAGAGAAGGGGTGCACCTAATTAATCTAAGTTGTCTTCCTACCTACATTTTGGGAGTGGAGATTAAATCATGCAGTTTATTCTAAAGGAAAAAAATTACCAATCTTAATTATTCTATGCTCAACGTTTTAGACATTAAAATTAAAATTCAGGCTTAAAAACAAAGCGCACTATTAAGTGAAATTATAGATACTCTCATACATAGTAAATCTATGGACTGAAAACTATGATTGATCTTACTTTGACATGGATCTGAAGAGTCAAGACTAGGGGATTGCAGGCATGATTTAACCCTTAATCTATTGAGGTAACACACTGGTCCCTAATTTAATTGGATGTAGGTGGAGGCCCACATTTATGATATTGAGAAGGTAAAATTTCTGCCACACGGCAAAATAAAAGCTTGGCACTTTTTTCTCACCTGTCTTAAAGTCAAAATTGCTTTTCAATTTTCAAATCATAGACTGCTAAAAGGTGACTAGATACAATCCATCTCTTCCAAGTGATTTACCTCCTAGGAAAATAGATACCCATCCCATTCCTGGACATATCTCATAGTGAGAATGTCAATTTTAATCATATCTCATAGCGAGAATTTATTTTATATTGTTTTGTTTTAGAAAGATCAAGAAACATTTGTTAAACCAAAGCTAAGGCATCAAGTGTTAATTTAAAACCAAATTATTTGTGCCTCTGTAGCAGTGAACAATTGATCATTTCTAATATTTTTTCTAAAATGTGGAAAGGAAAAGTAATAGGCAGAGTCATCTTGGATGAACTATATTGTTATTTTCTGGTTATGTCTTCTGACAATATTGTCACATTTCATGAACAGTCTCCATAAAGTTTTTTTTAAAAAGGAAGGGATGATCGATATTGTGACTTCATAAACTTCAAATGTTCACGCTCCATTGAACTAAACTGTAAAATGATGTGCTCAGAAGTCTGTTGGGTAGGAATGTTTAGATCAAAATACTCCCCTTCACACACACATAGACACACCTCTTTTTTGGGGGGAACTGGAATTCCTTTATTTTTTTCCATATAGTTGTGCATTTATCATCACGATTGATTTTTTCTTTTTTGTAAAAAATAACCTATTAACAAAAAAGCAATAAATTTCAAAGCACATCACAACAATTAGTTGAACAGATTTCAGAGTTTGGTATGGGTTACAGTTCCACAATTTTAGGTTTTTACTTCTAACTACTCTAAGATACTTGAGAATAAAAGAAATATCAAAATAATTATTCAGCACTCATACTCATTTGTTAAACACTACCTTCTCTGTATAACTCCACCATCACCTTTGATCTTTCTCCCACTCTTTCTAGGTATTTGGACTAAGCCCATTCTAACTTTTTCACGTTGGAAGGGGCTGTCGATAACATGGGATAGGGGATGGAACTATTTGATGTTCTGGAGAGGCTGGCCCCTCTAGGTTTCAGGACTTATCTGGTCCAGGGACCCATCTGGAGGTTGTAGGTTTCTGGAAACTCAGCCTAGTGCATGGAACCTTTGTTGAATTTTATATAATGCCCTAGGACACATCTCTTTTTGACAATGGGAAAAGAAGTTTTTAACTTACAGAAATTTATCTTGGCCTTCCATCGACTAGTCTCATTTTATTTTATCAACAGCTTAAGAGGGAGAGTTTCTGCATTAAGTGAACTAGAAAAGATTAAATCATTTACTTTTTCAAAGCTCTCCTAGATATAAGGTATAAAGGAGGACAAGAAAAAAGATGTGCCTAGAAACCAGCTAGTTGGTCTTCCAGTGTTGTTGCTTTTTTTCTTCCATCATTCATTATTTTAGAATTATTTATTGAGCAACTATTATGGGATGAATCATATTACAGGTAAAAGTGCCAGCTTAGAGCCAGATTCCTCAGGTTCAAGTCAAAGCACCACAATCTAGAAGTTGGACAGGTTATTCAACCTTGTTATGACACAATTTCCCTTACATTTTAGAATTGAATCCAAAGCCCTTGCCATCCACAAAGCCTGACCTCTGCTTATCCCTTCCAAGCTAACTTACCTCCTGGCTACCTCTATCAAAGCCACTCAGGCCTACTGGTTTCTTCTAGCACACATGACTCACTCCTATCTCTTGGGAGCTTTATTCTCACTGCACACATGTCCTAGAAAACTGTGACTCACTCCTTCTCCTCATTCTGGCCTTGGAGAGCCTTTCAACAATGACCCTAGCTGTGATCTCAGTCTCTATAACCCCAAGCCCTGCTTTCATATTTTTCTTTCTTGCTCACATGAAAAGTAAACAAATCATGCCAAACATTGATATGGTGTTGTCTTGATTCTGTTAAATTATCTTATTTTTTGTAAGACATATAACTCTGATAATTAATAGATGTCTCTGTTTATTTTTGCATGTTTATCATGTGCCCCCTCACTCCCAAGCTGGAGTTTAAGCTCTAAGAACACACAGAGACTATTTTATACACCATGGAATCCCTAGGGTCAGGGTCGTAATGTCATAGCTCATACTTATGAGCTCTTACCAGTGCCAAGCATGCTTTCATGCATTAGCTTATGTAATCTTCACAGCAACATCGGGGTTACTGTATATTATCCCTGATTTTGCAGATGAAGAAATTGTGTCATAACAAGGTTGAGTAACCTGTCCAATTTATAGATTATGTGCTTTGATTTGAACCTGAGCAATCTGACTCTAAGCTGGCACTTTTACCTATAACATGATTCATCCATAATAGTTGCTCAATAAATAATTCTAAAATAATGAATGATGGAAGGAAAAAAAACAACAAAAAACATCAGAGGGAATTGTTATAGCAAATAAATCTAAGAACAGGAAACTCAGTCATGTCTGGGATTTGATTTTTTTCTACTTACAGGTAATAGGTTAGCCTGTTACTGCTTCATGGATTCTGACAGAAGACATGAGACTCCTAGGTCAGAAACAAAGGACTTAATTACCCATAGACAATAAACAACATGAATATCAGCATGTTTGCATCAATTCAGTTTTGCCTGCTCTCCAAGTCCAACAGTGGAGAAATGGTGAGGGACACAGGGAGCAGCTCACATGGATGTTACACATGTAGTAGGTTTCCTTTGCAAATGGGGAAACTTGAGTTTTGGAAATCCATGGTTTTAAAGCAAGAAATGAGCATCTGTGCACTTTGTACATGGGGTGGACCCTCAAGTTTGCTCGTTGCAAATAAAACATGGAGAGTTACTATGCCCATCAAGATGCATGGGAACCAGAAAGACCCATGAAGAAATGTCTCCCAACACACGTTATCTCACTTCCCAGAGGAAGGAGATCAGCGCTTTCACTG
Organism: Tamandua tetradactyla; assembly: GCF_023851605.1. NCBI lineage: Eukaryota > Metazoa > Chordata > Mammalia > Pilosa > Myrmecophagidae > Tamandua > Tamandua tetradactyla. The sequence goes on from NC_135332.1 coordinate 11,266,008, forward strand.
AGAAATGTCATCAGGTATCAGTTCCAACATTCAGTGTAATTTCATAGGTTGCATCCTCTGTGTTTAAAAAAAAATTACACACTTCAGTTTGAGGATCTGATTCTACAGAGCTATTTTGGTGAAATTGATATATAGATAGATCAATTTACATATATAAAACCCTCCCCCTCTTTCTACTGTCTCCTGAGTGTATGCATTTGTTTATCTAGTAGCTTAAACATCAATAAAATAGTTCGATTCGAAACATGGCAATTTTTTAAAAAAGAGAACATAATACAAAACTATAACACAGGACACTGTTCATGTCCTGAATTCAGTCATTTTCAGGTCTTATAATTGGGTTAAAAATTTGTTTTTCCATAAAAGGAAGCTGTTTTTCACAAACGATTATATAAGAAATAGAGACCTATTTCTTGTAGTGATCTGTATAGATGTTCATTCATTTTTTCCCCTTTATTAGAGAAGATATCAGTTTACAGGAAAATCATTAATAAAACACAGGATCCCCATATATTACCCCACCATCAACACCCTGTGTGAGTGTGGGCCATTTGTTACAGCTGGTGATAGCGCACTTTTATAATTGTACTGTTAATTAAAGTCCAAGGTTAACTTAGGGTTCACTGTGTAGTATAGTTCCAGAGATTTTTAAAAAATTTTTATTCTCTTACCACATACACAATTTAACATTTTCCCTTTTAATGACTGGAATTAGTCTGCTAACATATCTAACACCTCCCTCTTGGGAGGTTTTTAACACTGAGGATTTCATCTCGTGATCTTATGTTTGGTTAATTACTGGTGGGTTTTGATAACCAGCAGATAAATTGAAAAATAAACCCATGAAAAAAACGAATGGTTCTGGGTGGTTCTGATATCTTTGTGTCAAAGAGATTTCTGTCAATAGATGTGTATCTCAAAATGCAGAAAACACCAAGCTACATATATCCTAATTATCCAAACTAAAGTTGTTGACTTTATTAAAACTCATTGCCATCACAAAACTGAGATTGCACAATAAAATGAAAGTAAACCCATGTTGTGATGAAGTGCAATATATATGTATGTATAGATAGATAGATAGATAGATAGATAGATAGATAGATAGATAGATAGATAGATAGATAGATATGGAACCAAGCAAAAGAAAAAAGACCAAGGGACTTGTTATATTTCTGTTGGCTGCAAATCTGTCTCTTCAGTCCTTGTGACTGGTATAGATAAATAAAATAGTTCGATGTGAAACACGGCTGATCAAAGCACGTTATGTGGAGAACACCTCCATTTATAACACATGTTCTTTTCATGAAAAATCACCATGTTGTATTCTTTCAAACATTTGAACTCAAAGGTCATACTGATCTCTTTAGACCCTGAATGAAAGGAGCCTTTACACTCCAGGAAAAGCAGCTCCAATTGAGGTGTCCCCAATCCAGAGAGATGGGGAACAGCTGCAGAACATCAAGGGATTCCCCACGCCATTGGCATCAATCTTTCAGTTCACTTTCATTCTTGTCCTCCCCTTAGTACACATGGCATTTTCAGACCAACTGGAAGGTCTATTTATTCCTTAAATTCACTTTTTCTTATTTCTTTGACATTTCAAAGCTTCCCAGCATGTCCAAAATACAAACAGTGGAAGCGTCCTATCTATACGTCCTCCCTACTGCCCACTGGTAAACAAATTCCTTGCTTGCTAGGAAGGAGGATGATACATGGAGGGGGGCGGGGGAGAGGCAATAGTTTGTTATTTATTTATTTATTTTAGATACAGGCAAAATAAAGCATAAACATGAGACTTAGAAGCAAAACCAAATTGGAGCTGGAGGACTAGAGGATTGGTGTGTGTGTGTGTTCACCAGGTCAGGATGCCCCGCAGCAGCCCTTTCCATCCTCAGAATGGTCATCGTAGGCCTGGCTGCTATTTTGCAGAAGGTACATCCAAGCAGGACAGAAGCAAATTATTTAAATCAGAGGAGGTCTCAGGGCCATCCCACCTTCTGGATTTAGTCTTCATTTGAGCAAGGGCAACTTTACAAGTGGACTGAACTTGCAGTTTTATGTTTGTGTAATATCCTTTTTAATTGCTTAATCTGACCCTTTGTTATCTTGAAAAGGAATATGGGATAGTTATTGCTGTTCTCAAAAACTTTTAAAAGGTAAGGCCAACCCTCAGTTGAAGGGATGAGTGACTCAGAGATGGCACTGGGATCCTTGCTAGGGGGACAGAGTTGGAGTAAGTCAGTGTTTGGTGAGATTGTAAGCCTCCAACGTGAGCCTATGGCCAGAGAAAGGATCTCAGTGGTCCTGAGGGACCTTCCTAGGGGGTCCCCTCACCGAGGTCTCGATGCAGGTGTTGATCACACACAAACTAGATGCCACCATCTCAGAGTATGGCCCATTCTGAAGCTTTTTTTTTTTTTTTCCATTGGGGACCTAAGGGGAGTATGTGAATGACTTCTATTCATAATCAGATCAGACTTTTGTCACCCCAACCCTGAGTCAGCACCATTCACACCTCAGGGATCCTGTCCTGTGGATTTCCCTTATTTGGCGTACATCCACTGGGCTTCTGCCAAAACAGACAGAAAATTCCTGGTGAATGTGCTCTCCTCAGTAATAGTTAAAGATCTCCTACTGGGCAGGCCATGGTGGCTCAGCAGGCAGGAATGCTTGCCTGCAATGCCAAGGACCTGGGTTCGAAATCCAGTGCCTGCCTATGTAAAAAAAAAAAAAAAAAGATCTCCCCACTGAAGGCTTCTTAACGTACAATAACTCATGAGTTCAGCATCAATGCCCACTTGATGCTGCTAGTGCTCTAGTTTTAGGATCTGAGATGGGGTCTTGCTCTATGTAACTCAGCCATGGCCCCATGCTGCATCCTTGCTCACTGATTAATGTTACGCTTGGTTCTGTCCTAATGCCTTAAATAAATTCTTATTAAAACTACCAAAAAAGGTAGGAAGGTAAAGTAAATAATTTTTGGAATATGTAATAATGACAAAAATCTTTCATCACAACTGTGTTTAGAACAGGGAGCCATGAGGTATCATTATTTTTTTTTTAATTTTTTTTATTAATCAAAAAAAAGAAAAGTAATTAACATAACATTTAGAAATCATTCCATTCTACAAATGCACTCAGTAATTCTTAGTATCATCACATAGATGTATGATCATCATTTCTTAGCACATTTGCATCGATTTAGGAAAAGAACTAGCAAAACAGCAGAAAAAGATATAGAATGCTAATATAGAGAAGAGAATTAAAATAATAATACTAATAATATATATATATATATATATATAAAGGAAAAAGAAAAAAAACAAAAACAAAAGATACAAACACACAAACAAACAAACAAAAAACCATATTTCAGGTGCAGCTTCATTCAGTGTTCCAACATAGTTACATTACACTTAGGTATTATTGTGCTGTCCATTTTTGAGTTTTTGTATCTAGTCCTGTTGCAGTCTGTATCCCTTCAGCTCCAATTACCCATTATCTTACCCTGTTTCTAACTCCTGCTGGTCTCTGTTACCAATGATATATTCCAAGCTGATTCTCGAATGTCGGTTCACATCAGTGGGACCATACAGTATTTGTCCTTTAGTTTTTGGCTAGACTCACTCAACATAATGTTCTCTAGGTCCATCCATGTTATTACATGCTTCATAAGTTTAGTCTGTCTTAAAGCTGCATAATATTCCATCATATGTATATACCACAGTTTGTTTAGCCATTCTTCTGTTGATGGAAATTTTGGCTGTTTCCATCTCTTTGCAATTGTAGATAATGCTGCTATAAACACTGGTGTGCAAATGTCCGTCTGTGTCTTTGCCCTTAAGTCCTTTGAGTAGATACCTAGCAGTGGTATTGCTGGGTCGTAATCCATTCTGCCATTCTATGTCTTTTGATTGGGAAATTCAGTCCATTAACTTTTAGTGTTATTACTGTTTGGATAATATTTTCCTCTACCATTTTGGCTTTTGTATTATATATATCATATCTGATTTTCCTTCTTTCTACACTTTACTCCATACCTCTCCTGTCTTTTCGTATCTGACTCTAGTGCTCCCTTTAGTATTTCTTGCAGAGCTGGTCTCTTGGTCACAAATTCTCTCAGTGACTTTTTGTCTATAAATGTTTTAATTTCTCCTTCATTTTTGAAGGACAATTTTGCTGAATATAGAAGTCTTGGTTGGCAGTTTTTCTCTTTTAGTAATTTAAATATATCATCCCACTGTCTTCTAGCTTCCATGGTTTCTGCTGAGAAATCTACACATAGTCTTATTGGGTTTCCCTTGTATGTGACAGATTGTTTTTCTCTTGCTGCTTTCAAGATCCTCTCTTTCTCTTTGACCTCTGACATTCTAACTAGTAAGTGTCTTGGAGAACGCCTATTTGGGTCTATTCTCTTTGGGGTGCGCTGCACTTCTTGGATCTGTAAATTTAGGTCTTTCATAAGAGTTGGGAAATTTTCAGTGATAATTTCTTCCATTAGTTTTTCTCCTCCTTTTCCTTTCTCTTCTCCTTCTGGGACACCCACAACACGTATATTTGTGCGCTTCATATTGCCATTCAGTTCCCTGATCCCCTGCTCAAGTTTTTCCATTCTTTTCCCTATAGTTTCTGTTTCTTTTTGGAATTCAGATGTTCCATCCTCCAGTTCACTAATTGTAGCTTCTGTCTCTTTAGATCTACCATTGTAGGTATCCATTGTTTTTTCCATTTTTTCTTCTTTGTCCTTCACTCCCATAAGTTCTGTGATTTGTTTTTTCAGATTTTCTATTTCTTCTTTTTGTTCAGCCCATGTCTTCTTCATGTCCTCCCTCAATTTATTGATTTGGGTTTTGAAGAGTTTTTCCATTTCTGTTGGTATATTCAGCATTAGTTGTCTCAGCTCCTGTATCTCATTTGAACTATTGGTTTGTTCCTTTGACTGGGCCATATCTTCAATTTTCCGAGTGTCATCCATTATTTTCTGCTGGTGTCTGGGCATTTGATCAGATTTCCCTGGGTGTGGGACCTGGCTGGTTGAAAGGTTTTTCTGTGAAATCTCTGGGCTCTGTTTTTCTTTTCCTGCCCAGTAGGTGGTGCTCATGGCGCTCATCTGTCTGCGGGGCCCACCAGTAAAAGATGCTGTGGCTCCTTTAACTTGCCAATCCGAATCTCGCAGTCGGCCCGGGAAACCGTGCGTGGAGGGTGTTCGCCGGCCACCGCGGGTTGGGGGAGTGCCGGTCCAAATTGCCCAGCTGGCCCGAGACGCCAAGCGTGGCAGGAGGGCCCAGCTATCCAACGTTCCCAGTCAGACCGGGGAGCCACGTGTGTGGAGGGGACCCCAGTCGCCAGCCGCCCCGGCCGGGAAAACGCACGCCCCTCGGGTATCTCACCGCAGCGAATTCTCCCTGCCCATTCAGCCGTTCCAGAATGGGTACACTGTCTTTGTGGTCTCTGTCGTGGCTCCGGGAGCTGTTTCGTATTGTTTCTGTTTCTTTAGTTGCTTTTCTGGAGGAGGAACTAAGACCCGCGCGTCTTACTAAGCCGCCATCTTCTCATCATTATTTTTATAATTCTATAAATAACCCCAGTCTGTTTCAGTATTTCAAGTGAACTGTCTAAAAATTATAATTCAATTAAATCACTCTTGTTTTCATAGTATTGTCTTCTCAAGACTGGCCAATTTTAATACAACTTACTTAGTATCCTTTAATCACTCCCGAAAAAGGAAACCAATCCCTCAAGGTGTTGCATATGAAGGTATGAACTTCAGCTGACACTAAGACCACCTAGATCCAAATGGGTCTTTAAGAATTGATAGAGCACATTTTCCCTCCCATCTTAACTCTCAACATAGAGATATGGAAGTAGAGAACATAACATCCATTTATTTCTCATGAATATATCACTTTCAAACTTAAACTATTTTCTGAAAAAAAAAAAAAGTGTTTTCAGACCATGTCAAAGTATTTGCTACTTATTTGAACCTAAAATCGTACAATGATAGAATTACAAAGATCAGAGAACGTGAGAAGAAATTTAAGTCAAATGGTCCATTCATCCAAAAAAATCACTTCTGGGGCAGCCTTGTAAGATGACCACCTAGCATTCATTTATGTCTTTCACTTATTTATTTTAAAGGTATTTACTGATCACTGCTAAGTGTCAGGTAGCATTTTAAGCCATTAGGATCATCAGTGAACAGAACAGCTAAAGATCTCCACCATTTTGAAGCTTACATCGAGTTGGTGGTGGCAGATAATTGAAAAGACATAAGATAAAAAAGGATCTAAGAAGGATCCATTTAGAAGGATATAAGAAAATGATCAGTGCTATGGAAATCAAAGTAAAGTCAGGGTGAAGGAACATAGTACAGTCTTAAAGAGGGAAGGGGATCAGGGGAGGCCTAAGTGAACACAGAAATGCAAAGTCTAGAAGGAGGTGAGGGAATGAACCCCTCCGAAATCTGGGCAAACAGCATTCCAAGGCTAGTAAGTGCTTTAAAGTACGAGTAGGTCTCATGTATTTGAGAAAAGGAAGAAACTATAGTGAGAGGATGGAGAGAAGGAGAGGAGTTCAGGGAGTTACCAAGGCTTTGGCGGGAACTGGGAATTAAAAACCAAGCCAGATTTTATTCAGAGTGAAGGATTTTAAGATTTGGACCTGCATTATCGGCTTGTATTGAATGGATACCTCTGGGTGCTGTGTTGAGAATAGACTGGGCTTCAGTGAAGCTACAGGAAGACCTGTAAGGAGGCTTTGGCAGTCATCCATGTGTGAGACCATAGTGGCTGGGCTAGTGGGAACAGGGGGAGGGGTGGAAGAGATCACAGTCTAGAAGGATTTTGAAGGTAGATGGTTCTAGTTTGCTACCTGCTGGAATGCAATATACCAGAAATGGAATGGCTTTTACAAAGGGGAATTTAATAAGTTGCTAGTTTACAGTTCTAAGGCTGAGAAAATGTCCCAATTAAAGCAAGTCTATAGAAGTATCCAGTCACAGGCATCCAAGGAAAGATACTTTGATTCAAGAAGGCTGATGAAGTTTAGGGTTTCTCTTTTAAGTGAGAAGGCACATAGTGAAAACAGGGTTTCTCTCCTGGCTGGAAGGGCATATGGCAAACGCGGCATCATCTGCTAGCTTTCTCTCCTGGCTTCCTGTTTCATGAAGCTCCCCAGGAGACGTTTTCCTTCTTCATCTCCAAAGGTCACTGGCTGGTTCTCTCTGCTTCTTGTGGCTGTGTCATTCTTCTGTGCCCTTTCTGAATCTCCCTCATTCTCCAAAATGTTTCCACTTTTATAAGACTTCAGAAACTAATCAAGACCCACCCAAATGGATGGAGACATGCCTCCACTTAATCCAGTTTAACAATCATTCTTGATTAAATCACATCTCCAGGGAGATGATCTAATTATAGTTTTAAACATATAATACTGATTAGAGATTAGAAGAAACACCTGCCTTTACAAAATGGGATTAGGATTAAAACATGGTTTTTCTAGGGTATATACATCCTTTCAAACCAGCACATAGACCTTTCAAGATGTTCCAACAAATTGTATGAAGGTGAGAAAAATAGAGGAGTCACAGATAACTGCAAGGTTTGTGAACTCACTGTTGTATGTGAACATATTTTGAATATGGGTGTTTTTGAAGTTCTAGGAAGCAGACTTTTTCATGAGGAAGTATGTTTTCACATTCGGTGGTTCTCATTGTTCCAAGTGTTTTATTTCTGCTTTCTTGAGCTCTTTGGTATCTTTCCTGATTCTGGCATCTGAGACACAACTATGAAAGACGGTCTTTCATTTAAGCCTTGTCCAAGCTAAGCACACCCTACAGTGAATCCTCAGATGAGAAATATTGAGATCAAGACCCCTGAGGATAATGGCCCCTTCTGTCATGTGTCAGAGATCTGCTTGAGGAGCAAGACTCAAAACGGCTTGAGATTCTCCAGACATGCTATGACTAAAACAGAGTTCAAAGAATTGATCCCTTTCTGAGTTTTCCATTCTCTCCTCTTTAAGGCAAACTAAATAGGGGCTAGGTCTAGCCATACAGAGAACACTTGGTTTACACCAGCCTATTCTGGTTTGAAAGTTAGAGAGTTTAACTTCAGAACTTATTTAGCATGACTTTGTTCAATCCTCACACCAAAGGTAGAATTTATTTATTTATCTATTTATGTATTTATTTATATTATTATTTTAAAATAAACAATTTACTGTTATTGCAGCAAATTGAACTTGCCTGCAGTTCAAAATTCAAACATTGATAAAAAACGTATGGCAAAACCTAGACTCCACCAAAACTAGTCACCGAGCGCAACTACTTCAATTTCTGATTATCTTTTTGCCATCTTCTTGAAAATACGGTTTACAAAAATAAGCTTATACTGCGTCTTTTGATCCATGAGGTTTTAGCCGTCTTATGTGCCCTTCTCTCACCTATTCCCAATAGTCACATGTCCTTAAAAAATACATATTCAGTGTTTTCATTATTTTAATTTCATAAGAATTGCTCACTTCTAGGCCTGATATACTAGTTTCATATAACTCACTGTACATTTTCTTTCCTTTGGAATTCACAAACGCTTTTTGTTGCCTTAGTTTTTTATTGATTTTTCTGCCAAAGCCTTCACATCTGTTTCCCCACCTCTGAAAACCACTTTTCCATCTTGTCAGATAATCCATCCAGTCCTTTGCTCTTTCCTGAGCCCCTTCCTAGAGCCCTCTGCGCATCTCCCTGAAAGGTGCTGCTTGCCCCACCAAGCTTGTGGCCCAGACCTTCTTTTGTTTTCATTCGTGGATTCTCTTGGGCTCACTCCTGAGTAAGATCCCTCTTTCCTGAATCCCATTTCTTCATGTGCCTTGGTTTACTTCTTCATTTCCACGGGGCATATCTTCAGGAAGATGCCTGAAGAAGCAGTGCCTGAGCAGAACGTTTTTTGAGAGTTCGCACACTTGGAATCTTCATTTTACCAATGCCAATGGTAAGTTTGGTTGGGTTCTGAATTCTTTGATGGATGTCATTTCCCATCACAATTTTGAAGGCATGTGTGCTTTGTCTTCTGAGAACTCTGGGATTGCTGTGGGCAGCAATCTAAAGCTATTACTGTCTTTGTAAAATCCAAAGCTATTACTGTCTTTGATCTTGCATAGATGATCAATATTTTGCATTTTAAGCTCTAAGATCTTACATTTATATAGCGCACATTGACATTTCATAATTCTGATTTTATTACATTTTCTATCAGATTGCCTTCTCTTTGCATTTTTTTCCTGTTCTACTTCTCAGATAATTCTCATGACCTGAATTTCTAAAAATTTTACTCAATTTTATGTTTTGCATTTTTTGTTAAGTGCAGTGCAACGCACATAGCATCAGTTTACAACTTGAACACACACATCTTACAGGCAACCTCCAGATCAAGAAGCAGGACGTTATCAGAATCTTAGAGACCCATCTGGTGGTCCCTCCCGACTCTACATGATGTACCTTACCCTCCCTACCCTACCAATCCTCATTTCTAGTAACATAGAATAGTTTCATCCTTTTTCATTATTTGGTTCTTTATAGAAGTGGCATTGTTCAGTATGCTGTTTCTGGTTTGTTTTCCTTTGCTAAATTGTTTGTTTGTGAGATTCAAAAATATTCTTATGTGTAGCTGTGGGCAGTCTACCTACCTTCACACACACATCCATACATTTCAGTTTTCATCCCCGTATGCATCAAAATCATATATATGTATGTACATTTATATGCACATTCTAATATTGGTGAGCATTTGGATAATATCCAATTATCTTTGGCTAGTAAGAATAGCACAGTTCTGAAATTCTAGAATATGTTTTGGTGAGTATTGTTATCCTGGAAATTATAGCATAATATAAATAATATGTTATTACTTTTAAATAAATTCAGAATCAATGCAACTAAGCAATGCTTAATATAATTTATATGTACATGTATACATATATATATATAACATAACTTTTAGGTATGGGAATTAAGGCTATAGGTTAAATATATTGGGAAAGAAGCAAGGGAATTCATTGATCAGACAGGTAGAAGCCTAGTAGTAACAATCTGGTTATTAAATTGACTAGTGGATTTTCAAATATTTGCTGCACTGTTTTGCTTCATGACAACACATAATATGCTGCATTTTTTTTTTTTGAGTATCAAATACTATGTGTTTAAAATAAAATAAAATTTGACCTCCCTCAAGTCATTCCATCTCTCATGCAAAACCTTAACACCGTGTATTACAGAAATCTTCTCATAACAGCTCAATCTCAAGTGAATCAGAAAAACTGGATAGCATTCAAAAAATTGGAAAATTCTTGAGAAGCTGACCTCCGTCTAATCTCTCCTTTATTGTGGAAACTTCCTTGTATTTCCTCCTTTTGTGAGTCAGAATAGCCATGTTCTCACTAGTTATGAGCCTGGGCCTCCTTTCCAGTACCTTCAATCATAGGATCGGGCAGCCTCACGTTATCTGGAAGAGCAGATATGGAAAGGCTCCTGTGGCATCGAGCTTGAGACGACTTTCTGTTCTCTTATTCTATACGGCCACCTTTTCCCTCTCTTTTACCCTCATTTATTTTCCTCCATACACTTGCAATTCTTAATAGTGTTCCTGGAATGAAAGCCGTCTCTCTTTCCGCATCGATTTAAGTGAAGAGACACAACCGTCCTGCTACCACAAGACAAGCCAAAGGCAGAGGAAGGACAACCGATGGGGACTTGCAGCCCTCAGTAAACTATAGATCAAACCAATCTCATGTCCAACTTCTGTGAATTTTTCACAGTCACGAGTCAAGTTTCCCCTTATTTATAAAGATAGTCTGAGTTAAGAATACTAATACATGCAGCATAAGAACTTTAATTAATGCAAACCTAAGAACGATTGTCTCTGATGAGCAAAGGTACAGAAAATATCTCTCAAGGAATGTTTCTTCCTTGAGCAAGGAGGCCAGTTTGACCTTGCAGGATGTAAATTAATGAGCTCCATAGATAGAGCTGAATTTAAGCGAATGACTTTCAGGACTTTGAAACACTTCTCAATTTCTTAGGTCTTTTAAGGAAATTGCAGTCTGGGTTCCTCTGGCATTTCTCACTAGTAATTACTGACTTAATTATTCCTTAAGCTTATCATATATTTTCCCCTCAACTTTGTCTCACTCACAGTAGTCACCTTATTCCCATCTGTGAGTATTTACTTTCTCATAATATGATTTAATTTTTCAAATGTTTACATTCTTAACCTTCAAAATGAAGATGGGGATCTATAATGTATACCGTCAATGGGTTAAAAACAGAACGCTTTTGGACTGTAATACAGAAGCTACTAGGCACACAACTGAAAATAACTTTGAAAGCTGTGAATGAACCCATATTTTCTTTTGAAAAAAAAAATGGTGTTTAGATAAGCCTGGTGAGGTCACCCTTACCCTTTCAAAATGTTTGCCTCGGGTTTGAAGTACGGTTTTTCTGTCTCAGTTAATTTGCATACAAATTCCATTTCCACACCAATGCAAAGCCCTGCCATTTTTTTTCTGTCTGCAACTCATGTACGGTAACAGCTTCTGATTTTCAAGCTTAATTCCTGTCACCAAAAGCAGTGTAAGCATTTTCTGCTTGAGCAAATAAAGTCCTACTTTAAAGCTTCTCTCTCTCTCTCTTTTCTCATTTGCACATTTCCTATATTCCTTTTATCTCCTTCTCCCACACACATCTTGAAAACAATCAAACTATCTCAGCATTCAGCTTGAAGTACTGCATTTGCCAATAAAACTTTGAAAACAAACTGGGATAATTTATAATCATAAATTTGTTCATTCCCATCATTCCCACGGGGATAGAGCACATATTATTATTCCATTAAGGAAATGAAGACTCTCTGAGCCAAGTAACCCTCTCTTTAGCTCCCTCTTCTCATTCCCATGTTTTAAAACTTTTTCTGCATAAATGGTTCTCAAACTTTGTTAGCCAGAACCTTGGGATATGCAGAGAGCCTTAAGACCCCCTCAAGGGACCAAGTGGTAAATCCATGCAGGTATATCTCCAGGTACCTTCCTTCCACTCGAAACAAAGCAGCTCAGCTTTTGATTTCTATATTGGGTTCTGTGTAATATTGTACATAGAGAAAAATCATGGAGAATAATTGCCTTCTATTAAAAGTTTTCTCCATGATAGCACACTCCATTTTTTTTCCCTATAAACTACACAAATAATAGAAAACAAAACAATAGCAAAAAGAAAAACAGTCCCCAAAAAATCCACTTGAACATATAAACATGTCCAGTTGTATATAAATGTGAAAAAGAAAACTTTTGGGAGTATTTTCCCTTTTATTGATGTACAAGCTTATCAATTAAACATGTTTCACAGGTGTTATAATAAAAAAAATAAACCAAAGCCCGAGAAATGGACTCTGGGCTGACTTGTACTATGGATACCTTCTAAGGCCATATATCCAAACTGAGGTTGTCTATTACTGCAAAACAAAGGAGGAAATCAGGGAATCGTTAAAAGAAATACTTAAAAAAACCTCATTTATTTTTCAACTTTTTGACTTTGAAATAATCATAGACTTTGAGAAAATTTGCAAAAGTAGTGCAGAGAGATGTTTTATATCCTTTACCCAGCTTCCCCTAATGTTACAACTTACATAGTATAAGGATCAAAACCAGGAAATTAACGCCAATGCAATACTATTAATTTTAACTGAAGATCCCGTTTGGGTTTCATCATTTTTTCCAGAAATACTTTTTGTTATTGTTGTTCTAGATTTCCATTCCAAATTCTACATAAGTTTTGATTATTCTATCTCCTCAGTTTCCTCCAGTTTGTTTTTCATGCCCTGGATGCATTTGACGAGTATCAGTTGTTATTTTGCAAAGTTAATTTCTCTCGGTATGTGTTTGCCTGATGCAGTCTCACATTTGAATTGAGGCTATTGTGTTTGACAAGGCTAACACAGAAGGCATGTTGTTTCCCAATCTGTGCATCACACTGAGACTGTAATGTCAAGGTGTCATTACTGGGGATTACTTGGCTAAGGAGGTGAGCACCAGTTTACTCTGTAAAAAAAGTTACTATTTTTCTCATCAACAAATCCTGGGAAATTATGCAAATATCCTATTTTTCCCTAGACTGTCACCCACCATTAGCTTTATTAGCTCTTATTTGCAACTATTATTACTGTGATATTTGCCTAATGGTGATTTTGTATCTCCCTCACTGCTTCTACTTTTGTTAACTAGATTCTTCAACAAAGAAGAGTTGTACCATATCCCAGATTTGTTTGTTTATTTATTTGTATGAATATAGGCTCATGGATATTTACTTTATTCTAAGGGTTATAATCTATTATAATCATCATTTATGTCTTTTGCTTCTAAATTGTCTTAGCTTCCAAATGTTTCAGTTGACCATTGAGATCCTCTTCCTATAGATTCCTTGTTTCAACATGCTCCCATTCATTTTTAAGTCCTTCCTTATCTTTCTAGCATCATGAAATGTTCCAAACTCATCTTGTATATTTTCCCTGCTCTAGATCTGTGTGCCCGTTTGAAGCTATTATGTACTCCAGAAAAGCTATGTCCTTTTTCCTGATCCAATCTTGTGGGGGAAGCCATGTTTCTTTTAATCCTGATTCAGTATTGTGGGATGGAAACTTTAGATCGTTTCCATGGAGATTGACCCACTCAATTGTGGGTATCGTTTCCATGGAGATTGACCCACTCAATTGTGGGTATTGCTTTTTGATTAGATGGAGATGTGACTGCATATTCAAGGTGGGTCTTGATTAGATTATTGGAGTCCTTTAAAACGGGTGACATTTTGGAGAAAGCATGGTTGCTTTTAGAGTCAACAGAGACACAGACATTTGGAGATCCTTGGAGTGTCAACAGAGAGAGCAAATGCCTAGACGCAGACATTTGGAGATACGGATCGCAGCAAACATCGCCATGTGACTTCCCATGAAATGCTAAGCAAGCCAGAACCCAGAGTTGTGTCCTGAAGGAGCTAAGTGAAGGCTCACGGATGCTTAGAGAGGAAAGCACTGGCAACAGAAGCTGGAAGCAATGGAACCAGAAACAAAGGACTAGAAGATGCCAGCCACATGCCTTCCAATGTGACAGATATCAGCCTTTCTTGAGTCACAGTATCTTTTTATGGATGCCTTAGTTTGGATATTTTTATGGCTTTAGTATTGTAAACTTGTAACTTAACAAATTCCCTTTCACAAAGTCATTCCATTTCTGGTACATTGCATTCCAGTGGCATTTAACAAACTAAAACAACCTGGAATCAAGCACTTCTTCAAAGAAAGCTGGTTTCCTTTGCTGGAGGATGGTATTTAGAAACCAATATCTAGGCACTAGCTGTGCTCATTACTCCTGGGATATTCTTACTCCTAGGTGCTCTCACATACAGAGCCAGGAAATATACATATAGATGGTAACCCATATATGACACCTTCCCTTTCACATGAAGGGTAGCATCCTATAGATGATTTTTTTTAAATTGTAAAGCAGTGGTAGGTGGTTCAGTGGTAGAATGCTCACCTTCCATGCATGAGATCTGGGTTCAATTACCGGACCATACATGAAAAAAACAAGCAAATGAAAAAAAACAGTGGCAATGTTCTCATTTACATTCCCCTGGTATTCTAAATTATGAGACTATATTATTTTATTTGGGATTGGATCAACTAATTTTAATCTCTAAAGAAAAAAATAAATTTTATAACATATATTTATATAATATACATATATATTTTATAACATATAAAAATAGGACTCCTGGTCCTATTTTTTTCCTGGTGTCCCAGAGAAAAAGGAAAAAACTCCTCTAGGTACCAAAGTTCAAAACCTCAGTTTTTGTAATTACTGTAAACAAATCTGGATGTGGAAAGAAATCACTCTCTGAAATTTACCAAAAGTAGCAGAGAGCTGCCTCAAGGAAAGGGCAATGAATTTTCCAATTGTTCAGGTCATGGCTTTAGGCAAATTAGGTCGAATAATTGGAAATAAAATGAGGGCAAAAGAATGCTCATCAATACTAAGGCCACCATAGTGTTCATAATTCCCACCATCCTCATTTAAGATTTTCAAAACCAGTTAGACTAGTCCTCATTTCTTTCTGTATCACTTATCCCTACCCGCAAGGTCTATCCAGCCAAGGCAGCTATAGGGGAAAGATTGGATAAGGAAAGATGGGGAAACTGTGGGCTTGCTTTAGAATCTTTTCTACTGAGTCTTGAGATTAGAAATGGTAGGCATGGAAGAAATGCTTTGGAATAGGCCATGTTTAATCTGAAAGAACTCCCCAATTAAAATTGTTTTTCCCAATAATGCCTTTGCAATGGTAACTGCAGTAAACAGATCATTATATAAATAGCCTTGGGCTAGGAGCAATTGAATAAGATCTAACTGCCAAATTTCAGTAAGTAAGATAAGATCCTTAAGAGCCATGAAAAATTTTTCCTGCATATATGCTTGGGACAAATAAATAAATTGTAGTATATTTTTCAGAGTAAGATAGCCAATATATTTTTTAAAGTTGTTCATAATTTAGGATATTATAAAAATAAAGACATTTTTAATCTCCAGCAGAAGGAATAAAAAAAGTAAATACAGGAGCTGGAAGGGTAGTTCAGTGGTAGAATTCTCGCCTGCCATACAAGAGACCAGGGTTTGATTCCCAGCCTGTACAATTCCCAAACAAACAAAAGCAAACACATAATCAACAAATGGTGCTGCAATAACAGGGCACTCACACGGAAAAAGAATGAAATGTGACCCCTGCCATGCAGCATGCAAAAAAAAAAAAAAAAAAAGCAATTACAGCTGAAAAAGAAAAGTGACAAATTCATCCTATTCCTGTTTTTATGATGTTTTTTTAATTAAACAAAAGTTTGTGCTATTTAGGTTTGTTCTCCCTAAATTTATATTAGATCTTTGTTATGGTATAAAAAAAGAGTAATTTTGTGTTTAATGAAGTTACGTTATTATTTCAACACACTTTTTTGACAAAGAATTGTACTTTGTAAGATGTATCAAAGAAATTTTTGGTAAATTAAAACACGTGGGTCTATAAAATATACAAGATGTGTTTTCTTAAACAAGGGTGCAGTTTTATCCTTGAGAATTTGTAGGCAAAACCTGAGTGAACAAGAAAAATTGTACAAGGTTTATAAAAGTGAATTTTGTTTATTTTAGTCAATGGTGACTAAAATGTGATAAGCTTGTCTAAGGGAGCATGGCTTGTCTTAAAATAAAATGGCTAGTTTTTAATATTTAAGACAAGACCTGAATGGATATGGAAAGTTGTAGAAGGTTTGTGCAAGTGAATTGTGTCTGTCATTGTCAATAATGTCCAAAAATTTGTTAGGCCTTTTTATAAAACTTTTTAAACAGCTTTTACATCAAACGATGTATTCATATAAAACTGGAGTTTTGTTTTTTCTCTGTTAAACTAATGTGACTTGTTGGTCTGCTCTTAATGAAAGGTTATAAAAAGTTTTTCTTAATCATCTGAGTATTCTGTCTAGAAGATAAAGATTTTATAACATATCAGAATAATATTCTTTTGATGTTTATGTTGACTTTATAAGCCTATATTTCAGAAGATGAATCTTCTCACTTTTAAAGGGTATTTTTACCCTTTAAAATGCAAAGGGTATTTTTCTTTCACCTTGTAAAACTGAGGTGCTAATATAGATCAACATATTACATAGCAAGTATTTAAGTGGCTCTACAGTAATTAAAAGGATTTTCTAATCTTCCTGTTCATTAAATTTGAACAGAGATTGTATAAAATTCCTAAAGACTTTACAACATTCCCACTGTCCATGTTATATCCCAATAGTGTGATCTGTATGATGTTAGACAATGATATGACATTGTCAGTCATGGTTTTAGTTATTCTTAGAAATACAGATCATGGAAACATCCACGTTTACTTATATGTTACACTATTTTGCTTGGAAACAACCAAATTTACTTATTCATTACCTGATTTTGCTCTAATGCTTCCCTAAAAGTATATGTGGTTAGTTGTAAGTTAGAACTTTATCTGCAGCAAAAAGGGACTTTATAAGAGAAACAAGACAAGTATATAAATTATTTCCTATCGGTTAATTAACATAACCTGGTAAATGTGTAAATGTGGGACAGGACAAAACTTCTGCTAAAGCCTTTGGTTGATGGCCCCATTATAATTCAACTGTCAAACATTTTTATTTCTGAAAATAGCTTCATTTAGGAAATGCTTATAAGAAAATTAAGGCCTAGATTTTAAGCTCCTACAGTAGTCACATTTACTCCTGAGTTTTAATGATTATTTCTAAATTCTAAGATACTTTGCTCTTTGTATATAACCTGATAGTTCCCTGCAATTGGGTATCTGTGTGACATTTGATACTCAGAGTTACAGTTTTCCAGCTCACTGTTAAAGAAGCTGAAAAAGAGACCAGATTTGGTTAGAGATGTGAATGAGCTTATCTGGTTAAGGCTAAGGAAAATCAGGATACAAGGTGAAAGATGATATTGTCTGTATTTTAAGACTTTAACTTCAGTATGAGCTCAATGGATGAGATGTTTATTCTGTCTAAGATTTAAATTTTTTGCAGCATACTATCTAATTTAATGTTTTGTCAGTTTATTTAAACAACCAAATTCTGTGTTTTTTTTTTTTATATGGAACCTAGAATAGGGTTAATATAGTATCCTAATGCATTTTATAGTATTTTGGACAGAAAATGAAAAAAAGTATTTGCAAAGTCCCTTGAGTGACTGGAGAAAGATGTAGAACTATTAAACTACCCCACCTGGGGAATTCCTGCTATTCTCTCAAGTAATTGGAGCTCCCTATTACTTATGCCAAGCCCTTGATTTTGAGGCTTGCCATTATGAAACTTATTTCTGTAATGGCAAACTTAAGCCTACTTATAAGTAATATCTAAGAGTAACCACCAGACAACCTCTTTTGTTCAGATGTGGTCTCTCTCTCTCTGTCAAACCCTGCAAATACACTAATATCCCCACTGCATGGGACATGATTCCCAGGGGTGTAAGCCATCCTGGCAACAAGGGACATGACTTCCAGGCATGAGCCCCTGCTCTGGCATCATAGGGAAATGTAAAAATAAATAAAACAAAATAAAGTTTCTATGGCTAAGAGATTTCAAATAAAGTTAAGAGGTCATTCTGAAGATTACTCTTCTGTATGTTTAGTAGATATTGCAAATTGCTACAGTATACCAAGCCCCAACCAACTCAGGTAAAGAATACCCTGAACTCTAAGACTTTATAAACATTTTACTTAATAAGTTTGTTTTTCAGAGACTTAAAGCCTCTGGATTGTTCCTATGCCCAATAAGCCCTGAAACCCAAAAGTACTGGTCTCTCTGAGAGCAACAACCAGTTTCATTCCTCTACCCCATAATGTTGTCACTCCTTTTCAGTATGAATAAATTAGAATGGTTGTTGTCCAGATATTCCTCAAGATTGAAAGAATGATCTAATAAGAGGGAGGAGTTGTAACCGGCAAGTTGGGACTTAATAAATGGTTATGGTTACTGAATCATATACAGATATTTATTTTCCTTTCCATTGTATTAGAATAGTCAGAAGGAAATATCTAAAATTTCTGAACTGAAATCCAGCTTCCTTGATTTCTGATGCTGATTGTATAACAAGTCCTTTACCTTGTGACTTTGTCATTGTAAAAACCTTGTGCTGACCCCCACTTGTCACACTTCATCCTGTTTTTCAACTTTAGAACCTTATGATCACTTAAGACAGTCCCTAATGTTTATCAATAAAGGGTTTTGGGTCAGCCCAGAACTAAACCTCCCCAATTCCAATGCTAACTTGATAACTGAAACTGGATCTAACCAAAATGGGCCTGCCTGGCATGCACGGTAGCTTAAACTTTAATGTATAAGTGACCTATGCCTCATTATAATACTAAAACTCATGCCCATCATCATATTAAGGCCACTGTTTTCATACATTGTTCCATGACTAAGCATATAATCGATCTGCACATGCTCAATAATTAGATCATCTCTAACCTCTTCATCTCAGGCCATTGTGCTCATTATACTAAAACCTGCCCATCTCTTGATACTATAAAACTATTAGAATTACTGCAGTTTGAAGAGAGAGAATTTTAGGCTGATAGGCCAAGTGATTCCCTGCTTCACACCTAAGCAATATTCTTTTTCTCTTCGAAATCCCACTGTGTCAGGAATTTGTCATTTGAGTGCATTGGGCAGAGAACCTGCCATCTTTGATTGGTATCAAAAATACATCATCAACTATTCACATGTAAGCAACTATTAAACTTCAAAGCAGACACATTTGTTTCCTTTAGTTATCTTTTTTTTTTTTGTAATAAATGATTCATTTCTGCCTCTCTGAGTACAAGTTAAACCCAAGCCCAAAAGAACCCCTCACTGCAGGATAAAATGAGACAAATCATGACAGCAAAATAGAACTTTAAATTTGCAAGTGGTGATTGCCTTTTTGTAAATGTGAAAGAAGCCTGATATTAAACTCAACACCTACACTTTATTCACCTCAAATACAATAATTCTGAAGTCTGAATAATTTAGCATGCCATACTAAAGGAATCTGGTAGAATTACCTTCTGTAATTTCTGTGAAAAGGGATAGATAAAGCAAATTAAAATCATGGAAGTGATAGAAGATCAGTAGATGCCATAATTTTTAAACTCTTAAGTGTCTACTGATACACTAACTTAAAAATCACTCTTATCAACTTGCAGAAGCATTTAGAAACTCTACATAACATTGTGTCTGAATAACCTCCCCCCCCCATGCCCATCAGCATAATGTGCTGGAAAACACTTTGCAAATAGGTACTTTTAAAATAGCTTCTGTATTATCTACAATGACATCATGCATCTTACGTTTCTTTATAATAACGCTTGCTCATTCAGAGTTCCAAGTCTTAGAATTCTTCATCACTTCTCTTCTGAGGACAGAGAAAATATATAAGGTATTTCTGGGATCTCTAGCAACAAGATGCATGTTATCATTAAGCAATTTTTTTTATAGTGTCCCCCCACCTTAAGAAACATTGGGAGAAAAGGATAGAGACAGATATTTATTGAGCAACTAATGTGCACTATGCACCAGGCCAGGAACTTTATATGCCTTTTACGTCTTATAACAAATCCACAGCATCTCCATTTTATAGGTGAGGAAAAGCTTAGAAAGGTCACTCAGCTTGTAAGTGGCTGCTTTGGACATGAACTCAGATTTAAATATTACCTTTTCCACCCTATCTAATGCTTTAGTGTGTGCAAATCCTTTGCTCTTCTTAAGCGGACTTTAACATCTTCACAAGTTCGGCTCTTCTTTGAGATTTGAGAAATTTTCTGCTCCCTTTGCAGAAAAGAAAAATGAGGTCCATTACGGAAGAACGCTAACCCTTAGTACTCAACCTTTGGTGAAAGGCAAAGATGGGTTAGAGTAAATGTTTTCTGACTCCAAGTCCTGTTCTACATCTACTTGCTTTCTTAGGTAAGTTCTGTCTGTCGTTGCTATTATCCTTAAAGATCTTTAGTGGCCGAGGTCTTTCTGTTTGTCTTGTTTTTTTTTTTTTTTGAGCTTCCTTTCTCATAATATTCCACAGAATGCCCTTTGCTGGAACGGCCCTCCATTGGAGCTTTATTTGGCACTGAAACAGGATTCTCCCATCAGCACCTGGAGATCATTTAACTGACATGATCTGAGCCTCATGCTATCGTTTGAAACAATTCATTGTTTTTCTTTGGCCATGAATACTGGAAGGAAAAGCAGCTGAGGAGCTTATCCAGAGTTCTACTAATTTATCATTTATAAAACTCAACCCAATATAAAGCAAGATGTTTGACATAAAAATGTGCAAAACAGTGTAAAGTGATGAATAATAAGATATTAGGAGGTATCCACAGTAGTATTGTCGACATAAAACAAACAAAAAATAAACTTAGATTTTTGCTTCCTTAACTTCCATGGTTAACGTGTTTGTGCCTGTTACTCTTGTGGTTCCATTTCATATTTTTTTCCTGCTAAGCCGGCAAATCATTATTATAAAATTTGATGTTTACCTACCTTTTGCTAGATAGCCTAAGAAATATTTCTAGATTTATTTAAAAAACAACAACAAAGTGACTGCTCAGACGGAAACTATATTGTGCTTTATCTTTTTATTTTGGCTAGGAACAGAGTATAAAGCACTTTGTTCTGTAATGAATAGATGAGTGCTAATGCGCTCCTCAATGGGACATTGTTTCAAAATCTATTTTATCTCTGTGCCTGGGTTTTTATTTGTGCCACAGTCAGCTGGTTGATTTGCTGTAGGTGCCAGGGCATTGGCTAGACTTACACAAGTTTGGAATCTTCAATTACTTCAAGACCTTAGGGATAGATTGAATATTATATATCACTCAAAATAGATAAAGAATACAGAAGCCAACCTAAAGTTCATCTTTGCTATACCTCTTTGAAAATATTCAGAGAAATAAGGTGTCTTCATTCCTTTAAATGTTCAGTGGTTTTGAACCCAGACTGTTTTGAACACATATTCCATCTATCTCAATAGCATGTGTTCGTAAATTAAAGTGTATTTTCTAAGAAAAACAGCTAACACCTAATTGAATGCTTGTTTTATTTCAGGTACTTTGCAAATAGCTTCCTTATTTAATCCTCACCTCAATCCTATGTGGTAAGAGCTGTTATGAGGATGATTTCTTAAACAGGAAAAATGAAGCACAGGGAAGTGAAAATGAATTTCTCAATGTCACATGGCTCATAGGAGGCTGAGCCTGAGCTAGGAAACCAGTCAGTCTAGTATTAGACCCCCATACATGTAGAAACTAAGACATGTTTGCTGTTTCATAATGGAGCTATGCTTACCATTCTGGCTAAATCGGGTTCTCTGAAAGATTGCAAGCGTTGGTATTATCAAGCAAGAACATTTTCCTCCTGAAAGAGGACTAAGCTAGAAAGAGGGGGTACAAGGCTGCAATCACCTAGGAAACATCCTCTCCTCTAAACTGTTGGGAAGTGTCCCTGTGAGAACAGATGAAAAGTGCACCAGCCCAGGTTCTCCTTGCTCTTAGAATCTCTTCTTGGAGGCAGGACCACCAAAAGCTCACAATTTAAGCATCACTAAATGCCCTTGTATTAGGCAACAGCAAGCAAAAATGAAGTATATTTTCAACATGTACAGTTTCTCTGTGAGAAGCCCAAATAATTCAGAACACAATTCGTTAAAGAATTCTCTAATACAGAGAGCGTCTTATCAGATAAAGAAGTGGGGTCTTTTCTCAGAGTTGAGACAAAGCCACTATAATAAGAAAAAGATTATTGAGATACATATATTTTTTAATTGATTAATGAAGTTTTGGGCCAAATTTTCTAGGTTTTCAATGGATTACAGGCACAAACAACAGGATGGATATTATTACTTGACTGTTTTTATAAGACTCATCATTTACTGGCCACGGGTATTCAGGAATTCCTGAGAAATTTAAACATAAGTCATCACTGAAACCCTCTTGTGCTCTCTGTATTGTTCCTTTTAAAAAAACAGACTTCCACATATTTAACTAGAGACATCTAGAATGTTGGAGCATATGCATGCACACATATGAAATAGCTATTTTGTTGGGCAATTCCATTTCATCATTCCTGCTTTCCACCAACGTCCTTTGATACTGCACGGGAGATCTAATCCTAAATATTTACTTTGTCCTTTACTGTCAGTCCTAAAACAGCAGAATACTTAACAACAATACTAATTATTCTGGAAGGGTGGTGCTTGGCTCTTCTCTAACTACTTAAATTATTCTTCTGCAGCAAGAGTAAAGAAAAATTCTTACTCAATTCTCAGTGGTTTCTAGTTGATTGACTTCTAATGAGGTTTCTGGCACCAGCACCTCCATAAGTCTAAAAATGTTTTTTTTCTTTGATTTAAGCCAGTTTTGCATTGAATTTCATCATATTTGTACAGCTCATTTGATGCATGAAGGTGAATATATTCCATAAAGAAATGCTCTTTAGAATTATGTCAGCATCAAGGTATCATACATAAGTTCTCTAGCTATCGCTATTCATCAATAAAAATAAAAATTCTTAATGTATGTAATTATGTTATCTTCCCCACCCCTCCATGGAAATTACCTGGGGACAAATTCTAGTGGATTTTCATGATCCTTTCCCATTGAGGACAGGGGCATGGCTAGACACTCAGCATAAGCCCCAATTCTGTGTGTTGTTTATATAATATGCTTAAACCAGTGGTTCTCTCCCCAACCCTCTTCTTTCTCTTGTTCTTGCTCTCTCCTTTTCTTATTCTCTCTCTTTCTCATTTTCGTTTTGGTTTAACATTAGTTCAGAAGGGCAAAGGACCCTGAGACCTTCCACACATTCAACTCCTGCTTGTTAACAGATAATTCCTTAATTAAAAGAAAGCAACCACTTTCATTCAATGTTGGACATGAAGTAGGCATTCCTACCAGGAACATGCAAAACCAAAAAAAAAAATCTTTGAGGTGGTGTGATGGTTAGACTCATGTGTCAACTTGGC